>NW_023601322.1:75781641-76981641 GCF_014898055.3 Talpa occidentalis | reverse complement strand
CCCTGTAGCTAATAGCAGACACACTGAACAGTGATTTGGAGTGGAATGAATCTCTCCCACACACATGGTTGCCAAATTAATCTGAAAGCAAATAACCCCTAAAACTGATATCACCAGCTTCTGGGGAATTGTTTTCAAAAACTGAAACATGTTGAAACAAGAGAGAAAAGAATGGGTAATGAAGATTCCTCTGTTCTTGTTTGGCCAAGATGATAAATGCAGTTCCGGAACTTGTGGAATCTTTCTACAGTCATTAGGCAGGTGGCCAATATCTTGTTACCCCAATTACAAGGACCAAAAGGCAAGCTTGTGCTTTAATAATCTTTATATCTGGAATTACAACATAGTTTGCCTTGCTTCGCTGCCTCTTTCTCTGGCCTTTATCTTAAAATAGGGTACTATTAATGTCAACCTTGTAGGGTGTAAACGATTAAATACCGCTCTCAAGCTCTTGGCAGAGTCTGACATACACTAAGTGCTTAATCAGTATTAGTTGCTCTTATTTCTGTTTTAATTCAAATAATGAATTGTGGTCTTAGTGATATGCTTACTTTACTAACATTAAACACCAAAGATGTTTGTGTTTAATTTTATGATAAATAGTACTCTTGCAATCATCTCATTAATCTTCCTGATCTTTCGCACTTCCCTGTTCTGTATTTGTTCACTTTTCTCTTCAGCACCCTTCTCTTCATTTTTTTCTCTCTTCTATTTCTTCTTCCTTATAAATTTTTCTTACTTCATTTTATTGCCTCCATTTTAGTTTACTGTTTTCTAATTTAACCTATTAAGACTGCTTATTAAAGTGATTACGTAAATACTGATTTTCTTATATATGAAATCAGGGGGGGTGAATTGAACCAATCTGTACTTTTCTTGCGGGGTCAAATTGCAGTGGATCAATGAATCTGCATGACGGTAATATGACATGACAGGAGCAGGGGGAGCTGAAAATATTTGGGGACAAGGGGAGATGTCCAGTTAACTTGTTTGCCAACATAAAGAGTGTTCAAGCAGATTTGCCATCCCATACCACCGCAGTGGACAGAGGCACTGAGTGTTAGAGACAAAAAGGGGGCAGGACCTGGGGATTGGTCCAAGTGTGAAACTACAAGTACTTTTCAGGCATCCTGTCTCTTTTCTAGGAACTGCCAAGAAAAAATCCTTGCCCTCACATAGTTTACATTTCTGTTCTATTAAAACTCCATTTCAAGGACTGTTTTTGAGTGATTGTTAAAACAGGACAAGAAAGTGATCCTTTCCCTGGAGTTAGTAGAGTGTGTAATTCAAAGTATAAATTGCTCGATGCTAGATTCACTCACTCAAAATTAAAATTAGTACCATGTCACTAAGGTAATGTGTCCATAAATGAAACTAAACACCATTAGTTCTGTTGTTCAAATAGTTATTTGATTTTTTTAATCAGTACAGCTTACTTATTTTATTAAATTAACTTTCTAATTCTGTATTCCAATTGTCTGAGCATAAAAATCCACTACCAGTAGATGTCACTATACAAATAAATAAATCCTTGTTTCTGTTTGATTTTTGTTTTTGCAGCTTTTTTTCACTTTTGACTTAATAAAGTATGATTTTCAGAAAGATGAACCCATTAGAAATGAGCAGGGTTGGTGTAGTCATGTGAAAAAAGGTAAGAGTCTTATGTTTGAAGATGTCTCCTCAAGCAAAGTTTCTGAATTTTTATTTAATTCTTTCTCCATTTAGAAAAGACAAAATGATTACTTCTAATATGCAGTGCCACTTATTTGGAAGTTCATTGCAGGTAGTATGATTTAATTGTTGCTTGTTAGGGGCGAGAACCTCCCTCACATGGTAAATTATGAAAATTTAAAAGTGATTATTTATGTGGCTCATTTTTTTTTTTTTTGCTTAATCCAGGACTTCTAGTTTGTAATAGTGCCATAAACCCAATATTCTGTATCACCAAAATAAAGTACAAAAATGAATGACTTCATTTCTTATTTGAAGTATAACCTGGATTTAGATGTAGACCCTGACAGTTGATAACTGGACAGCTTTGGACAGGTCACTCAACCTGCATGAGTCACATTTTCTTCTATTGTAGAGGTAGCATTTATTTCATAAAGTTAATGTTGACAGTGAAATTACTTTTGAAGGACCTAGAATATATTAAAACTACATTTCAGAGATGTTTCCTTTAAATCTTGACTTTGAAGATGCTCAGAAGATAGCACCCTGCGATTCTTAGAGCTGGTCTCCTCAGCCACCTACCCCGCTTCAGACATGCAAATTATATTGACTTGAGATTAGATGAGGCCCTGGAGCTGAGGATTATCTCTTGTCCTAATGCTAATTGAGGAAGCTGTTGCCCACTCCCTTTTACTACCTAGAAGAATGAAGATTAGGGGGGTATTATCTACATGTAGGATTATCTGTCAAAATAACCCCTCTGTTGGAGAAATCTGTTTTTATATGCAGAGTGAACATGAAGTCATCCTCTCCTCCTCGCTTCTTGGTGTCCCAGGCCCCTATCTCATTCCTTTCTTCAGGATTTACAGTTTCCCTCACTGAAGGCTGGATCCAGATAGATTCCCAGTGTGCACATTATCAAGTTGATCTTTTTCCTTCTGCCAACAGTCTGATGCTGGGGTGGGGGGAGGAGGAGTTTCCCCTTTTACCCTGACAACTTCAAATGTGAAGGAAAAGGTTGCAAATCTGTTTTTCTTTTATGCTAGTTAAAATATTGAAAAAATACATAAATAAGACTTATCTATTAAAACACAAGTTGTCCAGTTCTTTCAATTTCAAGACTAAGAATTTTTATCAAATACCTTTCCCTATTTCAACTTTATCAACAGTGTCCAGGAGGAAAGCAGTTTCTAAAGAGATTACAAAGAAAAATGAGCATGCTTTTCTAGTGTGTTTGATTGCAATTATAATAATATCTGACAATGGAACTTGAAATGCTTATGCAACCTCGGGGTTTCTGAAAAAGCAGATTGACTCCAAATGTCTGCTTTACTATTTTGCAATTTTCATTATGGGTTACTCAATTTTTTTTCCACTGAAACATTGTTTCTTCACAGGTAAATTATGCCTAGAAGGGATAGGTGTGAACCCATTATAACCTTTTTCAGCATTTGCAATAGTTAATTTGTCAGGAAAGAAACTCACCTATGTCCTAAAGAAGAAAAAACACAAACATAAATTTTAAGGGAAAGCTAAGAGGCCTGAAAAGTTCCAAAATAAGGGAACAGTAGGCTGGTAGACATGCCTTGGAGGAGAGACCTAGTTCAAAAAAAACTCCCAACTCCAACATCTGGTACCTATATAACATGAGGGAAATTTCTTTGACCTCTGTTTCTTCACCTGTAAAATGAAGATATTAGAGCCTCTGTTGAGGACGAAATGGGATCCATTTGTAAAGCGCTCAGAATCCTGACTGGTGCTCAGAGTGTCACCACGGCAGTGATGATGATGGTGTGGGTGTTGACGGTGACAATGAAGAGCCTCTGCTGTTGCAGAGCAAGCTTGTCTGGGCAAGGCCTTTGTGTCCCTGGAGGCCAGAAAGTGGGAGTAGGTGCCAAGGAGAGGTGAACAGAGTGTTGCAGTGACATGAATTGCTTTACTGTTTGCTGCAGTTCACCCCCACCTAAGGCATCCTGCAGATGTTGTCTCTGCACAGAGGGTAAAGCAAGTCAACAATAGCCTTGAAACCTCTGGGAACGTGACTGCAGCTCCTCTTGTCTTTCTGCCTTCTCTTAGAAACAGCTTTTTATCTTGTAGATCACTGGGCAAAATCTTGATTAATTTGAATAAATCTGACTGAAAAGTTATTTCAGATCATATGCCCAAGTTATGTAAAACTAATGTAATTTCATATCCTAATCTCATTCTTACCGATTTCCAAAATGACATTCTGGAGAAATGAGCCATTTTCTTAAATGTCTAATAGCATATTAATTAGATCAGAAAAGTATTATACAAAAACCTCTGTATAAATCCTGGAGACCTGAATTTGAGTTCTAGCTACATGCCTTTCAGTCCATTTGACTTTGCCAGTTTGCTTCATCCTTCGGGGCCCTAGTTCCCTCCCTGTGAATCGGGGAATGTAATATTAATTTCAGAGGATTTCTGTGAAGAAATGTATTATGATGCAGTTGCAGAGGCCTCATGGGGCTTGACATCTAGTAAGTACCCAATAAATATTGCTACTATCTTTTTCTTAAGATTATTTTTATGATTATTATTTATATAATTATCATTATTACAGTGTTATGTATTTGAAGGCAAAGTAGCCTTTGGTCTATCTACTAAGGAGGTAAAACAAATGTAATATCCCTTCCTTTACATTCATTTTCCTTTCTGTTTTCCCACTTTCATTTGTGTTTGTGGCCATCTGTGAAAGGGTGTGCTCAGAAGTAAGCAGCCAGAGTATATGATAAAAATAGGTTCAGAGGTAGTTAAGATGACCAATCCTGGCTATATTGTTCAGATATAATTAGGTACATACATGGTGTGTATGATAATTGTGTCAAATAGTAACTGAAAGTACATTTTCTCTCTACCAGGAGAGCCTGGACTTCTCATCTCTCCAGTAAATGCCAAGAATCCCTTCTTTGGTTATGCTGGGAACAAGAAACACACAGAAAAGAAATTGCTTTGTGATGTTTTTAAGAAGGGAGATGTTTACTTTAACACTGGAGATTTAATGTTCGAAGATCAGAATTTCCTTTATTTTTGGGACCGTATCGGGGACACTTTCAGGTACACGGTATCACTGGTTCTGTGACTGGGAAGCAGGCTTAGAGGAAGGCTTCATGGAAACACTGTAGAATAGTCTACCTGCTGTGTAACCTTGGGGGCAGAACCCTTTTATCTCTGTGTCTTCCCATTTAAAAATTCATTGGCCATCTGTTTCTACATTGAAACATATATGTTCAATTTTGATGTCAATTTTGATAATTATTTTAATGTGCCAGTTTGTTTAATTATTTTAATGTGCCAGTTTGTTTCAAATCAATGAGCTCCTCTTTTTTATACATTTTTACATCATTTTTCATTTTTGCACAATGTATGCATTTTCATCTTGGTTATAGCCCCCATACAATTCCCACCCCCCTTGTTTTGATCCTACTCCCTCCTCCCCCCTGCAGTCTGTCTCTGGTTTATAGTTGCTTGTTGATTTTGATTTTTACTTTATTATAATTAGGTTTTTTCCTGGTCTCTTATTTTAGAATGTAGACTACTTAAGCAGTCTAAATAGTCTTCTTAAAACAGACAACCAGTTGGGTAAAATATGTTCTAATTCTTGAACTACTGATAAAATTAATGAAACAGCCTGATTTCCCTTTTTATTGAGATTAGTTTATGTTAATGAAAATATTTTGCCTTATGAGTCAATCACTAGACTAGTCTTATTCAGATAGAAAGTATTTGAAAATACTGGAATGAATAAGTAAATTATACTTCCTATTTCTTCACCTTCTTGCGCCAGGTTTTAAAGTTATTTTATGTTTTAAAGTTACTTTATGTAAGACTATTTTAATTAAAATAATGGAATAAAACAGCTAATAGTGTTAATAACTAGAAATCAAAGGTCAGTACACTGAAATACAACAATTTTCCTTTCTTTTTTGTATCTTTGTCATGAGAGGTAAGAGAATATTTTGTGCTTGTTATTATATTACAAAATAAAGAAGTACTTAACATTATTTTTATGACATTATAAAAGTTTTACAGTAAGCAGTTTATACTAACGAGACCCAGATAAAGTAATTTTAACAAAAAAGTACTGATGTTTTTGACTTACTAACAAAATTCTTCCTTAAAATGACATTCATGGCACTGGAAGGGATCATGCTCAGCGAAATAAGCAAAAAAGAAAAAGAAAAATACCGGATGGTCTGACTCATAGCAGGAATCTAGAAAACTTAAATAAGGGACCAGGAAAATGAATAACTATAAGAAAGTGAAAATCAAAATCAACAAAAAACTATAAACCAGAGACACTTTTGGGGGGGTGGGGGGTGGGAGAGGAGGGATTGAGGTCAGAATGGGGGGGTTGCAATTGTATGGGGAATATAAAAATAAAATTTATTATTTAAAAAAAAAAATGCCATTCATTGAGTGAAATTCCTGCTGCCGAACTTTGGCGGGGCAAATAACTAAGGTCTGCTGTGAATAGGACTTCTAAAATATGACTGGGAGGCTGTGGCCCAAAGCCCTTTTTGCTGACTTCAATTGGGGTCTCTGGGGCCAGAGAGCACAAACAGCTCTTCTTAAAATTGAAGGTGTTTATGCTCCAGATGAAACTAGATTCTGTCTAGGCAGGAGGTGTGTTTATGTGTACAATGCAAAGAACAACACAGTGGCAAACTGAGTAACTTGAGTTATGAGGGGAAACGTGAGAGTACAGTGGAAATCGAGGTGTGGTTCTCGCCAAACTGCAAAGCCACTTTCTGCTAAGGCCAAGGACACAGAATCCGCTTGGTGCTGTGCCTTTCAAGGATCTAAGCTTATTGAAAGGCCAATAAATAAAAGTAGATGTGTTCTTTTGTATTTTTTTAAATGCCTTTCATTTTGAAAGTTGCCTTTATTTTTGGTTGCTTTTACACAGAACTAAATGCAAGGCAGTCAAACTAAAACTGGATACCTGGTTCTTCAAATATTGGTGAATTAACTGGAACTTTTTTTTTTTTTAATTTAGATGGAAAGGAGAAAATGTTGCAACTACAGAGGTTGCCGAAGTTATTGGGAAGTTGGATTTCATACAGGAAACAAATGTCTATGGTGTGACAGTGCCTGGTATGAAGATATTCTGTGTTTTGGAAGGATACTCAGCATAGAATGTGCTAGTACTGTTCTTTAAATTTGCAGTAATCTTACTAATTTAACATTTTATTTTTTATATTTTAAAATAAGTATCTTAGTTATGTCTTGCGAAGTAGTGCCCTAGATCAAGCAAACAAACTCTATGGTCACATCAAGGACAAGGTACCAACTGAATTTTAACGTGTTTATGTAATTTTAAACAAAACTTCAAAAGTTTGGTTGGTGACTCACTGCTGGAAAATAATTATAGCTTTTCAATAGTCGATTATTCTTCTCTTTATGGCTAAGATTTCTAAGTTTTAGTAAGTGGGAACCTATTCTGGTTAAATATCTAATAACACTGAATAGCAGTTAAGCTGTATCTTCTTTTTAAAATATTTTGAGATCTGTGTGGCTTCATTTATCTGTGTAAATATGCATAATGATTGTTTCATGAAAATGACAAAATAACCTACTTGAAGATATAGGACAGCTGTTTCCCTTTACTCTTTTTTTTAAAATACAAATGGTAGTATCTTCCAATTACTATACATAGATGCAAGAAGCACTGGGGGGTGGGAGCATTTGGATAGAAGGAAGAGAAAGGGGATGATTACTCTCCTAGACATCTACTGGGTGCTAGAGAAATGCAACAGTAAATTCTGATCTCCTGGAAAAACTTCATAGGTGGTGTGAATAATAGTAAGCAATCTGTGGAATTAGTTATGGAAATACAGTTTCTAGTTTCTTTTTTTTTAAGATTTATTTTATTTATTTATGCATACAAGAGCTGGGGTGTAGGCAAGAGATGTGATGGGGTGAGAGGATTCACCAGAGACAGAGTGGGAAAGAGATCAGGCAGATCTATTGAAATACACTGCTGAGGGGAGCAGAGATAGGAGGGGTCTGCTGTGCCTTGTGGGTAGCTCCCTGGCTGAGATCCAACTTGTGCTACAGTGGCTGCAGATAGCTTCATAGTGCTGAGATTTAACCCTTGCACCACCAAGGAGGCCTCATTTTCTAGTTTCTTAACTAAAAATATGCCTTTTTTTTTTTTTTTGCATTGATGCAGATATGGGCATTTCCAAATATGGGTTTTAAGTAAATGCTTCCTGTCCTAATATTTCATATTAATGGTGAGAGGATGAAAATTATGGATTGTGTATTCTGTAGTGTAGACAGTTAGGTATACTCTTCCTTATTCCCAAATTATTTCTGATCAGTAAATCATAAGTTCAGGGAAGGACCCTCACATTTTTGCTACTGTTGTACTGTTATTCCTGAAGTAGATTTGCTGTCTCTATTTGCAACTATTGTAATTAGTATGCAATTGTAACAATTATTATGTAATTAACAGGATTATTTTTATGTCTATTGAGTACTTATAAAATTTACTTCATTTCAAACTTTTTCCCTCCAGAGTATGAAGGAAAAGCTGGAATGGCTTCTATTATTCTAAAACCAAATAAGACTTTAGACTTGGAAAAAGCTTATGAACAAGTTGTAACATATTTACCAGCTTATGCCTGCCCACGATTTTTAAGAATTCAGGTAATTTTACTGTCTGACATACATCTCTAATGGAGTAATGAGTGGTGTCATGTTCATTTTTAAAGCATTTGCTAAGTCAGTCTATGGCCAAGTCACTGCTTGGTCAATAGAACACAATATTTAACTGTCATAAATACATATTTCATGTGCTTTTTTTAAATTTTTAAGAACTTTTACATATATTGTCTCATATATATTTTCAGAACAACCTTGTGAAATACTAAATGCAAGTAAATATAAAGCAGAAATAACATTTTAATGTAAATTGTTATTGAAATTATTGTAGTTTTGTGTGAAGTTGTTTGAACTAATAGTGAGATGCTGTGTATCTTTTTCTCAGTTTCCTCCAGTGGTAACATTTTGCAAAATTATCACATCTAGAACATTTACTTTGTGTTTTTTTTTTTAAGATTTATTTATTTATGCATACAAGAACTGGGGTACAGGCCAGAGGTGTGGAGGGTGAGAGGATTCATCAGAGACAAGGTGGGGAACAGAACAGGCAGACTGACTGAAATACACTACTGAGGGGAGCAGCAGGCAAATCAGGAGAGGTCTGCTGCACCATGTGAGTCTCCTCCCTGTCTGGGATTGAACTCATGCTGCAGTGGCTGCTGATAGCTTCATAGGTTGTGTCTTAACCTGTTGGACCACCAGGGAGGCCCCTAAGACAATCTGTATAATAATGAAATTTCCTGTTTAATTTGTGCTCTCTTGTGTGTGTCTGTGTCTTAAGTTCTGTGTACTTTCACTACCTGTGTAGCTTCATGTATCAGGAACTACAGTCAAGGCATGAACAATTCCATAAGGATCCCTCACATTGCCCTTACATAACCATACCCAGTTCCATCATACCATAGAAACAACCTATTTTTTATGGAATACAGAATTGATAAATAAAATAACAATATATATTTTTTCCTCTAGAGCAACTTAAAATTCACTAAGCAAAAGGAATATTTTCCATAGAACTATGTCAGACTTGTACAAATTTAAGAAAATATCTTAGCATCATTAAACACCTAAAAGGATATGGGTCATGATTGTTATGTTTATTGTAGTGTTTGCTACATTTAGCACACTGCAAGATACTTAGTTGGCAGTCCAAATGAATTATAATAAATTATATGATATAAAAAATGCAAAAGAATGTTGCTTCTGATAAAATGAATAGAACACAACCTTACCAAAAATTTGTGTAGCACAAATATTAATAAAGGATGTTTTTGCAAAAAAAAAAAGATGTGACAATATCCAGTATGACTGGAATGAAATTAAGTTGGTTCTTTCATCCTGCTTATGGAAATACAAATTGCTATAACTTCTTTAGACTACAATTTGGGAATATATGACCACGCTTTTAGAACTTATATGTATTTTGACACTGTAATTTTATTTCCAGAATAATCTTTAGGAAGTAATCAAAGATGCAAATGTTACATGAATTTGTTCTTCAAACTACTGCTTATTATAGTAAGAACTTTTGATATTATCTATAATTTCAAGAATAAGAACAAGTTTAATTACAGTGTTATAACTATATGAGATCGTTGAGACCATTAAAAAGTACTGTTTTATTTTATTTTATTTTTTAATTTAAATTTTATTTTTGTATTCCCCATACAATTACAACCCCCTTATTTTCACCCCAACCCCTCCTTTCCCCATCCCCCACCCCCCATAGAGTGTCTCTGGTTCATAGTTGTTTGTTGATTTTGATATTTTCTTTCTTATATTATTCTTTTTCCTGGTCCCTTATTTAAGTTTTCTAGATTCCTGCTATGAGTGAGACCATCCGGTATTTTTCTTTTTCTTTCTGGCTTATTTCGCTGAGCATGATCCCTTCCAGCTCCATCCATGTTGCTGCAAATTGCATGTGTTTATCTTTTTTGAATGCTGAGTAATATTCCATGGTGTATATGTACCATATCTGCTTGATCCAGTCATCTATTTTTGGGCATTTGGGTTGTTTCCAAAGCTTAGCTATTGTAAATAGTGCTGCTATAAACATAGGGGTGCAGGTGCTCTTTGGAATTGATGTTTCTGTGTCCTTTGGGTAAATACCTAGGAGTGGAATTGCTGGGTCATGTGGAAGCTCTATGTTTAGTAGGTCCAGAAATCTCCACACAGCTTTCCATAATGGTTGGACCAGTTAAAAAGTACTGCTTTAATGAAAATTACCTGACCTGAGGGAAATATATCTAGTGTAACACTGCTTTTTTTAAAAAGAGGCAAAAACATCAAATTGCACAAATACTATGTGCTTCTGTTGTTTTTAAAAAAGAGAAAATGTATATGTTTCTACAGTCATATCTAATTCTCTGATGATAGTGTTGGGGGAGGGGACTGTGGACAGAATCAAGGGAGGAGATTCAAAGAGAATTTGACACTTGTATTAGTTCAGGTAGATGAATAAAAATGGCCATGTTACTCATGAAACCTTATATTGATCTCTACATGTGCTTCATTTAAAACAAGGTTTCTTCTGTATGCCTGAAACTACCACCAAGATACCTCTCATCTCCTTTTCATCCCTTAAAGCAGAGATCCTCAAACTTTATAAATTCATGACATCTTTAGTGTCTCTATAATTTTTTTCATAGCATTTGGGCCAAAACCTAAGCATAAATAGTTAGGTAAAAACAAATTACTAAGTATTTTGGTCTAACAATTTTTCACTTGAAAAAATAATGCATACAAATCTAAAATGATACTTTTTTTCACTTTTAAATAACCACAAGTACCAAAAAAATATAAGTTGTGCATTGCACAATTCTTCAAACCTCGGAATTACATTGAACCAGACAGGATCATGTTGATTTTTTGGCTGTACTTGCCATTTTTTTTAATTTTAAATCACAGCAACCACTAAACCACCCCCCCTTTTTTTTTGCAATAGATGACATCACTTAAAAAGATGTATCACAATTAATAAAACTGAATTAATTTATTAATTATTAATATTAATTAAAGTGAATTACATTACCTTGAGCTAGTAGTTTGAGATTGGTGGCCAACAAATGTCACTAGGTTTGCTTTGAAAATTGAAAGTATTCCATGCAGACTGGAAATTCACAGATGTACCTCAAGGCATCTGAGTGGGAAACCAAGTTGTAGAGCTTTCATTACTCCCTCTAGTTCTTAATAGTACTCTGTGTTACGGAATAGATTGCTATCTTTTATATCTTTTATCTTCTTAGTGTTTACTAGCTCTCAGTACACAATACTGTACTGACATTGAATTGAAGGAATAAACCTATGTATTTTAGGTATTTCTAATTAGCTGTGGACTATATTCAAAATTCTTTTATATTGAATTAAATTTGCTGGTAAATCAAGCTAAACATTTAAATGTTCTAAGTTTACTTCTAATGTTATGCTAAATATAGAGATGATCATTGGACAGGAAATATTATAGTTAAATAATATTTAATATAAATATTAAATATTATAGTTAAATATTATTTTTAATATGCTATTTATATGTTATAGAAAATATTAAATGTTTAATACCACTAATCACGGTTATTGCTTTATAGGAAAAGATGGAAATGACAGGTACATTCAAACCACAGAAGTTTCAGTTGGTAGAAGAAGGATTTAGTCCACTGAAAATTTCTGATCCACTTTACTTCATGGATTCCTTGAAGAAATCTTATGTCCCACTGACCAAAGAACTTTATGATCAAATAATGAATGGGGAGATCAAACTCTAAGGTTTTTTATGTATGGGATTTTCGTATGCTTTGTTAGGAGAGGTGAGAGGCAAGCATGGGATTCTTTAGTATGAAATGGGCACAGGGAACTCAGTTGAGCATGTGCTACATTTTCTTAATATACAGTAGCTTTTCTAAGTAAAAGCTTTCCTCTGATTTAATTGATAACAAATTTTAGTTGATTAATCTTTTTACTTATTTGGAGATTCAGCGAAGAAGTAAATATGTGCATTAATCTTGAAGATTTTAAATAATAAGTGGTTAATAGTTTAGACAGTCACTAAAAGTATATTTTTTCATATTTAAAGTTTATAATTTTGAATATGATTTAATTGTACTAGAGTACTTGATTTTTATGGGCCCTGACCTATTATTCAATAAAACCATCTTCATTGATATATGCTTGGAGTTTTTGTTCTGAAATTTTGTTTAACTGTTAACTTCAAAGGAAGAAGACTGTTAAATATATGCTCTCATATCTCCCTTATCTTAAATGCCCATTAAAATGGTAAACACACACACACAGAGACACAGATAAAATAGCAAAGTAGGAAAACTGGTAAGCCCAAAGACTTTAGGAATTTTTGAGAGATGTACAAGCAAGATCCAAGATACCTTTAGAAACCACTAATTGTACATGTAAAGAATAAATTTGAATAGGATCCTGATATTACTCCCAAGATCAGAAGTGCAACAGGCTTAGAGTTTGAACAAATTTGTGAGTAGCTGACAGAGAAATATATCACTAGGACAATTATACTTATCTCAATTAGGAATCTCCAGGCTCAGTTGCTTCCGTTGAGCTAAAACTACACAAATGACTCTCTTAGTAAAATGAGCCATCTTTTACAAGAGGGAATTGTGGGGCTGGGCTCAGAATGGAGTAGTGCCAGCAGAAAACTCCTTTGACATAAACTTGGCTTCCTGAACAACCAGACTTCAAACAGCCCAGTCAAAGCTACAAAATCTGATCTGAGATTTGAGCTGATGCTCTAGAGAATAAATTTGCAGCTTGATAACCACTTTAATTGCCTGTTAAAACAACAACAAAGATTTGATACTCTTCAGAAGAATATAACATTTACAATACCTGGGATATTTTTTTAAATTACTAGATATGAAAACAAGCACATCTCATTCTTAAGAAAAGACAATGGAGACTGAGCTATCCTGCATGGTGGAGTTAGCAGGAAAGGATTGTGAAGTAGTTATAACAAATGTTTGCTGTTAATAAAAATATTGGAAATCTCGGAGAAATAATAACTGTAAGAAATTAATGAAATGGAAATTCGAGCCTGAAATATACAATATTAGATATTTAAATGTTCATTTTGGCTAGTCAGCAGAATGGCGATGACACAGGACAGAATCAATAAATTTGAAGATAGAACAATATAAATTAGTCTAAAAAGAAATTTTTAAAAGATGAAAAGAACAAAGTTTTAATTATCAGTGGAGAAATATTATAGGTGATATTGGACTCCAAGAAGGAGAGATGAGGGAGCATTTCTGTAATGTGGCAATAGACAAAATTTCAGTATTCAAGAAGCCCAGCAAACCTCAACTTGGAAGAATGAAAGTATTATACCTATGCAAGTCATGAAGGAATTCTTGATAGCAGTTAATGACTAAACCAACACATAACTTTTTAAAAATCAAATGATTAGACTTACATCTGACTTCATCAAACTGTGAAGGAAGTAAATGGAACAGTATCTTTAAACAGTAGATAAACAACTGTCAAGTTAGAATTTAATGTGCAGCAAAATTATCCTTGAAGGATGAAGGTGAAATAAACCTAGTTTCATCTGAAACAATTCATAGACAGGAATCCTGTAATAGAAAAAATGCTAACGGATGTCTTATAAACCAAAGAAAAGTAACAGCAAGTGGAAACTATCTTCAGCAAGGAATGAAGAATATTGAAATGGTGAGTATAGGGGGAATGTAATAGGTAATTTTATTTATCTTAATTTTTTAAAAAAGCATAAAACTGTTTATTTTATTTTATTTTTTTAAGATTTATTTATTTTATTTATTTATTTATACAAGCACTGGGTACAGTCAGAAGCGTGGCAGGGTGAGAGAATTCACCAGAACCAGAGCCGGGAACAGAGCAGGCAGAAGGACCGAAGTACACTGCTGAGGGGAGCAGGGGGCGGCAGGAGAGGTCTGCGCACCCATAAAACTGTTTAAAGCAAAATTTTGTGATATCATTTTGTGAGTTTCTACTTAATATGGATGTAATTCAAGTAATTGTAGCATAAAGAATGATAAATCCAGTGGAAAAAAATACAGATACCTATATTAAGTATCGAAAAAAAGTCATAAAATTTATTACCAATTAGGAAACTATAACTTAAAATTAAGGTGAGTTTTTTTTGCCCATCAGATTTGAACAATTACAAAGATTGGATATGTCTAGAGCAGGTAACAGAACACTAATGGGCATTGTTGGTGGGATTATGAATGGGTGTATCTGGAGGACAGTACCTATCAGAATATAAAATGCATAACATTGTCACTCAGCAGTTTTATTTCTATGGGAAAAACTGGTAATAGTGAGCCAGGATTTATGTCAAAATATGTTTGCAGTTCAGGAAAGCATTATTAATTGAATTAATAGAAAAAGTTAAATATTGGTAGAATATATTTTGTTATGCTCTACAACTATTACAAAGAATGATATGTCAGTAAGTACAAAGAGGTTAGAAAAGGGTATTTATCATTTATTTGTTAAATTGCATTGAAAATGCAAAGTAATAATCAAAATCAACAAGCAACTATAAACCAGAGACACACTGTGGGGGGGGATTATGGAGGGGCTGAGAGAGGAAGAACTAGAGTCAAAATAAGGGGGGGTGCAATTGTATGGGGAATAGAACCAAAATGAAAATGCATACATTATACAAAGATGAAAAATGATGTAAGAATTATATAAAATAAAATATTAAAAAAAGCAGTGAAAAACAAATATTTTTAAAGACAGTTTTGTACAGGTTTTTTTTTTTTTTTAGATTTATTTATTTATTTATACAAGCACTGGGTACAATCAGAAGTGTGGGAGGGTGAGAGAATTCACCAGAGCCAGAGCAGGGAACAAAACAGGCAGAGTGACAAAATAGACTGCTGAGGGGAGCAGCAGGCGTGGCAGGGGAGGTCTGCGTGCCATGTCCTCGCCGGCAGCCGGGGAGTTTCATACAGTTTTAATAGTTAAATAAGTGTTACATTGCTTGGAGAATGAGTAGATTTTTTTTTTTCACTCTATACTCTGTCATTTGAATTGAAAAATTGCAGTTCACTGCTTGTTTATGCTTTCAAGACAATTAAAAGTTACTGCTTTTCTTTAAGGAAAGCATTATATGGAAAGCAGACCTTTTTTTTTTAAAGGGAGCAGAGAATTGAATGAAGTGACATTTTAAGAGGGAACTTAAGATACTTGACCATTTCTCAGTAGAAATAAATTTTATGTTGTTTTTATCTCTCAATATATTTCACTTCCTTGTAGATTTCATCACATCATGACATAGTAAAGATGAATTATTTCAAGGCAGTTAAAGTAAAAAACATCTCATCTCAAGCTATGCACATGAAGACTTCTTAAGGAAAAACTGGCTGCTCGTTCTGCCCAAACATCAGTAAATTTGTAAGTAAATTCTTTAATGTGTATAACAAAGGCCAAGTTTGAGCTACCTTCATGATCTTCCATAACTTCTGGTGCCTGTTTTACTGGTAAAAAGATTTATTCCTGGAACTATGTTTTTCAGATCAGGAAAGCTCTGGGCAATGTCTTCACTAAATGAAAAGTCAGAGTGAAAACAGTATGAAAACTGTCTGTGGAGTTATGAAACTTCTTTCCGTAGCTTCATTATCTTTTCCTTATTCGGGACTTTGGTTTCTTGATTTAGGTGAACTGTTTGACTGTAGATAGGAGCCTAGCTGTGTGATTACCTGTCATATTTCAAGAGTGAGGGGAAGGAGTTGTAAATGTGAATGTGTTTCTCAGTCTACATGCCCGACCTTGTGAACACTGGCAGTTCCTCCTTCCCATCAAATGACTGTATGAAGACCTTATGACCTAAGTCTCCAGATTCCAGCAAAAGACAGATGATTCCCAAGGCCAGAGAGTATAATGATCATTTGTACAACTTTTAATGTGCAGATTCCCAGATGCTGCCCAGTTCTGTTAAATGAGAATCTCTGGATGAAGGTCCTATGAACTTGCATTTTTAACAACTCCCCCAGGATGCTGAACTCTACCTATGTATTATATCTTTTTTTAATTAATTAATTAATTTAAATTTTATTTTTATATTTCCCATACAATACAACCCCCTTATTTTGACCCCAACCCCTCCTTCCCCCCCCCCCCATAGAGTGTCTCTGGTTCATAGTTTGTTGATTTTGATTTTTTCTTTCTTATCGTTATTGTTTTTCCTGGTCCCTTATTTAAGTATTCTAGATTCCTGCTATGAATGATATCTTGTTTCTTTATTCTCATTCTCTTTTGTCCCCTTTGCCCATTTGGGCTTGAGGGAAAATTCAGTCTCTTCTATTTGTATTTTTCTGCTTCTGTGGATTACTGTATTTGAATAAATCACTATGTTTAGTGATTACCACTTGTTTAGTATATCCATTCCTAGTTTATGGTCTAGTACTGAGTAAATTATCAAAGGATATGATGGTCAACCTGGCAGAACTATGAGATGAACCATAACCAATATCTCTTTAATTTCTGAATCCTGTTAACTTCTATTCTAATGGGTGGGGTGTGATTTACTCTAGGGGGCTAGTATATAAAAATGAACCTTCTATTCAACAGTCCTAGACAGGTTTGGGTATTCCTTTCCCAAGTGTATAATTACCTGAAAAAAATGGCCATAGGTCCCTCAGAGGAATGGAAAATTACTACAGCATATAATTGCCCAAGTATTGCTGGGTTCTTCCTCATGGGGATCCAGTCTCTTCTCAAGTTCAAATGGGGTTATGGTACAATTCTTCAGGGAAGGACACAGAAAAAGGAAGAATTTCTGATTGGCCTCCCCAAATGATCCTAAGACAATGTGAAGAATGGAATGAGAGTCTTGAGGGAGAGGAGAGGAAGGTGAGAAGTGGAATTCAAAATGTCAAGATCCCATTTTACCAGAACAAAATCATGTGGGGAAAGGTGGCAATAGTTTTTTTTTTTAGAAATCTGGGTGAAGACAGTAAAGAGGATCCAGAATAATGGGGCTTCCATCTATAGCAGGATTTTCCTGGCCTTTGAGGAGAGATAAATGAGAAGTGAGGAGAGCATGTCAGAAACAAAGGGACTCCCAGGACTCAAATTTTAGCAGGAAATTAGTGAGAAAGGATGGGTACCTGGGATCAGAGGACGTCTCAGCCGCTAACTTCGTAGGTCTTTAAGGAGAAGTCAAATAAAACAAAGACCATTTCAGAGGCCACTGCAGGGCAGGTAACCCAAATGCCCCCTCATTTCCAAGTGTCTTTAGCACAGACACAACTTAAAACCCAATGTCAAGGGAAATGACAGGTGAAAGAGAAGCTAAAATTGACTGGAAGGAGGGCCTCCCCAGTGGCGCAGCGGTTGAGCGCTGGGTTGTGAAGCTGCCCGCAGCCTCTGCAGCACTGGTTCCATCCCAGGTGAGGGTCCCACATGGCTCACAGACCTCTCCTGCCGCCCGCTGCTCCCCTCAGCAGTGTACCTGGGTCCTTCTGCCTGCTCTGCTCCCTGCTCTGGCTCTGGTGAATTCTCTCACCCTCCCGCGCTTTTGACTATACCCAGTGCTTGTATAAATAAATAAATAAATCTTTAAAAAAAAATTAACTGGAAGGAAGTGCTGCCAACTTGCCTTTCAAACTGGAAATTAGATTCATTCTGGTTAGGACTGGAATTTAAACTCTCTAATGCTTAATTATTCAACTAGACTGAAAATTGCAAGAAAGATCTCTGCAGGAAGATATTCAGAATTGTCCACCACATGTGCTGATTGGAATCTTCCAGGATGGTTCTCAAGGCAGATATTTTCGGACTGACAAATATTTTGCCCTTTCTACCTATTAGTGAATTAGAGCTGGAATAAGAAGAGCAGCTGAGGATTACTATGGATAGGAATCAGGATCACATAACAGAAAAGGATGGGTCCTAAGAGAGACTTACACTGACACCTCATACAGTTTGATCAAATTTAGAAACCAGGTAACTTTTTTGCTTCTTTTCACGATGGCCCTTCTTTGTGCTATTTATTAAATATACAATTATCTGTAAGTGGGCATCTGGGCCAAAAAATTTCTATTTTCTATAATCATGTTTTTTTTTTTTTTTTAAAGATTTATTTATTTATATATTTATACAAGCACTGGTTACAGTCAAAAGTGTGGGAGGGTGAGAGAATTCACCAGAGCCAGAGCGGGGAACAGAACAGGCAGACTGACAAAATACACTGCTGAGGGGAGCAGCGGGCGCGGCAGGAGAGGTCTGTTGTGCCATGTGGGACCCTCGCCAGCGGACGGGGATTGAACCGGCGCTGCAGAGGCTGTGGGCAGCTTCACAGCCTAGCGCTCAACCTCTGTGCTACCAGGGGAAGCCCCATGTTTTATAAATTGTCCATGATATAATAGAAAATTAAAGCAAATTCTCTAATACTAACAATTACATTATGGAGACCAGATACTATATATTCTCACACAAACAAGCTAATAGTACTCAAGAGAGTACATGAATGCCTGTGCCAAGAAAGCAATAACATAATGAACACTTTTTGTCAGACTATCTGCGTTTGACAAACAAAAAGACAATTTTTTTGATGTTGTCATTGAAGTCCAGTAAGGGAGAAATATGAACAAACTGGTTATATCAAAGAAAATGATCAAACATACCCCTGTAAATTCTATTGTAGTCAAATAGTTTGGTGATCGATAAGCAAGTCAAACTATTAAGTTTTTAAAAACAAGCAGTCTGTTAATGATCAAATTTCTATGACCTGCCTCAAAATTCCTGATTTTGCTATTTCATTACATTGATACTCTATTTAAATCCAAGAGAATACCTTATTTGATGCTATTAAGATCTACTTGTGTACTATATGACAACACAAAAAGAGATTTGGATCAATTGAAGTTTGACACTAAAATAAATCCACTTTTCTCTAGGAAATAGGGGGGATATTTATTTGAGAAGTGCAAAGTAATAATAGTATTCTTATAGGCTTTTCTTAGACTTTGGTCATTGACGGTGAACTGAAAAAAAAGAACTGTGGGCAATAATTCATAGATAGTGTCAGTCTATCATGAGAAAATATCAGAGAAATCCTGGGTACATTCTACAAAATGCTTGATCAACACTCCTCAAAACTATGAAGGTCAGTAAAAACAAGGAAAATGTGAGAAATTGTCACAGGCAACAGAACCCTAAGGGGACCTGACAACTAAATGTAGTAAGACACTCTGCATCGAATCCTGGGATAGCAAAGGACATTGTGTAAAACCTCTGGGAATCTCAATAAAGCATATGAAATTTAGTTTATGATAATGTATCAATGTTGGTAACAAATACACCACAACTAATATAAGTTGTTAATAATAATAGTGGAAACAGGGCTGGGAGTGGGTGGGGTATAGGAACTCTCTGTATGAGTTTTTCTACACATATAAAGCCTTTATAAAATAAAAAGTGTATTGGAAAAAAATCTGTGAATTTGTTTTCCCTCCTGCAGGACAAACATTTCAGAGGGGAAGCACTTAATAAATCTCCTTCAGACAATGTTTTGGAGAGGAAGACTACCAAGTTCAGACACCAGTTTTATTATACCACATCACTGCTGTTAACCTTGATCACCCGGCTGAGGTATTTGTCAGGTTGGTGTGCTGTGTATGTCATCTTTATTTATGCACACAAGAACTGGGGTACAGGCCAAAAGTGCAGGGTTGAGAGGATTCATCAGAGACAGAGCAGGAGACAGAACAGGCAGACTGACTGAAATACACTGCTGAGGGGAGCAGCGGGCGAGTCAAGAGAGGTCTGCTGCACCATGCGGGTATCTCCCTGACTGGGGATCGAACTCTTGCTGTGGTGGCTGTGTGGAGAGCTTCATAGGCTGCTCCTTGACATCTCCTTGACATCTTGTGCCACCAGGGAGGCCTCTTCATACTGTATTCTTTTGAAGGAAGTCATGATGCACAGCCCACACTAAAGTGAGCTGTTATGTTCTATGACCTTGAAAGTAAACTCTCTACTTGGATTATTTGGAATTCTGTGCAAGAGATTTGTTTCTGTTCTCCCATTTACTCAATTGCTTGTTTACATTAGCAAGAACTTGTAGATGTTTATTTGATTCTGTGGAATATAATTCCTCACTACTTGTCTTGCTCAAGTTATTCCAGTTTTGACCACTGCAAGTGCTTTCAGCTGGCTGCTGTATCTCTTTGACACACACCATCACTGTGGATTTGTTGAGTACTTTCTGACCTTCTGGCTCTACTAGATGCTGCAGACTCATACAACACAGTACATACTTAACATCTGAAAGCAGGCACAGATGCTCAATGAAGATGTAGTTGTGAATATGTGTGCAAAAGGTTAGCCATGTAAACAATGCACCATCATAAACTGCACAAAACATTGATTAACCTGCACCCTGAAAAATGAAGTAAATTACCAGTAAAGTAAGCAGGTTGACTCTAGGACCAAGTGAGGTAATTTAGTTCATGATTGTATTTAATATGGTCACAAACAACAAAACAGAACAAAAACAAACAATTATAAACCAGAGACATCCTGCAGGGGAGGAGGAGGTAGAGGGATCACAAGGAGGGAGGGAAGTGCACAGGGGACTGTAGTGATGGTGCATGGGTGCGTTGGTGAAGGAAATTCTTTGGGGACTACACCTGAGGTGGGAAGTATATATTGTTTAAAAATGAACATTGATGGGCCTCCCCTGGTGGCACAGGCAGTTGAGCGCAGCGCTGTAAGACTGTCCGCAGCCTCTGCTGTGCCGGTTCTATCCCAGATGGCCTGCAAGGGTCCCACATGGTGCAGCAGACCTCTCCTGTCTCACCCGCTGCTCCCCTCAGCAGTGTATTTCAGTCAGTCTGCCTGTACTGTTCCCCACTCTATCTCTGGTGAATCCTCTCACCCTCCCACACATCTGGCCTGTACCCTGGTTCTTGTATAAATTAATAAATAAATCTTTTTTAAAAAAATTAACATTGATGTAAAATATATATAAATAAAAAAATATTGGTAACAGATAAACCACAACTAATATAAGATGTTGATAACAGTGGAAATAGAAAGGGGAGTTGGGAGGGAGGAATATGGGAATTCTCTGTGTGAGTTTTTCTATAAGTATAAAGCCTTTATAAAATAAAAAAGTGTATAGAAAAAAATTACCTCCCTTGGTCCTGGAGTCAACATGCTTACTTTATAGGAATGACAGAATCTAAGGTCTAGGATACTTCTGGGGTCTTATTGCTTCATGATCCTGTTAGCTGACAGAGCAAGGAAATAGATGTGCAGATATTAATCCAAGTATTTATAAATAAAAATGTATCTATGAATATATAACCACCTGTATCTACAATGAATTAAACTTGAGCTATATTTAGATTTCCAACTCTGAGTCATTATCTCATGGACCATTCTCATCCCTTGCTTATCTGTAACCTCCCTCTGCACAGGATATCCTTCTAACTTTGCCACCTCAGAATTGACTGTTTCAAGTGTGTAGCAAATATTTAGCGGCTCTCTAGAAATGTCTAGTGTATTAATTTATTTAATTAATATCAGCTAGTTAATATTTAACTAATATTAACTATTAGAAGTCTTCCAAGTGTTGATGAGCTGTATAGGCATTTTTCCTGTGATATATTTTTACAATCAGGTCACTAGTTCAACCCTGATTTCCTGTAGTCTGAATAGCTTATAATATCAAGTATATCAAGGTTAAATTGGACTAAAGCAAAATACATTGCCAGGGAGTGTATTAGCAAAAGCACCAATGGACACTGCAATCTGATTTTAAAATTTCTTAGCTGTCCTGATGACATATTCACTCAAGTCTAGCATAACCTTTCTTAGTTTTAATGTTCAACAAGGTGTGCCTATATCTAGCATCATCACAAGACAGATAATAGGAAAGGATGTTGTGTCAACAAGGGTAATCTCTATCTAAATCCCAAAGGTCAATATAAAAGATTACCAGTTGCAATTTATTGTGATGAATGCTTCAAAAACCCCTTTCTCAGCTCTTATTTTGTATCATTTTTGTAGGTATGTCCTTCTCTTTGAGTTTTGCCATCTCAATCATTCACCCTATACTGACCACTGGCAAATATTTTAGTTGATGGACTAGATATCCATGAAGGCTAGGCCAGCCTTACTCATGAAAATGCAGCCTTTGTGGAATATCAGCAACTTCCCTTCATCACATAATCTCAATTCAAATTCAGTCTTGCACATAAGATTCTTTCATTAAAATCTTCTTGTTGAAATTGTTCACAATGTCATTTATTTAGAGTCTTCTGGATGATTATTAGAAATGGTTTTATTTTCATTAATTATAACATATATTTTAGAATCAACTTCATGTTCAGGCTTCAGCTTAATCAATGTATCTTATAGAGTTTAGGGTCTGGAGGTGTATCATTTACACAGCTAACCTTTTGCACACATATTCACATCTGCATCTTCATTAGCAGCTTTGCCTACTCAGATGTTAAATATTTCCTTGTGATTTATGACTAACCTCTGCCCATTACTTTTCTTCAAGACTCCTCTTTCTCACTTAATATTCTTTCTGTAAATTTTGCATTTTTTCTCCTAGATTCACTTAACTAGTCCCCTGGGTTTTTCCCTCACCCTAAGTTTATGCTTTCTGAAAAAACAAAAGACCCTCCCTCAACTTTGCATCCCTTTAAAGTTACTCAAAATTCTTGAAAACTTTTTTTTTCCACTTCCTTACTTCATTTTGCAAGTTAATATACTGAAAGCTTACTTTCAATGCCACAATCATATGGAAATGGCTGCCTAAATGTTGTTAGTGATCAACATAGTGATAAATCCCACAGTGACTTTTCCATATTTTCTGTTAAGATTTACTGGCTTTGACATCTTTAACTATATTTTTTCTTGATCTTGAGTCTCTTGACCTTTAAGCTGTTAGTTTCTCCTCTATATCAGCTCAAGTCCTTTGCCCCTCTTTTTTTTTTAACTCATTTTAAAAATATCAAACTATTTCAATGGACTATATTTCTGATCACAATAAAGTGTGTCGTGATCCACCCACCCAACTATTCAAGTCAGAAGCTTTGTCCTATTCCGATAGGACAAAATTGCTCCTTTGCTTGTCACATGATAAGATCTTAAAATATATCCTCTAGATATTTCTCTGCATTGATTACTCTTCACTATACCCTCCTCTACTTTGTTAATCATTATTTGAATATCATGATTCAACAGTCATCAGGGACTTTGTCTGATGTGAAATCTTCCCTACTCCAAGGAGTTCTTAACAGAACTACGTTTAGCAAAGCTCGGTGTATTAAAATTAATATCTCTTGCCAACTAACTGCACATTTCTCATTCATGCTAAGAAAAACAACTGAAAGCCTTTGAGTTATTTAAGACCAACTTCCATTTAAGTTCTGGTAGGTGTCTCATAGAGCCTTTTAAGTGCTGATACCATCTGGCCTTGTTTTCATGATCAAGAACAACCAAGCATAACAACCAAGAAACTGAGATGTTGTTATAGGACAGGGAGAGGGGCAGCCCAAACCCCGCAAACCTGCCTATTCTACATGGGTTCTGCCATCCGCCGCATCAACACAAAACATAGGAGACTTTAATGGGAAGGAACTTTAATAAAACTAGGAAACAATACAGGTAAGGCAAAGAGTCTAGTTTCTAAATGAAGCATCCAGAGTTACCCGTCCCCTCGTGGGTAAAAGTCCATCCAAATGGGATTGGCCCAGAACAAGGCCCCAAAGCCTGCTACAAGTCTAAAGCATCTTCCAGTGGGGACCCACAGAAAAGGGTCACAAACAACTGGACAAGCCCGGAAGGAAAAGAGCAAAATCAACATCAGGATAAAAGCTGCCATTGTCACCTCCCCACGGGTCTCATCCACATCTGTGTCACCTAGTCCACGACCAAAAGACAAGCGCAGTTTCTTCACGTGTCTCTAGGCTCCATGCGCCTCCTCCAGGTCTCCTTGCGCCATCCTGCTTCCCTCCTTCCTCAGTCTCTTCTGCTCCTTCTCCTCTTCCTGCTCAGCTCCACCCTCCCTTGGGTGGGGCAGGGAACCTGGAACTTCCCCCTTTCCTGGGGACCACCCTGTTACAATGTCAGAATATTCGCGTTCCCAATTCAGCATTATTTGTATACTAGGAGAATGGCCAGATTTTCCAGATCAGCTGTAAAGAGTCATATAGATCCTAAGAAAATCAAGAATGGATTTTGACTTATGCACATAATTTTCTTTAATTATTCCTTTCCTTTCAGCCTCATGGTGCTCCTGTCTCTCCAGTGTCTTCTGGGGGTTATAAATATTTGGACTCTTTTTTGCTCCATATCCCTAATATAATGTCTATCTTATATTTCTCCTTAGAATTAGTTAAGTTACAAGAAATTGATGTTAAACATGTTTGCCCAAAATGTATGCCTATTTGAAAATAGATGGAATTGGGTACTGGGGCAATGCATAAAATGAACCCTAGGCTTATAAGTATTAAATATAATGTTAATGTTCAAATTCAGAGAGTCTCTGACTTTTAGTGTGATTTTTATGCTTTTTTATTAAAGCGTTTATTTTTAATAAGTTTTTTAAAATGGGGGAACCATTTTAACAATTTTAGATAGAGGTATATTGAAAGCCCTTGCCATGAAAAATAGAAGGGTTTCGAGAAATTATCTTTACTGGTTGTGGCAAACTAGCTAGATAGTGTTGTAACGCAAGGAATGTTACTTTGGGCTGGTCAACCGCGGGTGTAACTTGGAAACCACGTTGGGCACCAAACTGTTGTAGAGCAACCCCGATACAAAACGGGGTGCCTGACTGTGGGTCCTCACCCACGCGCTTAAAAGGACTTATCAATGCTCTACTGCAGGCACACGTGAAAGGTTAATAAAAGGTTTATTTACAAAGGGAAGGGGAAATGAGGAAATGTACAGCTCTGGGAAAAAAGTGGGAGACAAAGTTTTAAATGAGTCCTACCCGATCCGCCAATTAGGAATCCCAAAATGGCGCTCTGAGAGCTGGCCGCCAGCCAGGAGCGGTGAAGCCAGGAGGCGAGCGATTGCGAGCCAGAGAGAGCCCAAGGCCCACGTGTTTGGTATTTTTATATCCAACCTGGCTGCCCAACTCCACCCTCAGGTCCCAGCCACCCTCCCTTGGTGGTGATGGGATTTGTCTTTCCCAGAGTCTTGATGGCTTTAGTCTGGAGTGGGGGTGGAGTCCACAAAGTTAATCCTGTATGGGATTAACTCAGGACATCACTTCCCCCTAACAATAGGACCACTCTTCACACTGTGAACAACTATAAAAATGGTATAAAATGTGTTGTAAACACTTACTTGCAATGATCAGGATCCAAACAAAACAGTAAAGAATTATTGGATAAGAGACAAATGCAGAGAATTGAGTCAAGACTTCGAGGCTGAAGGGGGAGCAGGAAAGCCTGTCAGATATTGAAGGAAATTAGGGGACATGGGACAAAGATTACACTCTTACACCTCTTACAAAGGTTGCGGGGTAACTTTAAGTCATTTGAGGGAATCTGAAAAATCCTAATCCATACACTTAGCACATTTAAATTTAATCTAACTAGTATCAAGAGTATTTGAGTTAAAGTTCATAATTTTGCTACTTGCTTTGCTACTTGCTTGCTATTTGCTACCTGCCCCTTTTTTACTCCTTTTCTACTTCTGCAACTTGTTTTATACCATCTTTCCATTCTCCTGTCTCTAACTTAGATTTTATCTTGATTGGAGTTTGAATTTGATGACTCCACGGATAAAAGTCTTCATCAGTTTTGGAAAATTCTTAGCTATTATCTTTTCAAATATTCTTTGTTTTCTATTCTTTTTTTTTTTTTTCCTTTTGGGACTTCAATAAAAGATGTGTCCGACATATTAGAAATATACAAATTACTTAAACCAATATCAGGAAATGGTTAACACTGAATATTCTTTTTTTAAGTAAATTAAATTAGTATGAATCTAAAATAATTAAGATTTTAGCACAGTGTCACAAAGATAGAAAATAGAACAAGGAAGACAATAGAAACCAAAAACATATCTCTGTGCATTTGATTTATGATACAAATAGCACTGCAGAGTGGTGGGAAATGACTTTGATTTCAAAATATTATGTAGTAAAAACTAGATACCCATGTGGGAAAATAAATTGTTTCAACATCATACCACAGACAAATATCAACTACAGACTGATTGCAAAACTAAATGTGAAAGTAAAAGCAAAAGTTTTTAGAAGATGAGAGAATACGAATTCAGAATATGAAAATTTAACACAGATCTGGAACAATAGCTATGAAGATTATAGCTCTAATTTAATTAAAATTAAGAGTCACATCTCTAAATTCATCATTAAGAAGATGAAAATTCAAGCCACAGGGCATAAGAGAACATTTGTACGTACACACACAGAACACTTAAATTTTTATTGAAAAGAATATATAACATTGAATCTAGAATAGCAAAAATCTAAAATCTTATATTTGTTAAATATACTTTTTTTTTGCATTTCATCCTCTGTGTGCCTGAATATTTTTATATTGTATGTATGAAATTGTGAATTACATTATTTTAACATAGATGTGCTATTTTTCTTTCCTTTTTTTATGCTTCTATCCAATTTATTTTTCAATTTTGTTGTCTTTCCATATTTTTAAGATTTCAAGATATAAATAATAAAGTGTTATTTATGAGCAAAAAATGGGAATCTAATATTTGTTAATAGTTAAAGAGAAGGAGCTTTTACTGGTAAAAGAAAAAGTACATTAGTGAATGACACATGGAAAATGGTGATTAAACTAGTATTTACCATTTTATGTTTTATGGTTTCAATTCTAAAAATTGAATAGATTAAAACCACCCATGTGTGAGAAGCTTTCAGATTTTAAACTTTGTGAGACTCTTTAGTGAAATTAAAATCAGTGTCTCTTAAAACTTTAATATTTAAATCAATGTTAGTGGGCTCCTTTATTTAGAAAGTAGAAGAGTTAGTGCACCATCATAACCTAACAAACATTTGAAAAATCGGATTATAAATTATGAAAAATATTAAATTGAAAGTGGAAGAACCCATACCATTCAAGCTATAATTTGATTCTTATTTGAAATGCATCATGGCATACAACTGTAATTAATGTCACTAGCAGTATTGAAACCTCAGAAGTTATTAAATACAGTGAAGGTTATGGTCAGGGGAGCTAGATTTTATTCCATATTCTGTCACTTATTAGTTTTTTTGACTTTGGGTACACTTCACTTTTCTGTGTCTAGGAATCCTTTATTATCTAAAGACTCTCACATGACAAAGTTACACATTTTATTTATATTTTATAAATTTGTACATGTGATTTATGTACATGTACAAGAATATGTAAATATATAAATGGCAAGGCATTCCTCTATTTAAATTTTATATTGATTGCCTGCCATTCACATAAACTACTTCAGCTATAATATTCTAGATAGCAGAAAAAATGTTTCCAGTTAAAAAGGATAATTGATTTTAATAATGGTTACTGATTATCAGCCAGTTGCCAGAAACTATGTTAGTTGCTGCTTTCAGAATGCCAGACTATATGAACAATATTTTCCTGTTTTTAAATCACTAAATAATTACAGTCGAGATGAACGCCAACATTAACACACACATACATAATGAGATGATATGGTTAAATGCAGATGTTGATTCTGTGTCAGGACCCAAGATTCTGTATTTCTAGCAAACTCCACAGATGATAGTAAGGGAAAATCTACATTGCTACTTCTGTTTCAGTTTCTCCAGGCTTTTTCTCTTCAATTGCTTGTTCCCTTTTTTGTTAGGTATTCTGTACTTCTTCTCAAGTTATTTCATTACTTCCTTGGGTTATTCCTCTTTAAATATAATCTACATCCTAAAAGATACCCCCATCCTTTCTCATTTGCAATTTATTTTTCAGCCAGTTGTGCCATCACTTGCTAAAAACAGTTGGAATATGGTATTTTCCTTTGATGAAAGTTTTCCATCCTTATACAAAACATCTCCTTCCTTTGTATAGATCTATCTTCAGTAAGGGGAAAACTCAGTTAGCACCAAGTAAATTAAATGCTAGAAGCACAGATATTAGACTTTAGTCCACATGAGCTCAGGGCTAAAGACCACGCAAGTAGGATGAAAATGAGGGAAATAGAAAAGAGGTGCATTTGCAAAAGGAGTCCTGGAGTTTAAATTTAGTGAACCCACAAGGGAAGGGAATTCAATTTTGCATATATAGACATGCCTAGGATAAAACTTAATGGGGACGTGCTCT
Source organism: Talpa occidentalis (assembly GCF_014898055.3). NCBI lineage: Eukaryota > Metazoa > Chordata > Mammalia > Eulipotyphla > Talpidae > Talpa > Talpa occidentalis. Next base: position 76,953,043 of record NW_023601322.1, on the reverse strand, counting down.
GGTGCCTATTTCTTACAATACACACTACATAGTGTTATCACGTCATCCTATTAACTTTGGAAAAGTACTAAGTAGTGGAAGTTCTTTCTGTCTGTCTTTTGCAGATATAACCATAAGCCTCGTTTAGAATGAATGAAATGCCAGACAACTTGCTATCCAGCTTATTGGTAAGATTTATGTAAAGGGCCTGGTGGTGCAGCAGGTTGAACGCAGCTCTGTGAAGCTGTCCACAGCCTCTGCAGCGCATGTTCAATACCCGGCCAGCCAGGGAGATTCTACATGGCACTGCAGACCTCTCCTGCCTTGCCCGCTGCTACTCTCAACAGTATCTTCAGTTCGACTGCCTGTTCTGCTCCCCATTCTGTCTCTGGTGAATCCTCTCACCCTCCCATGCCTCTGGCCTGTATCCCAGTTCTTGTATAAATAAAAATAAATCTTAAAAAAAAAAGATTTATGGAAAAATCACTGAACTGGCAGTATTCAGCCTTTTTTTTTTTAAATAAGGAGATATATATATATATGAAGAGTTCTACATATATACATATATATAAATACATGTATCCTCTTTTTTTGCATAGTAGAACTGGGGTGTAGGCCAGAGGTGCTGGGAGCCTGAGGTGCTGGGAGCGAGAGGATTCACCAGAGAGAGAGTGGGGAGCAGAACAGGCATATCTACTGAAGTACACTGCTGAGGAGAATAGTGGGTGAGACAGGAGAAGTCTGCTGTGCCACCTGTGGGTTAGCTCCTTAGCCAGGGATCTAACTCAGGCCATAGCCATGTTAGCACTGAGACGAAAGCCACCAAGGAGGCCCATATTCAGGAATTCTTAACTTGAACTTTTCTCCTATTGCTTCCAGCCTCATCATGGTTATCTGTTTCTGTTACACTAATAAATGGTGTTTATTAGAAAATAATTACTCCTGTTTTAAATTGATACTTCTCCATTTATAAAGCAGCCAAATCCAAAATTCAGTTAGAAATTAATGAATATAATGAATGGGTCCAAAATATTGGAATGCATTTCATGAATGAGTGGGAGCTGGGATTGTCTCTTTGGAGTAAAGTTGTATGTATTCTGTTTGTAGGACAAAGAATGAACCAATTAAATCAACCTTTGGTGACCAGAACGGTGACCTTTGGTATCCACTACTCTATTTACTGGCTATTTCCAGTTCCCTTCTTTCCAGGCATATCACTAGAGGCACATCATTTCCTGTTGAAATTGCAGGTGGCCATGGGATTTGCTGTGGATAACCAAATGTGATAAGAAATGATGTACATCAATTTGAGGAGGAAGTTCTGATGATCACAGAAGGTGCTGCTTCCTGAGCAACAACATTGATGGAGTCATCTATCCCTATGCCGAAATGTGTAAGTTAAGCAAGAAAAGAATTTATTATTAGGCATTATCTGTTACTGTAGAATAACCTAGCACTAACTCTGACTTACATAGGCTCAAATTTGCTCTCTTTCCTCTCAATCTTTTTCCGAAGCTCTCCTTCTTTCCTGCTCATCCTTCCCCTTCCTCCCTCAAATTCTAGTGAATATTTTAAGTTTGTATCTTGTAATTTGGTAGGCAGGTGGTCTTTTTTAGAGTCCCTCAATAGTCGCCAAATATCTGGATTGTTTATTTTAAGGTCAACCCTGGTAGATGCCATACTATTCAAATAAAACTCATACTGACATTATAAATTATCTCTATATCATCTGGAAATGACTCACATTACTTAATGACTTGCCATCCAAGTACTGGCCATATGTTTTTGTTGTAAATGCTATTAATGGATGGACTGCAGCCATTATCTAAATTAGCAGATATTTAAGCCTAGATGAGCAATACGAAAATCCTTGAGAGTTGGCAACATGTTTAATTTTGTTGTCTTTAGCTGCAAAGAAGGTGAACTTCAAGAGGTTCGGTGGCTTGTCTTTGATATGTGTGGAATATGTATTTGTCCCCAGAAATCCCTTTAGTATTTCGCAGGTATTAATTGCCATAGAAACAACTTAAAAAAATTATGATTCCCCACCCAAATTACCAAGTATCAAGTTTGTTTGTTAAACTACATATCAGGCTACAAATAGGTAACAATATTTGGGATGCTTATATTTCAAAATTAGTTTAGTTTTGCAAATATATATGGGGAGAACCTGGCAAATCAATAAGTAAAAGATAAACACAAATAGCAAAGAATTAAAATAAGCAGTTATGACAAGATGAAATCTAATTATATAACAAAAATATGAAAATTGTTTATTTTCACAATTAATCAGTAAGGATTAAGGAAAATCAAAAGGAAAGGAATCAAAATAATAATAAACTCCAGAAGCCTATCACACTTGTTCACAAGGAGGTATACAAAAAAATGTTCATTGCAACATTTCTTTAGAATAGCAAAAAATTAGAATCTTCTAAATATCCATCTGTGGTAAGTGAAAATGAATGTGTTATGTTAATTCAATGAAATACTATGGTATTTAAATTAAGGGACTTGGGCCTCCCCGGTGGCGCAGCAGTTGAGCGCTGGGTTGCGAAGCTGCCCGCAGCCTCTGCAGCGCCAGTTCGATCCCTGGTTGCTCCCCGGCCACCGGAGGAGGGTCCCACATGGCGCACAGACCTCTCCTGCCGCCCGCTGCTCCCCTCAGCAGTGTACTTTGGTCCTTCTGCCTGCTCTGCTCCCTGCTCTGGCTCTGGTGAATTCTCTCACCATCCCGTGCTTCTGACTGTACCCAGTGCTTGTATAAATAAATAAATAAATAAATCTTTTTTTAAAAATTCATAAAAATAAATAAATAAATTAATTAATTAATTAAGGGACTTGGATTACAGAATAATTATGAATTATTGGATACATAATATTGCATAAAAAACAAATCAAAGATGGATACCATTCATACAGTTACAAAAATTATGAGTATTTATATTCGTATGTGAATATTCTTGAATAGCCAGAGTGAAATACTTGATCATGAAAGACATACATGAAGTCAAGAAAAAGTTTTCTCTGGGTTGGGGGGAGGGGTATCAGGAGGGATTTAAAGATTTCAACTCTACCTGTAAATACTTTATCACATAGAAAAAGTTTTAAGGGAAGAAACAAGACCAAAAAATCCCAAGGGTAAAACAATATTTTAAAAACCTAAAACCGGGCTTCCCTGGTGACGCAGGGGTTAAAGACAGTGCTATCAAGTTATCGCCAGCCACTGCAGCATGAGTTGGATCCCTGACGGGCCAGGGAGCAACCCACATGGCACAGCAGACCTCTCCTGTCTCACCAGCTGCTCCCCTCAGCAGTTTATTTCAGTAGATCTGCCTGTTCTGCTCCCCACTCTCTCTGGTGAATCCTCTCACCCCCTGCACCTTTGTCTTACACCCCAGTTCTTGTACGCATAAATAAATAACTCTTTAAAAAAATGAAAATAAAAACCTAAAACATAAGTCAAAACAAAAATCATAGATTAATAACATTCGTTAAAATCTTGTGTTTTGGGCCTCCCCAGTGGCACAGTGGTTGAGCGCTGGGCTGCGAAGCTGCCTGCAGCCTCTGCAGCGCCGGTTCTATTCCTTAGCCACTGGCGAGGGTCCCACATGGCTCGTAGACCTCTCCAGCCACGCCTACTGTTCCCTTCAGCAGTGGGATCCAACCAGCACTGCAGAGGCTGTGGGCAGCTTCACAGCCCAGTGCTCAACCCCTGTGCCACCAGGGGAGGACCAGTAGTATTTTTTTTAATACATCTTTCTAGTATTTTGTAGATAGCACCACCTGGGTGTCCCAGCACTGGTTCACATTTTAGAGCTATAAACTGAAGTGCATGTGAACTGTTGTCCTTATTTGGTCAAAGGAGAATGGAATTCATACAAAGGGAAGATATGGCTTTCAGGGCAAGTGACCTGACTGAGATTGTAGTGATATGAAGAACTCTGAAAATTGTTTTGGTGAAACTCCCAGTGTATGGGAGAGAAATAGGGAATGAATTGGTAGACAGGGTGCTATAAGGAATATGGGCCTAGAAAAGGATATCGATGCAGAAGTGCCTGGCAGAGACCCAGAACATGAATAGAGAAATGGGCTGCTTCATTAAAACTGTTTGACCTGAGCAAGAAGCAAGGATGGCGGGTAGATAAGTTAACCATTTCAAGGGGACAAAGCTTTTAGGGCTCCATAGCTCAAAGGTTATGGAATTGTCTGTCGGAAATTTGACATTTGATCCCATACGCTGCTCAATCTAGAAAACCCATTTGTGGGATTTTGGGGTTGTACAGGAAGGTTGAACTAGGCTGGTGTATTGGGGGCATGGGAATCTAGCAAGCTGTTCTAGAATTTTTTATTTTTTTGCAAGAATTAAAAGTGAAAAGGATTATCTGACTTGTTTGCTGCTAATTGCCAGCTCACACTTGGTGTTCCTTTGATGGATTGGTTAAAAGTCTCTTGGTTTAGCAAATAACTCACTACTGTATACAGTTTATATAGCACACTTCTTTCACTGTACTCTAAAAGCCCTGCACTTAAAGTAATTCTGTGCGTGTTAGATGATAAATTACATGATAAAACAAGGAGTCCTGCCAAAGTTGAGAAAGTGGGGGAATTTAATAACCTAGGAGTCTTGCCTTTAAAGGAGAAACCTCTTCCCATTTGACTTCTATCTTGGCAAATCCTGTTGGGGGAATTCTGTAAGAATTATTTTTTCATTTATTTGTAGAGGCAGCTCTTTTTTAAGTTCACAAGCTTCCGGGATTCAAGTTCAGACACAGCTACTTAATGATTATTTGATCTTGCATAAGCTGTGGGACCTCCCTTTGCCTTAGTTTTCTCATCAGTAAATGGGGAGAAATCAATACTTTTCTCAACGATAGTGTGATTGACTTCCATGTGGGAAATACTGTCGGTAGGCTGCATTATTGCTCCTTGAGTTATCTGTTACCTTCTATGACAACAGGGTTTCTGCAGATGTGGTTTATTTCAGGATCTTGAGATGGAGAGATGAGCCAGGTGTGTCCTAAATGCTATTTCAAATATCCATATAAGAAGGAGGCAGAGGGAGATTTGACCACAGACAGACATAGACGACTGTGATGTAAAGATGAAAGCAGTGATAGGAATGAGGTGACTGTCACAGGAGTTTTGAATCTCAAAATGCTATCTCTCACTAAAGTAAGGAAGTTTCACTTAAAATTCCAGCCGGTCATATAGAGTTATAATTTGATTTTATTGGGAAGAATCCACATTACAACAATGTAAGTGTTCAGTTGGCACTAGAGTTGGGGAGGGATTTGAGCCACTAAGACAGGGTGAGAGTGACCATGTTGGGGATCCACAGCTCCCCTTGTGGCAACTGCTCATTGGGGGAGGGCAAGTTGCTTCCCTAGGCAGAGCCTCTGCTGCAGATGCCAAATCTGGATAAGGCTGCGAAAACCTCATGGCCATGGAATCCAGAGTCTCAGGTTAGCTTAGTGCAGCACCTGTATTTCTAAGTGCTTTCAGAGGTGTGTTATCAGGGCTACCTGCTCACTTTACTTTGGGCTTGGCCTCTCCGAACATCTGGCTTATCTCTTCCTTGCCCCTCATGTGTCTGTTTATCAGTATCTTCTGGGCTACACTGGGAGTTTCACCAAAACAATTTTCAGGGCCTCCTTGGTTGCAAAGGTGGTTGAGCACAGCGCTGTGAAGCTGTCTACAGCTTCTGCAGTGCTGGTTCAATCCCCGCCGGCTGCGGAGCAACCCCCATGGCTTGGCAGACCTCTCCTGTCTTGCCTGTTGCTCCCCTCAGCAGTGTATTTCGGTCAGTCTGCCTGTTCTTTTCCCAGGTCTGTCTCTGGTGAATCCTCTCACCCTCCCGCACATCTGTCCTGTGCCCTGGTTCTTGTATAAATAAATAAATCTTAAAAAAAAAAAAAAAACAATGTTCATAGTTCTTCATATCATTACAATCTTAGGGTCAGTCAGGTCACTTGCCCTGAAAGTCATATCTTCCCTTTGTATGAATTCCATTCTCCTTTGACCACATAATGACAACAGCTCACAGAAGCAAATGGTTCCTTTTCAATCAATTTAAGTCACTCCATCTCTATTGTGCGCCCCCCCCCCAGCCCCCTGCCAGCACTCAGGGTCATTACAGTATTGCTATGTATAATGGTGACCACAAGTCAAGGAATGCCAGCAGCCAGCCCAGCTAAGAGGCTAGAACAAGTTCTCCTCTAGTGCTTTACAACATCTTTGGGGAGAGAGTAGGAAATGACTCCAAGTTACTTTGCTCAAGAATAAAAAGAATGTTAAGGAAAAAGATGCATTAATTAAATGTAGATAGCCATTGATGTGTTCAAGTATTTCTCGGCTTTATGTTGTTTGACAGGCTATTTATTTGTGCTGCTGGGAATACTTGGATGAAAAAGGTGGGTAGACAAAATTTCTGCCTTCTAATAGTTTGCACATTTCATAAATTAATGAAAAAGATGAATACTGAATACTAAATGCTAAAAACAAGAGTAAAGACAGTGCTATGATAAGAATGAGGGGGGGTTATCTGAGGGAAAATCTTGGGAAACAACCTTGCAAACAGAGTAAGGACTATCCTTTGAAGCAGGGATATTCTTACATAAATCGGTGTGGCTGGAGCAATATGCGTTAAGGATCAAGAGATAGAAGATGAGAAAAGAGGTGGAGTAGAAGTCAGACCCTGTAGGACCTTGCAGATCAGGGTGAGAAAATGAGCTTCATTTCTTATAGACTATGGTTGAAATCTTCTGAGGGCCTTTAAGGGGAGAAGGGAGATGTCCTCATTTTTTTTTTTTTTTAAGTTGACTCTGCTCTTGTGCAGCGCGGACTAGGAGGCAAGAGTTGACTTAGAGAAACCACTTGGCAGTTGTCCAAGTGATGTGCTTCAACTCAGGAGGTTGCAATGGAGCAGAGAAAAATCAATGACCTAAGATTAATTGTTAGGAGAAGTGTGGACTTTGCTGATGAAATAAATGCATGTTAGAGTGTGGGAGGGGGACAAGTCAAGAATGACTCACAGGTGTCTAGCTTGTCCACTGGGTGAAAGGTGATGCCACTTTGAAGAAAGACTTTGAAGAATAATGTTGATTAGATGAAAACAGAGTTCTGCATTAACTATGGTATATTTGAGAAGTCCTGGGACATCAGGTGTAGCGGTCAAATAGGCATTTTGATGTAAGTCTGAACTCATGGGGGAGTCACCATTAAGATATAAATTTGGTTGTCATAGCAGGTAAGTGACATGTAAATTATGAGAATAGAGCATATTGCTTAGGGAAAATGTGCAGAGAGAGAAGCAGACTCAGAACTGAGACTATTTAAAAATCAGTTAATGGAAGAATGAATAAAAATAAAGGCAATTATTGATAAAGAAAATTGGGTTAATGTAGAGTAGAAGCTATAACATAATCAGATTTCAAAAAGTAGAGTATAATCAGAGATGTGTTGGACATATTTGATACATTTAGTAAGTTCCTAACCTAGACATGGTCCTTTACCATAGGAATAGTGGTGATGGATTTAGCACAAGATCACTGATGACCTTGACAAGAGCAGCTTTCCTTTAGTGGACTAAGGAAGACAGAAGCCATATTACAGTGAAGTAAAGAGTAAGTCAAAGATAAGTGGAGTCACTTTTCTCAAGTATTTTTTCTATGGAGATCTGAGAAATGGATCCATAGTAGTAGGAGGAGAGGAAGAAAAATTAATTCAGTATATCCCCCATTTTGGACTCTTCAGGCACAGACAGAGTTCTGGCAGTCACTGGAGTGATTGATCCTGCCTATCAAGGAGAAATTAGGCTGCTCCCTGTAGAAGTAGGGAAGAACATGTCTGGAATACAGAAGATCCCTTAGGGTGTGTCTTGGTATTAGCACATCCTACGAGTAAGTGCAACAGAAAACTACAAGAACCCAATCCAGGCAGGACTACTGTTGGCCTAGACTGATCCAGAATGAAGATTCTTTACCCCACCAGGTAAAGAACCTTGACTACTGAGGTTCTTGCTTATAGTCAAAGGGAATGGGTATTAAAAGAAGGTAGTTATAAATGCCAGGTAGTTATAAATGAGGACTATAATTGTCATAGTATTTATTTCCTCCTATTTTGTTATGTTCATGTGTATGTATACATATTTTTTGCTTCCTGTCATATCTTTCTCTTATGTCTTATAGTATAAGATGTATTGACTTTATATTAGTATTTAAGTTGTATTAATTTTCTATCATCATATTAACTCATGGGATATGCAAGTGAATAGTAAACATCACTCAAGGGCCCTCCTTTTCTGGGGAAGGGATTAGTGCATTTTGGTTATATCATGTTAGGTGGACTTAAGATTTTATCATTATTTGGAACTTAAGTATGATTTAAGGAGATGTGTATGGATGCGAAGTTGACAAGGAGTAGACTTGTGATGATTAATTTTGTGTGACTTGGCTAAAGGTGCTCATGTAGCTGATAAAACATTGTTTTTGGGTGTGTCTGTGAGTTTGTCTCTGGAAGAGTTTAGCATTTGAATCAGTTGACCGAGTAAAGCTCATCACCCTCACCAGTGTGGGTGGGCATCTTTCAATCCATTGAGAGACTGTGGAAAATGAAAAGACAGAGGAAAGGTAAATGTCACTAGCTGAGACATCAATTTCTCCTGCTCTCAGATATTGGTCCTCCTGTTTGTCAGACATTGGGGCTCAGATCAGGATTTATGCCATTGACTTTCCTGGTTTCTCTCTCTATCTCTCTTCCCCCATATATATATTTGTAACCATATTTTATGTGTACGTGTGTATATATGCATACATACATGTAAGTATATACATACAAACTGAGATATACATATATATCTTCCATTAGTTCTGTTGGTCTAGGTTACCCTGACTAATAAATATAGTGACTTTGACAAGAGCAGTTTTAGTGGACTGAAACCAGAGGCCTTATTGGAATGAGTTAATGAGTAAATATAAAGAGAAATGAAGTCACTTTTTTCAAGAAGTTTTCCTACAGAGAGCAGAGAAATGGGTTAATATTTGCAGGAGAAAAGGGGGGAAACAAGTTAATTATCTCTTTGCTTTAAAAAATTATGTCTGATGAGTAACATCCAGTAGGGCAGGAGAAACTGTTCTTATAGAAGAGGAACAGGGATACACAGAATAGAATTTGCTGAGGGATGAGGAATTCAGAGGCTAAGGGGAGGCTTCAGAGCAAGGACACTTCATTCAACTTGTTAGGAGGGAAGACATGGCTGCTAAATTTTATACTGATGTGAAAACTCTCCTAACTTTTATCAAAGAACGGCAAATCTGAAAACTGCATTTGCCACTGATGATATGCCTCCTGTAGCAGAGCAGTGGGGGAAGCAAGAATGTGACTAAGGATTCCAAACCAGCCATAACTGAACTTGGGAAAACTGAAATCATGTGAATTGTGACTAATAAGATGTTGCTGAACTGTCTTCGGCTGCATGATTTCAAGTTCTTAAGATAAATTTTGGAGACAGTGGGAGTTCTGGGTTTGGACAATAGTTTATAATTTTGCTTTTTTCTTTCCACTTCAGGTGCCCCTTTATTGAAAAGTGAAGCGGGACAGAAACTTCCAGATGAGATACATGGAAATTCTGATATACAAAATAAGACAAATTATAAATATGCTTTGATCATCAAAAGATGGCCATGGTGAGGTGAATGTATTAAAATAGAAATGTGACTCTGAAAGTATGTTCCTTGAAAAGAAAATAAGAAAAGACAGACTTAGAAATATCCAAACCATGTCAAAATTATGACTGCCTTTAATGTAATAATAGATATCTACATTATACCAACAAATAAGGATAATATACATTTAAGTATACAAAGTTATACATAGCAAAAAGTGTATAATTAGACAACTTTTCATTTTCTTATTCCAGAGTTATTTTTTTTAAAGATTTATTTATTTATTTTTTTATTTATGCAAGAGCCGGGGTACAGGCCAGATACGCGGGAGGGTGAGAGGATTCACCAGAGACAGAGCAGGGAACAGAACAGGCAGACTGACTGAAATACACTGCTGAGGGGAGCAGTGGGCGAGATAGGAGAGGTCTGCTGCACCATGTGGGTTGCTCTGAGGCCGACGGGGATTGAATTGGCACTGCAGAGGCTGCGACAGCTTTATAGCACTGTGCTCAACTGCCTGCACCACCAGGGAGGCCCTTATTGCAGAGTTATTAACCTGACTGTATGTTTACCTTATCCTCTTCCTTTCATTCTCAACAGAACAAATGTCCCTGATCCTAGAAGAAGCCCCAATCCCTTCTGTGCTCTGGAGTTCATTCTTTTCAAGGACTGTACTCCTTCAATTGTTCTCTCTCAACTAGTGCACCATAAATCTTTCCTTTCCTTCTGGTCACTCTCACCAGTATAATGTGATCTGTAGCATTTGGCATAGATGGCTGTTTTTTTCTTTCTAGTAGGTTGAACCAAATGAAATTTCTGGTATTGCATACTTAGCATGATTAACACATTTCATTTGGGTCAATAACATAATAATACTTTTTTTCCTTCAAATTCCAAGATTTCAGTGTCCAGGGTTTTTCTCTATTTGAACATCTATTCTTTTTTTTTTTTTTTTTTAAGATTTATTTATTTCAGCATACAAGAGCTGGGGTACAGGCCAGAGGTGTGGGGGGGTAAGAGATTTCACCAGAGACAGAGTGGGGAGCAGAACAGTCAGATTGACCAAAGTATACTGCTGAGGGGAGCAACGGGCAAGTCAGGAGAGGTCTGCTGCGCCATGTGGGTTGCTCTCTGGCTGGCAGGAGGCCGGGGATCGACCTTGTGTTGCCGAGGCTGTGCAAGCTTCATCGGTTGCGTCTCAACCCATTGCGTCACCAGGGAGGCCCAAACATCTATTCCTTTTCAATCTCATTCCTACTTCACCTCCTTTTCTCAACCTTAGCTTTTTGTCATAGGTCCTATGACAAAGATAGAGCCCTCCAAGTGATCTCATCAATTCCCATGGTTTGAACCAAATACCTCTTTGGGCTGATATCTCTTATAGTCACATCATGAGCTTCCTCAACTATGAGATCCAGATTCATGATTGCAGTTATGTACTAACCATTCACTTTTGATCCCTAATAAACAGCTTAAACTCAGTGTGACCAAAATAAAACTTCTGCTTTTAACCCATGACATGATCCTCACCTAGTCCTTATTCATCTCAGTGATGGCACCATGACATTACCAAATACTCAAGGACAGAAACTAGTCATTCTGGATTTTCTTTCCATAACTTCCCACATCTAATCTAATGAAAGTTCTTTGGGGCCTGATAATAAAGTAAGTATAAGGAGAGATCAAAAGAGACTGGTGTTGGGCCTCTCTGGTGGCGCAGGCGGTTGAGCGCTGCACTGTGAAGCTGTCTGCAGCCTCTGCAGCACAAGTTTGATCCTGGTCTGACAGGGATAAACCCACATGACATGGCAGACCTCTCCTCCCACATCTGCTGCTCCCCTCAGCAGTGTCTTCGGTCTGTCTGACTGTTCTGCTCCCCGCTCTGTCTTTGGTGAATCCTCTCTTCCTCCCACGCCTCTGACCTGTACCCTGGTTCTTATATAAATAAATAAATCTTTAAAAAAAAATCTGACAGTGGAATGAAGTATGTTGACTCAGGACTATCCTTCATGGAACACTGTGCAGATGCAAAGTTGCTTTACTGAAGGGCCTGTATTTCATACAAGTTTCTAATTTCCAATCTGCCCTGTCCCAGAAACTCCTGGGGGCTGGGAATGTGAAAGAAACACTTTCATAATCAGTCCACCCAGAATAGGCACCCTTTTGGAATCAATCAGCCTAAAGAAATGCCTTTCTCTTACTCTTACTTTCTTCCATTTGCATTTGCAAATGGAAGACCTTGCTATGGAGTAATATCTGCAAAAATATCTTTCTGGGCCTGATGGGTTCAGACAACATAGTTTTAAATGAACTGTCAAAGTTTGATGAGGGCCTCCCTGGTGGTACAGGTGATTGAGGCCAGTGCTGTGAAGCTGTCCACAGCCTCTGCAGTGGGGGTTCGATCCTGGTGGGCGAGGGAGATAACCACACAGCAGGGCAGACCTCTCCTGTCTTGCCTACTCCTCCCCTCAGCAGTGTGCTTCAGTCAGTCTGCCTATTCTTTTACCTGCTTTGTCTCTGGTGAATCCTCTCACCCTCCAGTACATCTGGCCTGCACCCAGGTTCTTATATAAATAAATAAATCTTTTTAAAAAAAGTTTGATGAGAAGCTAGCTAACAGACTCCTTTCAGTAGCTTTAAATAAGTGGGCAGTAAAGACAAAAGGATGATTTTAGCATTATGTTAAAGCATTGGTTCTCAACTGGAGACAAATTTGCCCCCTGGGAGATATTTGACAATATCTGAAAATACTAGGGAGTAGTGGGGTGTTAAGGCTACCTAGGGGTCTCTAGTGGGCAGAGACCAAGGATGCTGCTAAACACACTACAAATACAAATACTCCAGAGAGCCAGCCCCGACATGAAAAATTATTTATCAATGTCAAATGTCAACAGTGCCAGGTTAGAAACTGACTTCAAAGTAGTTTTCTAAGAAGAGGAAACCTCTATTGTCTAAGATGTAACTTTACCTGTAGGCCTTTGAACCGATCTTCTTAAGACCTGACATTAAGGAAACTGGGTTCACAGTGCATGTTTTTGTAATTCTAGTTCGTTAGAGAGCCCACAGCGTTCATAACACAGAGGGTTTTTTTGCTTTAGTTTGCTTGTTTGTTGATCGATTTTACTCACTTAAAAACAGAAACCTGTTTTAATTTGTACTCTTAAGCCTCTTTGAATTTGCAATCCCAAGTTTTACTGGAAATTGGGCTGACGTAAAAGGAAGCGAAGGTCTCACATGCACTACTAGAGACACTGTTTCTATGGAAGTGAAAAAACGTGCAGTTCTGAGCCTTGGAGGCCCTTCCTGCGGAGGCCTTAAATCCTGCGGCATTTCTTAGAGTATCGGTGTGTCCTACTGTTTTTAAGATCCCCGCTGCCATCTTCAAGCAGGACTGCGCGCCTCCGCACGGGCCAACAGGTAACGCGCCACAGCCCGTGAGGCCGGCCAGTCCTGTATCCCCAGACACAAGAAAGAAACACTTTCATAATCAGTCCACCCAGAATAGGCACCCTTTTGGAATCCATCAGCCTAAAGAAATGCCTTTCTCTTACTAGCATATTTGCATCTGCAAATGGAAGACCTTACTATGGAGTAATATCTGCGAAAATACCTTTCTGGGCCTGATGGGTTCAGGCAACATAGTTTTAAAGGAACTGTCTCTTGGAGAACGCAGCTCGTCTGAAGGTGCAGAGCGGGGGCGACGGGGGTGCTCGCATAGCGCACACACGAGGACGGCTGAGGGAGCCCAGACGCGGCGCCCAGGGCCGTCTGAGGGGCGGCGGGCGAGGGGCGCGCGGGGCAGGGCGGCTGCGCGGCGCAGGGGGGCGGCAGGTTGGAGGGGGCGGCCCGGGCGGCGGGCGCAGGCGCTCGCTCCCTCCCCCGCGCGCGCGCCCCGACCCCACCGCCGAGCCCTCCCCGCGCCGGGGCGGGGAGGAGGGCGCGCCAGCCAGGACCCGCCCCTTCGCCTTTCGGCGCGGCCGGGCGGGCGGGGAGGCGGGGCCGCGGCGGCCGGCGGTGTCTGCGCTCGGCGGCCTGGGCGCAGCGGACGCGCGGGCGAACATGGCGGCGGCGGAGCCGGCGGTCCCGGCGCTCCCCGGCAGCGGCGGCGCGGGCGCGGCGGCGCCGTCGGGCACGGTCCCGGTGCTCTTCTGCTTCTCCGTGTTCGCGCGGCCCTCGTCCGTGCCGCACGGCGCGGGCTACGAGCTGCTCATCCAGAAGTTCCTCAGCCTGTACGGCGATCAGATCGACATGCACCGCAAATTCGTGGTGCAGCTCTTCGCCGAAGAGTGGGGCCAGTACGTGGACCTGCCCAAGGGCTTCGCGGTGAGCGAGCGCTGCAAGGTGCGCCTCGTGCCGCTGCAGATCCAGGTGCGTCCCCGGGAGGGCCGTGCGCCCCGAGCGGCTCGCGGTCCCGTCCCGGTCCCCGCCCCCGCCGCGCTCCTCAGGTGCCCCGCGCCGCCCGGGCTGCCGGGCCCTGCGCGCCTCCCGGGCTGGGAAGGGCCGCGCCGCTTTCGCAAGTGGGGGGCCGGCTCAAAGGATCTTCCTGTCCGAAGGTGACCGTCACCAGCTGTCCCCGCCTCAGGCGGAGGCGTGGAACCCCCAACTGTGGGCGGCGGTGCGGCCCTTCCCACGTGTGTGGCCCTCGGCCCTCCGCATCCGCTTTGTGTGCCAGGAGCGAGTCCCAGCCTCCTGCGTGACCACAGGGCGGTGCGGTAGGAGCTGTGTTTTTATTTGGGGTGATGCAGGACGGGGGGAACGGGGATGGTGGGGAGTACTGACCTTAGGGTTTATTCCCCGGAGTTGTGTTTACCGCTTGCAGAAACACAAACTTTAGAATAGTCTGACCCTGTCCCCTGTTCTTCCCCAGATGTCAGTTCCCCAAGTTGAAGCCTCCCCGAACCTTAAGGGAAATAACCTTTTGTCTAGTTTCTTCTGGTAACAGACAGCTGAATCTGTGGATTACAAATGTGTCGCCTCCGCTGAAAGTCATTTGACTCCAGGACTGCAAACCTTCTTAAACACTCAACTTATGCTAGACCATGATTTTCTAGTTCTGCTAGCTGTACCTGTTTAATAACTTAAGTATTTTCTACAAAGCCGTGCGCCAATGTTGCGGCTCAGTCTTCCGTCCGTCCTTTTTTTTAAGCTGAGATGAGTCATTGGAAGATTTATTTTTTTCAATAGAAATTTTAAAACCAAACAACTGAAAGTATAATTTAGGTACTACATCATTTCTCCATTAGTTTAGAAACTGACATGCCATTTCTTGGGAAGCCCAAACTCAAATGTGGGATTTGTGGTTAAAAGACATTTTTAATACTCAAGTGTTAATTTGTTGAGGGTTTTTTTCCCAGATGTAGTCGCTGCAGAATTGGTTCTTTTTTTTTTGTTTTTTGTCACCCCCACCTTTTATGCCAGAAGCTTCCAAAGCAAGCACTTTAGCCTGCGTAAAATTCCTCTGCTCAAGGGGTTGAAGTCTATGGTATTCCACCTGCCACCCCAGGAGACTTTAAAAGGAAGTTGATACTCTCTGATATCCCGCAGTCTGTCCTGCTGTCCATCTGAAGAGTTTGAATTGTGGTTTTTAGATGTTTACTGCTCCTCATTTTTATGTCTCCAAGAGTTTTCATGACTGACATCTCTCTGGAAACTTTTTTGTTGGCCTATTTATATTATTGCTGCCAAAATACCCAGGAAATTGGATGCATCTTTGAGAAATCCATTAATAAAGGCAAGAATCCAAATACTAACTGAGGAGGTCTGGCTATATACTGAGGATGCAGACTTCTTTGTGTTGCATTCCTGTAGGGGTTGGGAGGGAGGATAGTTTATTGCTTAAGCCAAACTATTCTATTCTATGCCAAACTAGTTTCCCTCCTCCAATCCCCCCCCCCCAGTCTATAAAGCTCTTTTTTTCCCCAAGGTAGGATATTTTTATTTTATTTTTTATATATTTTTAAAAGTTTATTTATGCATACAAAAACTGGGGTACAGGCCAGAGGTGCGGGAATTGACAGGATTCACTAGAGACAGAGTGGGGAACAGAACAGGCAGATTGCCTGAAATACACTGATGAGGGGAGCAGGGGGCCAGTCAGGAGAGGTCTGCTGTGCCATGTGGGTCACCTCCTTGGCTGGCTGGGGAATTGAACTTGTGCTGTAGCGGCTGTGGATAGCTTCATACTGTTGTGTCTTAACCCCTTGCACAATCAGGGAGGCCCCAGGATTTTTTTATTTTGAAAAATTCAAGACCTTGGGTCTGACAACTCTTTTAAATTATACATTCTAGAAATTAATAATGTAATTATTTATGCTTGAAATGTCTTATGCATTTCTCAGAAGACATAAATCAGGTCACTTGTGGCATTTGACATGTTTTGCTTGGTATAGGAGATAACATAGTTAATTTTTTTGTGATGAACAGTAAGTATAGCAATTGCTTTCTGCTCCATCCTTTTAAAAAATGTTATTAAAATTGTCTGAAACAGTTATATACTACTATTTAAAAATATTTTCTATATTCTCATTTTAGTAATCATAATACTTTGAATTTTTTAGCCAGGTGTCTCACTTAGCTTAAAAATAGATATATGCAGACACCATGTACATGCAGACACCATATACCTGTTCTCATTTATATATATTAATATCCATTTGAGAAGATACATAGGTGTATATACACATAGCTCTGAGATACATATGTGTAAGTATGTACATATATATGTGTATGTGAGTGTATTCTCAGAAAAGAAGGGTTTTTTTTTCAATGACCAGTTTACTATATTTTGAATCCTAGCTATATTATCCTAGAGCTAAGAACATTTTATGGCTAGACGAGACTATAGAGTTCACTCCACAGACACCAGAGTGGCAACTTATAAGTGCCTGGCACAGTGAATGCGAACATGGTCTTGCTTCTTACCCCATATTTTAACTCTTTCTTTTTGCAGAAAAGCAGCACACAATAGGAAATTGCTCGGGGTTACTTCTCTGTGTCATGTTAGAGCTAGCTCAGCATGGTAAGGTCATCGACTAGAGCCAACTATAGCATTCATGTTTTCTTTTCATGCTTAATGAAATCATCAAGCAGTATGGAAAACAAGCCACTCATTTTGGGCTTCTAATATTATCACTCTCTTGTTGCTTATTGTTCTTTGGGAATAGATGTCATTCAGGAAAACTTAAGATGGCCCATCAGTGAAGCACGGCTGGCCACACGGCCAGCCACCGGGATGTTATTCCCCTCTCCTGGAGGCAGGGACGAAGAGCATGACGCTGGCCACATGTAGTCTACCTTTTAAATAGTGGGGCTGGTTATTTCTCTGAAGATAGGCCTGAGAGTTCTCTGTGGCTCCGGCTCACCTACTATATATTCTGGAATGTATTCTTAATTTGCTTTCATGCTTGCCCTGACTGCTGTTGCTGTGACCTTGTGAAATACTGAGGTTGCTTACACAATATTGTCTGTCCCCGTGGTTGGTTCGTGCTTCTACAGGGACTGATCTTTTAAGACCCTCCCTCCCACCGCCCCTTGGTAGTATGGCACCGTGGTGTCTTTTAAGTGTCTTCCTTTATGAAATAGTCTGTCAGAGTGACCCAGTGTCTGCTGGCAGCTCAGGTAACTGAAGACAGCTCATGTTTCAAGCATAGTTTATGTGTCTACATGGTTTATATTCTGCATGCTTGAAGTCTGAAGAATTTTTAGATGCCAGGGTGGAAATATAAATGAGAGGATTATAGAATGGGAATTTGGATAATTTTTAAGACTTTAGAAGTTTCATTTCTCAAAATGTATTTCCCAGGTATTAATGAATGGAAGCATTCAACCCTGGAATCTCTTGTAAATTTGATATCATACTCCACTAGAGTTTTTCCACCTTGTCACCAGGAAAGGCAGAACCCAAATAGAAGAAAGAAGGAAATGGCCACTGTGAGGAGACCAGTGAGAAGAAATTTGCTTCCGGGTAAAGAGGGACAAGCTCTGGCCTTGTGTGGGCGCAAGATAAGGGCTTCCCTGGGAAGGTTTATTACCCTTTTTCTGCTCTGGTTAATTGGAAAGGGATTCTGTTGCAGCTTTCACCTTCCTGGAAGTTTATTACTGCTATTATCTTAAATAGAGGCATGGACATTTTATAGCTTCTTGAGACCTGAGAGTTCATGCTGGGCAGGGAGTGAAGGCAAGCTTTGGACAGAAGAGGAAAGTGAATCTGTTTTCCCTTTAACTTGCTAACTTGAAGGCGGTGGTTTTTGATCACAAAATCTTTACCATGGGAGTATGGGAAGACCAGGTGGGTGAGCCAAAGCACAGAAACTGAGTAGGGACACGGTGAGGACAAACCTCAAGTGGGCAGACAGCGCCGGGGAACTGAGAGCAGATAGCTGGGTCCTGAGGTTGCAGTCATTGTCTCTGCTCTGCTGGTTTGATGGGAGTGTGTCACTTAAAAAAAATTTTACCTTTCAGTGATGAACTCAATGTAGTGTATACATACACATGTTGATTTTCAATATTGTACTCCTGAAACATACGTTGTTGTAATGCAGTCTTCAATTAAAAGATTGCATTCCAGATTACTGTTCAAAACATTATGTACTTTTTGTGCCTTATACTTGCACTGAGAGATTACATGTAAATAAATTCTTTGGAGGTGGGAGCTATGCTTTGAGTTTGGACATTTCTTTCATTTAGTAAGTGAAGGGAAATCCAGTAGATTCAAAGGTCACGGTGTTCTGGGTACATGGCCAACTTATCTTTACCCTAGTCTGAGCCACAGACTTAAGAAAGCCCTGAGTTCTTAGCTCTGAGGTGAATGGAGACAACTGACTTCCCTTGGGGAGTTCATAGTTTAACTGATTAGAGAGAGTTGTAATAATAAGAATGAAATAAATATTCTCTTAATGCTTAAATTCAAAAACCCAAACCTGTTTTGCCAGGAATGGATCATGTAATAGCAAGTCTTTTGGTGACATCTGGAAATTCATTTTGTGAATCATTTTCTTAATTTTGCAGACTGTGTTAACATAAGAAGCAAGAAGCAAGGCAGTAGATATTACTAGTAAATGGTATTTTAATGCCAGTAAAGCAAATGTTTTTTAATATGTACTTAACTTTAGAATAGAGGGTGTGTTTCCTCTATGAGGGTTATCTCAGTGGCCTAATACTCTTACTAACTGATCACACAAAACTCATTTTATCTTTGAAATAGGCCAACAAGGTAGACACTATTTTTCTCATTCTGTCACAGAGTAAAATTGCTGTTTGGAAATGTTAGTGCTTATTTCATATCATAGAAATCAGTGAACTTGAACTCCAATTCTGATGCCCACAGACTGTGCCTGTAGGAATCCCTGTAGCCATGGGGAGTCATATCACATACCTGTGTTGAGTTAGTCAGTACCAGAGCAAGTTCTTACTACAGCAGTTGTGACTTAACATCCTTGGAAACACTGGTGAGTGAAATAATGTTACCTTGGGTCCCCTTCTGAACTGTCTCCTGAGCAGATCGTGCCTCTTTTGTGACTGTAATAATTGTGGAAGTTTTGAAAACCTCACGCTTACAATTCTAAACTTCAATCATTCCTAAAGATATGCAGTTATTCACTATGATACTTTACTAGGAAACTGCTGTACCAGTGGAAGTAAGTACTTAAGTACCCAAACTGAGTGGTTTATGCAACAGTAATTTATATTCTCAAAGTTTTGGAGGTTAGAGATGAAAGTGTGGGTGGGATTGGTTCCCTCTGAGGGCTGTGAGGGACTGTCTCTGTTCCATGACTCTCTCTCAGCTTTTGGAGTATGTTCACATCTTTATCATCTCTTGACTCAGGGATGCATCCCCTTGATCTCTGCTTCCACATTCACAAGGCATTGTGTCTTTCTGTGTGGTAATTTTCTTTTCTTATAAGGATATCAGCCATATTGATATCCTTATATGGCTGGCTCTCTAGAGTGGCTCTCTAAGCCACCCTACTCCTAGATGACCCCATCTTCACTGATTATTTTTTAAATGTGGGTTAGGATTTCCAATATGAATTTTAGGGACACAATTCAACATAACACTCACCCTGGCAATACTTTTGTGCGGAGAACAGAACACGTGTGCTGTGCTTCACTAAGCAAGGCCAGACACCCTGTATGCACCCAACCTTGATTAACCAGGGGGACTGAACAAGGAGGGGCAGACCCATAGCAGGCGCTGCTGTCATTGTGAAAGCAGGGTCAGAGCACACGTGGTAGTAGAGGAGGAGGGTATGTGTTGTCATAACAAGGGAGTAAAGGGTCATGAAAAGTTTTGAATATGAAACCTGAGGTCTAATCCCAGCAATGATGTTTCTTAAAATGGACAAAATGTTCAGGCTTGGAACTAATTTCTTCTGTTTGAAGAAGCCATTGAATGTGATCAACTTTTTGTATTTAAATATGTATATTTATGTATGTATATATTTATCGGAAGTATGTAGGTAGCTAGATATATGAAGTATATATACTCATTTTTTTCCCCACTCATATATTTTTACATGTGATTTCTTCTCACTTCTTGAATATGTGTTGATCCTTAATTGCTGTACTCGTACTCCTGATATTTGGTCAGTCTACTTTCAATTTGCTACTGCTAGGATTTCAGCCTTGGAACTGCAATATGTAAATGTTAGAGTATGGGCAATGTTTTTAGTAGTCTGTAAGCTTTTGGTGTATAAGAAATCCAGAAGTCAAAGTTAGAAGCCCCTGAATCAGATTTGATTTGTAATTTGAACAACAGTCTGTTGGAATCTTGTGTTTTAGAAGAATCTTGGATTCTTGGATTTGCTTCGGCACAAAGTTTTTTTACTTTTCACTTTTTTTTTTTTTTTTAAATTTTGTTCAAAGCCTGTCTTTTGGTTTGTAGTATTTGGAGGTTATTCACAAAGTAGCATTTCCTACCTCCCCTCCCCTCACTGCCATAGTATAGGGAGATCTTTTTGTTTAATAATTTTTTTTTTTTTAATTGTAGAGTAGTGTTAGATTCAGGCAGAGTTGCAAAGATAATCTGGAGAGTCCCTGTATACCTGTACTCAAGTTCCCCTCCTGCTAGCAATTTACTGTGTGATATTTGTCATGACTAAGGAACCGACATTGCTGTTACTATTGATTGAACCTTATGCCTTACTGGTTTTCACTAGCTTTTTCATAATGCCCTTTTTATGTTCCAACATCCCATCCAGGATACTGACCACTTTTAATTGTCACATCTCTTTGGGCTCCTCTAGGTTGTGACAGTTTCTCAGACATTCCTGTTGCTTGTTTCTGATGACCTTGACAGTTTTGAGGTGTACAGAGTAGGTGTTCTGGTACAGTTGCCCTTTGGTGTTGGTTTGTCTGATTTTTTTCCTCATGCTTAGACTGGGGTTGTGGGATTTTTGAGAGAAGGATCATGAATGTTCCTTATGTTCACATCACATCACCTCCAGGATACATCCTGTGACGTAACACCA
This sequence comes from Talpa occidentalis, assembly GCF_014898055.3. Taxonomy (NCBI): domain Eukaryota; kingdom Metazoa; phylum Chordata; class Mammalia; order Eulipotyphla; family Talpidae; genus Talpa; species Talpa occidentalis. The sequence goes on along the minus strand of NW_023601322.1, from coordinate 76,931,934 downwards.
TTAGTTGCCTTGATCTTGATTCCTGGTAGAGGCAGTGCTGGGCAGGCTTCTCCATTGCACTTACCTCCCCGCCCTATACTCTATTCTTAGGAAGTGAATTACTAAATGCAGGCCAAATTCAAGGGAATGTTGGAAGTTAAACTCAAACTCCGTGAGAGGAGAAAGTCTAGGCGTTTTGATTTCATCACTGCATAAATCCCTTTGATCTCTGTGATGTCTTTTTTTACTGAAGGCTTATAGGTGATGAATTCTTGTATTAGAAAGCTATATTGGAAAGGTTTTGTAGGGTTCTGTTTTCTGACCACCTCCATCTATGTCTAATGTGACATCTGGGTGGTCCCTGCCAGAGCTAAGGTGAGTTACAGGGAATCACCGGGTAATAGGAAACCCGGGAGAACACAACTTTGAATATTGAGGATTTCTGGGTAGTAAGGTATTATTCCTTTAAGTATCCCGATGTTGAATATTTTGATCATTTTGTATTGTAGCCATACTGAAATATTATATAATTTAATATTTTCTTACTGAGTATGCTGGAATACTGTTGTCCTATTTTATGTCCTAGGCAGCTTATTATTCCTTCACTAGAGGCCTAGACTGTATAGTTATTTGAGTTTTGATCTGCTTTTATTGTATTTAATTTTTTTTCTTTGTCATTTCCGCTGCTGCCACCTTGCCTGCCTCCAGCAATTTTCTTTCTGATTTGCATCTTATAACTTGGTGTGAATTTAGAATTCAGACAATCAAAGTTGTTAGGCACAGAAGTGGAGTTAGTCAGTACAGCCTGAGATCTGATCTTCCAGCTGAAGATGGAAGCAAGTATAATCTGTGAGCATTTTAGCGCAGGGATACAACTCACTGCAGTAACTGCTGAATGGTTTTGTTTTGCATGAGTGCTGGTTCTACCTGTTGTACATTGTTGGGAATGGCTGAGTTGCATTATTATAATTTGAAACAGGCCAGTTGTAGGCAAACTGCTTTTATACTATGGCCTAAACATGTTCTGGATGACTAAGGAACCCACAGTTCAGCTTTGCAAAAAGAAAATGTATAGTGTTTGAACCAAAAACTGAATACTTCTAAGAATTTAAGATGCAATTTTAAATCTTGATTGGTTTTAAAACTAATACCCTAAATATTTGCATAAGCTTGATACTCTCTATTTTTGAAAATGACCAATATGGAGGCAGATTACTTGAATTACAGATTTAAATAAGGAACGAGCCAAACATAGAATATATAATTTAAGATATGTGTGTATTTATTTTAATCATACTACTATTAACACAGTAGGAAAACCCTATATATAGTGTCAGAATTACAGATGGTGTTCACATTGTTACATGAAGTTGTTGGCATTTAGTATCAGAGGAACATTAAAGTGCCCTCAAACCAGGGTGTAGATAAATAAAGTGCAAACTGATTGGAACAGTCATACTATTAAGGATAAAAGATTTCATTTAATGATTTACTTAATTCCTGTGTAGTTGTTTCCCAAGAGTCCCCTGAGTGCACAGGCACTGAGGCAGAGAGGCTAGGGCCAGACTAATGGTGAAGCCACGTAATTGGGATACAGCCTCCTCCAGGAAATTATCAGTAATGATTGTGCATGGTGTTAGTGAGAACAAAACAGGATCATTTGATGAAAAATTTTGGGGCTGCCTAGTAAACATAATGGACCTATTCATTCAGGACCAGACCTGTGCTTTACAGAGTATTCTTTAAGGTGAGAAGGTAGAGAGAAAGCAACCTGGCCGTTTAAGAATCCAATGAGATTAATTTTTACATGCAACAGAACAGAGATTTTTATTTTTTGGGTACATCAATATTGGACCCCAAATACTAGAGTAGATCCACTACACCAATTAATGTAAAGGCTAAGTAATCTAATGCCCATTTTTCGTCTTCATTCATTAACTTTCCTGATTTTAAAAATGCTAATGGGGGCCTCCCTGGTGGCGCAAGGGGTTAAGACTCAACCTGTGAAGCTATCCGTACCCACTGCAGCATGAGTGCTATCCCCAGCCAGGGAGCTGCCCACATGGCGCAGCAGACCTCTCCTGACTCACCCGCTGCTCCTCTCAGCAGTGTATTTCAGTCGTTCTGCCTGTTCTGTTCCCCACTCTGTCTCTGCTGAATCCTCTCACCCCCCACACCTCTGGCTTGTACCCCAGTTCTTGTATGCATAAATAAATAAATATTTAAAAAAAGAATGCTGGTGGTTCTCTCTGTCCACTTAACGGTGAAATGTGCAGGCCTTCATTTAATTGTGTGTTTTTGAACTCCATTTACAAAGTTATTTTTGAGAATAGCATATTACTGTTTCTGTCTTGATGTCAGCAGTAGTTCTGGATTTGCTCTGAATCAATCAATTGATTTGTGTTTTATCCCTTAGTCTCTTTTATAGATTTTAGATTTTGTTTTTCTGTACTTAAAAGTGATACTTTCGTCAACTTTAAGTTTTACTATTGTAACATTTTTCTGATTATGAAAGCAATACATATTTTTAAGTGACATTCTGAGAATGCTTTTAAATAGCACTGGGGAATGTAAGACACTATGACTATATCAGCACTTATATTTTTATATACTTGCTTCTGCTTTCATTCTTACATTATTGAAATACTACTGAACTGTACTCTGTTTTCAAAATTAACATTTCATTGTGAATATTAGTACTGAGATCGCATGAATTCTTTGAAAACCTATATTACATGTTTTAATTGTGTATAAAAAAGTTTTGTTGGGCCTCCCTGGTGGCATAGGCGGTTGAGTGCAGCACTGTGAAGCTGTCCGCAGCCCCGGCTGGAGAGAAACCCATATGGCAAGGCAGACCTCTCTTGTCTCGCCCGCTGCTCCCCTCAGCAGTGTATTTCAATCAGTCTGCCTGTTCTGTTCCCTGCTCTGTCTCTAGTGAATCCTCTCACCCTCCTGTACATCTGGCCTGGACCCTGATTCTTGTATAAATAAATAAATCTTTACAATACAAAAAAAAAAGTTTTGTCATGTGAATGTGTTAAAATTGGTTAAATCATTTCTGTATTGTTGGCCCTTGGTTTATTTCTAATTTTCACCATTAACAATTCCGTGAAAATCTGGATAATTTCTTTTCTTGGAATTCAGGTACTTTCATTTGGGTAATAGTTGTAGGAATTGACTTACTGAATCAAACAATAGGAACATTTTTTCCTCCTTTTTTGATGCCACTGAAAATAAGTGTCATTGTATAACAAGCACTAAATTATTCTTTTCCCCTTTTTCCTCAGCTCACTACCCTGGGAAATCTTACACCTTCCAGCACTGTGTTTTTTTGCTGTGACATGCAAGAGAGATTCAGACCAGCTATCAAGTATTTTGGAGATATTATTAGTGTGGGACAAAGATTGGTATGATTGTTTATTTTTTCCAATTTGCTGAAGTATGATATTCATTCCAATAAAGCATACATAGTCGCTGTATTGCTAATGATTTTTGTGTTTGGTTGCTCTTTTCAGTTACAAGGAGCCCGGATTTTGGGAATTCCAGTTATTGTAACAGAACAGTACCCTAAAGGTCTTGGAAGCACTGTTCAAGAAATTGATTTAACAGGTGTAAAATTGGTACTTCCAAAGACCAAGTTTTCCATGGTATTACCAGAAGTTGAGGCGGCTTTAGCAGAGATCCCTGGAGTCAGGAGTGTTGTGTTATTTGGAGTAGAAGTAAGTACCTATTGTTACGTTTCGGACACAATATCATATGTAGAAAACTTGGTATTTCCAGAATGCAGTTTTGGGTATAGAATAACCCATAGGTGGTAATGATGAAAAATAGCCACGATTTATAAAATATTGACTAGATTTGAACTCATTACACTGGCTAACCCTGTTAGTCTTCCTGAGTTGTAGAAGAAACTAAACTTCCAACATGCTATGTAACTGACTCTGGGTCATAGCAGTTAGTAAGGAATGGAGCTGGATTTGAATCTGGGTTGATTGATTCTTCAGCCATTACTTTTAACCAAAGTTTTGGAATACAGTTTCACTAAAGGCATTCTATTTGTTTGTTGTAGGATTTCACCTTGGTCATATCTTTGCTCTAGAAAAACTTTAGGAAGCATAGTTCATTGTCCTTCACATTTGATTCATGTATATACCCACTTAAAGGAAGAAAAAAAAATACTCATGTATTCCTAATGCTAATTTAAACTGATTTCTTTCTTTCTTTTTTTTTTGGTATGTATTCTTTTTTTTTTACGTACATATAATTAATTATCAAACAACTATTGAATTCAAATTTTATAATTAGGGAATAATTATGAAGACAGTGAAATCCAAACAATATATATACCTGTGAGGTTTTGTTTTTATAGTAATAGGCTTCATCAGTGAAAAGATGTAATCTCAGATTTGGTCAACAGAAGAAAACTGTTTGTATAAATATTATAATAAATGTTATTGCTGACTTTTGTACTTTTTTGCTCATTACCTCATGCTGATCAGAATCATCTTTGAGTAGTTCTCCAGTTCTAATTGTAGTGCCGCATCAGTTGATAAGTCTCTAAAGCTCGCACCCTGTGCAGTTAAGATTGGCATTGTGGCATTATTTTTTTTTTTTTTTTTAAGATTTATTTATTTATTTATTTATACAAGCACTGGGTACAGTCAGAAGCGCGGGAGGGTGAGAGAATTCACCAGAGCCAGAGCGGGGAGCAGAGCAGGGAGCAGAGCAGGCAGAAGGACCGAAGTACACTGCTGAGGGGAGCGTCGGGTGGCAGGAGAGGTCTGCATGCCATGCGGGACCCTCCTCCGGTGGCCGGGGAGCAGCTGGGGATTGAACCAGCGCCGCGGAGGCTTCGGGCAGCTTCGCAACCCAGCGCTCAACCGCTGCGTCACCGGGGAGGCCCATTGTGGCGTTATTGAAATTTGCTATTAGTTATGTAATCATTTATGGTTTGAACATGTTTTTACTCTTTTTATGACAAGTTAGCACTACAGAGATAGAATCTGTATAATGCATTTGCTGGTGATTTACATGGCCTTTTTTTACCTGTATTGCAAGTTATTTTTCACTTGGCCTTCCTTGGGTGTCTTGTAACTCAGTTTTTCCACTACTTCCTCATTCTGTTGTACTGCACACTCATTCTTCGTGTCAGGCACTCTGTATGAATTCAGAAATAAACCCAACTGGAAGTGGCATCAGAGCTGACTGGTAGTAGTCAGCTGTGTAAAGGTCATTCGGCTAACACAGATGAAAATCTTTAAATAATTCTCACAGAACTCTAGAGCGTGTCAAGGTTCTAGTTGGAGGGACTTTGAGGTACTCTAGTTAATGACTTTACAAGGAGAAAACTAAAGCCAAAAGTGTTGTTTACGCTCAAGTTTACTTTGTTAGAGGCAAGACTAGAGGATGGACAAGGTCTCTTTAGACCTGTAGCACTTTCTGCTTTATCCTGTTGTTGCATATTTGTAAAATACTCTCAGCTTACTGTGTGATTACATATGGCTTTTTACTTTGCTACCAGACTCATGTGTGTATCCAGCAAACTGCTCTGGAGCTGGTTGGCCGAGGCATAGAGGTTCATATTGTTGCTGATGCCACCTCATCTAGAAGCATGATGGACAGGATGTTTGCTCTTGAGGTAATTGTTCTACTTTAAAATAAATCATTTATCAAATTTTCCTAGTAAATTTAAGGAGTGTTGAGTAGTTAATGGCAATGAAATATTTCCCTCTGCAATTTGAGCATGGAATGAAAGCACTGGACTCATGAATTTCCAGTGTTGATGGTGCTGTCTGTACTTTGAGTTCTCACCACTATATCCTCTTTTTGGTCTTGTGTCTTCTTTGACTTCAATTTGTAGTGTCACCAACAGTTCCTTCAGTTTTTTTGTTGTTCCTTGACTGCAGTTTTATATGTGAACTAAGAGATAGTCCAAGAAACCTAATTTGAACCAATGAATGCTCCATTTGCAAATTTAAATCAGCTCACTGGGGCTTAACTAAGATCTAGCCTAAAACTCAGGCACAGTGGCCCTAGCCTGGTTCAACTTTATATTGGGTTCCTTAGGACTTGCTTTTCTTGAAATTCTGGGAAGAGGTGGTATGGCACTGCTCACATAAAGTGTCTCATGGTGCTCTGCACTAGAGGGTCAAATGTACAATGGAGTTGGAGTCAATGACTCTCTCCAGGTTGTATAACACTAGTCTTACTTCAACATTTCCTAGTCTATGACTGTTGCAAAACAAACTATATCACTTAATTCTTTGAAACATTCCCTCCCATCCTATTGATCTCTTTTTCGTGTTCTCGCTCTCTCTTTCATATTTAATTCTAGTTCTTTTATAATTTTAGAGTAGTGTGAATTGAGTTGTTGAGTTCTTTAGATGATTTTTTTTTTAAGATTTTTAAAAATTTATTTATACAAGAACTGGGGTACAGGCCAGATGTGCGGGATGGTGAGAGGATTCACCAGAGACAGAGCAGAGAACAGAACAGGCAGACTGACTGAAATACACTGCTGAGGGGAGCAGCTGGTGACACAGGAGAGGTCTGCCACGCCATGTGGGTTTCTCCCCGGCTGGCCGGGATTGAACCCGTGCTGCAGAGGCTGTGGTGGACAGCTTCACAGTGCAGCACTCAATCACCTTGCGCTACCAAGGAGGCCCTAGATGATTTATTTTTGTTAAGCATGGAATGTATAGACATTTTTTTGGAGATTGTCCAGTGTCCCATGGATAAGCTGGACTATGAACCACTTCACTATAGGATTTCTAAATTATCTCCCTTTAGTCTAAGTGTCCCCCAAAGTGGTAGGGCAGGCCAGTGAGAAGAGTCATGGATAGTCAAAGGGAGAGAGACGTCAAGCCAGTGGGAAGGGCTGACACAGAATTGGGAAGGTGGCTGGTAGTTGAAGATGGAAGGCCTTGGTTGGCCTGCCCGTCTCTGTTCTTCAAGCAGTTGGACCTATTTTGGGATGACTGTTGGAAAATAGCTTCCTTTATTTTGTTCAACTATTTTTAAGCCCATTTGGATTATTTGGTTCTCTGGTCATTAAATAGTATATGTCACTTCAATCCACTTAGTTGAGAGTTAAGCAACTTCCACTTTTCAGATTTCCTTAGTGACCTAAATTTAAACACCCCCACTGTTGGATCCTCACCACTTTGGCAAGCAGCCCTTTCCATCTGTGGATAGCCATTATGATAATAGTGGTGCTTTATGATAATACTGAGGTGCAGAACTTGAAGTGCTTCCAAAGAAGTAAAAAACTAAAACCATACGGAAAACAAAAACCTTCCTTGCTTATAAGGAATTTCAAGCACTTTTGACCTACATTTATTGTATGTATTTACATATGTCTTTATTATGGTCTTGTTTTTTTTTTTTTTTTTTTTTTGTGGGACCCTCGCCAGCGGCCAGGGAATGAACCGGCAGAGGCTGTGGGCAGCCTTGCGGTGCTCAACCGCTGCGCCACCAGGGGAGGCCCTTTATTATGGTCTTTATGTCAAGACAATTTTGATTATTGGCAATTGTATCATCTCAGGAGATCCAGCAAATTCAGTATTCTCTGGGGACTCGTTTCACATGAGACTCAGCTATTTACAATCTGAATCTCATTCTTTGAGAGGTAGTCTGTGATCTCAGTGATAAGGAGTCCAAATAGTGGTGTATGTGTGTGTGTGAGATGTGGGTTTGAGCACAATTTCTGGCATTTGTGTTGTTGAACAGGTTATCAAATATCTATGCTTCAAATTTCAGCTTGGTGAAAATGGATGTAATAATAGTGACTGCATGGGAGGATTTTTGTGAGGATTAATTGACACACTTAGTACAGTGCCAGACACTGTAAACACTCAAAGTTAGCTCCTACTGTGATTTTTTTTTAATCATTGTCTTTAAGACAATAATTATATATAAGCAGATAACCTCTGAGACCCAGAAAGGGCTAGTCTTGAGAAATTTGGAAGAGGGAAGAAAAGAATGTGGTGGAGGTTCTAGAGCCACCATTGGCATGGGTTAGTGCTGAAGTTCAAAGAGAAAAAAAAAAATCAAATCAGGTGGTCATGGGGGCAATGTGTCATATCTCAGGTTTTTCCTTAGTCTTAATGTGATAGGAAGATGATTTTGTTTATTGCTAAGTCATTGGAGAAAATGTTAAGGTTTTTATTCTGTGACTGCGAAAGTTAAATAGCAGTCAGCTCTTCTTCATCTCTGTTTCTTTAGGACAAGCTCAACATAATTCTTGAGTCTGTCCATTTTGCCTGTTAACATTATACTGAAAAGATTTATAGTTACGGTAAATCAAAACTCATGCTATGCCAGGGCCCGGGATGTTTGTTTTATTCAATAAATATTTTTGAGCACCTACCATCTGTCAGGCATTATTTCTTCCAAAAGAATTGTAGACTAAATGCAGAGATAAACTGAAATATAGCCCTCTCCACTGGCTGTTCTGGCTGTTCAAATATTTCCTTCTTTGTGAAAGGAGACTGACCTGGATGTTATCCTCCCCCTTAGCTTAGGAATTACTTCTAACGACCTCATCTCACTTGCTACTTCTAACAACAGCCACCTTCCAGTGGGTGTTTCCTGTAATGAGAGTTGGCCTGCTTTCAGGGGACTCTCTTCTCTTGCCTTCCCCCTTCTTCTTAATTCTCCACTTTTCTTTCTTTGCCCTCTTTTCTCCTCCTCCCTCCCCCACTTCATTCTTCATCCCCCATTTTGAGATTTCTGTCTGTACATCTTTATTATGATTCCTCTGAGCAGTTTGACAAAGCCACCCCTTGACCTGTCCATGGAACTTTCTTAGTTATTCTACAAACTGTGTGATGGTGGCAGTGGTAGCAGTTCCATTATCATTTAGGGCTACCTTCTTAAACCTCGTGTGAACTTCTTTTCTCCCACCACCAGTGTTTTCCAGACAGGGGGCTTTTATTTTTGAAGGACTCACATGCTTTATGTTAGATGTTTGGAGACAGAAGAAAGAAAAATAAAAGAGTATCATCAGTCTAACTCCTGCAGTAATTTCACTGCAGTTAAAAAACTTTGGTTACAGAAAATTGTATAATAAATTAGTGATGAATAGAAATATTCTGAACAGCTGCACTTATCCTCATGTCACAGCAGATGGAGCTTTAGAAGTAAACTCCCCTTCACCCCCAGTTTTTTTCTTAATAAGCTACTATAGCGGCAGGATAGACCAGAGCAGGTTCTCTATGATACGAGCAGATGGAGTAAAGGAGTGAGTCCTGGAGCCCTCATTGGCTTTTTCAGTCTTTCATTGGGATTTAGCAGGTACATGGCAGACAGGAGTGCTGGGGGGCCGGGAGCCTGGTAGGCCTCCCAACCCCCAGCATGTCTTCACTCTTTCTGGGCTCTCCCACCTTCTCTCGTGGCCTCTGCTTCTCTGCTGTTCTGTTCTTTCATTCTCTTTGCTTCTCTGCTCTCCTGGCATCCCCGTGACGCCACCCTTATAAGCCCAGCCTTAGCCCAGGTGTACCCACTTACGCATACCCACACCCTACTCCAGGTATCCGCCATCAGGCATGCATTCAGGACCACAAGGATCCATCATCAATCCTAATGGCGGGAGGGCAGAAAAGCCTGATACTTTTTTTACCTTACTCTACAGCTACTAAATGCCAAGCATTGTTATCCATACACCTCATGACCTCATACATGATCTCAATTAAACTATGTAGGAGTAAATGTGGATGGACACACCTTTGGTAAAATTTCAATAGTAGAAGTAGAAATAAGAAACAAGAATTTAATACATGTAGGAGTTTGTCAAAGGCAGCTCTTAGTTGAGTGAATGACTGAGAGGAAGATGAAGCATGGATGTGCAGAGTGTTTTGGAAGTAGCAGCTTTCAAAAGTGTGCAAGTGCTCACCGATGAGGATGTAGTTATGCATTTGTTTTTTCTCCTGTCATGTTTTACAGTCATTAGCCCCAGTTGCCCTCCTACCCCCATCATGCACAAGTTGTAATATTGACTACCTGTAATTGTTTCTAGTCCAGCTTACTGATATCCAGAAGTCAAAATGGGATCGTGGTGTGGCTAGCTTGAAATCTTTTTCCATCACTGAATTGGGTAGTGTTACTGAGGACCTTGTTTCTGATAGAAATGTGTGTCTCAGCACACATTTTTTGCTGTTTTTAAATTAGTGTCCATTTGTCAGGCTGAGTTCTTGATTTGTCTCTGTCTACATTTTTTTAAAGCGTCTTGCTCGAACTGGGATCATTGTGACTACAAGCGAGGCTGTTCTGCTGCAGCTGGTGGCTGATAAAGACCATCCAAAATTCAAGGAAATTCAGAATCTAATTAAGGCGAGTGCTCCAGAGTCGGGTCTGCTTTCCAAAGTATAGGACATCTGAAAGACTGGTATGCTGTCACCATGATGTGGCAGAACTGTCAGCCCAGACAAGCTCCTGTCTCAACTAGAATTAAAAAGTTAAGTAAAAAATTGGCTCCTTTTTTGCGCCTCCTAGTGAAACTTAACCAGTTAGACTATTTGGGTATCGGCATTTAGTTAACAAACATCAAAGGCTTCAGGTGCTGCTTATCTTTTTTTGTTAATTAATGTGCTTTTATTTATTAAAAATAATTACAATGGAGGTGCCTGTTTTGTCTCTACTGTATTTACTGATCATAACTTCCTAAGTGCACACTCTTGTAAAGTGTTCTGAAATTGTGCGCTTTAAAGAAAAAAATGTACCCATAATGGTTTGACTTTTGTATTATTGTGCAATGTATGTTGCAGTGTTAATGTGGATTCAGTGCTTTTCCTTTACAGGTTCTATGAGAATTTGAACAGTGGGTGTTTGTCTCTTGTTACCCTATTCTTAACATTGCAGTCAACTTACTTGATTGAGTGAGTTGCATTAATTTAACCAGAGAATAGATTCACAACATCTGGAATATTTCTTATCATATGTACAAGATTAGCAAAGAAGATAAAGACTGGATAAAATGTAGTTTTAAAACGTCCATCTTGTGATACTTCCTCCAGCTTCCCTCTACATGTTATTCTTAATGCAAAAGGGCATCAAAATGATTTGAAATATTAATTTTGTAGTCATTGCTATCCTTCAATAAATTTATTTTCATTAAATTCTTATTAGATGGTTTTAATGCTTTTTTAATATATATGAAATATAAAACATTGCTGTCTTTTATATTAAAAATAATAAAAATGTATTATGTGAATGAAATTCTTTTTCTCCTCTCCTCCAATCCCCACAAGATGGCTTTGTCAGTAATAGTCAAGGGATTTTAATATTTATTTGCCGTTACAAAATTTTTGATATTGACAATTTTTAAACTCATGGGAATTTTCAAAGAAAGAAATGGGTGAAAAGGGATTCTGCTGAAAGGCCTTTTTCATTATTTAAGAGCAATGGTAACTAAGCACAAACCAGCCTTCCTCTTTGCGGTTGCATTTAAGTATTTTTTTCAGAGAAAATATGTGTCAAAAAGAAGAAAGATTTCTCCAGAGTTTAAAACAGTTTTTAATCAGTTTAACCTAGTACTGTTCAAACTTATGAATGTCAATCTCTTGTTAGAATTATGACTCTGGTTCATTAGTGGGGTGGGGTTATTTGGCTGACATTTTGCTTTTTCAGGGGAAAAAAAGACACTCTGAGGGGCAACGATTGAATTTGCATCACCTGCGCTGCACCCAGGCCCTTCATTTCTGGTGAAGTACTAGCACTATCCTTTCCACAGCTGAAAGTAATTCTATGATTGAATTAGTTTACATGGCTGGCATAACAAATTACCAGTAACCTAGTGGTTTACAACACCACCACTTTATTATCTTATAGTTCTCTGGGTTAAAATTTTAAAATGGCTCTCAAGCCAACAAAGACATCCAGCCCTTCTCAAGTGGCATCTGTCTGACTCAATCTTCTGCCTCATGTGGTACATTGGACCCATCCAGCTAGTCTTGTTTTAAGATCAAGTAATCAACAACCTAAATTCCCTTTGGCTATATGACAGCATATTCACAGGTTCCTAGCATAAGACATGAATATCCTTGGGAGACCAATCTGTATGACAAATTCCTCCGTCATTTGTCAGTTTTCCCTCTCCCCCCTTAGATTATAAGTTCATTGAAAGCAGGGCTTATTCTGCATGTTTTATACTTGCTGAAACATTTTGAGTATGTGCTCAAGTTCTAAACATGTTTTGTTCTGGTGATGAAAAGACTCCCCTAGGAAACTAGTGATCTGGTACAAAATCAGATAAATTACAACCTCCAAGTGAATTGAATCAAAGGTTCAGGACTGTCCATATAGGGTAATATAATTGTGATTTCTGCCTTCTCCCTTTATTGTAGACAAGGTGACAAGGCCTTATAGGAAAATGAATTGAATTTAAAACATTGGAAGTACCTATAATTTTGTAAGATAACAAGATTATTTTGACTGATGTAAATAAAGAACGTGAGGACACAACCAAAAGTATAGTCCTCTGTGTTGAATTGCAAGGGAAGTAGGAGAGAATCAGGCTTCATTTATTGAGATGCTAAAACATCTGCAGGAACTTAATCTAAAATTAAAAGAAATGAAAAATAACAAGTTAGTCCAGTCAGGGAACCAAATACCCCATTTAATCTATAAAATATCACATTTTCTCATTATGTGGAATAGTTCCCCTTTTTAGTAGTTGGTATTTAGGTAAATAGGGCTTTAGAGCTGGATGGAACTTTAAAGATCATGATCTGAAAGGTCCATTTTAGATCTGAAATTCTAAAATGCTTTTATTTTACAAATAAGAGATAAATGCCTTTGTAAAGTTGCAGTTTATTGAAGGCACAGCTGGATGAGAAGCAGGTCACTTAACACATTGTGGTGTCTTTACATTGTTGATAATGGAAGAAAAACATTTTACAATCTATGAAACAGTACATTGTGTTAAAGTTACTGGCATACCCCTACTGCTGACCTTAACTTGTGCCACGGTCTTCAGTTTATTCTTAATTCCTACCAAATGGTTTTCTTGAAAATACATTTCCTAAACTACTTTGGGGCAATGACTAATGATAGGAAAATTAACATTTCCACTCTGAAATATCAAGAAAGCAATATAACTACATCATTAATGCTTCCTTAATCCTTCATGAAGCATTACTGTCACCTGATTAAAAGGATTTTAAAAATCACTAGGCTACTATAAAGAGACCTATCAATTACTGAGTATGATTAAAATGGATTTTTCACATAATTGTAATTAGTTTTTAAAATTATTTCCATCTTGCACTCTTCCAGCTGAATAGCATATCATTTTATTCAGAAGGTTTATTTTTATAAAAGATTAAAATCCATAGTGGTGGTCAAATAAAATAACCTGTGCATTCTCGTTGAAGAGATAATAACCCTGATTTGCCTGCTGCAGGAAACAGAATTTTGAAGTAGCACCAAGGTCTGCACCCCCTGGAGTTCACACACCTCCCATTTGGGTAGATGCAGTACAGCTGTGAAGATTGGGAGATTGTTTTTGTGGGCCTCGCAGTATCAGCAGAACTTTTAAAAGGAACCAGGCTCTTGGTGGAAGTAGTTCTGAGGGTGTGAGGGAGTCATTTGCTGACTGAAGATGGAAAGAGGTCAGAGACATGGCCTGAGCAGTAAACGCAAGAAGCAGGCTTAGCAAAAACCCTGACTGAGAAGTGGAAGCAGAGCCTCCCCCAGAATTCCCAGGTAAGATTGTGCAACCTGACTGACGCCTTCATTTCCAACTTGTGAGACTCTAGGAGCGCCACCATGCCACGCTTGCGTCCTGAATTTGTTATTTTAAGCTGCTAAGAGTGTGGTAATGTGTTACACAGAATAGAAAGTTAAAATTTTTGTTTGTTGTTTTTTAATTTCCAATCACGTTTACATAAGAAAAGGAGGACTGAAATAAGCTGGATGCCATCAAGAGAAAATAAGCCTGTATTCTACATTCCAATTAGCTCCTGTTCATTTGTTTCCAGAAACGTGGGGCCGGCAAGGGAAAATACATGTCCTGTAGTACATGGTATTAATAATGTGGCGTTTTTCATTGTAAGGTTAGCTATTTCTGTTTTCCGTTGCAGAAAATAGCCAACTTAGAGCACACCTGTCATATCTGAAGCTTCATTTCTTAATATAATTGTTAGTTGCACAGTATATTTTACCACCCAATGCTAAAAGTCACTTGGCTTCAGATTTCTTCATTGTTCTCGCAGCTGCTTCCTTGTTAAATTGTTCCTCCCACTTGAGACAGTAAGAGCAAGAAATGAAAGGTGATGTGTTTCAAAACCTATAGTTACCACGCACACACTCATTGTTAATGTATATTGAATGCATGCAGCTTTTGAACTGGGCTTCTGGAAAAAACATACTGTGCTTTCAAAAATGGGATGCCAGGCGGGCTAACTAAAGCGGGAGGACTGAGACAGCCGAGTGTAAGAGAAATTGCCAGTCGGTAGGATACATGGCCCTAAGTCCCGTTGGAACACGTGAACTGAATGTTGGATGGCCGAATCCTGTCCAAACAGTTTTGCCCAGCACACTGACCGTGCGGCGCCATAATAGACAGAAAACATTAGATTCGGTGGTCAATTCACTGTCGCACAATTTCCGGGAGGGAGAAGGCCCACACCCCGCATGCGCGTTGGGGGAACCCGTCTGCGCATGCCTGGCGTCGCCAGCCTATGCGTAATCTCTGACGTAGCTCACGCTCGTGGCCTGGGCTCACTCGTTACGTATCTCGTCGCGGTCTCTGGTGAATTCTTTCTATGGAGGGCGAAGGACCCACTGTTCTTTGACGGGACCGCTAGTAGAATGCTCTCTAAATGAAAATGTTGGAAATGCAGAGGTTCCCCCCCCCCCTAAGAAATAACGACCCAAGAAAGGCGACGCTATGTGCAGCACGAGGAGTGCAGGTATAAACTGAACATTACTCACGTGGTTTAGATGAAATATTGTTTGTGTGCGATATAAACACACATCTATTTATTTTAAAACACAGACTTTCCATTTTTTTTAAGGTTTCTGCATACAAGAGCTGAGGTGCAGGGCGTTGGGGGTGTCTACTGAAATATACTGCTGAGGGGAGCAGCAGGCGAGACGAGAGAGGTCTGCTGTGCTTTGTGGGTAGCTCCCTGGCAGGGGATCGAACTCCTGCTATAGTGGCTACGGATTGCTTCACAGTGCTGAGACCTCCCCACCTTAAGCCACCAGAGAGGCCCCACATCTTTCTTCATAAATTAATTGGAGTTTTCGGTGAAGGAAGTTGGTTGGAAGGGGAAGTTCCAGGGATTTTTTTTTCCTAGTGGTGAAAGAGCTGCTGGTGATGTGCTGTAAAACTGACAATGGCTTACCTGACGTCATTTTTTTTTTTTTAAAGTAGTAAACACAAGTTTTGCGTTTTTTTAAAAGACTTCTTTATGCATAAAAGAGCTGTGGTGCACGCAAGAAAAGGCGGGGAGGGAGAGGATTCACCAGAGACAGAGTGGGGAGCAGAACAGGCAGATTGACTGAAATACACTGCAGAGGGAAGCAGGGGGCGAGACAGGAGAGGTCTGCTGTGCCTAGTGGGTTGCTCCCTGGCGGGGGATCGTACTCGTGCTGCAGTGGCTGCAGATAGTCTCATAGTGCTGCGTCTTAACCCCTTGTACCACCAGGGAGGCCCCTCTTGTCGTTCTTAATATCGCTGATACTTGGTGCAAATTTCTCATTTCCTACAAGAAATCACATGTAATGTGCATTGTGATTCCAAATTCTAAGGTTCAGATTTTTTAAACTGAATTAAATTAGCATTGGTTTATTCAGGGTCCATCCTATTGGAAATGTGCTAGGGACCCCAGTGCTTTATACCTATTAACTCAAGCCTGAAAACAATCCTATGATGTAACTAAAGAACTGAGCGAGCTAATGAATAATTTGCCCAAGGTCATCCAGCAGGTTGGAAGAGGAGATGCTGAGATTATAAAATACATTTTAACCTGCACTTTAGATACTGTGTCTATGATGTTTAGACTGCCTTCATCAGCATCACATGAGCCAGACAACAGGACTTGGGCAATCTCTGTGAGCTAATCCTAATGACACATGAAGCATCGGTGGTAGCTTTTTGTTTGCATAGACAGCTTCTCTGTACTCACAGATTTGCAGTAAATGACTTTTTTTTTTTTTTAAGGCTTAAGCTTAATTTGTTAAGGGAGCCCTTTGGAAAACATGCAAGTTCCACTAAATATTATCTTGTTCTTTTTAAATTTTCATTGCTTCGTTTTAGATTTGCATTCAGATATGTAGTTTTCTTTGCCAGCAGTTGTTTTATCAACTTGTCCAAACTCTCTATTCACAGATATTTTTCAGAGATAAATAAGAAGCTTGTTGATAGTGAATGCTTTAGACTGACAAAGTGCTTTTTGCTTACTTTACTTTTAATTTCAGATTAACTTCATACTTGCTAAAACTAAAAATTGTTTAACTCTTTGAAATGCCTGAATGTTTCAGTTTACTTTGTTAGTGAATTGTGAATTCTTTAGTAACCCAAATGGTGAAGACCAAAATTAACACAAGAGCTTCTTAGATTTAAGAGGAATGGAAATAAATACTTTAGCTCCTTTTCTTTCCATCTCATACCCTCTGAGAATTATACCCTCTGAGAATTATAATCGAATCAGTTGGTGTGATTTGATTCCTTTTGCACCAATTCCCTCAGGGGTGATGCATTGTGTGCCAGATGGGCACTGTGGAGTTAAGGGTTTACACTGAGCTCTTTTTTTTTTTTTTTAAAGATTTATTTACGCATACAAGAGCTGGGGTATAGGCCAAAGGTGCAGGGGGTGAGAGGATTCACCAGAGACAGTGGGAAACAGAACAAGCAGACTGACTGAAATAAACTGCTGAGGTGAGCAATGGGCAGCGCAGGAGAGGTTTGCTGCGCCATGTGGGTAGCTCCCTGGCTGGGGATCGAACTCGTGCTGCAGAGACTGCAGATTGCTTCATAAGTGTTGTGCTTAACCCCTTGCATCACCAGGGAGGCCCCACACTGAGCTCTTAACAGAAAATTGTAAGCAGGTCTTGTCTTTGTCCAAATGGAGTTATTACCTTGGCTGTTCAAGTTATCAGCTGCTTAAACAACAGAGATAGGGTCTGGGCAAAAGTGTTCATGGCCTTGAAGACTTGGCTTACCCAGAAAAATATGCAGAACCGCAAGAAGTCCACGGAAGTTTCTCTCCCAATGGAGAGAGGTAGTATGTATGGCAGTGAAAAGAACCAGATTCTGGTCCTATCTTTCTCTGTAGTAGCCTTCAGTAAGCCTTTCTGAGATGACTGCAGCTTCTATAGGATAGGAATGGAGTTCAGTGAGATAACAAATATCAGCTAGGTACTATGGTTACACTTTTCTGAAAACCTTAATTTAAGACAGACTGCCTAAAGCTAAAAATTGAGCCTCAGCTTTTTCATGTAACCAAGCAACACATGGTATCATTATTTGCCCTCAAGTGTTAAATGGATTCTTAGAAGAGAAAATGAATCATTGTAATTGTTCAATCAAGGATGCAAGAGGA
Source organism: Talpa occidentalis (assembly GCF_014898055.3). Lineage (NCBI taxonomy): Eukaryota > Metazoa > Chordata > Mammalia > Eulipotyphla > Talpidae > Talpa > Talpa occidentalis. Next base: position 76,914,409 of record NW_023601322.1, on the reverse strand, counting down.
ATTTCAACAGGAATATATTTTAGACAATGCAAACACAATTATAAATGCATGACTAGAGAATGTTACCTCATTTTCTTTAATAACCATAAAAAATGCAATGACTACATAAGGTGTAGGGCATTGTGAACACTTTATGGGATGTCAGAACTAGTGGAAAGATTTTAGACTGCTTTTTTTCCCCCATGATAGTAGGAGATGTTTGTGCCAGGGACCCCGGTACTTTATACCCATTAACTCAAGCCTGAAAACAACCCTGTGATATAACTAAAGAACTGCGCAAGCAATTTTTTTTTTTTTTCAGGAGCAAATGAATAATAGGTCTTTGTCATTTGAAACTGATTTTTGAATTGTAGATATTGGAATAAATTCTGTGCATACACAAATTTGATAAACTATTATACTTAGCTTATTTGGTTGAAATTTCGTTAAATAGGTTTAGCATCTCATTGTTACTCCTTGAAAACTTCCTTGAAAATCCTAATGAAGATAGAAATGAAAAATAAAAGTGTCACATAATTTCAGTCCACCCTAACTTGCACCCTAACTTGTTAACTAGTTTTAAAGTCCTTTAACACAAAGTACATATAAAGTAAGCAAATCTTAGTTACCCAGTTCTCTGGAGTGAGTTTAAGTGGGTTCTTTCAGTACTGCTCTATTACCTATCATGTGAAAGCCTCCCCACTGGAAGTAATTCAGAGAAGAGGGAGCTATTGTTTCTGAAGGTTCTCAGTCTAGTGAGAAAACAAAAGTTAAACAGAGTGGTCAGCACCAATTGAGGTCCTGGACACCCTTAGGGAATGCCTGATGACCAATTCTTCCACATGGTTTAGGGCTTTTTAAGTCTAGAGACCTTTCATTTTCATTCCAATCGGATTCTAATGGTTCATTGATTTAGTTTACAAAATATTTTCTAATCTTTAATTCTTGTAGGATTTGTTAGGTAGTTGGTTGATGTACTTTAATATACAAAATATTTTCTGATCTTGAACAGTATAGAAAATTTTACTCCAAGTTTACGGTCTCTTGGAGGAGCTTATAGTCTAAATGTCTAAAAAGAATTCCCTGTGTGTGCTGGGCATATCCAGCTCCTGTTCCCAGGTGAGGGGCGCCCTGGATACAGAGTATCTTGACACTGAGCACTTACAAGGGGCTAGGCACTTTGTTAGATGCTGCTCTTTAAGTCTCATGACCTTGTCAGGTTCTCTTCACACACACAGGCTAGGTATCTAGAGCTGGAGCTGAAATGTGTAAACTCTGTTTAATGGGCTCTAACACTAACTTTAGCCTTGATTATTCCTAAATGTCAGCAGAGAAAATAGCCTCTTCTATAGACGCGAGCGTGTGCGTGCATGCATGCGTGTGTGTGTGTGTGTGTGTGTGTGTGTGTGTATAAATAATTGATGAAGGATCCTTGTGTTCCTGAGTGCATGCCTGATGGCAGGCACCTGGAGTGGGGTGTGGGCATGTATAGATGGAATACACCTGGGCTGAGAGACTGGGCTTTATAAGGCGGCATCACGGGGGTACCAGCAGAGCAGCTAAGGAGCAGAGAATCAAAGCATGAGAGAGTGTCCGAGAGCCCAGAAAGTGAAGACTTGCCTCCTAGCCCCCCACCCCACCCCCCGCACCCTTGCCTGCCATGTACTTGGTAGAATCCCAATAAAAGCCTGAAAAAGTCACCGAGGGCGCCAGGACTCCTTCACCCATCTGCCCAATCATAGAGAACCTACTCTGGCCCTTCCTGCCGTTACATAGGGTGATGTCTATAAAGTTTCTATTGAAGAGGCTCATTTTTCATTTTTCTGTAAGTCACTTTTGATTAAGAATAACTGCTGGGATGTTGCTAGCTGTGTCTAGTGACCTGGAGTCTATGTGCAGAGGCATTGCACAGCCACAGCTCTCAAACTCCATTGCCCACAGATGAGGCAGATACTGCAAATAAATGAAATGGGAGTTTAGGTCCAGTTATGCTGGCAAGATCTTGCACCTTGTAGAGGGGATGTCCTATTTAGTTCTACCTGGTTGCTGTCAGTGTGGACCCAGTGGTGGCAAAGCTTCCATGTACTCTAGAGAAAGTGAACCCCCCGATGTTTTGGATGTTGGCCTGTAGGCCATGAGGCCTGCCTGTAGCTATGGCTTGTCACTTGCATGTTTCCCTCAACTCAACACCATCCCACCCTTGGCAAAGCCTCACCCAACCCTCCCAAGACAGAATCTGTAATTTTACAAAATACCCAGGTAATTCCTACGCAGGTTAGAGTTGGAAAAGCACTGCCAAATTATCAAGCGACAGATGAAACTTAGCCATAGAGCAGTGCCTTTTATATAGTGACATACTAAAAATCACCAAGGGGTTTCAAAAATATGTTCTTATTCAGGCATGTCTCAGATTCTGAATGTTTTCTGGTTACTTATACTAATGAATTCTTCAGTGATCACTCAAAGTCATCCTTGAGTTCATCACCCTGGTGTGTAAACAGGCAGTCCTTCACGCTGGTTTCCAATCTGTCCGTCCAGCAGAATCATCTGGGGACCTTTTCAGAAAGTGTGGATGCCTGGGTGTATTCACGTTAACTGTACTTTCATGGAACTCAAAGCGAGGAGTTTGATGGGTGAAGGGCAGAATCAGTGTCCATCTGTCCTCCAAATACAGCCCATAATAGGCTACAGAATTGGCTCAGTCAACCAGGAGTTTTACCTGAGAGGTCTTAGTGATCCCCTGGAATAAGTCAAATTACATTATCCTTTATTCTTGTAAACTCCAGTTTCTTCATCTGTGAAAAAGAAAATAAGTTCTTCTGTGTTACTTATGAGAAACCTCATGTAATCTTTATAAAGCACTTAGTACAGCACCAACTTTCTAACCCATTAGTCTTATCCAAAGGGCATGTCTCTGACAGAAGAAATTCATCTTAAGTCATATATGTCAAAGACCTTGTTCCCCTTTACCTTTCACCCAAATTAAAACAGTTCTTTAAAGAAACTAAAACAAAAAACACCAAAAAAGACAACAAACTACATATACCTGCTAATCATATACAATAAAAAAATATATATATATAACTACATTTCCCTATGCGGGTGGCATGGCTTACCACAAAGAACCAAAACTATTCCTTTTAAGTCAAATGATCCTCAGTGTGAAAATTAATTTCACATTGAGCTGTTCAGTTGAGTAATTCCATCTATTCAGCCTGTGGGACATGCTGAAAACCTAATTCTTATGGATGAGCCTGCAATCTCATGTACTGAGGTTCTTTGTTCACGTCGCCAACAAGTTAAACATACTCAAGTTTTACAGGCTAATTTGTCAGTGATGTGCTACAGTAGTTTCCAATCGTTCTATCATAGCAGAAGTAAAAAAGAAAAACTAGCATCTATAGGGAACTTCGGGGTAAATAAAGTTTGTCCAGGAGGGGCAGCATTGTCTAATGCGCTGGCTGCTCAGAGGCTTGGAAAGATCATAGCCAAACACGCTACTCCTAGTTACTGAACTTCTGCTTTAGAAGCTCTATGGTGCCCCTTGGAGGACATGCTGGGAATAAAGCTCTCAATGCTGCATCCAGAGCTCAGTCACCTCTTGAGGTTTATTTATTTTTACATAAGTCTTTGTTTATAGAAAAGCAATCTCTATCTTTGGAAGTTTTCACTTTGGTGGTATGTCAGCTTTTATAAAAATGGACCAAATAATCTAGAATCCATTTGAAGAAAGTACTGGATTTTCTCATTGTGATATTTGCAACAATCCTTTGGAATCTATTTTAGTAACAGATTTTTGTGTATTTCTCCCTGGTTTTCTGTTCTCTTTTATTCTTGGAAGGGAATATAGGTTTTGTGTCAATGGTAATAAATCTGGATGGTGAAATACTATGAGATATTGTGAATGCCTAATTAAAAAATCTAAGATTTTTCCAATAAACAAAACCTTAGAATTTCTCATCTGTTTTCTTTATAGACGAGATACTGACATCTCAGCCAGCAAACTGCCCAGTGAACTTCTGTGTCTTTATAATCAGGCCCCATTAAGGTGTTTCAAATTCTCCCACAGCTTTAAGGGAATATTTGTTTGGTAATGAAAGCTTTAATACTTGATAGTCTTAAATACAGAACAGCTGAGCCAAGGCTATAAAAATGAGGACTTGTTTTTTATAAAAATGTGAATTTATAAATCAGAAAATTGTTTTTGAATTAGCATGCCTACTATTTTCAGCTAACAGAAAAACATATACTATTAGCTACAAATTCCTGAGAGAATTTTAAACTACTCATTTGTGTTCTTTCCAAATGCATAAATTTGATGAATACTTGTGTTTAGTGTCTTCTCTGCACTCTGCATGCAGAGACACCAGAATAGGGAAGTTATAGTGTAGGGAAGAGTAAACAGGCAATTGGCAGCAAAACTCCATTGCTCTACTGAGAGTTTGGCTAATCAGACCTAATTGGTGGTATTTGGTGTTGCTTACCAGCCTTATTGCTTTCTTTACTGAACTAGACAGGGATAATTATTTTTCCTCCTGGCTGTGCTCTTTCTCCAGTCATTCTTCTTTCTGCAGATTCATTTTTTTCAATATTGGTTTTTATGTTGCCTACCTGTTAGATTCTGAGGATACAAAGATGAAAGGGATGATCCTGTTAAGTGAGCAGGGTAAGGGGCACCCCAGGACCCCCAAACCTGCCTACTCTAAACAGGTTCTACCATCCACTGCATAAAGATAAAATATCCTTAGTGTATAAGACTTTGAATAAAAAGAACTTTAATATAATTAGTGTGCAATGAGAGAAGAGAAAGAATATAGTTAAAATAGTTTCCCCATGAAACTCAGAATTACCCATCCTCTTGTGGATTTATGTCCAGCTAACTAGGGTTGGGCCAAAGTGGGACCATTGAGGCCCAAAATCTTGCCACAAGTCTAAGGCACCTTCTGGTGGGGACCCATAGGAAAGGGACAGAAGGGACCAGACAAGTCTGTAAGAAAAGAGCAAAATCAAAATACAAGTCAAGATAAAAGCTGCCATTGTCAGCCTCCCTACAGGTCTTTCACCCACATGAATCAAGTGTCTCCTTCCATGTGCCCAAGTCCCTGGTTCATGTCCAAGGCCAGGAAGCAGGCGTGGCCTCCCTGCTCCATGTGCCTCTTCCAGGTTTTCTTCCTTTTTTTAAATTTATTTATTTATTTTTATTTATTTATACAAGCACTAGGTACAGTCAGAAGCGCGGGAGGGTGAGAGAATTCACCAGAGCCAGAGCGGGGAACAGAACAGGAAGGCTGACGAAGAAATACACTGCTGAGGAGAGCAGCGGGCGTGGCTGGAGAGGTCTGTCACACCATGTGGGACCCTCCCCGGTGAACTGGCGCTGCAGAGGTTGCGGGCAGCTTCGCAGCCCAGCACTCAACCACTGCGCCATCAGGGGAGGCCCTTCTTCCTTTCTTTCCTAAATTCTCTCCCAGTCTTTTTCTAGCTTCTCACAGCTCAGCTCCACTCTTTAATAGGTGTGGCAGGCAATCTGGAACCTCCCTTTTTGGGGGATTACACTGTTACAGCCCTACCTTAAAGTGCTTATCTGCCATGGGGAAAAATTCTAATCTAGCTAAGAACTCCAAACTAAAACTTAAATCCACAATTCCTGCTAGTAATCACTAAAGCTATATGATAAAAACTTAATTTTTCACTCAATATTTAGTAAACTAAATTATTTCTTGTGAGTATTCAGAAATAATTTTATTTTTTTTTAAATGGAGTTAAACTGCATTGATGTAGAGAATGCTAGGAAACAGTATATTTAATCTGATACAGACTCTACAATTTCCCCCAATAAATTCTCAAATTATTAAACACAAACTCTGTATACATAATTTGTAAGTACTATAATCTGAGAATCTATAAATTTAATATTAGTTTGCATGCATTTTTTTCACCATTATTTTTGATACTCTTCAGTGTTTTGACATGTCATTTATTGTATTGGGTGACAAAGGCCCTACCTGCACAGAAAAATGTATGGCTGTATATTAAATTTATTTATAACCTTCATGTCAGACAAATACCAGATTTTCTAAACATCACTTTTCCACATTTCTTCTGACATTGAAAGATTTGGAGAAGTTGTTTTTTTTAAAAGATTTATTTATTTATGCATACAAGAGCTGGGTTACAGGCCAGAGGTATGGGAGGGTGAGAGGATTCACCAGAGACAGTGGGGAACAGAACAGGCAGGCTGACTGAAATACACTGCTGAGGGGAGCAGTGGGCTGCTTCCTGGCTGGCCAGGGATTGAACTGTGCTACACAGCCTGTGGATTGCTTCATAGTGCTGTGCTTAACCCCTTCCACCACTAGGGAGGCCCTATTTTGAGAAGTTTAAGGAAGAGAAGACATGGAGTGTCTGGGACACATTTCTCATCACCCATGCTCCTGCATCAGAACAAAATCCTGAGGTGTACCTGACATTTTTACATTTTCAATCCACACTATATTTTTTTGGGTAGTGGGGAAGAAGAAGGGGTTACTCAGGGGTAAATGTTGTATTGCTGCATAATTACTTATTAAACCCAAGTGGTAGTTCTTAATCTCTGTGTGCATCAGTGACTGGGAAGGAGGGGGCTGAAATAAAGCAGATTTTCGGGCCACTGCCCAAGATATTTGGTTCAGTAGATCCGGGACTGAGATGAGCTGCTTTATTTTTATCAAGTTATGTGGGTGGTTCTGATGTCAGTGGCCATGCATCAGTGTCACAGTGCAGGGAAACCCACCCTTTGTGTTCCTCTGAACCTAGGTGAACAAGCAAATTAACATCAGACAGATGACTGTAAATTTTTAAGTAAATGAGAAAATAAGGGGTTTATGTCCTATGCTGGGACACTTGGGACTTCAAGGAGAGAGGAGGGGGGTTTCATGTTATGAGCACATGGGGTCACCTCATATAACAAAACCTTCCTTCTAGATGTTTGCCTTGCTTTAAGATAGGTGTCTCCAGTGTTTGTTTCAGGAGAGAGAGTCCTAAATCTAGGTAACCTCATTCTTTAAAAAATGATAGTAATTTATCCCTAAGCTCACACGGCCTCAGAACTTTTGTTCTACGTACCAAGGGGACTTGTATTAAAAAGGCCTACTTTGGATATCTTAGGGGGAGGAAATTATCTAAATTTTTTTTTTTAAGATTTATTTATTTATACAAGCACTGGGTACAGTCAGAAGGGCGGGAGGGTGAGAGAATTTACCAGAGCGGGGAGCAGAACAGGCAGACTGACGAAATACACTGCTGAGGGGAGCAGCGGGCATGGCAGGAGAGGTCTGTGTGCCATGTGGGACCCTCCCCTGGTGGCCGGGGATCAAACCAGCGCTGCAGAGGCTGTGGGCAGCTTCGCAGCTCAGCGCTCAACCGCTGTGCCACCAGGGGAGGCCCTAAATTTTTTTGAAAACACAAATCCCACATTATAAAACACCGTACATACACACAATGGGGCTTCAAGTATATATCCTAATAAGCTTAGGATTTTAAATTATTGTCTCCAAACTAATCTCCAGAGAGATTTTTCTTTACCCTAGATCTTTGATATCCCATTGCTGTAGAGGCTTTCTCAGTCTTCACCATGATTATATCCTGAACATTTCTTGAAGGTCTTCTTGCTGCGCTCTGCTTTTCTGAATCTAATAGATGGAAGCTGAGTGGAAAAGTGAGGTCATCAGCAGCATGTTCAGTTGTTCACTTTGTAGGTTTTCATACTTAGCTCAAGTTTGAGACACAAAGACTATCTTTAGACACAAAGTGCTGAAGGGAAAAATTCTTTCAGACTCAATAGACTTTTCTCAAACACTTGTTTGACAAATACTAACCTGAGGAACTGATACACTGTTCTCTGAAAATGTCTTCCAATGGGAAGTATCACTGCAAAAGAGAATTTTTGGATTTTCAATGGACAAATTTTCCTTGTATTCAGCATCAAAATGAAAATTAAAAATTATTAGTGTTTAGGGACACCTAAAATAATGTGTGTATAGACACACACACACATCCTATAACTCCTTAAAATAGCCACCTTAAGGTATATTTTTAGTGTTTGTTTTTGGTTTTGTTCATAGAAAGCCACATTTTCATAAAATTATGTTTATTGTGGGACTGTTGGTTCATTTTAGGAGTATAGGTTAATCTATTTAAATAGTGATACATCAAGCATGGTTGTGAGCTAATCTTTGGCAAAATTATGAAGTAGATGTAGGTCTGTCCTCATCTCTGCTTCCCTGATTCTGTGCTACTGGGAAAGTCATGGCCTCTTTACTCTGGCATCAGAGTAGGAGCTCTCTGTTCTCAAGCTTGCCCTTTTTAGCTCATAAATCTGACTTACAAATAGAAATAGATATTTCTGGGATTTTTTGCATTTTGTTCATGAAAGATTTTGTGCTATTTAGGAGGGATAACAAATATTAGCAAAAGCTCAGAAAATATTTGGGGGTGTTGTGGGTAGGGAGGGGTGAGGGGATGATCAGGGGTCTCCCCTGAAATGAGGGGATGATTAGGGGTTTCTCCTGGAATCAAAATGCCTGAAATTATTCTTTTCTCTGTGAAATTGCTCTTGACCTTTGATATTCCATCCTTAATATTTTGATATTTTAGTGATAAAAATACCATCCCTCATCATGGACACTAAAATGTGTCTCTTAATACTGTGTCACTGCCCCCTTTTTGTTTATTAAAACAAAATAAACACTAAATATGACTTTGTATACATTTGGAGATAATGTGTATGTAGATGAATTCCCATTTTTCCTATAAAATGGAGGCTACTTGTTTTTGAGATTTATTTATTTATGCATATAAGAGCTGGGGTGCAGGCCGGAGGTGTGGGGGACTTGAGAGGATTCACCAGAGACATAGTGGGAGCAGAACAGGCAGATCTACTGAAATAAACTGGTGAGGGGAGGAGTGGGTGAGACAGGAGAGGTCTGCTGGGCCATGTAGGTCACCTCCCTGGCTGGGGATCAAACTCATGCAGTAGTGGCTGTGAATAGCTTCATAGTGCTGACACTTAACCCCTTGCACCACCAGGGGGGCCCCTGGAAGCTAGTTTCAAGAAAAGGTTTTTGCACTGATTATTGAAATTATTGTGCAAGAATTGTTTGTTGTCTTGTATCATGGAGACAAACATATGTTGAAAAAATGTGCTAGGATTAAAAAGCAAGAAAAACAGCTGTACTAGCTAATGCAATGACAGAGATTTGTTTGTAGACTCATCAAATATTGGTACACTTCAATATACTTGAGGCTTTTATTCATCAAATACTTTTGGCTTTGGCTTGAAAGTTTCTATTGATGAGAGAGTAAATAGAAGAAAGAAGCTACTTTTCTCAGGTTTTTCTTAGAGGTTTTTAATCCAAAGCTCAGCATGTTGATTAGCATGTAACAGATCCTCAGTAGTTATTTCTTGATTGTGGAGACCTAACACTTCCTAAATCAAACTCTAGCATGACTTAGTGGAAAGTGGTCTGGATTAAATCTTCTCCTGGCAGGCCATGTGACACCAAGACAGTCATTTCTCCCCATCTTGCATACTTACCAAATCACAGATTCATCCAGCTTGTGATTATTCAGCCATAAAACTTCATGGTTGATGCAGAAATCACATATGATCTAATATAATCCCCTCTTTTGTAGAAGAAAAACTTGAAGCCCAATTGGTTGGACAATTTGCCTTAAGTAATTAAGAGCAAAACTGTATCATTAATTCTTATCCCAACTCTTAATTGTATGCTTATACTGAAGTTCTTGTATTTCTTGCTTTTTTTTAAAAGTGAATTCTGTGTTCCTGAAAAAAAAAAAAAAGACAGAGGGGATTTACTTTTTTATGGTATTTGTATTTTACTTTATTCACTTAGTTTTTTCTCATTGAGTGACTTTTATTTTCTTATTGAGTGACACTGGTTTACAACACTGTATACAATTTATTTATTTAATTTTAAGATTTATTTATTTATACAAGCACTGGGTACAGTCAGAAGTGCGGGAGGGTGAGAGAATTTACCAGAACCAGAGCGGGGAATAGAACAGGCAGACTGACGAAGAAATACACTGCTGAGGAGAGCAGCGGGCGTGGCTGGAGAGGTCTGTTGTGCCATGTGGGACCCTCACTGGTGGCTGGGGATCAAACCCGTGTTGCAGAGGCTGCGGGCAGCTTCGCAGCCCAACCCTCAACCGCTGTGCCACCAGGGTTGTATATAATTTAAAGGTATAGGCTCCTGCCTTCTCAGATGTATGTCACCCCACCACACCCATCATCAAAGCACCCACAATTTTTTACTCTAGACAGTTGGATTCCCCTCCCTGTTAGTTGCCTCCCTCCCACTGCCAGCAACCTCAGCTCTGCAGTCAGCTTTCTAGGGTTTGTTTTGGTTTAGTTTTATTGGTTCCTTTGTTTTGTTTCCACATATGTTCCACATATGAGTGAAATAATCCATTTGTTCTTCCCTTTCTAACTTATTTCACTTAGCATAATCCCCTCCAGTTGCATCTATGTTGTCACAAATGGCAAGAGTTCATTTCTTTTATGGCTGATTCCATTGTGTGGTTATACCACTCTTCTTAATCCACTTATCAGTCATTGGGCACTTAAGTTGTTTTCCTAACTTGGCTGTTGTAAATAGAATTTACTTATATTTCTGTAGTGTGTGACACTTGTCTAATAATTCTGAGGTCATATTTTATCCCTCCAACAACTCTCTGTGAATGGAATGTAATAATATCTATGTTTGACAGATTTGAAAGCTGAGGTGTAGAGAAAGTGACTCATAGAAGGGCATTTGTCCTGTAGGAGTGGACACACTTTCCCCTTTGCTCAGCCTGGCATTGCCTCTTGATTGTGCCGTGTTTCTAGGCCTTAACCTGAGCTGTTGTGAAGGTGCATTTATTGGTATTGTTTGGGTTTCTCTTTTAGTCTTTTGAAAAGAAAAGCGTCCTTCTTATCAGATTCTATACCTGGGGTTATTTAGTCTGTTCATCTGAATTAAAAAACAGATAAAAATTCAAATTTATTTCTAGTGGTTAAAATTAATATAGCTTACCTTTAAGACAAATTTAGGGCCTCCCTGGTGGTGCAAAGGGTTAAGCACCACACTGTGAAGCAATCTGCAGCCTCTGCAGCATGAGTTCGATCCCCAGCTGGCCAGGGAGCTATCCACATGGCGCCGCGGACCTCTCCCGTCTTGCCTGCTGCTCCCCTCAGCAGTGTACTTCGGTCGATCTGCCTGTTCTGTTCCCTGCTCTGTCTCTGGTGAATCCTCTCACTGCTCCCCCCCACCCCCACACCTCTGACCTGTACCCTAGCTCTTGTATGCATAAATAAATATTTTTTTTTTAAATTACCTGCATTGTCTTCTATGCCTTATCTGTAGATTGATACTAAATGTAGGAAAGCAGCAGATAACACTTAAATTACTGTGTTCACATATATATTCCACCACAGTTTAAAAACGATAGTGTTCTATTTCTAAGCATAGAGTGCAAATGAATTTTCCTTTCCCCTAAACTAGTGCTCAGAAATCAGAACACAATTGATTAATTTACTTAATTACTAATTAATGTACTTAAGTTGTTGGTAAAAATTTTCATTTTTAAACTCTAATTTTTTTTAAGAAGTCCCTTCAAATGTTTAATTATTTCTGATGGGTTGTTGGAAAAATCATGACATGACACATGCATAGAAAAAATGCGTCATGACTTTTCCAACAACCCAATGTTTACTGACTAGAGAGTCATTGCATTCTTTATTTGAAGGCAGACTATAGAGTTCATTGATTCTTGTTCTGCTTTGGACTGTTTGAATTCTAGGTCTGATGAATAGATGTAATTTTTTTATTGTCAGGATCATTGCTTCTTGTTTCTTTTTCTTTGCTGCTGGTTGTCTTTATGTGGTCAATAGTGGTTGGTCATATTTGGGAATAACAATGTGTTTGGTATAGGCTTCTGATAACATTGTGTGAATGAGGAGGCTGATAGGAATGACTAGAATTGGTCAAGCTCAATCTCTTTTAGTTTTTCTCTCTAAGTGAATTTTGTTGACCAAAAGGTCTTGCAAATAAGGAGTTCCTCAAATGCTAGAATGGGGACTTCTGGAATATCTACACTCACGCAGTATTGTTAACCTTGTCAAGGCAGCTCTTAAGCATTTTAGAAAAATTTAAATGTGTTTTACAGTGGGAAGAACTGCATGTGTATGTGTGGGTAGGGGTATTTGCTGGTATATTTATTATAGAGAGACAGTTAATAAACATGCCTTTTAATTTTGTTCCTTTTTCTTCTACCCTCTATGCCTGCATCTACTGAGCTTAGGTTGTTTTAGGGTTCTATTGGGGAATTTACCTTTTGCCTCTATTTTGGTTCTCTCGCGATCTTTGTTTAACAAAGATTTCCAAGTACTTTCAGACTTTCAGAAAATTGTCAGTCTCATATTCCCCCAGGACCACCTAAAGCTCTCTTCACTCATAGAAGTTACTCATTTTTGTGCTCCTTTATTATTTTAGGAAGAAGGAGAGGCAGGTATATGCACACATTTTTGAATTAGCACCAAGAAGTTCCCTTTTAATCATAACTTCCATTAACAGACTAGCTTGTTAGCCACCTGCCCTCAGATCTTTCTCTCTTATACCCACCTATAGCCAATCTCATGTGCATGGATATCTTGATGGTAGCAGTGGCAGGATAAGATTCTTGGGTTTCAAACTTGGCTCTGGAACTACCTGAGGTATTGTTTTAGGAAACTTGCTTGAAATTTGTACCTCAGCCAGGACATAATCAAGATTATTGTTGTCTGCTTCATAGGATAATCTGAGAATGACTTCATACATTTTCATTGCCATAGCATTTCAAAATTGTCTTAAGATTTTGAAATAACCTTCTCTGTCATAAAAACCATAAGCAGACACAGAAGAATGCCCATGGACAGAGATAAACTGAGTCCATTCCAATGTTCCATCAACACATGTTGAAAATTCTTCATCATTCTCACTGGTGAGTGATTCCTGACCAACATCCAGATGCTAGCCTTAGAGGTGAGCAAAGCAGAAAAGCAGCAATAGAATGTTCTAAATCCTGCTCCTTGGGATAACTTATCCTCAGTGTTGATTTCATTATGATTTCTTTTTTATAATTCTGACTAAATGAGAACTTGATGAATCATTGCATAATTAAATAACCATGAAACAGCAGGATGCACACTCTGAGCATTCTCAATCAGGCCGGGCGTGTTTTTACTTCATTTGGTTGATAGAGGAAAGGTGACTCTAAGGGGAAACATTTTTCTTACTACATTTTTAAACATGTAAGAAATATCTAGGGTGAAATAAAGGAGTTGAACCACAAATATTTCGACATTTTTATTAACTTAAGTTTTATAATTTACTGAACAAGGGGTCCAATCTTTAAACATCTTTCATGTGTTTTCTAGGATTTGGGTTATTTAAATAAATCATTTTCATCTAGGTCTGGGCTCTGTCTATGGTAGACACACCAAGAAACTATTGTGGGAGAACTTGGTCATTGTTTTTATTGTTAATATCAAAAAATTAGTTGAAGAGCCAAAATAACAGATTCCCTTAGCATCCCGTAGCACTCCTTTAGCATAGGAGTAATTTCTCCTATGCTCCTACCCTCCTTGGTTCTTTTGGTAGGTCTAACAATTAAATTTGACATAAGACAGATAAATAGAAGAAAACAGTTTTAATTGCATATATACAGAGACCTTAGAGATAATGAGACACAAGGGCAGGTGGGACAAAAGTAGGCTTATATGCCATCCTGAATTAAAGAGAAGGAAGTAGGAGCCTGGGACACATAGGGGGAGATGATAATTTACTGGAAGACAGGAAGAACAAATACTTGGTAAACAGATGTTTGTAAGCCCAGCAGAGACTAAGAGTCACAGAACTTTGAACAGACAGACGTTGGTAAGACACAGTCCACTTTCTCCCAACCAGTGTACCACACTTAGCTCATATTCTTCGTAGTTATCTGTGATGGTAGCTCTCTAGAACAGCTCCTCTACCACCAAGTTAAATTCTTTCAGTCAGTTAAGAGGGAAGGTAAAAAGTAAGTTCTTCTTGGGCCTCCCTGGTGGTGCAGCAGGTTCGGTGCAGCACTGTGAAGCTGTCTGCAGCTTCTGTAGCATGGGTTCGATTCCCAGCCAGTCAGGGAGCTACCCACATGGCGCAGCAGACCTCTGCTGTCTTGCCTGCTGCTCCCCTCAGCAGTATTTATCTAATAAATAAATCTGAAAAAAAAGTAAGCTCTTCTTGAGTCTTTTGGTCCTTGAATACCTTCAGCTCAAAATAATGTATGTGTCAAACGGTAAATTTTGGGAATGTTTGTTCTGAACTTTTTTATATGATAATTTTTCAACACTTATAACTACTTTAGAAAAAAGGACTGTAATCTTAAAATAGTAATGTAATCTATAAAATAGCAATGTATGTTTATGAAAGTTTTTTTTTTAAAGCATGTACAAGGCACACACCATGTGTTCTGTGTAAGGTCTTGCCCTCCATTTCCTTACGCCTGTGTCTCCTTCATGACTGGTCAGTGTCCTGTGTTGGGTTCAGATATTAGGAATCATAGAAATGCGCCTTCTACCCTGGGTTATAGTGGTGATGGACTCTGGAGTTGTATTTGGTTCCCCCTAAATATATTGCTCTACCTGAGTCTTGCTGAATGGGGCAGAAGATGTAAGGGATGAGATAAGTCTTAAATTTTTTGTACTTTGTGGAAATGTCAATGAACAGCTTTGTAAGTAAGCCAAGGCTATATCAAATTTAAAGAATTTTTGAAATTAACATAATAAAATTAAAAATCATGGTTTTAGCAGCACTTACACTTAGGTTTTATCAGTTCCTTTTTTCTTCTACATTCCACATGAGTGAAATCATCTAGAATCTTTATTTTTTCTCTTAGCATAATTCCTATAGTTCCATCCATGTTGGCATCACTATCAAGTTTTTCTTTTTTATCGCTGCCTAGTATTCCATCATGTATATTTATCTCATCTTCTTAATCCACTCATCTCTCATTGGACACTTAAGTTGTTTCCATAGCTTGGCTATTGTAAATAGAAGTACATAGATTTTTTATTTGACTTTACAAGGTAACCTCACATACATTTAATGTGATATTAAGTGACAGAAGTGAAAGTGGGCATGTTCCTGTGATCAAGATTTCAAAATGATGTTACTTTGTTCATCACTCTAAAAAGGGCACACCCTGAATTTGCTAACTGCAAAGGGGGAAAGAGCCACATGTCAGCAAGTTATTTGTAGAGATGGCATCCTTCCGGCTTTATTTTCTATGTGCTTTATCTAATTGATTTATTTTTGTTCTCCCACATGTTTGTTACTAAATTTTGGAAACAGAATAAAATTTAATCTTGTGTTTTGCTACAACTTAAAAAAAATGTAATCATAGGTACTAAAGCTACTTCAAAGCCCTCTTAATACTTTGGGCTGTTGAGAATAGACAGTGCTGATGCCTCACTGTTTTTCCTTTGAAGACTCACGGGTGTCTGTGGATCAGGTGTCCTCTAGTTCAAAGTTTAATAAAGTATAAACATTCCACTTAAGTGTCATTATTTTAAGCACAATACCTCCGCAGAGGGAATGAACCTCCTTCTGATAACTCAAGCTGATTTGGATAGATAAATTATTAATCCGGAGGAGTATTCCTATATACCTGTTTTTGGATATTTTTGGTTAGCAAACCAGTACCAACCTGGAAGCAGGGCTAAGTATGCCTGAGTCATTCAGAGGCTAGTTTGCAATTAAAAAGTACTAAGGTAGTAAACTTACATACCTGTTGACCATTCTAAATTTACCAGAATTGAGTGATATATCTAAAGATGAATCATCATATATCAGAAGACTTATATTCAACTCATGTGATTATAAATGAGATATAGATATGAATCATAATCATGGATAACCTAATTTGCTGGTTTTGAGAACAGAGAAATTAATGGTGGTAGAATTTTAGTTTAAATGTTTCACGTGAAAATGAACTATTATTGTAACTATTTCCTATGTGTAAGATATGAAGAAGGTAGTGGAATTTCATTTTGCTGAAATTCTAAAGCAATTAACAGTTGAATGGAATGTGTATTCCAAAATAAACCTCAGTCAGAGGGTACTTATAGAGACTGCATTCTTAATAATAGATAGTTGGGTTGTTTTTTTTTTTTAAAGATTAAATTATTTAGGGCCTCCCCTAGTGACGCAGCTGTTGAGCGCTGGGCTGCAAAGCTGCCTGCAGCCTCTGCAGCGCCAGTTCAATCCCGGCCACCAGCGAGGGTCCCATATGGCGCAGAGACCTCTCCTGCCACATCCGTTGCTCCCCTCAGCAGTGTATTTCTTCAGTCTGCCTGTTCTGTTCCTCGCTCTGGCTCTGGTGAATTCTCTCACCCTCCCATGCTTCTGACTGTACCCAGTGCTTGTATAAATAAATAAATAAATCTTTAAAAAAAAAGATTAATTCATATAAGATCTGGGGTGCAGGCCAGAGGTGTAGGGGGTGAGATAATTTACCAGAGACAGTGGGGAGCAGAACAGGTGGATCTACAGCAATACACTGCTGAGGGGAGCAGCAAGTGAGACAGGAGATAGGTCTGCTGTACCATGTGGGTTAGCTCCCTGGCCGGGGATTGAACTCATGCTGCAGTGGCTGCTGATAGCTTGACAGCACTGAGACTTTAAGCCCTGCACCACCAGAGAGGCTCTTCCTTTATGTTCTTGAGAGTTTTTATAATCATCACTATCTGTTTACATTTGAATGGATGCTGGGTATTGACAAAGGCTGGATTAACATATTCCTTAAAAGAATGTTGAAATAAGTTTCATATGAATTTAAGACTTTGAAGAATTGCTTTCAAGATTTAGTGTAGGCCACAACAGTGTAGCCTCACTAATAAGTTGATACCTATGCACTAAATGCCTCATTCGGTAGATCTTTAATCTCTAACTGAGAGGAGAGCATCATACATTTTCCTTTGATTCATGTGAACTATTACACATATTGCTTTCCATACTTTCTCTTATATAATCTTGGGTAACCTCTTTTACTTTTGCGTATCAGTATTCCATGAAATATGTGAGATGAAGATGCCCAGAATGCTTTCTGCAGCTTCCTTTTCAT
Organism: Talpa occidentalis; assembly: GCF_014898055.3. NCBI lineage: Eukaryota > Metazoa > Chordata > Mammalia > Eulipotyphla > Talpidae > Talpa > Talpa occidentalis. Next base: position 76,897,249 of record NW_023601322.1, on the reverse strand, counting down.
CACTACCCCACAAATTCTACCTGTTTTACTTAAACCCTCATTCCTGTTTCTGTGCTCTGTATTGAAAATAGGTCACCCCTCTTTTGGTGCAATGCAGAAAGGTCTCTAAGGAGTAAATTCTGGCAATGCTATAGCTCAGTTTGTTTCTCTTCTCCAAGAGATCATAGGTATTTTCTGTTTGTTGTGTAGTGACAAATCACTTGTCTCATATGTTGAGTTTTCCACTAGTGAAAGAAATGAAACTGCTGTCATATTTTGTTTCATTTCAATTTCATTTCAATTCAAAGTAGAATTTCCTGGTTTCTATGTTGTTCAGCACATATTCCCTATCTATTAATCCATTGAGACTGTATTTTCAGGCCTCCCCAGTGGCGCAGTGGGTTGAGTGCAGCTCTGTGAATCTGTCTGTAGCTTCTGCAGTGCTGGTTCGATGCCCGGCCGGCCAGGGAGATACCCACATGGTGCGGCAGATCTCTCCTGTCTCACCCACTGCTCCCCTCAGCAGTACTTTCAGAACATCTGCCTGTTCTGTTCCCCGCTCTGTCTCTGGTGAATTCTCTCACCCTCCTGTGCCTCTGGCCTGTACCCCAGTTCTTGTATAAATAAAACAAATCTTTAAAAAAAAAAAAGACTATTTTCCCTTAATGATTTGAAAGTGTTTTCCTTTAGTGCTTTGGACATGTTTTCCTTTAGTCCTTTGAAAACCTATGTAATGCTTGTATGATTACATTTTTTTTTCCTGCTAATAGTAGTTTAGTTTTTGTGTGATTTTTACTTTTTTTCCTTATAGAAGGCAGTTAAATTACTAATCAACTCCATTAGACTTATGTACACTTGATTTTATCGTTTCTTAGAATTCTTGGAAAGCCTAGACTATTTCTCATGCACCTCTAATTTGTATTTCTTCCTTGTAGATCTTCAGGTTTTGGTTTTAATTTAAGGGTAGGTTTAAAGTAGACCTCACTTCAGGACTTCATCCTTACTTTAAAAGTTGTCTTTTGATCTTTGCTGAGTCCATATATTAATGAGGTATTAATAAAATCTCTCTACTGATCTTCTTTTTTGGCAATATAAAAACAACAAAGTAAAAACAAGGTAAACTTGATTGAAAAAATTGCTAACCACTCTCTAGGTGGTAGTTTGAGTAAAAAGCCTTTGGTGGTAGTTTCTGGAACAAGAGCCTATATAGCATTGCTAAACTTTATTATTACATTTTTAGTAAATGATATTTCATAGTATTTTTTTGCTTATAAGTGAAACCTTGGGAATTTAAAATTAACAACCTTTACCTTGAGTTTCATACAGACACACCAGAAAATACTTCAACTTGGTGTTCCACATTTTTCTGTGCTTTATCCAAATAAACCTCTCCAAGCTGGCTGCCATACTATTTCACATGGAATCTCTTGCCCACAATTGCACTTGGGAAGACCAAGTACTGTGGGATTACATGCATAGCTGTCAGAGTGCATTGTCTGGGTCACTTTCACTTAATTTTTATATAGCTTTTTGGAATTGGTTAAGGCAAAATTCTCCTCTGACCATTAAAGACAATGTGTTTTCCTCTGAACTTTTTCCTCAATTCAATCACCTACCTGACTTGGCTTTTCTGGAAATATTTCAGTGATGAATGATAGCAGAGATTGTAATAGTCTTAACTATTGCACTTCAGTAGTTCAGCTTCAATTACCTTGGTTGCTGCCATATTCATTTTGCTTTGGTAGACCTTGAGAGCTGAATCCATCTTCAGCTTCCAGAGTCTGAGGGGTGCTGAACTAGAATTTTCCCAGTGTTTTTGCCAGTGGGCTTCACTGTCTTCACACTTAAACTTGAACTTGTCCTTCTACTTGTTGAGAATTTTCCAAGAAAGATAATACTTTGTTTTTATAATTTCTTCAGCAAAGATACAGCCAAGTATTAAGGTGTTAAAGATCGCCAATGAGATTATATTTTAGTTCATGATCCTTTTCATCCACCCTGTCTCAGTAATATCACTCAAATGTATATCCTCTACCTTCACTACCATGATCTTGCTTTAGGCTTTTATACATAAATAGTTGCTTGGTTTATTGTCACTTATATCCTGGCATTCACGCTGGAAATCTAATAATTCACTTTCCACACAGAGTTTAAAAGCATTAAACACAAAAGAAAACAAATGTCCTCACTTGGAGTTTGAACTCTTCCTCTGCTTTAAGAAGTAGAAATTATTTATAGGTGAAAACAGTTAGAGGAAGAGGAAGAAGAAATAATCTTGAACAAAAAAAGCATAACATTCTGAAAAATTGGATTCTATATTTAGTCCTTTAATAATCCAATTCTAAGTTGCTACAGACTTCTTTACAAGTCATTTTCTTTGACTAGGTAAATTTTTCTACATTCTCTGACAACTTCCTAAACAGTCTACCTGGTTGGCATTTATTTTTCTGAGATACTGTTTTCTGAGTTGCCTCCTGTTCTCTAACTGCACCCAAGTGACTGTCTGAGCATGTCCTGTTCTACATCCATTCTGAGTTTCCAGAATTAGGTTTCCTGGAAGTTTTAAAAAATACCAGAAAATACCAAATTACTTTCCTGCAGTGTTTGGCAGGGGAAAAAACCTATCTAGGTTGGGCCTCCCCGGTGGCGCAGCGGTTGAGCGCTGGGTTGCGAAGCTGCCCACGGCATGGGTTCGATCCCTGGCTGCTCCCCGGCCACTGGAGGAGGGTCCCACATGGCGCGCAGACCTCTCCTGCTGCCCGCTGCTCCCCTCAGCAGTGTACTTCGGTCCTTCTGCCTGCTCTGCTCCCCGCTCTGGCTCTGGTGAATTTTCTCACCCTCCCGTGCCTCTGACTGTACCCAGTGCATGTATAAACAAAACAAATAAATAAATAAATAAAACATGCCTCTATTAAAAAAAATAAAAATACTTTAAAAAAAAAAAACCTATCTAGGTTATTAGGTGTCTTTTCTCTGAAACATTTGAGGAAACATTTATACTTAATATATTTGCTGCTTTTTTTTTTTTTTTTTTTTTTTTTTGGTGTTGGGGTTCCAACAGAAAACAAGTTAAGCTAGGTTTCTATTTCTAGAGTGCTTAACATCTTTAGGAGGATACAGACCATAAGACCAGTGAACAAATTGTATGAACAGGAAATATAGAGCATCATTACCATTCTCAGTGGAAACATCTATTTCAGTTTACTAGGCAGAGTTTCTTGGGACAATAATTAGAGAATAAATGGGGGCCTCCCCGGTGGCGCAGCGGTTGAGCGCTGGGTTGCGAAGCTGCCCGCGGCCTCTGCGGCGCCGGTTCGATCCCCGGCTGCTCCCCGGCCACCGGAGGAGGGTCCCACATGGCGCGCAGACCTCTCCTGCCGCCCGCTGCTCCCCTCAGCAGTGTATTTCGGTCCTTCTGCCTGGTCTGCTCCCCGCTCTGGCTCTGGTGAATTCTCTCACCCTCCCGCGCTTCTGACTGTACCCAGTGCATGTATAAACAAAACAAACAAACAAACCAGCAAACAAATAAATAAAGCATGCCTCTATAAAAAAAAAAAAAAAAAAAAAAAAAAAAAAGAGAATAAATGGGGGCATGGCAGCCAAGAAGTAGTTGAGGTGGTTTGGGATGAGCATTCAGGTAAAGAAAGTAAGCTTATTTAAAAACCTACATGGAAGAGATCTCATAATGTCTTTATAGGCTAGTGGATGAAATGGTAAATAGAAGCAGCAGGAAAGGTCAGTGAAGCTCTACTTAATGAAAGGCCTTGTTAGCCCTGAAAAGAAGTTTGCATTTTACCCTAAGCCCGTGTTTGTTAAACTTTAACATTCAAATCACATGGAAGTCTTATTACTATGCAGGTTTAGAATAGACCTTGCTATTTTGTATTGTTTGAATAGAGCTTGGTTTAGGATAGAGCTTGCTCTTCTGCATTGTTAATCAGTTCCTAGATGTTGCTGATACTGCAGGTACTTGAACCACACCAAACAGCAAGTTCCTAATGGAAGTGGTAAAGATAGGGATTTCAAGTAAAGCATAAAATAGGATCAATACTTGTTTGTGTTTTGAAAAGATAGCTTTGATTTCAGAATAGAGGATTAAGTAGAGAGGGGCAAGATTGGATGCAGGAAGATTTCTTAGCAGACTATTGTGATAATCCTAATCAGATATGGCAGGGATTTAGGCTACTAGATGGCACTGAAGATGGAGAGAACTGAGGATATTCAAAGATACTTACAAAGTAAAAATGAGAACCTTATGGATAAATTGGAGGTGAAAATGTCAGAAGATTAAACGATGATAACTGGGTTTCTGGTTTGGTTGAATTTATTGCTACTTGATATGATGGAGAGGGTCTGTCTATGGGAGGATTTTTTTTTTTTTAAGATTTATTTATTTATTTATACAAGCACTGGGTATAGTCAGAAGTGCGGGAGGGTTAGAGAATTCACCAGAGCGGGGAGCAGAACAGGCAGACTGACGAAGTACACTGCTGAGGGGTGCAGCGGGCGCTGCAGGAGAGGTCTGTGCGCCATGTGGGACCCTTGCCTGTGGCCGGGAATCAAACCGGCGCTGCAGAGGTTGCCAGCAGCTTCGCAGCCCAGCGCTCAACTGCTGTGCCACTGGAAAGGCCTATGGAAGGATTTTAAAACAGGTCAGCATCTGTCAAAAGATGCTGTTTTTACTATAAAATTAGAAGTGTCTACCTATCATCTCTAAATTAACACACCTAATATATTTGGCAGGACTATGGGAAAAAAGGTCGAGTTTATTTTTCTTCGATGGTTCATGTAGAGAGATCATTTTTTAAAATTGTAATATTTGAGACCAATTAATAAAATTGAGTTTGATGTGGCCCACCCAAGTACCTATATTGTCATTGAACATAGCCATGTTTTAAAGTAGAGCGTACCTTGTGAATAGAACAACTGAATAGAGATCTGTAACCAGTATGAAAAATGTTTAGATGACATGCTGTGGGATGCACAGCTCCCCATGCTCTCTTAGGTTGTAAAATCTGATTAGACTGAAGGGCTGCAATGGCTGGAAATGTGCAACATATGAGAGAATCAGGAAGAGAATTTATTTTTAATTACCAGTTAGAAGCATGCCTGTGATGCAATAAATATGAACCATGAGCTGCTAAGTCAACTCAAAATCTGCTACCTCAGTCTTAAGTGGCTCATTTCTGGACAGTCCAACGTTGACCACTGGGAAAGTCTGCTTTCTCTTTGATGCTAAGTACCAGTGAGCCTGAGGATAAATGAGTGGACAGCAGGATTCACAGGTTTGTGTTCTTGTCCTTTATTTTACTAAGTCACAGGTGGTTTTACTCACCAAAAGGACCAGAAGGAGTGAGCATTAGGTTTACAAGTTAATGATGGGATAAAGAATGAGTCTGTAATGCACATGACTTCACCCCCCTTCTCCCCAGGTAACTCTATCCTAAACCAACCTTTAGTTCCTTCTAACATAGCTTATTTATAAACCCAGTGCTTTACAAGTTGGTCTGATTTTCATCCTGATAATTCTAGGACATTGAATTTCAACATCTGGAGGATATTAGCTAATGTAGTCACACCAGGCAGGAATTTCTTAACAGTTTCTCCTGATAATCTTTCTGCTCTGACGCTGTTCATTAGACTCTGAGTGTGTAAAGCTAATGACAACTAGTTCAAAAACATTTTTTCTTTCCTAAATCTACTCAAGACAATTTTTTTATCCTTTTTTTTTTTTTTTTATAGAGGCATGTTTATTTATTTATTTGTTTGTTTGGTTTTTTGTTTATACATGCACTGGGTACAGTTAGAAGCGCGGGAGGGTGAGAGAATTCACCAGAGCGGGGAGCAGAGCAGGCAGAAGGACCGAAGTACACTGCTGAGGGGAGCAGCGGGCCGCAGGAGAGGTCTGCGGGCCATGTGGGACCCTCCTCCAGTGGCCGGGGAGCAGCCGGGGATCGAACCGGCGCCGCAGAGGCTGCGGGCAGCTTCGCAACCCAGCGCTCAACCGCTGCGCCACCGGGGAGGCCCTATCCTTTTTTTTTTTTTTAATATTTATTTATTCATTCATACAAGAACCGGAGTATAGGCCAGAGGTGTGGGGTGGTGGTGAAAGGATTCACTAGAGACAGAGCGGGGAGCAGACCAGGCAGATCTACTGAAATACACTGCTGAGGGGAGCAGCAGGCAAGACAGGAGAGGTCTGCCGCACCATGTGGGTATCTCGCTGGCTGGCGGGGATTGAACCCGTGCTGCAGAGCCTGCAGACAGCTTCACAGCGCTGTGCTCAACCACCTGTGCTACCAGGGGAGGTCCTTACCCTTTCTTTTGTAAGGTTAACTTTTTTCCCCTAATATTTCTGAAAATTCACTTATTTTATATGGGTTTGTCATCCATAGATCAATTTTATGAATCTCCAAAAGAGTATGTGGAAAGAGTGTGTTCATAAGAGGTTCTTACAGGATATCTAGTGATTGGACTTTACTATACGTCATTTTTTTTCCCTCATGTAGTTTTAGAAGGGGTTTTGACCTGATCAGACTCACTGAGGCAGGATGAACTGTTTGTTCAAATCAGAGCTGTGTGTGGTTTTCCTCATTATGAGAATTATTTGGGGTGCTCATTAAATTTCTTTTCCTGATAACATCCAGAAATAATAGAATGAGAAGGTTCAGGGGAGAAAACCAGTATTGTAGTCAGGACTCTCAAGGGAAACAGAACCAATATAGATGTGTGTGTTTAAGTGTGCTCCTGCATATACTTACATGCTCCCTGTACATAAAAGGAATTATATTACAAAAAATTGGGAAATTAGTTGATGTGATTATGGTGTTAAATCCCACAATGTGCCATTTGCAAGTTATCAGAATGAGGTGAACAACCCAAGTCTGAAAACCTGAGAATGAGAACTGCTGCTGTTCTAAATCCTGATCTGAGGTCTTGAGAAATAAGATGACATATACCAGCTCAACCAGTGAGGCAGGAAAAGGGGGGGATACTCCTTTACCCTCCACTTTTTGTTGTAGTCACACCCTTAACAAATTGGATGATACCCAAACACATTGAGTAGGGTTATCTACTAAGTCATCCTTGAAGTTTTAAAAAAACCATTGTTTTACAGCTTAATAGCTGCTTTCTAAATAACAGGTAATGAGTTAATGTGCACAAGCATTGAAACCACATCTGAACCAGTGACTGCAGTTAGTCACTATCTGGTTAAGTTTACAGTGATCCACCATTATTCTTCACAATCCAATCTGTCTTCTGCCAGATGGGAGAGTTGAATGGGCCTGTGGTAGAAATCATCATCCCTGAATTTTTTAGCCCCTGATGGTGCCACTAATCTCTACAAATCCTGCGGGAATATGGTATTACTTTTGGTTTATGATTTTCCTAGGTAGAGAAGGTTCTATTAGCTTCTCCTTGGTCTTTCCTTCCTTAATAGCCCTCACTGCATAGATCAGGAAACCAGTATGTGGATTCTCTAGCTAAGTATGTCCTTTAAAATTACACGTTCTGGATCTGGGGAAATAAACATAGGATGGGTTCCAGGATCCACTATGAGAAGGACCTGAGCTAAAAACTCCATTGGTTATGTGAAATCCCTAAGCTCCTACTCTGACTAGTTGACTACAGTGACATTTTAGTTCTCCTGGAATTGGTTCAGTTCAGAGTCAGTAACCAGTAGTTCTTGACAGGTCTGATTATTTTTTTCTTTCAATATACAGTAATTTAGGAAAGTGGCTTCAGGTTCATTTGTGAACGTTGGAAGAAAGAATCTCCCTAAACCTATGATTCTCTTTGTCTGCATCATTTTAAGGCTTGTCTTGCATCTCCAGTTCACTTACTTTGAGCTTCCCTTTTGTCCATGTTGCAGCCAACCAACCATCCTGTTAAAATCTTGTTTTACTCCTCATGCTGCAACATAAGTGCAAAATCCCTGCTTAATGAACACATCCATTACACTCTTAGTATCACTTTCCACATATCTTCCTTGGATTTCTGTCTGTATAAATTAAAAACCTGAATTCTTATAACACATCTCTTCATGGATCAAATATTGTATCTCATCGTTATGGTAGGTTGGGACTTAAGTCTGTTGGATTGTCAGAAAAGTGACATATTTTTTTCTCTGTTTTCTGTGCAAGAATGTGTCGTGACTTTTCTGACTACCCATTAGTTATAGGTCTAGAAACAAAGATGGATGGTGGGTGGGTCCTGAGGACAATCAGAGACCATTACAACTTCCTCAGACTATGCAGGCTTAATTTTTCAAATAAAGGTGGAAAGGCTGATGCCACCGGGGCTTGGGAGGCCTCTTCTGGCAAAGAAGACTCATAAGAATTTAGGTGCTTTACAGTATTATCCTTATTCTGAAACTGGACAAGAACATCATTGAAAGGAAACTATAGATAAGTTTTCTGAACAAAGATGTAAAATTTTTCAACAAACTATTGACAAATTGAATGGAGCAGTAGAATCCTACATAATGATAAAGTGAGATTTATTATAGATATGCAAGGATGGTTTAACATATTCAAATCAATGTAGGATATAACGTACTAACTAATGGGGAAAAATCATATGAATCCTATTCTTTTCCATCAGTGTCCTCACTTTAATAGTAGACACCTTTCAAGGCTGGGATTCAACTTCCATTATACTTCAGTCACAGGATGACATTTTCCTTTCCTTTACAGCCCTAAGGCTATAGGTGATAAGGGCCTTCTTTAGAGGACAAATGGAGCTCTCAGGTGTTTATGCTGTGCTACAACTCTGAATCAAATCCCTGAAGTTCTCCTTTAGTACCACTTTTGTGAAGGATAGTAGGAGCAGTAAGCCAAAGTCATATTCACATTTCCCTCAAATTAAAAATTCATGTACAGCTCTTTAGATATTAGGAGTGGTTGATTAGGAATATTTAATGCACATATTTTATGTTTGGCTTTTGCTAGGTCATCCTGTCAGGGTGCGAAGAAAATCCTATATCCGTCCAGTTCTTCTAGGCTGGCAAATAAACGAGCATTAGAAAGTGATAGGAGAAGTCAAAAGGAAGTTTAATAGCAGGAATACCCTCTGTGCACATCACTGAGTAACATACCCACGTGATTTCAGATACAATCTTAATTGATTGTGCTAAGAGAAAAGGACTTCAGGAGTGACAGGAGATAGGGAAGGTCAGTTAGAGAGCTTACTGGGAAAGACACAGTAGACAAAGAAATGCAAATTTAAGGTTTGCATTCTCCATTAAAAAGGTCTCAGGAGATTAGGTGTTCCCAGTATGTGCCCTTATAGAGATGTTTATATGTAAATATCTTTTCCAAAAGTAAAATCCACCTAGCCTTCAGAGTCCTTTGCATGAAATTAACCATTTGCTAAAGGCATATTTTGGGGTGGCATAGTTTTGCTCCCCTACAGTGTCATGGACTATCAGTGTTCTCTTTACTGCTAGAAATAGTCATTTACATCTTTAGATCTAATCAAATTTAGAAGACAATTTCAACCCAGTAAACCCATTTTTAACATTCTCTTCTTCCAAAACCTTTCTTGGTACCAAAATCTCTGTCAGAGATCTTCAGAGAAACAGAATTAGTGGGGTGTGTCTAAAACGTTTTCTCATCTATATCATAAAGAAATGGGATCTAATAGGATTTGACTTACGTGATGATGGACACTGTCTCAGGATGAATTCAAACTGGAGAGCCAGGAAAGTGAGAGGTGTAAATCCAGTACAACTTTGAAGGCCTATGAAAGAAGGGAGCACCTGGTGTTAAGTTCCCATACCAGGGCAGAAAAAAATGAGATGAAATATCCCAGTTTAACCAGTGAGGCATGGAAAGAGGGTGAATTTCTCTTCTTCTTGACTTTTGTTATTTATTGGGCTCTCCATGAACTATTAAATTGGAAGGGCAATCTGTTGAGCTCACTGACTCAAATGCTAATCATCTGGAAACCACCTCTTGGACATACCTAGAAACAGAATTTAATCTGGGCCCCTTAGTAGCTCACTCAAGTTGACATAAAATTCACCACCCCAACCTAAAATCTGCATTTTTTAAAGTAATCTCCTTTCTTCACTAGATAATTCTTAATGTGCATACAAATTTGGGGATCACTGACTTACATATGAGTAGACAAATCATGTCATGTTGTATAAAGAAAGTTCAGTGAAATGTTCTCCCAAATATTTACATTCTGGAAAGTAGACAAAATTAACATAATTATAAATTCTTGAGAAAAGAAATGTTTGGACAGTTAATCTAGTTAGATTCATTTGGGAGTGCGTAAGCACATATAAAATCCCAAAAGGACATTCCATTCAGAGAGTGTAGTAGATAAATATTGTTTTAATAATAAGTTGTATTATTCTTTTAAAATTGCATTATAGAATTTGCTCTATTGTGAATTGCTGGAAAACTTACCAGCAGGTGGTAGCACTGATTAACAAATATACCCCTGGATCACAAAACTAGCAGTTGTGAATGAATTATTGGCTGCAAGTGCAGCAACATTCAACTTTGTCATAATATTGGATTGTGTCTCAGAAATTCTGACTCGTCCCAGTTGTATTACTTATTGACCTGATCACATTGTAAAAATAATTTCATCTCATAGCATGTAGATAATATTGTAAGTTTAAATAGGATAATAATAACTGTCCTGGCTTTTGTTGTTTTAAGGGTGGAAACAACAAATGATTGTGAAGTCATTATGAGCAGAGTGGAGTACTACATAAATACAAATATCAAATCTCCATTCTCCCCTTAATATCTCCCCTTAATATCTCCCAGGCATTTATTTTAAGATGTCTTCTTTCTCTCAACAATGGCAGTCATCATGCTAAATGGTAAAAGGATGATAATACTCATAAATGTGAAATGATTTCCCATCTTCACATGTTCAACTATTTTCACCATTTTTCAATTCTTTTTGAATTCCACAAACGTAATTTGTTGGGTCTGAGGTAAAGCAGCACTAGACTGAATGCCTTTTTTATGCACAACTATTGTGTGTCTAACTTTTGCACATTCATGAACTCAAAAAATCCAAGAGAACTTAAATAACCTGAAGGTATTTTTACAGAACAAAGTGACATCTGTAAGCACTGGCATATTTGAAGTCTAATGAACGCAGTGAGCCTGCAGTTTGTTGAGTATTTACTGTGTGTACTAATGCTGAAAGGATTCAAAGATACAGCACACAGAAGCTCTCAAAGACAAAGCATTTGTTCTTTTTTTTTTTTTTTTTTTTTGACATATTTATTGACTGTGTGCAGTAGACCTGGAACTTTACTTAATGCTGGGAATTCAGGCTGTGCAAGAGATACTTAATTCTCAAAGTTGCAGTTTCTGCAGATGAATTGTGGGCACCAAATAAACAAGAACAAATAGGTATAATGCATAATCCCAGTGTCATGAGTCATGAAAGGAAATGCACAACTGGGGGACAATTAAGATTAAAGCCAGTCTGGAGAAGACAGAGAGGAGAGATTCTAGGGGAGGAAATGAAACCCACAGAAGCAGGTATTTGGTGTGGAGGCAGTCATGTATAATAGGATTATAGGTTTGGAGTTGGAATGATCTGGAATTAGCAATAACTCTGCTACTTAGAAAATGAGGCTCTTGTTTTCCTCATCTGTAAAATGGAAATGATAATGATGCTTATAGGGTTATTGTGAGAATTGTGTAAAAACTCTTAATGAGGAGAGAAATTAAATTTTACTTTTTGGTTTGTAGTTCTTTTTATTTTCATTGATGTAAAATTAGTTTTTGAGATGCTTAAATCCAAAGTGTACAGTTCAATGAATTTCCACAAATGGCTACCCTCATGTAATTGACATTCCAATCAAAACTTACAACAGTTCGGCCACTTCAGGAAGTTCTTTTTGTTTTGTCCAAGTCCCCTTTCTCCTTTTCATAGGCACCCAGTGTTCTGAGTTTCACCACAGATTATTTTTGCCTATTGTAGAACATATAAATAGAAAATGCCCTGTATAATTTTTTGTACCTGGGAGATTTTCCATGTTTCAGCAGTCCATTCTCCTTTTCTTGCTGAGTATCCATTTTCATGTTAATGGGTATTCGGGTTTTCCTATGTTTGAGCAATTCTGCCTAAAGCTGCTGTTAACATTTTTTGTACAAACATTTTTATGGACATAGGTTTTCTTTTTTTTTTTTTTTTTGAGGTGACATTGGTTTATAATACTGTATATGGTTTGGGGGATTAGGTCCACCCATCTTCAGGTGTATGTTACCATGCCAGAAACAGATTTTTCTTGAGTTATACCGATGACCAGTTGGCATAAGGTGCTATAAGCTGGGGGCTGAAGTTTAGGTTTATTATAGCAAACACTGGGAAATAGACTCTTGTACAGAAAGAGGTGTCAGCGAAGTTACTTAAAAGGTATTACAGCAATGTATATGGGTGTTTTGGAATCACAAATGAGTGAAGGCAAGAAAAGGAAGGTCATCTCCAGAGAACGGATATGAGGTAATATGAACTTGGGTTCGGAAAGACTTGGTGATGAATTGGATATGAGATCAAGGGGTAGAAAAGATTAGAAAGTTATTCCAATAACACGAGCCTGGGGAACTAAGGGGATGGTTATATCTTTGGCAAAAATATGAGGTGTTTTTTTTTTTTAATATGTGAAGAAAGCAAATATATTTATTCTTATGGGAAAGAACCAGTAAGAAGACACAAAGCACCAGGCAGAAGGGTCCAAGGTCAAGGCAAGATATTTCATTTGGGAATAATCTGCTGACTTTCAAAGTGTTCATTGAAACCAGCTGCTGTCGGGTGGCTGAAGGTAGTTTGGGGGAAAAAAGGAAAAAAGAAAAACCACATAACCTTCTTCCAAGAAAGAATATTCTTGGAGCTGATAGAACATTTGAGAAAGTGATAAACTTAAAAGCTCCATAGCAAGCCAAACTCTGTTTACATGAACTTGAGAGAGCAATTTCTCCTTTCTATACACGGTTTTCCCCTAAGCTCTTCAAGTCTCATCCTTCTTTAACGAGGCCACTATTTGAATTGAATCATAATTCCTGATAGTAACACGTTATAACTAATTTAGAACTGGCCAAGGGCATGCATAATACAGTACAAATAGTAGATACCTCACATAATATTATGTTCTTTAGAATACTTATTTTTCCCCAGACTTTCCATGTAAATAGAATGGAATGTCTCTCTGGATCAAGTTGACCACCCATAAAACATGCAAAAAGATGGAACAGTAAAATCTCTTTCAGAGACTCTGGGAAGACTTCTCTGAGATGCTAGCCCCACAACCATATTAGGCAGCTACCCTTAATATAGGGATAACATGCTACATTTTGTTCTGTCAGCATGCTTACAGCTTTGTATTAGTATTGTCTTTTTAGATAAGGGTTTTAAAGACAATAAAAAGGTTATCCAAAACAGCATTAAGATAAGATCTAACATAGATAAGAAAATCAGTTTTGTCAAATACATGCATTCTGGTAACCACTGTGGTACGGTTCATGGTGTAGAACATTTTTGAGCAGTACCTGTCTGTTATTTTGATTTGTCTGTTGAGTTTCTCATAGTTAGACTGAGGTTAAGCACCTTTCAGAATACAACCAAAGAAGTGTTGTGATTCTGTATCATATCAAAGGGACATTGCTATTAACATGACTTTATGTTAATGATGTTTAACACTGACCAGCTGGCTAAGGTAGTGTTTCAGTCTTCTGCACTGGAAAGAAGGATCCCTCCTCCCTCAAGATACACACGGACGGTACTGTACTTAAACGCAAGTGACTACGTTTAATCCACACTTATGTGTGGGGAGTTATGCACCATCTCTTTAAGAGGAGAGTGTATAAATTACTTGGAATTCTTCTGTAGAGATTTGTTTTTTGTTCCCTATTTATTTATATAATGTCATGTATTAATATGGACTGATGTGTATTTTATTTTTTGTTTTTTTTTTAGATTTATTTTTTTATGCATGTAAGAACTGGGGTACAGGCCAGAGGTGCAGGGGGTGAGAGGATTCACCAGAGACAGAGTGGGGAGCAGAACAGGCAGATTGACTGAAATACACTGCTGAGGGCATCAACGGGCGAGACAGGAGAGGTCTGCTGCGCCATGTGGAACTCATGCTGCAGAGGTTGCGGAGAGCTTCATAGTGCTGGGCTTAACCTCTTGCACCACCAGGGAGGCCTGATGTGTTTTATACTTTGACTTTATAGTACTTTATACTTTGATATAGCCACTACCATGTTATGTAATTTATTGCTCCAGTTGCTCCAGGTTTGGCAGTTGGAGCTCTTCTACTTGATGAGAATATATATTCAGTCTTTCACCATTAGTTACAATGTAAACTGTAGATGCTTCATAGTGTGCTTTATCATTTTGTAAGATTTCTATTTCTAATTTGCTTAGATTTAAACAATTTGGAATAGATAATGGATTTCTCAGATAGAGTTTGTACATCAATTGAGATGATCATATGATTTTGCTCTTACTGTTAATACATATTGTAGATTACATATTAAGTAGTGCCATCACCCTCTCATCCCTTTATCTATCCTTTGTTCCCCTGCGGACTTAAAATAATGAGCTATATCACATAAAAATAATGTGGTTGCCTGTTGTTTGACACCCCCAAGTAGACTGTATACTCCTTGTAATTTTGGGTCACAACCCAGGTGTATTTTGAAACTGGCCCTCATAGAGGGCAAGGAGAGGCCAAAGATACAGTATTTTGTACATGGCCCTCCAAATCTTAAAAATCTGTGTAGAGGCTTTAACTGGGTTTAGTCACATGTGCTATTGAAATGGTTTTAACAACACATTTTATCTCAGGGATACTCCTTAGGAAGCTTCTGTGAGCTGGGAGGTAAGGAAATACACTTTGAGGGGAGGTGTGGAAGGCTGGGCAGAGTCTTTAATTGCCTAGATACAGCTCACAGCTCCTATTCTTTAGATTGCCTTCCCTAACTAAAAGGTAGAATTTTCACTTTTGGTTACCACTTCAGCCCCAGTGCCTGCAAGTGTCTACTGTGTTGTTTACATTTACTGATATAAAGGATAAATCAGAACCTATGGAAAGATCCTACAGCAGCAGATGACAAAGTTGACCTAGGTCAAGAGCTAGTCATATTTCAATGTCTCTGGTTGGAGAACACCCATGGAAGGTTCCTATACTTTGTAGTCATGAGAATACGTAGGAAATATCTTGGGGGAAGTCAAAGGTAATGACATGAGAGCTAAAAGATTGAGTATTCAGTAGTCTGAGATTCCAAAGAGACTGTTCAAAGTGGGAATTCAGTCTAAACATGCAGTTTGTATTAAAATCCTGCTGCCCCAACACCTAGATGGTAAAGGTTTTATAAAGGTGCATTATATCAACTATAGTTGGGAACTACAGTTTTATTATCTCTGTGTTGTGCCAGTAATTTCTTGATATAGCATTTCCTCAAAAAAATTGGATTGTTTAATAGCGTTTAGGTACAGGATTCAGAATTTCTATATGCAGGAGTTAATCTGATTTGAAGATAGGAAGTCAGAAATCTTTTGGATGTTTTTGCATGACACTTTTTTTTGGTCTAGTGGGTTGACTTTGTTTACATGAGAGACATCATGGGGGCCTAAAGACACGTCCAGTCACTTTCTAGGGTTAGAAATAATAATCTGCATGCTTTATTATTATTTTTTTTTATTCTTAAAGACAACCCTATTTGGTGAGACTCAAATAGTGTTTTTTTTGTTTTAAAGATTTATTTATATATACAAGCACTGGGTACAGTCAGAGGCGTGGGAGGGTGAGAGAATTCACCAGAGCCAGAGCGGAGAGTAGAACAGGCAGGCTGACGAAGTACACTGCTGAGGGGAGCAGCGGGCGGCAGGAGAGGTCTGCACGCCATGTGGGACCCTCCTCCGGCGGCCGGGGAGCAGCCGGGGATCGAACCGGCGCTGCAGAGGCTGTGGGCAGCTTCGCAACCCAGCGCTCAACCACTGCGCCACCGGGGAGGCCCTGCATGCTTTATTTTTTTTAAAAAAATTTAAAGCATAGATGAAAATAAATAGACCAACTTATGCAAATCAGAATGTTAGATATCCAGGAAAAATGTCTTCCAATAACCTATATCCTTATTTTTAGAACAACCAAGAGTGTTAGTTTCTCAAGCATTCCCCATATCCTTACAACCCTAATAAATGGGCAAAATTGGGGATTTTTACTGCAGATCTGTTGTTTTATAGTATGATACTCCCAGTTTATGTAATGGGCTTTGTCTGTCAGTGGAAGGACAAAAATTCTAAGGCCAGAAACTCCCACAGCCTTTTTGAGAGAAACCTTTTGTCTCCTAATATGGAACAAATATTATTGGGTTGGCAAATCAGACGTGTCCAGACATAAGTCTGTTAATATAATAAAGGATGAGGGCTACCAATGCAGAGGGTGGCCTGGCCATTGAAAAGTGTAACACCCATTCAGTAATTGTTAAGTGAGTATTCAACTGCTGCACAGTATTCAAAACATAGGCTTGGTCTTGGCAAATTTTAAAAATTTTTTTAATATATTTTACATCTTTCTTCCTTTTTGTACAGTGTAGGCTTTCTCCTCTCAGGTGTAGTCCCTGTAGAATTCCTACCACCAGTTCACTCCCGCACCATCACCATAACCCCTTGTGTGCTTCCCACCTGTTTTGACCCCTCTCCCTCCCACTCCCCTGCAGAATGTCTCTGATTTATAGTTGCCTATTAATTTTGTTTTCTAATTTATTATATATATTTTTTCATGATCCCTTATTTGTCTCCCCTATATTACTCCTGTAAGTGAAACTATCTGGTAATTTTTTTTTTTTTTTTTTTTTTTTTTTTTTTTTTTTTTGCTTTCTGGCTTATTTCACTGAGCATAATCCCTTCCAGCTCCATCCATGTTGCTGCAAATGGTGTGAGTTTTTTTTTTTTTTTTTGATTGCTGAGTATTGTTCCATTGTGTATATATGCCACATCACCTTTATCCAGTCATCTATTTTGGGCATTTGGGTTGTTTCCATATCCTACCTACTGTAAATAGTGCTGCAATAAGCATAGGGGTGCAGGTGCCCTTTTGATTAATGTTTCTGTGTCCTTTGGGTAGATTCCTAGGATTGGAATTACTGGGTCATATGGTAGCTCCATTTTTAGTAGTTTGAGGAACCTCCACACAGCTTTCCATAGAGTTTGGACCAGTTTGCACTCCCACCAGCAGTGTAGGAGGGTTCCTGTTTTCTTTACATCCTTGCCAACACTTGTTTCCTGTTTTGTTTGTTTTAATATATACCATTCTTAACTAGTATAAAGTGGTATCTCATTGTGGTTTTGATTTGCATTTGTCTTTTACAAATGATGTTGAAAATTTTTTCATAAACCTATTGGCCATTTGCATTTCCTCTTTGGAGAAGTATCTTTTTAGCTCTTCTACCCATTTTTTGACTGAATTGTTTACTTTTTTTTTGTTGAGTCTTATGAGTTCTTTGCAGATCTTTGTGATTAGTCCCTTATCTGTATGGAGTGCTTTGTGAGTGGGGGAGGGAAGAAGGGTTCTGATGATTTTCTCTCTTCCCTTCCTCTGTCCTTCCAATTCTTCTCTATGTCTGGGTGAATCATCGGTGTTGCCCAGTCTGTCTAATGTGTCCAAGTCCTCCTAGGAACTCACCTTATTTCTCCATATGAGTTATTTTTATGGGAGAATTTTGATCCTAGTGTCTCTTCAACACCATTTGGATCGGGCTTGCCAATTTTAGATTTCTATGTGAGATCTATCCAATTATCTAATGTCCATCAGTTATTGTAAATACCTTTAAACACTATGTAGGTCTAATAAAATAGTATTTTGGACTAATCTTCTTACTTCCAGACTGATAAGATCTCTTAACAAATGATTAATTCAGTTTTTTCTTTCTCATGATTGTAGAACTGTAGTACAGTAAAAAGCTTATAGTCTGAAAGTATCTTTCCCATTCTGTTAATAGACTAAAGTGGGACGTGACTTTGACTACATTTGTGTTTCTGGAGTTTTGAGTAGAAATTCTGAATATCTAGATAAACATAGGCACAGGCATAGATATAGACAGATTATAGATATGGTCGCTTCTTGTGATCATCTTCCTTAGAAATGGAAGTCTATTAGTAGGATTGGGAAAATATTTTCAGGTAGTATAAACTTTATGTGAGAATATCTTTGCAGCTATATGAATGAAAAAAAAATTAATGAATTAACACATATTCCAAAAATAAAGTTAATATTGGTAGAAAGCAGTAATTAAAATTGTGCAATTGAAACCATGCTTCCAGAACAATATAGCTTAAATAGACCTTTGAAACTTGCAAGGGAAATGAACTCTACTGACAACATAGTTTCTATGAGGATAAATTTCAAGTGCTAAACTATTTATATTCGAAGGAACATTTAAAATACAGTCCTTTCAGAAACTAGAGCTTGACTGCTTATAGTCTCTTCTCCCAGAGAATGAGATTTGGCCACAAGAAACATTTTTCACCATTTTTGGAGCTTAGTATAGCTATTAAGCCAAGTTACTTATAAGAGGAAGAAAAAAAGCATGAGCAGATGGGTGGCATATAGAATGTTACCTGGGTACCTTATAACAGAACTGTTCTGCTTTGGGAAGACTGACATGTGTCTTGCTTTTTCGCTGATCTTCTGGTGAAGAAACTGCTCTGTTCCTTCGGGTGATACTTGATCAGGCTCAGCAAGCATGACCCCTAGCTGGGACCTTTGGGCAGCTGACTAAATTTCACAGGCAATTCATCCACCCCTTCCTTCTACTTCTGATTTTCCTCTCCAACTGCCAGTTTGTGGAAGCTGAGAACAGTTTTCAGTATGTGTCTGCAATCCCTAGAAATGTGTCAGTCTTGGATAACACATTTCCCTAGTTCTAACTTGTACACAGTAGCTCCATTTAATATATACTGTGGATGTGAAAATAAATTTTCATTATAGGTGTTTCTCATTTATCAGCAAGTAAAGGCCATATTCTAAACATTTTAATATTTTTTAAAAGCATTTAAATGTATTTCTTTTACTATTAACGTGCTAAGTAAGCAGTCATCTTTTACTAAAAAAAACTAAGTGTTACTGCTGGTTTTGGTGCAAAAATATTAAGAGAATGAAAACCTATAGTGTCTTTATTGCAGGATTTGACAGCAATATATGGGCTAGGGGTGTTTGCTTATCTCCAGGCTGTTGTATTGTCTTCATGCTTTCTGACTTAACTTGAATCACTAGTTTATTGTAGATTTACAGACTCTGCCCTTCCACTGTCCTGGCTAAAGTGGAGGTACATTTTTTTTTAAAATTTATTTATTTATACAAGCACTGGGTACAGTCAGAAGCTCGGGAGGGTGAGAGAATTCACCAGAGCCAGAGCAGGGAGCAGAACAGGCAGACCGAAGAAATACACTGCTGAGGGGGAGCAGCGGGCGGCAGGAGAGGTCTGCACGCCATGTGGGACCCTCGCCAGTGGCCGGGGATCGAACCAGTGCTGCTGAGGCTGTGGGCAGCTACGTAGTAGCCCAGCGCTCAACCACTGTGCCACCAGGGGAGGCCCCTTTTATTTTTTTTTCTAAAGATGTATTTATGCATATAAGAGCTGGGGTACAGGCCAGAGGTGTGGTGGGTGAGAGGAGTGACCAGAAACAGAGTGGGGAACAAACCAGGCAGATTGACCAAAGTACACTGCTGAGGGGAGCAGCGGGCAAGTCAGGAGAGTTCTGCTGCGCCTTGTGGGTTGCACCCTGGCCAGCTGGGGGATTGAACTCCTGCTGCAGAGGCTGCGGAAGCTTCATAGTTTGCGTCTTAACCCCTTGCGCCACCAGGGAGGCCGAGAACCACCATCTTTTTAACCAATTTCCTGGATGTTAAATTAAAACCTGAATTGACTTGGATTTTAAACAAGCTGCATTAAAGTTTTCTGAGTTCTTAATCCCTGCAGCTATAGTTATTTAATTGGAAAACTGCAAGGTTTCCTACTTACTCCTGAAACTTAATTTGCATACTTGATGCTTGAAATTTTCCTGTTGCCTACATCCTTTCTACCTTTGGGAGCTTAACTTCTGTGATTGCACTTGATTTCCCTTGAGCTGTCAACTCTGTGGTCTACTTACACAGCTGGAAGGGAGGGAGTTAACTTAGTATGAGCAGGCCTTCTCAGGGACTGAATAGGGAGTATTTCTGTGCTCAGGAAAGACCAGAGTCATTTGGGGTGCTGTTTGGAGGAAACACTAGGTATAGGCTGTTTTCATCTAGTTTGAATGACATTTTTGTCATTTGCAACTGAAATAATTGTAACAAACACCATTTGTTTTACATTTAAAAATCTCTATAACACCTCTGCTTTTGGCTTTTTCATTAAATTAGATGTTATAATTTTACTCTAACTTAATTATATTTTGGTTATTGAAATGAAGATATGTGAGTGGATCTCTTATTCTCTGTCCCAGACTACATGGGGAGTCTTCAATGTAAGTGTTGTTAGTGCCCTGTGTCCTCAGTGATATAGAGAAATTTTTAATTTGCACAAAACAATGAAATTATTTAAGCAGAAAGAACATGTTTCCATTATTTAGGGTGGACTTATATGAGATCAGAAATATCTGTCAGATATAATGCTATGGAAATAAAACAGTGATTTTACATTTTCCCAGGGTATTTTGATGTAGTTGTATCAAAATACCCCTGTCCAAAGTTGTTTATTATCAGAAGTGATGTTAAAGACTTTAGTGTATTTATGAGTCTTTATTTTTTGTGTTGCTATTTTACCTCATATATTAATTACCTATCCTTTATTCCAACCTCTTCATTTATTCATTTACATTTCTTGTTCATTCATCTACTAAGTTCCTATTTGTTGAGGATCTACTATATGCTAGATGATAGAAATATAGTAGTTAATAAAATAAAAGACACAACTAGATACATTTGGTTGTAAAGAAGGGTAAAGAACTAGAGTAGAGAATGAGGACAGCAGGGAGGTGGTAATTACATGAACTAGACTGACAGTGATAATGTCAAGATAATGTCCAGTGCATCGAGGTGTCTGATGGATACATTCCCCGCTCTTGAGGTTCCTGCCTCATGAAAGATATAATACTTAGAGATTATGTAAGGTACAAAAAAGGAAATAAATTTCATGTCATCCTATTATTAGGAATTCTTGTTTAGATGTTGCTGTATTTCTCACCAATATATTTCAGTTCATATTTAATAAATAGTTTGAGATCTTTCTTTTTCATTAAATAGTCCAGACTACGAGGTATGAAATATAATAAAATTTTGTAGTTTGGGCATTTAGTGGCTTTGTTACCTTGTGCAAGTTGAATAAATCCCTTGTCATGACAGTTTCTTTATCTTAAGAGTGGAGTAGTAATTTCCACCTCCCAAGGTGGAAATTTGAAGATCAAATGAGATCATGCTCGTAATGTGCCTAATAAAATGCTGGCACAGTGATTAAGCAGCTATTGTTTCCATAATCATTTCTTCATGCTAGCCTTAAAATAAATATTAGTGTTTCCATGATGCTGTACACCCCAGTCTCTTTTTCTTGGCTCTTTGAATATTCTTGCTTTGAATATTCTACCACAAAAAAAGTTATCTTTGTGCTTAAATTTTTATCATATCCTACTTCTGTAGGCCATTTGTAATTAGTGACCAAATGTTACTGACATGTTTAAGGCTCTTGTTTTCTGCCAACAAGATAATACCAACATATATCCTCAATTTTCTTTACCTAAAACATAAATTTATCATTCTCTTTTCCAACTTTTCTGTCATCATAAATCTCATGTAAAATACTGCCGTTGTAATCAGCCTCCCCATTTTTTCCCAGTGGTGTTTCTTTGAGTTAGAGCTCATCCTTGCTTGAGACCATAATTCCATATACTTGATAGGCACTATGTAACACCTCTTGTTTGAGGAGAAAATAAAAAACCCCCCAAAAAAACCACATGTATTTGGGAATATTTTTCTTAGATTGTAATTATCTTAAAAACTGGATTATTGGAAGTTTGGTGGTGGGCATTGTGTGAAAACATGCAATTTTAACAGTTTGAACCTTTAGCCACTAGGACAAACACAATGATGTAAACCAACTTTACCTCAATAAGTATAACTGAGAAAAAAATAATTCCTGGATTTTCAGAAACTATTCCCTTTGCTCTTTTCTGGATAATCTTTAATCTGTGGCTGGCATATCTGTATCTAAAGTTTATGCAGTGAATAGGTGGATATTTATTCTTATAACTATTTTGGCATTTTGATTAAATATGCTTTAAAAATTTTTTATATAAAATTGATCTTTCATAATTTTCATATGTAGTATTTAGGGTAACAAAGTAGTGTCTAGCGTTACTGAACTCTATTGGAAAATATTTGTTATTCAATCCCAATGTGAAAACATCCAGGATATCTTCCCTCCATCTCCTGATGAAACAGACAGGATGAGGATATGTGTTCATCTTGGGACAAATGGGTAGGCAGGAATCAATAAGTCATTTACTGAGCATAGTGTGTGAGCAAAAAATTAAGTGGACAACCATAGAAGAATGGAAAGAATAACAAGCACAACACTTGTCATTCAAGGACTTTTACTCTGATTGTGAGAGATAAGAACAACATATGGAGGAAGAAAAATGAGGTTATAAAGTAGCACAGGTACTATCTGGGCAGTGGAAGAGATTGTGCTGTCAGACCTTTGTAGGGAAAAGCTACTGGATGAATCAGAGAAAGTGTTATGTCTGAGTACCAGGTGGGATTTAGATGGATGGAGAGAAATTAGAGTGCGTGCAGTAGACAGAAGTGGTAGGAGTTTGGAAGGAGGAGGCCACATTAGCTCACAGTGCTTGAGGAATCTATGCAGTATGATTGGGCATTCGGCAAAGCCCTTATTGAGACTGCATGGTGGAATAGGTCTAGGTTATAGAGGCAAAATTCCTCCTTAAAACACAGTGCTCTGGACCACACAAGTGAGGGAGTACTCGCTGAAAAACACAAGCATGCACATTTATCAACAAATCAGTTTATTCACTGGTCAGTTTATAAATAAAAATCAGGCACATTTTCTCTACTTGGCAATACACATAGCTTTTGACTTGTTGAGTAATAATTTCTTAATGGATGTGATCTATTCCAAGTTACATTTCAGTGAGTAAGGAAGGGAAGGTGGGTAGAAAGGAAAGGAAATAAAGAACTAAGGGTCTTTGTAAAGGGTCTAATAAACAATGCCAACAGCAACTGTGCTTTGGAATCATCAGCTGTATGTGTTCCAAGAAAAGTACTTTGAGAAAATCAGAGTGAGATTAAGTAGTTAGAAATCAAACTGGGACTTGGAGTTCCCAAGAGATTGACAACCTAATGACAATGGAAAGAATGAGAGCCCACTCCCTACAAAAATATAACAGGAAGCCAAGTTTAGCCGGGAAAATCAAAGTAACAGAGCACTGCTTCAGCATTTTTATTCTTAACAAAATGGGAATCTTACCAGTAAGTTTCAAGGCATGATTGATGAGAATCAGATACACATTTGCCATAAATTACTGTAGTGCTGTTGTGGCAAAACAGTATGTGTGGTCAGCTTCTGTGCTGTATTGCTGAAGTTCTGAAATGTTTATCCTAATTGACTTATGTCACAACTATAGAACTGCTTGGGAGTTGGAGAAGGCTGGAACCTAGGTGATGTAGCTGGGATCTGAGGCTATGTCCTTTGCTTGTGACAATCCTGAAAAGGAAAATTATCTGCTCTTTTCTTTCTCTACATACCACACATGAGTGAAATCATCTGGTATTTGTCTTTCTCCTTCTGACTTATTTCAGTTAGTATAATCCCTTTTTTTCCCTCCCACATTATTGCAAATGATAAGATCTCATATTTTTTTAATTGCTGAGTAGTATTTCATTGTGATATAAACCACATTTCCTTAATCCACTCATCTGTAATTGACAAAACTAAATCTAAATAAACCCTAGAAATCTGACTGTTGAATTGAGGTGACCAGAGGGGGATGAAGAAGGGATGGGGAGCAAAGGGGGAAGTAGGCCCAGTGGACTGTGGTGGAGGATTATTGTGCTTTGGTGGTGCGTGTGGTGTGATAACATATATGAAGAGGTAGGGCCTCCCCGGTGGCGCAGCGGTTGAGCGCTGGGTTGCGAAGCTGCCCACGGCCTTTGCAGCGCCGGTTCGATCCCCGGCTGCTTCCCGGCCACCCGGAGGAGGGTCCCACATGGCGCGCAGACCTCTTCTGCCACCCCGCTGCTCCCCTCAGCAGTGTACTTCGGTCCTTCTGCCTGCTCTGTTCCCTGCTCTGGCTCTGGTGAATTCTCTCACCCTCCCACGCTTCTGACTGCCCAGTGCATGTATAAACAAACAAACAAATAAATAAATAAAACATGCCTCTAAAAAAAATATATATATATATATATATATATGAAGAGGTATAAACCTATCCTCTAAATCACATACAATATTGTAAACCAGTGTCACCACAGTAAAAAAAGGAAAATTCTGTTTAAGAGATTTTGATATGTATGTTGTAGAAATCTTAGAGAATTATTCATTTATTGATAGCTTTAATATCCTAGCAAAGTAGTTTTTAGATAACTTCTTAGTCTGTTGGATGACATCATCTATAAAACTTGTGATTGTAGATGTTGACATTAGAGAAGAACTCAGTGTTTGGTTCACATTTATCAATAATTAGATGAGTCTTCATTCACACAGATTAAAAAAATGTTACAAGAAAAAGAAAATAAGAGCTCTGAACATGTTCAATCTAAACTTACTAAACAAATTCAGATTTATTTAGCAGTTGAACAAGGTCATCTATGATGTCCTAGATCTTCTTTGTGAGAGATTGGCAATATTTTCTGTAAAAGGTCAGAAAGGCCTTCCAGAAGGGCTAGGTGGTCTCTGTCATGGCTACCAAGAGCCGCCGTAGACGATGAGGAAATGCATGGGTATGAGCAGGTCCAACAAGAGCTTACACACACAAGTGGACAGGAGTGGGTGGGGTGGCTTCAGGAGATTAGCCCAGAAGACTGCAGTTTGCCCATCCTTGATCTATGTTTGAAAAGAAAGTTAGAGACTGCAGTGAAGGACACAGAGAATTAGGTAGTTCAGAGTGTCAGGCCATAGTTTCCATTATATTTTTCTATTCTTGATACTAAATTAGTATGAATTTTTAAAGTCAGGCAAATTAATTTTAATACTTGGGGGAAATCTCTATTGTAATTCGTGTTCCCAAGAAGGTAAATTTCTTTTTGAATTTTAGTATTGCCCATCTCTTAGCCAGAAAAAGTGGTTTTTCTAGACTCTATGTAATTTATGTAAGTTTTTACCATTTTTGCAAATCTTAGTATCTTACTTAATTGGCATTTTAGTTAAAATCATAGACTTTACTACAAATTTAGTATATTTTCTGGTGTTCTTAGTGAGTATTGAGAAGGAAATCTGAAAAAAGAAACAAGGAAAAGAAAGGAAGGAATCACTGACATTGCTTCATGCCTTCACTTTTTGAGAATTTTAGGTAAAACTTATAGACAGAGTGAGTGGATTGTGTACAAGAGTATTTGTGTAAATGGTATTACACACTTATGTGTGTAAGTGGTTATGAGAAATTAGGAGTTTCAGAGTTTTCAATTATAAAGGAAAAGTAGGAAAGAAGGATAAGGAAAGTGCTTTGAGTGCTTATACATCTTAGGCAATGTGCTAGATTTCTGTGAACTTTAAGGGCAACCCAGCAAGGTAGACATTTTTTAACCTCCATATTTGGAGCTGAGAAAAGAAGTTCAGATTGGCTGATGTCACAGTTAGTAAATAGTGGAGTCAGTATTGAAAAGTGACCCATATAATTGCAAAGCCCAAACTTCCTGTACAGACTGGTACAGATTTGTACAGGCTGTACAGATTTGTTTCATTAAGGCCTAGGAATGTCTGTGGGGAACATTAGCATCTTTGAGAAATTTGGTGATGGCTTTCTGCAGTCTGGATGGACTGGAAGAGATGCATAGCTTTCCTAGTATGAAGGAATGATGTTAGAAAATTATAGAAGTTAGGTAGTGGCACCCAACTGTTTGAGGCAGGTGGACCCAATTACTTCACGAATGCCTTGGCTCACAGATATCTGCAAATGACTCACACCCTGATGTACAAGTGGTGAGACAGATAAGTTACTAATTTGGATTTGACTTGGCTTTTATGACTAAAAAAAAAAAAAAAGGAATAAAAAATAAAAACCTGGCAAATGAAAGATTGATGTCAGCTACTGCAATGGAAAAATCACAGTTCTTCACCCAGTTTCCAGATCAAAGCCAGTTAGTTTACTGACACCGAACCCATGGTTGAAGCTCCTTCTGGAAGGACCTTGCAAAGCCCTAGCAACTACATATGCTAAACATTCCTCTGATCCATTTCCAAAAGAATGCACAGTGATTTACCATGTTAACTGCGCTGAAGTAAGTAGAGTTTTCAGATGATCTGAAAAGTCTTGATTTCTGAGCTGATAAGCCTACCAGGAAATCATGATTCCCTGATTAAAGAGGAAGCAATGGAGGTGTTAAATGGAGTTTTGGCTCTTGTCAATCTTAGACTGCTTCTAGTGGGTATCTTTGTGTAAGGAAATAGGGATATAGACACCAATAAGGATCAAGTAAGAAGGGCTAAATGGAAAACTTTCCATCCTTTCAAAAAAAAACAACAAAAAAAAAAACCCAAAAAAACTGCCAGATAAGCAATATCGTATTTAATTAATAATTTTAGGAGATATTCCAACCTTTAAAGACTTAAAGGATGTCAGAGTAGTGATTGCCATATATTACTTTATAGTTATCTATTTGCTCCCCCCACCAGTAGGTGAACTCCAGTTGATGATGGTGAATGCCTATAGAATGATCCAAGTAGTAGTCCTAATCCCACTGCTATCCTGAACTTGATAGTTTTACTGAAATAGAATAATAAAGACTCTGGCATTGGGATGTGCTATACATCTGTGTGTGTGTGTGTGTGTGTGTGTGTGTGTGTGTGTGTGTGTGTGAGAGAGAGAGAGAGAGAGAGAATATGTGTGTGGTAGCGTGTGTGTGCGCGCGCGTGCACATGTATATATTTACTTATGGTCTTATTTCTTGTAAAGGGTATCAACAACTACAACAACTACTTAGGGTTACATGATTAGAGAAGCAAGAGATACTTGGGCCAGTAGTAGTCTAGAAATACTAGGAAAGTAGTACATGTATTCAAGCGGGTAAGTAATACACCTCGTGAAGATTCAGGGACCAGCCTTACCAGTGATACATGTGACTTGGCAAATCATCCCTATTAGTTAACACAAATTAAATGACGGGATATACTGCACTTAGTAATAATGCTCAGTCCCACTGACTGAATGACATGGAAGATTAAGCTACAGTGGGGTGAGAAGCTTACCCAATGTAAGGAGAAGGATCTGCAACAGGTCATGGACCTTAGAATTCCTGTGGTACTAGTGTCCATGATAGAAAAAGATGCTTAAGGTAGCACATAATTTTCAAATTCCACAGCAAGTTCTTCCCTTTTGCAGCAGAGAAATGCCTTTTCAAAAGTAGTTTCTGGTGTATAATAGGACTTTGATAAAGTCCTGACCATGAAACACCAAATGACTGTGCAACTGCAACTTCTTTTAAAAAATTTTTTTATTGGGGTAACATTGATTTATAGCATTATTGTATTAAGTATAGGATCCCATCCTTCAGCAGTTATCATAGTGCACCCACCCACATAGTCCACCACTGGAGTCCATTGTGCTCCTCCCCAACTTGTTATGATAAGAGGTTTATTATATTCAATATTAATTCCTCTTGTCTACTTCACATATGCTAGAATTATCACTTGCACACTGGGACTTGAGGTCTTCCTATGTCTGTATCACATCTATCATCAGCTAAAAGACAGGGACAGTTTGAAACTAGTTCTCACATCAGTAATTGCATACCATTCTGGTGTTAGCCGTAGTGAATCCTGGCATCACTCAGGCTTTGCCCTATAAGGCAAAGCTGTGAACTGTACACTTAGAAGTTCACTTGTGTGGTTGAAGAAGTAGCATGGAGTATGGAATATATGTGGGCAGCTGATAAGTGACTAATGAGTTTACCTTGCAGAGTAAAATTTGAAGACCAGAGCTGAGCATCTCTGGATATGTGGATATCCCAGGTTGTGGGATTGTGGATAGTCTTATGGTATTCATTTTAAGGCATGGATTTTTGTCTCATGTTAACGTCCAACAAGAAGTCTCTTTTACAGAGAACATCAACAAATGGATAGACAGACTCCTTTTTTCCTGTGAAGTCAGTCACCCTTATACTTTGCTACTCCAGTACTGGTACATTGTGTTATCTGTGATTTGAGGGCCTATAATGTCCTTACAAAGTTCAACTAGTAACCATCACTTGAATGTTTAATGAACCTTTAACAGACCAATTCTAGCCCCTCATTAAATTAGTGCTATTCTTTGAGGATGTAACCCAAATCCCTTAGAGGCAGCTTTGTTTCATCTTCCATCTTGATAGGGCAGCAGTTCATGTTTATAAGGATAAACATTCATAGCAACTAGTAAGTTTTTAGCATGTGTATGATACAAAAAGTGTGAACATCAAAAAACATCAAAAAGTATGTACATTAATGTAATTATATTAATGTAGTGATTTTAATGCAGTTATATTAATGTACATTAATGTAGTTATATTCAAGATGTTCCGTGATTCACCAAAGGATGTGTCAGAAAAAATTTTAACATTAAGCATTCTTTAGATGATTTAGTTGACTAAAATTTTTTAATTTTCAGGAATGTTTGCCATATAAAGGGCATACAATCCCTCAGACTACTATTGACAGAATTGAATTTTTATAATCATGTCGAAGTGTTTAAAAAACTTCTTTTTAAAATTGTAACCATAGGGCCTCCCCGGTGGCGCAGCGGTTGAGCGCTGGGTTGCGAAGCTGCTCACAGCCTCTGCAGCGCCGGTTTGATCCCTGGCTACTGGGGTGAGGGTCCCACATGGCGCGCAGACCTCTCCTCCTGCCCGCTGCTCCCCTCAGCAGTGTGCTTCGGTCCCTCTGCCTGTTCTGCTCCCTGCTCTGGCTCTGGTGAATTCTCTCACCCTCCTGCGCTTCTGACTGTACCCAGTGCTTGAATAAATAATTAAAAAAAAAAAATCTTTAAAAAAAAAAAAAGAATTGTTTTAAATAAATAAATAAAAAAAAATAAAATTGTAACCATAAAGATATAACCATAGAAAATTGAGAACAAGTAGACAAAAGTTTCATATCTTGTCAAGTTTGTCACCACTGGTGGAGATGTCATACACAGATTATCTGTTATGCAAACATCAGCAATTTGCTTTGTGATAGACACATGATATGAACTCTGGTGTGTCATGTGCTTTGTAGGAAAGTCAGCCGATTCAAAAGTGGAGAGGAGAGGAAGAACATTTATTTTTACCAACATTGTAAATCTTTTTCAATATGTTCACTCTTGAATCCAAAATAAACACTTCAACTTTCATTTTTCATCTTTAGATTTCTCTGGCACAACATGGATCATTTTATGTCCCAGATTTTCTGCAGAATCAGTTCAGCGGGGACTTAGTTCAGGAATGTGCTGTGCTAACAGTGTCAGGAGGAGTAATGAATGGAGCGAAACACACCCACACTGTATCCTTTCTACCTGTAGAGCATTTGTGAATAGAAGTGTGGCTGGTTATTGGCACCAGGTGAACATAAGGTGAGGTAGTCATTGTGAGAACTAAAAATATCTTTAAATCAGAATAAGAATGGGATTCTATTAGAATGTAGTTGGCACGTTGAGCGGAAAATATTTTATTTTTGGAATATTGAAATCTGGTCAGTTTGGTACAAACATCAATCCTCCCTTTTTCTAGGTTTCCATACATTTTGATATATTGTTATATTCATCCAGGTTGAAAATTTAGAATCAATATCTTCCTGGGGAATAGAATTTTTATTGACTTTTCTCTTTCATCATTCTTTTCCTTCGATGTTTATTTTGTCTTATGTTAATATTACAGGTATGTTTTAGTGAGAATTTGCCTGGTAAAACTCACTGCATCATTTTACTTTCACCAAGTTTGTGGTATCTTTTGAGAAGTATGTTGAAGGTGATTTTTGAAAAATAAAGTTTGAGACTCTGAAACTTCTTACTCTTTGTCCTGCATGTTATAGATTTTCTTTCTTGATTTCTGGAATTTGCCTTGTTTTTAATACAATAGTTATATCATTTTTTTTGTTCTCTAGCTGTATTTTATTAATTGAGTTTTTTTTTTTGCTTCTACTGTACCTTCACTACTTACTACTTATAACCCTTTTTTTTAGTTTTTAAGTTAAGATTTTTAGGATTTACCATACACATCTTTAAATAACCATATAATATGTATCTTTAAGGAATAATATACTTCCTATATGGCATAAGAATTTTATAACAATATTATTAAAATTCTACTCTCCCATATTTTGTGTCATTTTGACACTGCATATTACTCTTTAATTAGGCATTTAGAAGCCTTGTAAGTATTTTCTGGTAGAGAAAGGTATAACATTAATAGAAACTTTTGTTCTCCCCATTGGATGTTTAAGAAACTTAGAAACAACATCAGGAGAACAAACTTAAAATTTTCAGTAAACAATAAAATGGCAAAGTTAAAGTATTTCTAGTTTGGAATGTTCCATCCTGAATGACATCAGTAGACCCACAAACTCGGTCTATTGATTGCAAACAGTGATAGCCAATTACTGTGAGATTTTGGCCGAATGAAGAAACATACAGAGAATTGTGTATATTTTGAGGTGTCAGGGACACAGTACCTTTCAAGCCTTGGAGAACCTAGTCAAGAGACTCTTGCTTTGAACATAGGAATCTGGGGACATGAATGGGTCACTGTGGAATTGTTCCACAGTGGAAGTGCTATGTATTGTATATGATTTTATACTATGATATGAAAACAAAGTTTACATCTTTTTTATTGTGCCTTAGGTCATATAGTAAATTGGCCACCTATTGTGTTATATAGGAAGCCTCACTTCCCATTAAATGACAAGTATTTCATTCTCTGAAATTAAACAGATGTTTTAATTAATCATTAAAATTAAACATGAATGAAATCACATGAATATCACATTACTTATATGTAATATATTTAAAAATCATTTGGAACTTTTAAAACAGACTATTATGGTAAAAATGTCCATTTCTCTTAAATTGGTATTATTGAGATTACAGGTCTCTAAATTATTTAAATTCAATATTGGGACTAAAAAAGAAAATAATTTTTTGTCACTTAAACTGATTAGAAAACTAATTAGAGAAATGAACACACAAGTGAAAAGCAGAAAACCTAAGGAAAAGGAGTACTGAAAGTCCACTAACCTTGAAAGATTTTAAAATTTCATAAAGGGGGCCTCCCTGGTGGCGCAGGCAGGTTGAGCCAGTGCTGTGAAGCTGTCTGCAGCCTCTGCAGCGCCGGTTCCATCCCAGCCAGCCAAGGAAATACCCACATAGCGCGGCAGACCTCTTCTGTCTCACTGCTCCCCTCAGCAGTGTATTTCAGTCAGTCTGCCTGTTCTGTTCCCTGCTCTGTCTCTGGTAAATCCTCTCACCCTTCTGCACATATGGCCTGTACCCCAGTTTTTGCATGAATAAATAAATATTTAAAAAAAATAAAATTTTAGTTTCCCTAAATATGACAGTTTTGTTGCACTTTATAAGACTATAAAATAGATGAATGTATGAAAGAGAAGATGCTAAGCTATAAACATAAACCCCAGTGCAAACATGAAAAATTATTACATGATAGTGATGAAAAACTTAGGTAGTTTTTGGAGGAAAAAAGATGGAATTCTACCTCAGACATTCTACAAAACTCACAGTAACACATACACACAACCCTACTCCTGTTCGATCACAAACTTGAAAGTTAAGTAAAATTGTTTCTTGGAAATGGAGGCAGACTTTGTTTTTCCCTTTAATACTGGTGTACAGGAAGCTCCAAAAACAAAATTCATACTCTGTGAAGAGCAGATACATTTGCCCAAATGTAAATATTCTCAATGGTAAAACTATTAGTAAAACTTAAAGTACCAACATGAGAAAGCTATTTACAACCCCTAATGCCAAGGCTAGCTTCCTTTTAGAGGATTTTGTGAATTATAACTCCCATCTGCTCCAGATTTCTCTAGGATGGGGATGTCAGAAAGCTTTCTAAATTGGTATCACCCTAGAAAGTCTGGCAGGAAAGGCAGAGGAAGGAGGGAACCAGACCAGTTGAGCAACATTCCTACAACTGGAGTCCAGAGCTGCCTCTACTTAATGGCAGTATCAGTTTAAGAACCTAGTCCTGTTGGCTTGTAGCTTTTTGAGGAAAGTTTTAAAAAAATGCTGTAATTCTGGTACTGATTGCATAGAAGAAACTGTGGTGAGGGAAAGCACAATATGTGAATGACTCTGTGTTGTAAAGTGATCTGAAGCGTCAGTTGAATTGGAGACATTTGTTTGGCTTTATCTTATGTATCTGTATGTAAGTGAAGCATGACAAAAATGGGCCTGTGTAACTGTAAAAGCCAATTATTTTAATAGGTTCAAATTAAAAATTAGAAGTGTTAAGAAAGCAGTGTTAATTTATTTGGCAAGGCTTTTCCCCCTTGTTACAGTGGTGGTCTAAATTTCAAGAAATATAGACTAATGGGTTTTGAAATGTTACTAAATCAAATTCACTAAAGATCAAACATAATGTAGATGAACATATTGGTGAACAGACATTCTCATAGTTTCAGTAGCAGATGAAATGCTTTGTGAAGGACACATGTCCTTAAAACACAATTTAATGATGTCTATCAAAATTAGGCACCAACAATTCAATATCTGCAAGCTTATATAACGTCATATACCTACAGAGAAACATCCTTGCGTTATTTTTAATCAAATAACAAAAGCAACTAGTATTGACTAGTTGAATAAATGATGGGATAGTCAGTCAGTATATTATCTACTTTAAAAATGAGGCAGATTTTTATATGCTAACAAGTATTTTCAAAATATGCTTTCAGCAAAAAGACCAGGTTCATGGTAGTACCTGGGTGTATATATAAGGCATACTTTCATTTGTGTGGGGCAAAAGAACTAAGCAAACCAAATACACAAACATAATTTTACAAGCATATACCAGGGCCTCCCTGGTGGTGCAGTGGGTTGAGCACAGCACTATGAAGCTGATTCCTGGCTGGCCAGGGAGATACCCACATGGCACGGCAGACCTCTCCTGTCTCGTCTGCTGCTCCTCTTAGCAGTGTATTTTGGTCCATTTGCCTGTTCTGCTCGCCACTCTGGTGAATCCTCTCACCCTCCCATGCCTCTGACCTGTACCCCAGTTCTTGTATATAAAAAAAAAAATCTTAAAAAAATAAATGAAGTTGTGCTACTAGGAATCTCAAGTTAGACTTAAATATTCTCATTAGAAATAAGTATTGTCTAAGGTGGAAGGTACAGCGTATAGTGCCATTACAGGAACAGAATATTCAGCTCTCACTCATTCACACCAGCCTACCAAAACAGTTAAACTATGTCAAAACAGTGCAATGCAATTAAGCTTCGATATATGGATTTATTATAGTCTGCTAGGATGATAAACCAAAATAAATCAAAAGATAATACCAGAGGCTAGTTACAACAAGGAGTTATCTTGTTAGCTCCTTAACATGTGTTGTTTTTCAATCAAAACACTAGTTCAAGATTTAAAAAAAGCCCCACAAGGTCATGTGGCATTTCCCATTTTCAGGTTAAGTAGCCCTAGGGAACTGTGGGTATGGCTGCACAGTGACTTATCTCATATGATTAAGATGACATCTGTTTATCTCAAACCTGTGTAATGCCTTTTGTGTTCTTAGAGCTGACCTGTCCCACTCCCATGATCTTGCAATTCCTTTGTCTAGTTCAGCCAAAGTTAACCACTCTCATTGCTTATACAGTTTTATAGGTCTTTTAGGATCTCTGTTGAAAGACACAGTTCTGGTATTTTGATTTTGTTTCTCTCTGCATGAACTGCTCTTCTTGCTTATTCTTTGGAAATATGCCAAAGAGTTCCACCCATAGAAATTGCAGGAGAAAGCAGCACTGTCACTGGCTGAATCGGGCCCTTTGCTTCTGGTGTTGTTTGTTGAGACAAGCATGATTGTTTTTGCTCTTGCTTGGGTTGAATGATTTATTGAGTGAACTATTTAATTTTTTGGAGCACTTGACATTTTTGACCTTTCATCCATCACCCCCTTGGAATTACTTTGCTTGGTAAATTGAAATCCTGCTTTCATTCCTCTGTGTGTATTTTCAGTTTTCCTGTTGTAGATTTACCCATGCGAGTTACCCTGTAGGTAAGCAGATGGCTTCCAGAGGCAGGCACAGGCAGGACACTGGCAGGGGAATCTGTGAGGAGCCATGTCCCTGTTGTAGTGCTTCACTAGTATGAATTCTTAGAAAATAACTTCTTTTTGTTACACATTTAATTTTCTCATGATGATAAAACTAATCAAGAAAAACTATAGCATTATCCTTGAAAGGAAATAAATTTGGGTTTGAGGAAAAAAACTCAATTTTGTTATTTTTAGGATAGTGTCATTAATATAGGTGTCTTTAAGAGATAGCGATACAAGTTGTATGACTTTTATTTCAGTTATTTAGCTAAAAAACATTTCAAAATTCTATTCATGATGAAAAAAAAATCATTCTGATAGGCTAAAATAGATTCTTCCTCCCCTCACAGCATTGAAGGTGAACTGTAAGACAGTAAAATCTTGGTAACTTTTGCAATATTCTAAGTGTGAAATTGGTAAATAAATCCCATATTCTTGATACTTAACAAGATATTATTGATACTTAAGGATAAGAAATCTTAGTTATCCAGTATATAGTTAGTGAGACAAGACCTTTAATGTATACAGTTGATATCTGGACACATATTTGTTTTTCTTCATAATATTATCAGGATGTCTGCCTTTGAAACCTAACTGAAAAAGGATATGAAATATTGTAAGAGTTTATATTCTGAATAGATGCTGGAGTGAAAACAGCTTTTCTCTTTTACTAGCTGAACTAGAGGCCTAGCTTTGTTGTTGGGCCTGTTCTAAGATGTACTTTCAGGTATCCACAAATAGGTGTGAAATGAATTCTCTTAAGCAAAACTTTGAACATGTGATAATGTTCAAAGAACACAATTCAGTGTTTATTACCCCAGAGAGTTTTCTAAAACAAGAAAATGGAATGGATACCCTATCATCAAGAAAAGAGGAATATTTTCCTTTTTTAATAATTTACAATTATCCCTTAAATGTAAGATTTACTTAGGTGTTAACATTGTGTTCTCTTTCCCTTTTTGTGTTCTTAATGACAAAAAATCTCTTAGACATTAGGACATTGAATACAGTTTACACCTTCTAAAGTTTGAACCTGTAGAATCCTAGTTCTTTCTAGCCCTACTCTTTGGAGGATACATTCTTGTTGCCCTGAGAATCTTGAGAACATACATACATTTGTTTACTTAGTCTATAAGTGTTCTGTCCTTATTATTGTCAGATACTTTTCTGTGCTTTGAGAAAACAGCAGCAAGTGAAGCAAAGGCTCTGCTATTTGAAAGCTTAAATCCAGGAACGATGCTTTTCTAGATTTTTTTTTCATATGTGTAAGCACTAAGACCTCTTTCCTAATTGATGTTTCTTAGATAAGTGTTAATTTGTCATTTTAAAATAACTTCTCAAAAAGGTACTCTTTTTTTTTTTATATTCCTCATACAATTGCACCCTCCTTATTTTGACCCCAATCCCTCCTTTCCCCACCCCCCTATAGTGTGTCTCTAGTTTATAGTTGCTTGTTGATTTTGATTTTTTTCTTTCTTATAGTTGTTCTTTTTCCTGGTCCCTTATTTAGGTTTTCTAGATTCCTGCTATGAGTGAGACCATCCGGTATTTTTTTCTTTCTGGCTTATTTTGCTGAGCATGATCCCTTCCAGCTCCATCCATGTTGCTGCAAATTGCATGTGTTTATCTTTTTGATTGCTGAGTAATATTCCATGGTGTATATGTACCACATCTTCTTGATCCAGTCATCTATTTTTGGGCATTTGAGTTGTTTCCAAAGCTTAGCTATTGTAAATAGTGCTGCTATAACAAAGGAATGCAGGTGCCCTTTGGAATTAATGTTTCTGTATTCAAAAAGGTGCTCATATAGATCTCCCCACATTTTATTCCATTAACTCTTAACTTTCACA
Organism: Talpa occidentalis; assembly: GCF_014898055.3. Classification (NCBI taxonomy): domain Eukaryota; kingdom Metazoa; phylum Chordata; class Mammalia; order Eulipotyphla; family Talpidae; genus Talpa; species Talpa occidentalis. The sequence goes on along the minus strand of NW_023601322.1, from coordinate 76,860,951 downwards.
AAGAAAATCTCCTGAGTCAAAACAATTTTTCTTCTGTTCTTAAGAAGTAAAGAATTGATGGTTCATGAACTTGATAAAAAATATTCTTAGAGTGGTGATTACTATAATGTTACATATTAAGGAGTGTGATTCAATACATCAGGGTTGGACCCAAGAGACTACTCCATATTTCCAGCAAGTCCATAGATGAAGCTGATGTTGCTGGTTCATGGGCCATGTGAATATCACGGCTTGGCACACATATAGCAAGGATTAAATATATTCCAGTGTCCTTCTCGGACTCAGTTATACAGTTCTCTGAGCTTTATTGTTATTCTTCACTGTAAAAATTGTTAAACATCACTCTCCAAGACAAGTAGTGACTGTAGTGTGCTATCACACAGCAGGAGCTTTACATTTTTTTATGGTAAAGGTTATGGTTATTTTGTCATTCAACACATTTATGATATAGCAACTAAGAGATTGCATAACATAGTAGTTAGAGTTTGGATTTACCATCAAAATTCCATTAACAGTGTAGCATTAAGCAAGATACCTAAACTCTCTAAACCTAAAAATTCATTTATAATATGTGGATGACTAATACTACTTGTCACATAGGGTTATCTTGATCACTAAATGAGATAGATGCTGCATTTAAGAAACTAACATAATTTTTGTCATATACTATGAGTTTAGTAAAAGCTAGTCTTCCTCTTATAATATGCAAGGACTATAGAGAATGAAAAGTAAAGAAGGGTTTTATCTGATACTTAGAGAAGACACAATTTGGCATGGAAATAAGATGTATCTGTTAATAACTAATTCAACTTGGAAAGATTGGTAAAGAAAAACAAATAAAGTATAACTGGGGTCTGAAGAGGAAGTGATTTGTTTCACGCGGGGAACATAACAGCTGACAGTTATTATGGGCTCACTACCAGTCAGTGTTCTTGTGATTTCATGTATTAATTTATTTATATATGAATATATACAATAATTTTGTGGTATATAATCATATATGAATATATACAATACTTTTTGGTAGTTTGTCTTTTTTCCCTGCTTAATAGAGGAGAAACAGCAATAGAAAAGTTAATTTGCCCATAGCTTGAAAGTAATTGATCTTAGTGTCAAAGTCAGTCAGTCTCCAGGTCATACCAGTTAACCATGCCATTGTTCAGATCTAAAAAAACATAAGCTGAAGGTAAATGTTGAGCTGAGTTTTAGCAACCAAGCAATCTCAAAATTACGGTGGGAAAAGGAAATGACTGACAAAGGGATTACAGGTACTAAATACAGGTATTAATGGTATAGGCAGATGACTGGAAAATGAGAATGTTTTGCTTTATTGGGCCACATAATAATATGACAGGTGAAAAAATTAGCAAAATAGTTTGTGCTTTCTGAGATTTTATTCAAATGACAGTCTCCAGGAAATGGACTTCTTAGGTTCCCGCTTTAGTGTTCTTTAGAAAAGACAGCTTTACTGAATGTGGCCACACCAAGTAGTTGACATATATTTAGGAGAAACATGCTCTGTTAGACTAGGAAAGACCTGCATTTGTCTGGGTTACATTTGATTGAAATGTTTGTTGTCGTTTCCAGCAGTTAAGAATGTTTTTTTCACATCAGTAAGTACTTTTGTCTTCCAATGTTGCTATATGAGAAAGAAATATTTACCAAACTACAGTGGCTATTTCATTTGTTTTATCATGGGTATTATTTTGTTCCCTCACTCAGCAGCTAGAAATTTGCTTGGTTAGGATTTGTTCAGTTTGTGTGGTTTACTATTGTGGAAGTTCAGAAACTGTGTATAGAAGGCTAGCTGGTCAACTGCTCCCCATTTCTTCCACTCCTAAACTCACTCTTTCACATCCTTCCTTTGACCCTCCCTCGCTCTCTCAATTCAGAAAGCACACAGACATGATTCAAGGAACTTGGATATATTTCTAACTCTACCATTCAACATCTGAATAGTATTGGAAGTGCAACTTATACTCTCAGTTTCTTGCATTGCAAGGATAATGTCTTCAGCTGTCCTGAGATATTTGAAGATATTATAATTCTAGTATGTTAGAAATACCTTACATTTTTCAAAAGTACATTTTTTGTAGTTTCAGTAATATTTTTATGGTAAAAAAATTATTTTTAGAATTAGCTAGCTGGACTCCGTTTAGATGATCCCATTTTTTTTGACAATATCCAAAGCATCCTACTCAGGAGCCAGTTGAATATAAAACTTTTTGCCCCATTAGGTTTGATCAGGACGTTGACTTTTGCTATATCAGTGTCATAGAACTTCACAGCCAATTTGATTTGGTACTTGTTGGGCTTTACATCCACAATAACTCAAGCATGTTGTTGTCTTCTTTTTCTTGACTGACTTGGTGGTCAGAGGGAACTTGATAATGGCCTAGTGGTCAAGCTTGTTTCTCCCAGGATGCTCGTCTGGGAATATTTGGATTGCTTTTGGAGCCCCAGAATCTTGGGCCATCGGGGAATATCATTCACTAAATAGAAGTGACTAATCAGTTGGCAAAGATTGTTTACTTAAAATACACTTAGAATGTCATAATGTGTTTTTCTGGCTATAGCGATTATTTTATATCAAGGTCACTACAAAATTACTATTATTTGGAAAGGGTGTTACCATAATAAACCAAAAGAAAGCTTAAAGGGAATCCTTGTTGCTTAGAAAATGAAAACAATTTTTTTTAAAGATTTATTTATGTATGCATATAAGAACTGGGTTACAGGCCAGAGGTGCGGTGGGTGAGGGGATTCACCAGAGACAGAGTGGGGAACAGAGCAGGCAGACTGATGGAAATACACTGCTGAGGGGAGCAGCAGGCGAGACAGGAGAGGTCTGCTGCACCATGTGGGTATCTCCCTGGCTGGCCAGGGATAGAACTTGTGCTACAGGGGCTGTGGATTACTTCATAGTGCTGTGCTTAACCACTTGTGCCACCAGGGAGGCCCAAAAAGAATTTTTTTAAATCTCACTAGAGGCCATCTGCCTTGGAAACATGGTAGACTTAGGTTGTGGGTGACTTTAAATTCAATGCTCAGGAACTATTGAACACACTCTTCCAATTTGTACTCACATGAAGGTGTTAAAAGTACAGTTGTTGATGAAAGTGAAAGATTTGACAAAATAATGGCAAGTGTAGACTCTGCCAATAACACTTGTAAGTTTTCATCTTAGACATTTTGAAAGTTTTATTGACCTTTGTTTGCTTCTGCAATAGGAAGTGGAAATTACATACTTGTGAATGAATTTGGAGGGGCGCATCCAGACTCCATATTCAAGAATGATCCCAAGATATTGAACTTACAGTTCTAATTGTCTTGAATAAGTGATTGATTTTCAAAATAGCCTTTCCTTCCCAGACAGGGTAATTACCCACTATGGTAGAGCTCCCTGAGTAAAGGTAGAGTATTCACTAAAAAGTGCCAAGTGTCCAGTGAGGTGTTGGGATTCTTCTATAGCATGTTATTTCTGGTTTTGTTGGAATGAGTTTGAAAAAACGGTTGAAATTGAAGACTACTGCCACCTAAGTTCAAAGATCACTGAAGCATGTAGGGAGAGAAGTATTATCTTATAGTGAGGTGCTATAATTCCTTTTGTAACATGAGGATTTCTGAAAAGAGGAATGCTTATATAAGGTCGCAAAATCATGAACTAGTGCTTTCAGGCTATATGATAATTGCTAACTTCAATTAGTGCATGCCAGGAATAGAATTCTCAGTTATTATTACTTAGGTGAAGAGCAGTTATAACCTTTGTGTGTGATAGGAGGGGAAGAAAGTTCTGACCATTAACCTCCAAGTCTCTGGAGGGAACACAATTACTAGCTGAAGCAATGTAAGGTCCAAAGATCTGCAGAGAGAATGGTTGGTATAAATAGGATTTCACCTTGCTGACTCCATTATATAGGAAGTAAAAACCTTTTCCTATGGAGAAGACGTGAAATGTTCACTTGGGAATTCAGAATCCATTAACACAGTCTTAGTAAGATTCCTCAGTGATTAAGTTTCCTAATCCAGTTGGCTATTTCCATTCTTCATTCTCCTAAACTTCTCCATAATAGGTAATACTAGGCAGATCCTACCATATAGAAATCTCCCATTTCAAAGAACACACTCAAATTTTCAGGGTCCTCTGAACATTGTAATTGGCATTTATCCATAATCAAATTTCCTATATTTAATCTAGAAGTCCCCTCACTATTTTCCTGCCCATCTACTGCATAAGAAACTCACAAATAACTTAGTAAACGCAGTGTCTCTTTTTCAGAAATAGTGACTAGAAGGGACTCTGAATTTTAGTCTTGTGTCTTTTCTTGTTGTGCCATTCATTCTAGATTCCCTTCCTATTGAACTTGCTGCTTTTGGTGATTTTCAGAGTTTTCTCCTGGGTCTTTTTACTGTTCAGGTCTGTATACCTTTCTGGGTGTTGGGAATCATCATCTCAATATGCATCAGGTCTCTCAACAGATTTAAAGTTGTCTTTCTTCTCCCCACCCTTGTTTGGTTGGCTTGTTTAATATTGCCACTCATTTTTGCAGGGATGTTCTGTAATGAATAGATGTTAGTAACTGGCAAATATTCTCTTTTAATTCTTATCTTCATGGTTTTCAGAAGACTTAAAAATTCCAATAAAAATAGTAATGTCAAAGAAAAGAAAAAAGAAGTTTAAAAATGAAAGCTTATTTATTGGGAATTTTGAAAATATAGGTATTTTGTGATCTCTGCCACCAAATAACAATAAGGATCCCTGCACCCCAAGGCCAAAAAGCTCCAGTCATCTCCTTTTCTCATAATCTCTTTAGACCTTCCTTTCCTATACTTGGACAAAGTTTTGGATGTAAAGTTAATGAGTACTCTAGCCCCAGTCTGCTCAGGTTTTAGATTTTTAAATGTGCTGTCTCACCAAGTCCTTGACATCAGACACATTTTGGTTTCTCATTTATTGCTTCCTCATAAACAATTTCATCAGTTTTTTTGAATGGTATCAAGATTTACTTCTAATTTCCTCCAAAGACCCACATAGTAAAGTGAACTCTTAATTATTAACTGCTTTATCTTAGAAAATATTAATAAATCAGAACTTAGTTTTGTCTGGGTCAACATGACCAGGAAAATATTATTTATTCTTCCACATTCGGAGACAGAATATTTCTGCTATCTAAACTTTAAATATTATTATGGAATTTGCTTTTATTTTCTAAAAGAAAACTCTCTAATGTTCATTTTTACTATGGTCCTAATTCTCAAACTTAGGTAATTGCCAGAAGAACTTCAAAAAATATCTATTAGATTAGCCCCATACTTTAAACTAGAATCATGTTGTCATTCTTGGTCTTCCCTTTTCCTTCTTCACTCTGTCCAGTTGTTTGAAAAACCTGCTGATTCTGCAACTGAAGGAGTCTTGGATCTAGTTGAGATTCTATACTCTAAAATCTGGCCCATTAGGCCTTTCAGAATGCTCATGTCCTGTTGCTTTCTGCTATCAGGTCTTACTCTTTAATTTCTAATGTATCCACTGGATACTTAACCTTGACAAGCCATTCACACTTTTCTGTCTTCAAAAATTGATCCTGGGCTTCCCTGGTGGCACAAGGGGTTAAGACGCAACCTATGAAGCTGTCCGCAGACTCTGCATCAGGAGTTTGATTCCCTGGCCAGCCAGGGAGCAGCCCACATGGTGCAGCAGACCTCTCCTGTCTTGCCCGCTGCTTCCCTGCTGCTCCCCTCAGCAGTGTACTTCAGTTAATCTGCCTGTTCTGTTCCCCACTGTGTCTCTGGTGAATACTCTCACCCCCCATACCTCTGGGCTATACCCCAGCTCTTGTATGCATAAATAAATAAATCTTTAAAAAAAAAATTGATCCTACAAGACCCAGCTTAAATGCAGCAAAGGAAAAAAGACAAACCACAGGTCACAACATGATAATTTCTCACAATCTCCAAAGGAATGATGTCTTAACAGCTTTGGTACAACTTTACTATCAACTTTGATGATGCTGTATCATCTTTCACGTAAAAAGAGTAGACCAGCAGAAAACAAGGTGAATGTGAAATTAAAAATATAATACCATTTCTGTTAGCACTGAAACAAGTAAATAGTAATAAATCTAATAACATAATGAAAACAATTAATTGAGGAAAATTGCAGGGAAGCTCTAAATAGCACTGTGAAGGCTTTGATAAATGAACGGACAGCCCAATAGGACAGCCCAAGAGGACAAATGAGAACTTAGTCTGAACCTAACTACCTCATTTGCCTATTAAAATAACAGAAACAACAAATAAATGTTCTTCGTAAAATTTAGATAAGGCCAGTAGTTTTATAACATAATACTCAAAAGGCCTTGGATACCATCAAAATAAGTACACATATAAAGGACCAGAAAAGTAGTCAACAATTCTTAAGGGAAAAGAAAAATCTCAGATTCAATATATGTTATAGTTAGAATATCAAGAATATAAACTGTTAAAATCTGTTAAAATCATGCTTCATGAAGTAAGGTGACTATTCTGGAAAGTCACAATGAAGAAACAGAAGCTATGATTTATTTTTTTAAGGAAATTTTGTTACTGGAAAATAAAATAGTGCAAATAAAAGAAAATTCATTAGATAAACTGAATGGTAGAATGGAGATGACTGACGAGTCAATAAATTTGAACTTAGGTCATTAGGAATAACATGCTTTTTTAATAAAACTTAAAAATTTTCTGAAAAGAGCAAGAAAAAGCAACTGCCAAACTGTCACATGCATTTGTGTATCTATAGGCACATCGTATGTAATAGGTATAAAGGTATAATTTCTGTTTATGAAATATCTTGATTTAAAGAGGAAATCGGTGTTGAAGGAGAAGAGTAAGCATCAGAAAATAATAAATCATGAGTAGGCTACCTATAAAGCTTAAAATATGGCTGAATTGATATTCACAAAAATATTTCTTTAATTGTATCCCTAAAAATGAACTAATTTAAATGCAATTGAATAGAGAATAAAAAAATACTGTAAAATTAGAAGGAAGTAAACTAATATTTAAAAACAGAAATTAATGAAAGGTAATTGAAAATGGAATGGGTATCAGTAGGATACTATGTGGGGAAAAATACCTATAATATATTTTGCAGCCCAATTTTAAAGAGCATTATAATTTTAGACCATTAGAAATAAATATTGTCAGTAAAATGTAAAAAGAACAGAGTATTAAGTTAAAAACAATGCCAATATATTTAAACTTATCAAGTTTGATTTGGGAAAGATGTTAAAATAATACAGATTAATAGAAATAGAAGAAAATCAAATACCTCTGGGAATTTTGTGCATTTTTTCTTTTTGATATTCCATTTTCTTAATAGGGCATGTAGAATTAAGAAGATAGAACTAACAGTCATGAAAACATCAGCACTTCTCTGCTTCATAACTCCATCCAAATAAGTGATAAGTAAATAGCACCAGACAGAGCATCCAACAATATTAAAGATGATTTATTGCAGGAACAAAGATTGTGATGTTATCGAAGATATTTCAAGTTTATAAAGACATGTATAGCTTCTGTTTGTTTAATATTCATTCTAGTAGCAGATTTCAAACAAAAGATCACCAAAAGAAAACTATAAATCCACTGCATTTAGAAATGACTTTGAAAAGTAATATACCATATTAGTCAGCAATCAAAAAAGGTAAATGCCATTTGCAGCAACATAGATAGAGCTGGAAGGGATTATGCACCATGAAATAAGCCAAAAAGAAAAATACTGGATGATTTCACTTATAGGAGGAATGTAGAGGAGGCAAATAAGAGATCAGGGGAAAATAAAAACCAAAATTAATAGGCAACTAAAAATCAGAGCCATTCTGCAGGGGAGGCGGAGGGGAAGGGAGAGGGATCAAAACGGAGGGAAGAACATAAGAGATTATGGTGATGGTGCACAGGTGAATTGGTAGTGGGAATTTCATGGGGACTATGCCTGAGAGGAGAAAGCATATATTGTACAAAAAGGAAGAATGATGTAAAATATTTAAAATAAAGTAATATACCAGTATAATGGGCCTCATTTTAGAAATGTTGGATGTTTTAAGGGAAATGATACCTGAAGAATTGGTTAAATTGATCACCATTTCCAAATTTAATATAAAACTTAATAAAATAGACATGGATGCTTATAGCCATGATTTTTATAAATATGTATCAAAACAAAAGCTAAAATGTGTGTAGTAAATACTGAAACACAAAAATTCCAATTAAAATCAGGAATAAAAAAGGTGCTCACTAACACCATTGCTAGTTAAATTTACTCTGAAAGTAGAGCCTATAATTAGAAAAAAATGCAAAATGCACAGGATTGGAAAGGAACAGATATTTTCATTATTGACAGCTGATCAATTTAAGAGAATAACTTGAACATTGTGGGAATACAGAGACAGTAATTTTAGTAAGATGTTTTATTTCAAGGTTTGAATATCATATTTGTAATTTTTTTTTTTTTTTGGTACAAAGAGCTTTAAAGTAAAGCAGGTGAGAAGATGATGTTTACAAATTTACATATACATATAAAATGCAAATGAAGCTGTCATGAAGTATGTAGAATCTATGTAAATTTGGGAAGAGATACATATAGTCTTGAATGAATGGGAAGACATCCTTTTCCTTAGAAAAGCTGACGTCTATAGATGTTAGTTCTCCCAAACAATCTATAAATTGAATGTGATACTAATACTCATAGTTGCAGGAATTTTGAGGCATAGTAAGGCTTGTTCAAAAGTCAAAAACATAAAACCAGCTAAAAAGATTGTTATTACTCATTGTAATAATACAATGAGTGAATTCTTTTATCATATGTAAGTTTGACTATAAAGTGACAAGAATTTAAAAAGTTTAGCCCTGGCTTATTAAGAAACATGCAGACCAATGGGGTTGAATAGAAAATGAGTAAAAGTAAGTATATATGGAACTTTAGTATGAGATAATAAAATTTCTAAGTACTAGTGAAAGACATATAATAAATGCTGTTGTGACTGGCTAAGTATTTGGGAAAGTATAAGGCTGGACTTACTACTTTATTGCTTAAATCAAAACAGATTCCTGTTTAACAAAAGTATTATTTTCAGATTTCTGTTCAAAGATTCATTTATTTATGCATACAAGACCTGGGCTGTAGACCAGAGGTACGGGGGGAAGTGAGAGCATTCACCAGAGACAGAGTGGGGAGCAGAACGGGTGGATTTACTGAAATACACTGCTGAGGGGAGCAGCGGGAGAGACGGGAGAGGGCTGCTGCATCATGTGCGTTAGCTCCCTGACCTGGGATCAAACTCTTGCTGCAATGGCTGGTGATAGCTTGATAGTGCTAGGACTTTAATCCCTGTGCTACCAGTGGGGCCCATAGTTTCAGATATTAACTCTAGCAAATATTTATTCCTTTCTGGCTCTTAAGCACTTCCCATCATGGAAGAAATAGACACTATTCCACACTAAGACACATACATTTTAAATGTGGATTTATTTTCCTTACTCATGTTATTTCTATAACACCATCATCCATGGACTTATATAAAGTTGTTTCTGAACATTTAGTTTACATGAATCTTATAGCAAGGCTCTGAAGTTCATAGAATTTATTGATTTTTTTTCCCATTACTCCACACCAAAATAAACCACCACTATGATCATTTGGAGAATCAGAATGCTCAATTGCCTGTACCCCAGTTCTTGCATGCATAAATAAATAATTTTTTAAAAAGATTTATTTATATAAGAACTGGGGTACAGGCCAGAGGCTTGGAAGGGTAAGAGAATTCATCAGAGACAGAGCAGGGAGCAGAACAGGTGGACTGAGGAAAACACTGCTAAGGGGAGCAGTGGGCGAGACAGGAGAGGTCTGCTGCGCCATGTAGTTTTCTCCCTGGCTGGCTGGGAATCAAACTGGTGCTGCTGAGGCTGCCAACAGCTTTGCAGCACTGTACTCAACCCGCTGTGCCACCAGGGAGGCCCAGTACATAAATCTTTAAAAAAAAAAAATGCTCAATTGAAGACCTTGTACACTTGATAGTAGACAGCATCTTGGCAAATTGGGGCCTTTCCAGGGGAGGTATTAAATATGAACTCTGAGCTATTGATTAGCACATGGTCACAATACATAATTTAAGGAACTGGAATTGAAAGTGAAGAAGTACAAGTGGGGACACTGATAGTTACATCTACTGACCCATTTGTAGACTTTGTCCTTTGACTCAGACTCTGCTCTTTCAGGATTTTGATTACACTAAGTAGTGAATGCTTCCTCCAGAAGATCACAGTTTATTTCCATGTGCCCATTTTAGGCTTCTTGATGCTGGAAGAATAGATAAAAGGGACTGTCTATTGTTGACTGAGATGATTGACCAGATAGTTGAAGGGCAGATGCCTTCTAGTTGCAAAGGAAAAAGTAGATGACACTAAAGACTTAGCCTGAAGTCACTAGGTCCAGTGGCAAAAGTTAATGAAGGCTACAGCAACTACAAATAGAACCTCAGATGTCTACCTATCCAGTATAGATGGCTGAAGCAAAAGATCACATAATAGGAGGTAGAGGAAAGAAGTTACAAGTACTCCAACAAGAGGTCTTTGTACCAGTTGAAGAGGGTTTTCTTCCTTGCTATATATTTGTATTTTTCTGACAGAGAAGTATAATAGCAGTGGTGACTTATGTCGCTTTTTCTGGAGTTTGAAGAATGCTCATTTGGAAGTATGATGGAACCAGAAGAAGAGTATGTCTCCCAGAGAATCTAGACTGGGATCTGGAGACAGTGATTGAAAATATTTTGAATTGGACCTTTGAGAAAGTGGTTGCATCCATCTTTGTAGTTGTATGAGGGCTACTTGAGTCAGGTAGTTCTGAGTTTGCTTTGCTTAGAAGCACAAATAATATAGTTATTTTTAAATAGCCAAAAGTGAAGGACATAGTGATCATTTGTCACTTTGGGGTGCTGCCAATCCTATAAATGTCCATCTTATATTTAGGAATCCCTCATTTTGTGTTTTAGAAATAACTATACTCTAGAAAAACTGAACATGCCAAATATTCTCCTTGGCAGTTTGAATTTTATTGATGACCCATGACTTCAGCTCTACCAATGAGTCACCAAAAGTGGTTAGATTTTTCAGTTAATAATTCATGGCAGAGAGGCTAGTAAACCAACTGCTGTATTTTCACTATAGTCAGTAATAAGGGGGTATTTGCGGGGGTCACACCATTTTTCAATAGCAGCAATGGCATAGCAGCCATACGTGGAATATCCAGACACCAATAACTATGCCCAGTGCAGGCATAGTGATGTTTACATGGTCCAGTACTATGGCCTATTTTGAATGTTGTTAATTTTCCATTGCAGAGCCACCAGCTTTTCTGGAGATTGGGAGTTATGTATATGTATATGTTATGTATATATTTTGATGAATTATTTTTTTCTGCTTAATGTAGCTAGAGTTAAGTTGTATTGCTTATAACCTACATCCTATATGTATTTTTTTCTGCTTGTATGTCCTGTCACCCAGTGAAGTATTTAGTCAGTCTCTTCTTATTCATTATCTAGGAAAATATATAGAACTGGGTCAAGTAGAAAATGCTGGCTTTGTTTTTGAAATACTTAAGTCTTGGAATGGGACTGATAAAAAGGCTGGGACAGATTTAAGGGTTAGTGTAGGTCATCTGAAACAATGAGAAATTCTTGAGGATTGAGAAAAGGGCCAAGGAACCAGAACTGGGAGAGATGCCTACACAGGCTTTCCTAACATGCCCTTAGTAAGGCAGCAAGATCCCAGGCGGAGTTGGGTAGCTTTTGAAACACAAGATTCCTGAGTTCTAAGTAGAGTACATTTTAAGCTGTGAGTGCTGAAATGCTGTGTTGATGGGAGGCAAATTTTGTACAAATGAATCAGTGATGATACAGGCTGTGTTCCCAAATCTTGTCATTGTGAAAATCCCTAGAATCTATCAAAACCCCAAGGAGAATAACAGGAAAAAAAGACTTGAGATTAGGATTTCCAGCAACCAAGTGAGACAGAGACTCAAATGTTGAGTCTAGAAAAAGTAAAATTACAATTTCTTTTTGCCTGAACTAAAATTTATGTCTATTGTGAAATTTTAAAAACTGTACGAGTTTTAAGGATCCATGCAAAATTGGGATTTAAACAATTTAAGATCAACAAAGCCATTCTAAAAAAAAGAAACCTAGAAATGTAGCAATTTAATGGTTGCTGTGCTTGAAAATGTAAAATACTTAAATTTACCTCTACATGGCAAATGTCAGATAAAGGATAACTTCTTTTTTTTTTTAATTAAAAATCTTTTTTTTTTAAAGATTTATTTATTTTTATAAGCACTGGGTACAGTCAGAAGCATGGGAGGGTGAGAGAATTCACCAGAGCCAGAGCGGGGAGCAGAACAGGCAGAAGGACCGAAGTACACTGCTGAGGGGAGCAGCGGGCACTGCAGGAGAGGTCTGTGCGCCATGTGGGACCCTCACCCGGTGGCCGGGGATCGAACCTGCACTGCAGAGGCTGCAGGCAGCTTCGCAGCCCAGCGCTCAACCGCTGCGCCACCAGGGTAGGCCCTAAAGGATAACTTCTTTAATGTTTAAATTGCTTTCACAAAATATTCAGAGGAAAACCACATCACAATAGAAAGATAAGGTAAAAAGAAGCAGCTAACAGCAAAAGAAATTAAATTAATTTTAACTTAAGAACATATATTCAATCTTGCTGAAAATTAAAGTGGGATTTAAAACATTGAACAGTTTTTTCTTGTTCATTATTCATACTGGTAATGTAGTAGTAGTAGACACAATAATGTTTGTTGAGCATTTTACATGAATCAACTTAGATAATCATCACAGAATCCCAAGGGATAATTGTTTATTGTCTCCCTCTGCAGTTCAACATTTATGGATAACATATATTTGTCTATTCACTGTTGGGTATTCAGTACTTACAGTAGTACTTACTAACTCACAAAATATGTTCAAAACTGTTTTTTGATTGAATAGAATTTTGATTTACAAATAAGAAAACTGAGGCACAAAGATGCGCAGTATCTCACCCAAAGACTCTTAGCTGGTAGTGGCTGAGTTCTTTTTTGCACCCACTCAGTCACTGAAGGAGTGAGTCACTAGAGTTTGAACTCTGAATTACTATACTAACCTCATTAACATAGAAAAATGTTTGGCAGTGTGTAACATCTACAAGCTAAGAATGGAAAGACATTATCAAACCTGTTTTAACTAATTTGCAGGGTAATTTGGACTGCCAGATCAAGAACAATTAATAGATTCTCCCATTTGCTTAAATCAGTCCTGTATATTTTATCTCTGTGAGTGTGATATCTTTATCACCTTGTCTCTAGCTATCTCCATACATCTCCTAGGCACACTTAATAACCTGTATATAGTTGTATACCCATATGTATCCTGTCAGATTTTCTTGGAAAGAAAGTTGTAATTTCTTTATGGAAATAGGCCCATATTTGATTGTGTATTGCTTTTGTAGTTTTTGAATTTTACCATATGCAAACATCATTTTTTAACCAAAAATGCTAAGGTGTACACTATATATTTGTATGTATCCAAATATATTTGTGTAAGGTTATATATAATTTATTTTTATGTGATCTAAATTTTTTTTTAATTTAAAGTTTATTTTTATATTCCCCATACAATTACAACCCCTTTATTTTCACCCCAATTCCTCCTTTCCCCATCCCCTACCCCCCATAGAGTGTCTCTGGTTCATAGTTGTTTGTTGATTTTGATATTTTCTTTCTTATAGTTATTCTTTTTCCTGGTCCATAATTAGGTTTTCTAGATTCCTGCTATGAGTGAGACCATCCGGTATTTTTCTTTTTCTTTCTGGCTTATTTCGCTGAGCATGATCCCTTCCAGCTCCATCCATGTTACTGCAAATTGCATGTGTTTATCTTTTTTGAATGCTGAGTAATATTCCATGGTGTATATGTACCACATCTTCTTGATCCAGTCATCTATTTTTGGGCATTTGGGTTGTTTCCAAAGCTTAGCTATTGTAAATAGTGCTGCTATAAACATAGGGATGCAGGTGTTCTTTGGAATTGTTATTTCTGTGTCCTTTGGGTAAATACCTAGGAGTGGAATTGCTGGATCCTGTGGAAGCTCTATGTTTAGTAGGTCAAGAAATCTCCACACAGCTCTCCATAAAATGGGATATATAATTTAAATTAAATCTAGAATAAACTTTCCCCTCCAATTTGGAAATGCATACCAGCATGTATAGTAAGGTAAAATCTAAAAAATTAACATTAAAGGTAGGTCAAGACTAGAAACATTGTGTTGTTTTAAGACTAGATAATGTTATAAATTTTGAAGAAATTTGCTTTAGCCATTTGTATAAATCTGAATGATAATTAAGCAATTTTGTGAAAACTGTTATTATATACTCAAGTTTTAGGTTGTGTTGGTGATATTTTCTAAAGATAAAAGGTTTATTAGTCTGCGATCTAGTATTACTGTTCTGTGAAAAACAGCATGAGGCTAAAGATAGTATTTCAGAAACGTTTAAAGTTAAAAAAAAACTTAGAACAGCAATATCTAAATTTCCTTGTAGAAGTTTTAAAATTGTTATTTTCCATAAATTGCAAGGAAAAAAAGGTAAATAAGTGTTTAAATATAACCAATTTCTCCCACCCCGAGGAACTTTTATTTTTTATGTGGTAATTATGAAAAGTCAAATTTCTAAAAAAGATAATCAAGTGGCATCAATTCATTCCCGCACTTAACCTTTAAGGAAGGAATCCAAGTAAATGATATAATTTTTATGGCAGACTTAAAAGTAAAATGCAGATATAGAAGCAAGAAATAAAATAGTTTTATGTGTATGGCAAACATTCTAGAGGTCCCTGCAGTTAACATTCATCAATTAGATGCATTCATCTATCTGGCCACTACTAAAGTATCAACTAGGGACCTACAGAGGCTGACTGAGAACCTTATAAAACTCATAGCAGGAATAAAGAAAACAGTGGCAGCATTTACTGTCATTCCCATAAGCTTAAATTCTAATTTCACAAATAGAAATTGGGCAGGTATAAGGGGGAGAATAAAATAATATGGCAGTCATAAGTTTTTAAAATATGATATTGAAGGCTAAGTAGGGAAAAAAGGTGACTACTCACCTCTTTGTAGATATAGAATTTAAAATTCAATTAACATTTATGATAATTTATAGCCCAAAAACCCCTCTATTCTTAAGTACTGAGGATATGAATGTGAGAAAGATTTATTTCTCAAAATAACTTGTATCTGTAATTGGAATGTCCTTTTGAGACTGAAATAGTTGATTTGACAGATATAGTAAAGAGTGGGACTGTTCAAGGGCATGAAAATAATTGGAGTAAACACAAAAGTTGGAGAAATCAAGTTTCAAATTTCAAATTGATCCTAAAGTCCATAGTCATTTCATGATTTTGAGCAAAACAAGAACTTTTGAGGTAGGTAACTTAACGTGGCTACAAAGACTAAGACAAACAAGTCAGTTATGGTTGTTTTACAGCTTACAAAAGGAATGAGAGACTGGAACAATATGATGAGTGCGAATTTAAATAGAAAAATCAGAATTGAAGAATAGTTTAGAGAAAGAATTGGAAAATCACAATTATAGAGGCACTGACTACTATATAATTAGCTTACTTTTTGGGGAAAATCTCTTCATAATTCTGATCTTCTTTGGAACATATTAAAAAAAATGGATGGGGGAAGGGAAGTCATCCCAAGAAATGCGAAGAAAAGCTACAAGAGGGAGTTTGAGAGACAAAAAGAGGTGTACAGAGAGAGAAAGATTTGAAGACAGAGCTAGGGAAAAAGATATAAAGGGAAAAGATATAAGAGGCAGAGAGGTAGAGTGGAGAGAAGAAAAGATTTTATCTTCCTTTCCCCTCTTTTCCTACAAAGGACACCTATAGCTCCTGTTTCCTTGTGAGACTCCTTTTGTTTCTGACACACACAGATCAGATATACCATTATAGCAAATAACCGTGCATTGTGGGGGTGGGAAGGGACTTTCTGTGCTAACCATTACACTCTGGATTTTCGTCATTCCTAGAGATGTTGTTTGAGCCATAATTAATCCTCATGGTGTTTTTGTCTTACTAACATCTCTGATCAGGGAGCAAACCTCAGTTTTTCCCCTTTAAGTTCAGAAAATTGTGTCTTCTAATGTAGAGGTAGCTGTGGGAGCCACATACTGCCCCTACATCCTTCAAGGGCAGAGGTTGGAAACAGATCTGTTATATCCAGATATACCAGTCCCTGGTGTTATGTAGAAGGACTTTACAGATTTTAGAAGGATTTCAAATATATCTGTGGGCTCAGTTGCCATAATAATTCTGTATGTAGCACCTTAGGGGTTTTATAAATCGACATCATCCCACAGAGCAAATGACAGCATAAACATGCCAAATACTTTGATTCTAAGATGTAGAAAACTAAATAGACCATGGGGAATGATGTCAGAGCCAGGATTCTGTGAGTCAAATTTGAGTCAAGAATGCCTAAGTAGGGCCTCCCCGGTGGCGCAGCGGTTGAGTGCTGGGTTGCGAAGCTGCCCGAGGCCTCTGCGGCGCCAGTTCGATCCCCGGCTGCTCCCCGGCCACCGGAGGAGGGTCCCACATGGCGCGCAGACCTCTCCTGCCGCCCGCTGCTCCCCTCAGCAGTGTACCTCGGCCCTTCTGCCTGCCCTGCTCCCCGCTCTGGCTCTGGTGAATTCTCTCACCCTCCCGCGCTTCTGACTGTACCCAGTGCATGTATAAAAACAAACAAACAAACAAACAAATAAATAAAACATGCCTCTATTAAAAAAAAAAAAAAGAATGCCTAAGTAGCACCTGAATGCGTATGATTATGTATTAAGCAAAGGTATTATACAAGGGTATATTTTCCTTATTAAATGTCGTTTTCATTTTTTATGGGAAGTCAATTTAAGTCACTTAATGGGATTTTGTTTTTATTGGTAGTGTTCATAAAAATAATCTATACATTAGTTTCCTCTGTATTATATATTGTCATACTGATTTTCTAGATTCTTTTTAAAAAATGTCAGTAGAATAGTTGATAATTGTGTTTGCTGAGACAAAAAGTCTGTCCTGCTTAAAGATTCTTTATCTACCAACTGGATAATATGTGAAATTCCACATATGAAAACTTGATTTCTTTTATCTCAGATTCCTTTAAAATACCAATAACATTGTGGAACACTTAAAATTGTTTCCATTCATTTCTTACTTAATGGAGATGAGTTTTAGGAACTTTTATGACAGCTCCTTTTTATGGGAAAGAAGGAGGGAAGGAGTGTGAGAACATTGGGTACTTGCCGTATCTCATTGAGGAGGAGGAAAGGGAGAATGGGAACAGATGTGCTTACATCTGGCCCTAACTTTCTGTCTCTGGCTTTTTTACAAACTCATTGTAACACTGTAATCATGCCTCCAGTATGCGAAGCTTGACTCATTAGTTTGGCTTCTCAGTGATCTAACATATTTGCGGTCTCCAAAACTTTCTAAATGCTGCATAAGACTGTTAATAATTGGGAATCCTAGAGACATCAAAAAACAGTGTTTAAAAATTACTGTATGTTAAGAATAATTTGCTTGTGAATTGGATTTTTGTGGCTAATTTTTAAAACAAATGAATTTGCTAATAAAAATGATTGGCTAATATTTAGGTAAATAGAAATTAAATGCAATAAAATAAATCATCTACAACAGCTTTACAAATCAAATAATTTTAAGTATTCAGACAATGTAAGAAACAGATGAGAGATAAATAATAAACAAGAAAGAAAAATATATCAAATGCCAGAAAAATGTAGTATATTCAATATGTTAGAACAGAGATTTAGATTTAGTTTTTTAGAAGACCATCTATGTGCAGCTAAGAGAAACATGTAAAACAAAAATGAGTAAAAGTTATTACATCCATATAAATGAAATTATAAGCATAAAGGAGCAGAAATAAATACTTTAATGCATTCATTGAGAACACAAGGCATATCTACCAGAAAGTTATGTGTCATGAATACTTTTGCACTTTAAATAGTTTTGAAATTCTTAAAAAGAAACTCGAATAAGAGAAATAAAAATATCACTGTAGGAAGAATTAACACCTCTTTTAGAAAAGAAGAAACCAAGTAGACAATAAAACAAGTAAGGATACAAACAAAGACTTTGAAAAAAATATAGTTAAGAAGATGAGAACAAAGACATAACCTGGAATTGAAATATATTGCTGGTGACAAAGATCCCATCTTCCAAATTTGGAAAATTCTTGTGGAAAATATTTGCAGCATTAATAATAGTTGTTAGCAGTGATAACTCAAAGATCTGGACATCAGCTACAGATCAGGAAAATATAAAACAAAGTATGCAGCATTAAGACAAAACTAATTGATTAAAATGATTAAAAATGCAAATAATAAGTAGTATTTTTAAGCATGTGGAGAATCAGATGCATATAGACAGTAGTAGAACGTAAATTCGTAAGATTTTATAGCAAACATTCTTGACATGATTCATACTTTAATGCATTCCTGCTGATATGGTCAACATTTGTGAAAAGGGAGTGTCCGAAGATATTTATTCTTACATAATGCAAACATATGAAATTAAAATATGTAAATTGATAGTGGAATTACTGAAAATATGGTACCTTGGTATTAACATGATAAAGAATGAGATAAATCTTAATGAACTGATATGGGAAATGTTCCTTATTAATCACTAAATAAAAATGGAGACTCAGGGAAAGAGAATTAATAATAAACCTAAAAATAAACATATATGTAAATGTATTCACATATACACAGACATAAACATGCAGATGCATCAAAGGAAGAAAGTCTACTGGGAAACACAGACATTTAACATTATTATCATATTGATATAGACATGGGAATGTAGAGAATCGAGGACTTTTATTGGTATTTACTTCAAAACATTTTTTTTTGTTTTCTTACATTGTTGTTAATTTTTGGACAGTATTTGATTTCTGCCCTCAGGTCTAGTCCTCATGTTTCTCCCCCCACCAAGCACCTATGATCCATCTCTCCCATCACTTACGTTATTCCCTCCCCTGTTTTGAGCCCCCTCCTACATCCTCCCCTGTTGGATGCCTCAGATCTATGGTCAGCTTTCAGGTTTTGTCTTTCCTGAACCTTTGTGTGGCTTCTGTATATTCCACATATAAGTGAAACCATTCATCGCTTCTCAGCCTTTTGGCTGAGATCAAGTGAAGTGAAACCATTCAATATTTATCATTTTCCTTCTGACTTATTTCACTTAACATAATCCCTTCCAGCTCCATTCACTTTGCCACAAATAATATGAGTTTATCTTTTTCTTTTGATCACTGAGTAGTAGTCCACTGTGTAATATATGCACATCTTCTTGATCCAGTTATCACTTTGGAGGCATTTGGGTTGTTTCCTTATTTTAGTTGTAAAAATAGTGCTGCAATAAACATAAGAGTGCAGGTTTCTTTTCAAATTAGTGTTTTGTGTTCTTTGGGTAGCTTTCTAGAAGTGGAATCATTGGATCATATGGTACATCCATTTTTAGTGTTTTGAGAAATCTCCACACAACTTTCCATAGTGGCTGAACCAGTTTGCATTCCCACCAGCAGTGTAAGAGGGTTCCTTTTTCTCTACATTCTTGACAGTATTTGTTGTATCTGTTTTTTTTTTTTTCCCCAACATGGGTCATTCTGGCCAGTGTGAGGTGGTATCTCATTGTGGTTTTGATTTGCCTTTCCCTGATAGTAAGTGTTGAATATTATTTCATATGTCTGTTGGCATTTGTATTTCTTCTTTGGAGAAGTGTCTTTTTAGCTTTTCTGCCCATTTTTTAAAAAGATTTATTTTTATTCATACAAAAACTGGGGTGTAGGCCAGAGGTACCGGGGGAGGTTGAGAGGATTCACTAGACAGAGTGGGGAGCAGAGTAGACAGATCTACTGAAATACACTGCTGAGGGGAGCAGCGGGCGAGGCATGAGTGGTCTGCTGCACCATGCGGGTTATTTGCTCCCTGGCCAGGGATTGAACTCATGCTGCAGTATGAACTCATGCTGGCAATAGCTTGATAGTGCTGAGGCTTAACCCCTTGTGCCACCAGGGAGGCTCCACTTCTGCCCATTTTTTATTGCGTTGTTTGCTTAGTTTTTGTTGAGTCGTGTAAACTTTGTAGATCTTTGATATCATTCCCTTATCAGTTGTATGGTGTGCAGATATTTTCTCCATTCAATGAGATATCTCTTCATTTTAGTTGCTGACTCTTGCTGTACAGAGCTTACAAAACTAATTTATTTCACTGACTGTTAAGTTATAATTAAATAGTCAATGTTGACTAGTTGTTTGCTTTCAAACTTCATGGCTAATGATGATGCAAGAGTTTCTTCATAGTTACATACTCCAGCTCATTTTGGGTAAAAAATATATATATTGAAAAATCAGACTTCGTGAATATGTTTTTATTTTTTCTAATAAATAAAGGGTTGTGTTGGCGTGTCCTTAGTTCAGCTATCATTTTGTAAAGTATAAATGCTTATCTATTATAGATGTGACAACATACCTACAGATATTCCTCAATTTCTTATAGTCTACTATAAAAATGGTTAGTTTTAATAAGATTTGAAACCATCTGTATCTATCTTTATATATGCCATATAACAAAATAAACCAAATATATGGTTTAAACTCAGTCGGTTTTATAAAGTCTTTTAAGGGAAGGCAATCCCAATTTTGGAGATAGGAACTAGTAAAAATCCAAATTCTGGGCCAAAGGGAAACCACACTATTGATTTAGAAAGATTTGCGTGGGATATTTGTTACACACAAGGCAAGTAGACGTTGTAATTTAAAGACTTAGTATTTGTGATGAACCAGAAAATAGTCCACCAGAAGTGGATTATTCTACGGTTTAAAGGAATAGAAATGTTTGATTTTATTTCCATTCTCTTCTATGTTTTGGTCTAAGGACCTCATTAATACTCTTAACTAGTAATAAAGACTACACAGAGTTTAGCTTAGAGAATATTAGAAGTCGGGCCTCCCCTGGTGGTGCAGGCGGTTGAGCACAGCACTGAGAAGCTGTCAGCAGCCTCTGGAGCGTGGGTTCCATCCTGGCTGACTGGCAAGAATCCCATATAGTGCAGCAAATCTCTTCTGTCTCGCCCGCTGCTCCCCTCAGCAGTATATTTCAGTAGATCTGCCTGTTTTGCTCCCTGCTCTGTCTCTGGTGAATCCTCTCACCCTCCTGTGCATCTGGCCTGTACCCTGGTTCTTGTATGCATGAATAAATAAATCTTAAAAGAAAAGAAAAGAAAAAGAAGTCATAAGAATCCACAAGCATGTACACAATTAGCTGTCAGGATGATGATATCAGTAGATGCTCTTGTGTTCGAAAAATTCCACTGTACTGTTAAAACAGAATGAGATTAGAAAAGGCTATTAAAATAACACCCTAGTTGTTATTTTGAACCTTCTGTACCTCTAGGGGGCCCAAAACCGTACTGTGAAAACCATTGCTCCACGCATTGCCTAAAAACAGAAATTTGAACAAAAGGAAACATTACTTTATTGAATTTAACATCTATTTTCATTGAGAAAATGTTGCATTTATGGAAAAGCATGTTACTTTATATTGTGAAAGTTATGTGTGTAAGTATAGTTTATAAAAGATGGGGAGGGCTGCTAACAGTCTGTTGTGGAAAGATCAAGAATGCATCTCTTTAGTTCATACAGGTGGGGATTCTTGAGTGGACCAGACTGGGTATTCTGAGTTTGGAGTGCCAAGTCCTAGCTGTAGTGTCTGCTGAAACACCCTGATGTGTTGTTACTTTATACTTAGGAATTCAATTTGGAGGAATAGATGAACTATAGAGCATGAGGGGACCAGATTCCCAAGTCAAAATGTCCTGTGAAGGTAAGGAACTATGACCTCTTGAAGAAGGGTAGATTTGCACAGGGAACAGAATTTACTTCTGCTTGAGTGTAGGGTAACCCTCTGACAGAAAGGTAAAAAAAATTTTTTCCCATGAGGAATTCCTTTACACATCGCTAACTTAATTTTCTTTCTTGCACTCCCCAAAGAGTAGTATGTAGCACAGTTTTAAAGATATCTCTTCCTTCCTATAGGCATCTTTGTTATATTTTCTAGATACTGTCAACCTTTCTGAAGATTGAAGCACAGGGATTGTGAGAGAAATGGCACTGTCGTCATGTTCCCTTGGCTGCAGAGGGGGTGGCAGAAATGGCATTGCATCAGAGAGAGGGGCCATCGGGGCTCCTTGTGAACTCTGTCGAAGTGTGTGGTGATCACAGACCATACAGCTGTCATGGAGATAACTGGAGTGCAACTGAGACAAACCTTCCTCCTTTTTAAAATTCACTAGTGAAGGATGACCCCTGTCAGCAGGGAAGGAAAGATGCTGGTGCTTACATTTCTTTCACTGTCATTCTCTTTTAAAAGCAGTTTCCTTAGATGAATCTTGGCAGTTGAAAATCATTGTCATCTTTTTTTTTTTTTAATAAACATACAAGAAAACTTTTTACAGTACCATTTGCAAGTCATGTTCACTTAATAATAACAATAATCAAAATGTTATTCTCATTAAAAATATTGTTTTCCTGAAGACAAACATTAGGAAAACAGCTCATTCCTTTCACAAAATCACTGTCATCTTTCGGCCTTTAATTTAAGATAGAGCTACAATCCATGGTCTTTTAATTAAAAGTATTAAAGTCCTTCCTGATGGTCTAGAGATTACTTTTGCAGCTCATTTTGTTTTCTTTCATCCACCACTTGAAATGCTTTCATCTCTCAATTATAGGTTTATTTAAATAGCAGGGAAATTTGTTCAGAATTTGTGTAGAATTTTCTTATTTAAGAAAAATAGCAGTGTTGCCAAACAATTTCATAAATTCTTCTCTAATTTGTGAACTCTTTATCTTATTTTTTTTCTGAGGAATTGCCCTCTGTCCCTCACTAAGGCAATGTGATAGACATGATTTTTCTCCTGTAGGATTTGATTTCTGTCTCCTTTTGAATATAAGAATATATCCTAATAATTACATTTATTTTACATTAACTTAAGGATATGTCCTCAATTCCTAAAATATATATCGCATATATAATAGAAGGCATTATATGTTCTACATATATTCCTGTAGCCTTTTAAAATCAAAGAGTGTCTGATAAATAGCATTGGCTGTCAGAAACATCATATACCACATTCAGTGTAGCCACTCAGATCTTCAGTCTCTCCAAAAATGTAATTACAAATTCAGCTGGCATTTGGAGCAAGAATTATAGGCACATCTGTCTAATGTGTTCTGTTGTATCTATTAATCTTTTATGCAGGGTACTTCAACATTTGCTAAAATACATTTTTAAACTATAACCAGAATAGAATTTATTTTGACATTTCAGGGTATGTAGAATTGAATCCTTATCCTGTATAAAAAGTTACAATTTTTTTTTATTATTTTTATATTCCCCATACAATTGCAACCCCCTGATTTTGACCCTAATCCCTCCTTTCCCCGCCCCCCCCCCAGTGTGTCTCTGGTTCATAGTTTGTTGATTTTTGATTAAAAAGTTATGATTTTGGGTCTCCCCGGTGGCGCAGCGGTTGAGCGCTAGGTTGCGCTGGGTTGTGGGGCTGCCCGCAGCCTCTGCAGCGCTGGTTCGATCCCTGGCTGCTCCCCCGCCACCAGAGGAGGGTCCCGCATGGCGCGCAGACCTCTCCTGCCGCCCGCTGCTCCCCTCAGCAGTGTACTTCGGTCCTTCTGCCTGCTCTGCTCCCCGCTCTGGCTCTGGTAAATTCTCTCACCCTCCCGCGCTTCTGACTGTACTCAGTGCTTGTATAAATAAACAAACAAATAACTCTTAAAAAAAAAAGAAAATAAATTTTAAAAAATTTTTAAAAAAGTTATGATTTTAATTAAGTACATTGTTTTATATTTCTCTTGGAACTCCTTTTTCTCAGTCTCAGGTGATTTATGCAGTCTTCTATTTTAGATTTACTCTAAGAACTCATTTTTCTCAGTCATGTGCAATTCATGAAGTCGTACATTTCTATCAAGATATTGCACATGAATAAGTGAGAATATTCTTTTATCCCCCTTCTTTCTAGTGTAAAGTTTTGTGTGTGTTTGTGTGTGTGTGTGTTTGTGTGTGTGAAAGATGAAAAACTCACTGGTCATGAAATCTGCTAAAGCAGTTTAAATAAGGTTTCCTCCCATAAAGACTGAAGTATCACAGAATGTTTAAATTCCTTTACTGTTCTTTAAAAGTTAAGTGAAAAGCAGAAAGAAAAACATTAACAAAGAAAGTAGAAACCACTTTTATACCAATGAGTTAATGTTTTATCAACATAATATTCCCTTAACTAGGGACAAATCCTGAATTTGTCTTCTATTACCTTTACTTCCTCCTACCATCTTTTCTTACCTGAACTATTCCTATGTTGCTAAGAGATTCCCCATGTCTACTCTTGTCATTTTACAATCTATTCTTTGCATAATAGCCAGAGTAGTCATCTAAATGTCTTGCTTATCTACTCAAAATCTTCTAGTAGTATCATGTCATTCAGAGTAAAAGCCAAAACCCTGAGAGTAGCCAACATGATTAGACATCATTTGAACCCCAATTTCTCTACCTATTTTTTTAATAATTTATTTTCTTACATCATTGTTCAATTTTGGACAGTTTTTACTTCTCCCCTCAGGTGTAGCCCCATTGTTTTCCTACCACCATAGCACCCATGATCTATCATCATAATCCCTTGTGCTAACCCTCCTCCCCCACACCCTGTTTTGACCATTCTTTTCCCCCACCTCTGCTAGATGCTTCAGATCTATGGTCAGTTTTCAAGTTTTGTCTTTTTCCTGACCCTTTGTTTGGTTTCTCTATATTCCACTTATAAGTGAGACCATCCTATATTTATCTTTCCCCTTCTAACTTATTTTACTCTGTAAAATCCCATCCAGCTCTGTCCATGTTGCTGCAAATGGCATGAGCTTATCATTTTTATTTATTTATTTATTTATTTATTTACACAAGCACTGGGTAGAGTCAGAAACTCGGGAGGGTGAGAGAATTCACCAGAGCCAGAGCGGGGAGCAGAACAGGCAGAACGATGAAATACACTGCTGAGGGGAGCAGTGGCCACGACAGGAGAGGCCTGTGTGCCTGTGTGCCACCATGTGTGCCTCACTGGTGGCCGGGAATCGGACTGGCACTGCGGAGGCTACGGGCAGCCTCGCAGCCCAGCGCTCAACCACTGCACCAACAGGGGAGGCCCTGAGCTTTTCTTTTTTGACCACTGTGTAGTATTCCATTGTCTTACTTTTTTTTTTTTTAAGATTTATTTATACAAGAACCAGGGTAGAGGCCAGATGTGCAGGTGGGTGAGAAGATTCACCAGAGACAGAGCCAGGAACAGAACAGGCAGACTGACTGAAATACACTGCTGAGGGGAGCAGTGGGTGAGACAGGAGAGGTCTGCCCCACCATGTGGGCATCTCTGTGGCCGGCTGGGGTTTAACCCACCCTGTAGAGGCTGTGGATAGCTTCACAACGCTACGCTCAAATGCCTGTGGCAACAGGGAGGCCCTGCCTTACCTACTTTCTTTATTCTAATCATACTGGTTTCCTTGTTCTTCATACCAGTCAGACATGTTTTTTGCACTGGGATTTCCTCTCTGCTATCCTCTCTACCTGAACCACTCTTCCCACAGATGTTTTTATGGCTTGCTTGCCTTCATGAAAACATTCTTTATCCCATACCCATCTCACAACTTTTCTTATCCCCCTAACTTGCTTGGTTTCTTCCATAGCACTTGTAATCTCTATACTGTATAATTATCTTTTTTTTTTTTAAGATTTATTTATTTATAGAAGAGCTGGGGTAAAGGCCAGAGGTGTGGGAGGGTGAGAAGACCCACCAGAGACAGAGTGGGGAGTAAAACAGGCAGAGGGACTGAAAACACTGCGAGGGTTGCAGCAGGTGAGACAGGAGAGGTCTGCCATGCCATGTGGGTGTCTTTCTGGCTGGCCAGGAATCGAACCAGTACTGCAGAGGCTGATGACAGCTTCACAGTGCTGCACTCAACCTGCTGCGCCACCCGGGAGGCCCTTGTTTTTTATTTTTATTTTTTAAGATTTTATTAATGCATCCAAAAACTGGGGTACAGGCCAGAGGTGCGGGGGGTGAGAGGATTTGCCAGAGACAGAGTGGGAAACAGAACAGGCAGATTGACTGAACTGTACTGCTGAGGGGTGCAGTGGGCGAGTCAGGAGAGGTCTGCTGTGCCATGTGGGTAGCTCCATTGCTGGGGATAGAACTTGGCTGCAGCCTCATAGATTGCGTCTTAACCCCTTGTGCCACCAGGGAGGCCCTTGTTTTTTATTTTGTATCTGACACCACTGAAATGTCATCTGCATGAGGTCAATGATTTTATTTTTGATCATTGATACATTTCCAGGTCTAGATTGGCACCAGGTTACAAAGTCGGCACTCAGAAAATAACTATTGAATGAGCAAAATTATCCTAGCTCAAGAATGTTTACCTGATCTACCCTTAACCCAGTTTTAGGAGATTTGCATGCTGTTGATTATACTTGAACTCTAGCTTATGAGGTTTTGGTTTTGCTTCAACAAAAGCTTTTTCAGAGATATTTTAGACATTAAGTGTTTCAGGATAGCCATTTCTTCTAACTTTATTATGAGCTCAGATTGCCTCTGTATTGTGGCTTTTCAACTCATCGAGACAGTTGCATGTACAGTTTTCCCTGCACAACTTACCATAATGTCTCTTTCCCTGTAGGACCACCCAGGGTTTGCTGTTGTGCTTTCATGCTTTCCCAGCACAGCCTCCACGTGCACAGCCACTTTGTGCATGTAGTGTTTAACCATCTCATAGAAGATGTACTCCTAAATGTTGAACCATTTATAATTTTTTTCTTTCATTTGCCATCCCATTTTGGATCCCTCTGCCCCAGTTTTATATGAAAAGAAAAAAGGAAGACGTTACAGGATGAAACTTGGCATTGAGCAAGGTTGCTTTAGCTTTGTACACAGTTCTTTCACCTGTATGAAAGCCCAACTAGAACATTGAGACACAATTGATGTTAATTTCTGTTTTTCCCCTAGCTTCTCATCATTATCCCATCAAAATCAGTTTACCTATTTTTATAGCTACTCCTTCAAAAATTGTAGGGAGAAGACGATAAAATAACACTAGTGCTTTTTCAGTCTCCAGGCATAATATCAGTGAAATTAATCAATCAAATTTCTTCAAATCTCAAGCTGTACTGAAACTAAATTTTATGTTTGGTGCACATACTTCATGCAAGATTTAATTTAGAAAGGTAAATTAGAATCTGTATGTATAATTTGAGAAACATTTGGCTTAGATTACTGGGAGGCAACATAATGCAGTAGCTTTATTCTGGAGTATATGCATTTGGATTTTATGAAGTAATTTTATAGTTTTGATGTAACAAGAAAGTAAGACTTTTTTCAAATGACATGATTAAAAGGACTCTGTGATCTGTTACTCATCAGAGCATGACTGTTGGCTTTTTATTTGTTTTTTGACATTATAAGAAACATGATACTCTTTTATTGTTTAATGAAAAGAGCCATTTTTCTCAGTTACTTTGCTTTGAGGTGAAATTCAAAATCCGTGAGACCTTAAATGGGTCTGAGATAGAAATTTATATCAAAATGTATGTCTTCGTAATTACAATGAATTTAGAAAATAATCTTTTTTTTTTTTTTTTTTTTGTCAGTCTGAGGAGAAAGGCTAACTAGGAACAGAAAGGTTGAAACCTGGTTTGGCAAAGGGAATGAATTAATATTGCCTAGAGAGATGGTAGTGTTTTCCCCATGTGATCACAATCCATTAGTTCATAAAAAAATGCACTCTTAAGTTGCTTTAGGTTTTTTGTTTTGGCTCACCAAATGTTTAACCTCTTGCCCTTCAAAAATGTGGATAGCGGGCCTCCCTGGTGGTGCAGCGGTTGAGTGCTGGGTTGCGAAGCTGCCCGCAGCCTCTGCAGCGCCGGTTCCATCCCCGGCCACCGGGTGAGGGTCCCACATGGCG
Source organism: Talpa occidentalis (assembly GCF_014898055.3). Taxonomy (NCBI): domain Eukaryota; kingdom Metazoa; phylum Chordata; class Mammalia; order Eulipotyphla; family Talpidae; genus Talpa; species Talpa occidentalis. The sequence goes on along the minus strand of NW_023601322.1, from coordinate 76,832,782 downwards.
CGCAGACCTCTCCTGCCGCCCGCCTCTCCCCTCAGCAGTGTACTTCGGTCCTTCTGCCTGCTCTGCTCCCCGCTCTGGCTCTGGTGAATCCTCTCACCCTCCTGCGCTTCTGACTGTACCCAGTGCTTGTATAAATAAATAAATAAATAAATCTTTAAAAAAAAAATGTGGATAGCCATTGTAGTTTGTTTTAAATTTTCTTCACAGTTGAAAACATTATTTTTTTAAAGATTTATTTATTTTTATTTTTTATACAAGCACTGGGTACAGTCAGAAGCGCGGGAGGGTGAGAGAATTCACCAGAGTCAGAGTGGAGAGTAAAGCAGGAAGACTGACTAAGTACACTGCTAAGGGGAGCAGCGGGCAGCAGGAGAGGTCTGCGCGCCATGTGGGAACGCCTCCGATGGCCAGGGAGCAGCCGGGGATTGAACCGGCGCTGCAGAGGCTGTGGGCAGCTTCGCCACCCAGCACTCAACTGCTGCGCCACCGGGGAGGCCCACAGTTGAAAACATTATTAACAATTAAGCAAGTCTCTCAATTTTGAACACCTCTTTCACCTTTCCGAATATTATCAGTCACCAAAACTAATAGTCCTTCTTCAAATCAACCAGTTAGGTCATGGTTTCTAGTTCTCCTTACGAAGTTTCTCTAGTGGATTTTTTTATTTTTGAGGTTGTTGACAACACATAGCCCATGTGGTTCCTTCTCCAGCCACTTTGCCTCACATAAACTTCCCAACACTCAGTAAGAGATGGAAGGAAGGAGAATATTAGTCCTTTAAGAGGGAGAATCAAAGCAAAACAGTTCTTCTCTTGTGGTAGCTATTTCATGCAGAAGAAAATAGACTGTTCTCTTGTGGAATGGGGCTCTGTTAATGGCCCCATAGATCACTCCTTGTTCACCCCATATCAGGGATGTCTTGTTTGTATCACTAATGACCATAATGTAGGTTCTTCATTGCCAATAAACTTCTTTTGAGTGTTAGAAATGTGGAGTGGCTTGTGTAACAAAGACTGATATAGAAGCATTTTTGGAGACCAGCCTGGACTATTAAAGAAGGGTGTGAGCAATAGCCACAGACACTCAAGTGGACAACATTTTGGCCCCTTTTACTCAAGTAATTTCTTTGCAGCTGCTGAACTTATTTGCATCAACTGTTTTCAGTTACTCAGGGAGACAAAATTAAGTAATAAAAGCCATCAAAGCACTTTTTTTGGCCACCAGGTACTCAGTAATTCACTACTACATCTAATTTGTTTATTCAGTGCAACATATGCTTGAACAAACATTCTTAGAATGTTTGTTAGAATGGTTTTCAAGCCATTCTGTTTTCCCAACATGAAATAATAAAAATAATTTCCAACTGTCCATGTAGCCACGCAGATAATGGAGTCACATAGGTAACCCTGCAAAGATTTATTTTCACACACGTGTACCCATCAGTAATTAAACTAGTCACAGCTAAATCATATGAATATGTTTCACACACAGTTAGTTAAAAGTCACATTTTTAACTCATGTGAACGTATTTGCACAGAAGCATGAATCATTGCAGATAATACAGACATTACTACTGAATAATTTTGAATCTTCCTTCCTCTTGATTAAAAATAGGTGTAATCAGTGAAATACATTTCCTGCTTTTGCTTTATGTCTGTGACTTAAATACATGATTCTATCTTTTGTTATGAAATGTCTTGTGTCTTATGACAGAGTCTGTCAGAAGCTGGGAAAGAGCAGGGCTGAATGTGCATGAAATTTTTAGAGTGGTCAGGTACCACTAGAGACATGAAATCAGGGATGAAAGGAATCCTTTAAAGGTTTGTTGCTAAACAATTAACTGGTTAATGCCAGGACAATAGAGGGAAAGTGTTGGCTGCTTTAAAATAGTTGAAAGAAAATCGGCATGGTGGATTTTGGAGAGCTATTGGGAGCATATTATAAAAGAAGGGTGGAAAGATTATTAGGAACAGATTATGTAAGACTGCGCTGACCATGTTTAAGATTTGGATCATATCCTATGTGCAACAGGGAACTATAAAAGAGTTTCCATCAGGGAAGGTCATTAAATTTTAAGATCAACCTTGCTGATATGCAAATAATGGATCTTAGGGAGGCAAGAGTACACAGAAGAGGCAAGATGGCAAAGGAAACTTTTGCACAATCCAAGATGAGGCTGACAGTGATTTAAACTAGAGTGGAGAGTGAGAAAAGTGCATTTTTGGGGAAATATACTTAGGAAGTGAAATTGGAAATTTTGGTGGTGGTAGTGGAGCACAAATTTCTATGTAAGTCAATGAGGGAGTCATTTAGTTAGAAAAGTCTGAAATAAGTAATGATTTGGGATAACAGTCTAGTGATCAGATTCAGGTCTGTGAAATATCTGAGACAAAAGATGTGAACTTAAGTAGTGAAGTAAACTAATATTCTGGATTAACAGTGAGTGTAATTCTAGAAATTAGGGAGCGCTTTTCTCTTAAATCATGAGGAATATAAGAAACTAGTGTTCATACTCTGATACAGAGAATTTGGCAAGAGAAGAAAGGAGTCCAAATATTTTATTTTTTTTATTTTATTTTTTTTTTTTTTCAAACAACAACCAATTTATTCTCTCCAATGACAACCAATTTATTCTCAGTGGGTGAACTGAGGCTGGGTTGGACAGTTCTTCTCTTGGCCTCAGTTGAAACTGCTCATGGAGTTGCATCAGACAGTGACTGGAGTAGGAATGTTCTTTTTTTTTTTTTTTTTTTTGTAAGTAAACATGCTTGTTTTTATTTATTTATTTATTTTATTTTTTTTTTTAAATATTAAATTTTATTTTTATATTCCCCCATACAATTGCAAACGCCCCATTCTGACCCCAATCCTTCCCCTCCCGCCCCCCACCCCCAAAAAGTGTCTCTGGTTCATAGTTTTTTTGTTGATTTTGATTTTCACTTTCTTATATTCATTTTCCTGGTCCCTTATTTAAGTTTTCTAGATTCCTGCTATGAGTGAGACCATCCGGTATTTTTCTTTTTCTTTTTGGCTTATTTCGCTGAGCATGATCCCTTCCAGTGCCATCCATGTTGCTGCAAATTGCATGTGTTTATCTTTTTGAATGCTGAGTAATATTCCATGGTATATATGTACCACATCTTCTTGATCCAGTCATCTATTTTTGGGCATTTGGGTTGTTTCCAAAGCTTAGCTATTGTAAACAGTGCTGCTATAAACATAGGAGTGCAGGTGCTCTTTGGAATTGATGTTTCTGTGTCCTTTGGGTAAATACCTAGGAGTGGAATTGCTGGATCCTATGGAAGCTCTATGTTTAGTAGGTCCAGAAATCTCCACACAGCTCTCCATAGTGGTTGGACCAGTTTGCACTCCCACCAACAGTGCACAAGAGTTCCTTTTTCTCCACATCCTCGCCAACATTTGTTGTTGCTAGTTTTTTTAATATGTGCCATTCTCACTGGTGTGAGATGGTATCTCATGGTAGTTTTGATTTGCATTTCCCTGATTACAAGTGATGTTGAACATTTTTTCATATGTCTGTTGGCCATTTTCATTTCCTCTTCAGAGAAGTTTCTTTTTAGCTCTTCTGCCCATTTTTTGACTGGATTATTTTCTTTGTTGTTGCTGAGTCTCATCAGCTCTTTGCAGATTTTTGTGATCAGTCCTTTATCATTAGTGTTGGGTGCAAAAATGTTCTCCCAGTTGGTGGGGTTTCTCTTTGTTTTTGTTATTGTCTCTTTTGCTGTGCAGAAGCTCTTTAATTTGATGTAGTCCCAGCTGTTTATCTTTCTCTTCACTATCACTGCTTTGGGTGATGTGTCTGTAAAGATGTCTTTGATGTGCAAATCCCGTAGTGTTTCGCCTATATTTCCTTCTATGTATTTTATGGTTTCAGGTCTTATGTCTAGTTCTTTAATCCATTTTGAGTTGATTTTTGTGTATGGTGTGAGGTAGTGGTCAAGCTTCATTCTTTTGCATGTAGCGACCCAGTTTTCCCAGCACCATTTATTGAACAAACTTTCTTTGCTCCAATGCATAGTCTTTGCTCCTTTGTCAAAGATTAGTTGACCATAAATCTGTGGGTTTATTTCTGGATTTTCTATTCGATTCCATTGGTCTGTATGTCTGTTCTTGTTCCAATACCATGCAGTTTTGATGATTATGGCTTTGTAGTATAGTTTGAAGTCTGGGAGTGTGATGCCTCCATTTCCTTCTTTTTTTTTCAGTAGAGCTTTGGCTATTCGGGGTTTTTGGTGATTCCATATGAATTTCATCAATAATTGTTCTATTTCTTTGAAGAATGCCATTGAGATTTTGATTGGAATAGCATTGAATCTGTATATTGCTTTTGGTAGGATGGCCATTTTAATAATGTTTATTCTTCCAATCCATGAGCAGGGGATGTCTTTCCATTTCTTTGTGTCTTCTTCTTTTTCTTTTAACAGTGTTTTATAGTTTTCTTTGTATAGGTCCTTTACCTCTTTTGTTAGATTTATTCCCAAATATTTGATTTTTTTTGTTTCGATAATAAAAGGGGTGGTTTTTTTGATTTCTTCTTCTTCAGATTTATTGTTTGTGTATAGGAAGGCTACTGACTTTTGCGTGTTGATTTTGTATCCTGCCACTTTACTGAATTGATTGATGAGTTGAATTAGTTTTTCTGTGGAGATTTTGGGGTTCTCTATGTATATTATCATATCATCTGCAAATAGTGATAGTTTGACTTCTTCTTTTCCTATTTGGATTCCTTGGATGTCTTTCTCTTGTCTTATTGCTCTGGCTAGGACTTCCAGTATTATATTGAAAAGCAGTGGTGAGAGTGGACATCCTTGTCTTGTTCCAGATCTTAATGGAATTGCTTTCAGCTTTTCACCATTGAGAATGATACTGGCTGTTGGCTTGTCATAGATGGCCTTTATGATGTTGAGGTATGTTCCTTGTATCCCAAGAATTTCAAGGGCTTTTATCATGAATGGGTGTTGCACTTTGTCGAAAGCTTTCTCAGCATCTATTGATATTATCATATGGTTTTTATATTTCTTTTTGTTGATGTGTTGGATAACGTTGATTGATTTTCGGATGTTAAACCATCCTTGTGCCCCTGGAATGAATCCAACTTGGTCGTGGTGAATTATCTTATGGATACATTGTTGGATTCTGATAGCTAAAATTTTATTGAGGATTTTTGCATCAGTGTTCATTAGGGAGATTGGCCTATAGTTTTCCTTTTTTGTGTTGTCCTTATTCGGTTTTGGTATTAGTGTAATATTGGCTTCATAGAACGTGTTTGGTATTGTCCCTTCCTTCTCAATTTTTTGGAAGAGTTTGTGAAGGATAGGCACTAATTCGTCTCTGAATGTTGGTAGAATTCATTTGTAAATCCATCAGGTCCTGGGCTTTTGTTTTTGGGGAGGTTTTTAATTACCATTTCAATTTCGCTGCTTGTAATTGGTCTGTTTAGGTGTTCTATTTCTTCTTTATCTAGCTTTGGGTGATTGTAGAGTTGTAGGAATTTGTCCATCTCCTCTAGATTGTTGAACTTGTTTCCATATAACTGTTCATAGTAGTTACTGATTATTCTTTTGATTTCTGCTGTGTCCGTTGTGATTTCTCCTCTTTCATTTATGATTCTGTGTATTTGTGCTTTCTCCCTTTTTTCCTTTGTGAGCCTGGCTAGGGGTTTGTCTATTTTATTTATTTTTTCAAAGAACCAGCTCTTGGTTTCATTGATCTTTTGGATTGTTTTTTTAGTTTCAATTTCATTTATTTCTGCTTTGGTTTTTATTATTTCTTTTCTTCTACTGGTTCTGGGGTTTTTTTGTTGTTCTTTTTCTAGATCTTTGAGCTTCGAGATTAGGTTGTTTCTTTGAGTTCTTTCTTGTTTTTTGATGTGAGCTTCTATTGCTATATATTTTCCTCTTATTACTGCTTTTGCTGCATCCCATACATTTAGGATATTGGTGTCCTCCTTGTCATTCAATTCAAAGAATTTTTTAATTTCTTCTTTGATCTCCTCGTTAGTCCAGTGGTCTTCCAGTAGTGTGGCTTTTAATCTCCATGAGGTAGGATAGTTCCTTGCCTTCTTTTTATGATTTATTTCTAGTTTGATGCCTTCGTGGTCAGAAAAGATGGTTGGTATGATTTCAATCTTGGTGTATCTGTTGATGTTTGTCTTGTGCCCCAGTATGTGATCGATCCTGGAGAATGATCCGTGTGCGCTTGAGAAAAATGTGTACTCCGTTTTTTTTGGGTTTAGTGTTCTATAGATGTCTGTTAAGCCCAAATGCTCTAGGTCCTTATTTAGAGCTTTAGTTTCTTTACTTATTTTTTGTCTTGTTGATCTATCCATTGTTGATAGTGGTGTGTTGAAGTCTCCCACTACATATGTGTTTTCTCTGATGTCTGTTTTCAGAGAGGACAACAGTTGTCTGATATATTTTGGTGCTCTTTCGTTTGGTGAGTATATGTTAATGAGTGTTATTTCTTCTTGAAGTATTGTCCCCTTAATCATAATGTAGTGACCATTGGGGTCTCTTTTTATTTTTTTGAGTTTGAAGTCTGTTTTATCTGATATAAGTATAGCTGTTCCTGCTTTCTTTTTTGGCCCATTTGCTTGTAGGATTGTTTTCCATCCTTTGACTTTGAGCCTATTTTTATCTTTTGTAGCTAAATGTGTTTCCTGGAGACAGCAAAAGGTTGGGTTTTGTTTCTTAATCCAGGCTGCAACTCTGTGTCTTTTTATTGAAGAGTTTAGTCCATTTACATTTAGAGTTAATATTGATATGTTAGCATCTGTATTTGCCATTATGTTTGTCTTTCCTTTGATTTTATTTATTTATTCTTTTAATAACTTTTTTTTTTTTTGGTCTTCTTTCGTTGTTATTCGTCCCTCTGAGGTTCTGGCTTTAGGATTCCTTGTAGTATTTTTTGGAGTGGGGGTTTAGTCGCAATGAAATTCCGGAGTTTCTCTTTGTCTGGGAAGGTCCATATTCTTTCTTCATGGAGGAAAGAGAGCTTTGCGGGATAGAGTATTCTTGGTTGGCATCTGTTTTCTTGGAGTCTGTTGACTATGTCCCTCCACTCTCTCCTTGCCCGTAGTGTTTCTTCAGAGAAGTCTGATGTCAGCCTGATTGGTTTTCCTTTGAATGTTATCTGTTTCTTCCCTCTTGTCAGCTTCATTATTTTTCCTTGTCCTGGATTCTTGGGAGCTTTACTATTATGTGTCTTGCTGTGTTTTTCCTTTCGTCGTGGAAGTTTGGTGTTCTTCTTGCTTCTTGTATATCAATTTTCAGCTCCTTCTTCTCATTTGGGAAGTTCTCTTCAATTATATCCATGAATATTTTCTCTGTTCCTACATCTCTCTCCTCTCCTTCTGGAATTCCTATAACTCTTATATTTCCTTTCCTCATGGAGTCAGATAGTTCCCGAAGTCTTTCTTCATTCTTTTTCCTTCGTACTTCTCTTTCCTTTTCTGTTTTGGTTCTTTTTATTTCTGTGTCTTCAAGATTACTTATTCGTTCTTCCATTTCATCTATTCTGCTTTCATTGCTTTTCCCAGAGTTCTTTAGTTCCTCCATTAATTCTTTGATCTCCTGCATTTCTCTTACTTCCCTCTTTAGGGACTCAATTTCCTTCTTCTGATCTATCACTTTTTTAATCATGGCAATTTTAAATTCTCTTTCTGGAAGGCTCAGAAGTTCTTCCAAGTTGCTGTCGTTGCAATCTGGGGAGTGGTTTTCTTTTTGTGGTGTGCTTCTTTCCTGAGGAGTTGTTAGGTTGCGTGTGGTTCTTCTACTCCCTACTGTCTGTTTTCTAATTTGTCGTATGCGTTGGGACACTGTGTTGCTCGGACTGACTGACATCTTGGGTGAACTTCTCCGCTCCCCTCTGGCTCTTCCAGGAGCCATCTCTGTCTTCTGGGGGAGCTTTCTGCTGGTTTTAGGCAGTTTTTACTGAAGAAATGTCCCTGTTCTCAAATGGCGAAGCGGGATGCAGTCCCTGCGCCTCCGGTTTCAGGCACACTCTTCTGCGCACCCGGTCTGCCCCGGACGTGGGTGCCTGCTCCCTCTGTGGGCTCAGACTGCTGGTCGGAAGGGGCCTGGCGTGGAATAACTTCCCGGCTGGCCACTGGGTCCTCCAGAAACCTTCTGCCCTTTTCAAGCAGACTTAAGAGATGTCCTGTTTTATAGGGTGTTAGTGACTTTTTTTTCCTGGTCGCTAGGTGGCGCCAGAGATCTCTCCTATTGTCCTTGGGGGGCTGTTTTTCGCCTCCCCCCACCCCGTGGGACAGAGAACAGAGCGGGAATGGTAGGGTACACCTCAACAGCTTTGGGGTGCTGTGTCTGCCTTGTGCCCCACCGTCGTGGAGAACCCACGCCCCGAATTTTCGTGCCCCGGGTCTCAGTTCAAAGCCCTCAGGTCCAGGACGCGGGCTGTAGCCCAGTTCAGTGGCGCGGGAATGGCGCCTTTTGCACCCGGCTCCCGTGCCTGGGCGCCTGGTTCCTGCTTACTCAGGGAGGGACCTTCACCTCAGTGAGGACCTCCGTGCGTCTCCCCGCAAGCCTAGGTCGTCTCCCCGCAAGCCTAGGTCGCAGGCGCGGGGACCTGGGCAGCCGCGATCCTGGTCTGCACTTGCTTTTCAAGCGCGCCAGGCGAGCAGCGTTTCCCGTGCAGGCTTACCGGCAGCCCGGGCTGTGTGCGCTTCTCCAGGGGTCTTTGTTCTTCTCTAATGGGGCCCGGAGCAGTTCGCTCACAGCCGCGGCGGATCCTGCAGGGTTCGCCTCAGCTCCCATTCACGGGGTGTGGTGGCTGCAATAGTTCCTTTCCGCTCACAGTCCCGCTTGCTGCGTCGTTTGTTCTTGTTGGTTGTTTTGGTTTGTTGTTTCCTCCTCTCTGCGGGTCGGAGAGTGCCGCCTCTGTGGGCGGGGGAGGGGAGCAGGGTTCTGCGCTTCCCTCCCTTCTAGTCCTCTTTTATGGCCACTTTCTTCTTAGGGCAGTTTGCTGGCGTCACCCGTTTATCTTCCGTGTCCCAGTTCTCACTGGGACCTGCCGCTTTTCCTCCCTATTCACTTTTTTTAATGGGAGATCTTACTCGCAGCTTCTCCTCGTCTCCTCGCCGCCATGTTGCTCCGCCCCCCAGTCCAAATATTTTAAACAGAAAACCAAAAGTAAGAAAATTTCATTTATATTTAAGTTCCTTATTTAGTAGATAGAAAAGTTCACTCTATTGAAATATTTTCCAACAATGCAATGCCTTAAAATTTTTCTTTGCTTTGTAGCAATAATAATTACCGTATACTCTTCACAGCGCTATTTCATACATAGTTCATCCTAGAGACATGGTATTGCAGAAAAAGAAAGTGGTTTTGAATTTTCTGTTATCAAGTTGAATTTTATTCATGAGAAATTACCCTATTGTAATAAGTAAAAATATCTCCCATCATACACATGGTTGTCCTAACCCTTGTTTTTCAAGTTCTAGGCTGGAGTAGGGAATCCCTGGGGATTGGTGGGTGGGGAAAATACAGTCTAGGACAATAATCACTTGGACCTAGGGTATTGAGAGAATATTATGTGGGTTAATACCATAAAGCAGAAATACAGTTTCAGGTCAGAAATCTAGACCGAGGACGAGTATGGACATAAAACAGAAACAGCTGGGCTAGTTTAGAGAGAGCACACATGTAAAGCTGGCCTGTTAGAAATTGCCCATGAAGCTTGGTCTGGTGTAGATGGGGGAAGGTCTGGGAGTGAGAACTCCTGGCTGGAGGCCATAGTTGGCTTTTTGGGCATCATCCACTAATTTTGTTTTACAATCTTCTTATCTGTTACTAATACTGCTTATAACCCATTGCCCTGTGAAATTTACTCTCTAAGTGGTGTCTCATTCTGAGGAAATGAATCCAACTCAACAAGGCTTGATGAATACAGACATTTATTAAAAGCTTCTTTTGGAGGAGTGACTACTTAGCAGAGTTTTTTTTTTTTTCCAAATTATGTTTATTGAGGTAAAGTAGGTTTATATCTACGGTGTTGTACATCACAAAGAAAATGTCCTTAATTGAATTTGTGTATCTCTCCCTTACCCACACAGCAATTGCTGAAACCTTTTCTCCATTTCTGCCTTCAGCCTGACCTCTGCTCTCTTTCTCATGTATTTAAGCTAATAACCAGTATGCTGGGCAAAGGAGATTCCGGACCCATTACACAAAAACTTATATTCATTGTTGACAGAAAAGATTGGAAAAACGTACAGTGGAGTAATTTTAGGTCCCATTATTTTTCACTTTTATACAAATATATATATTGTACTTTAAGCAACATTTATGATGACTTACTCTATCCAAATGTAATTTCTGGTATGAAAATCAGAGAACAGGAGTTCCCATCTGGTTGCTTAACTTTCAGCAAGTCATAATATTTTTGAACCTTTATTTCCTCATATAGATAGTTAGGAATTTAAAAAAAACACTGTGAAAAAAGGTAATATCTTTTAATAAGTAATATGTACAATTTTGTGAGTCAACATTAGGGTAATATACTCACCTTATATATACTGCTCAGTATAAAATCTGGCACAGAATTGGCTTGTAAGAAACATTTATGGAGTAATGAACAAGTTAATCATTTTAGGCTTTTATAAAAATACCACTTACTCAATTCCAGCTAATACTAACTGAGTATTTTTTTAAGGCATCATATTTGAGGCTCAAGATATCAAACTGAATAATTCACACACACACATAGATATGTACATATTCATGTGTGTATATTATATATATGTATAAAAACATGCATACATATATTTTATCCTTGGAAAAGATCAGATAAGCAAATAGAAGGAAAATAAAACCACAAATAAGTGATTTAACTATTTACAAGTATTGTCATTAGAGACTTAAGAAAAGTCACCGCAATGCTCTTTTTGTTTCTCTTCTTCCCTTTACCCCTTAAGACAGCAGCAGATAGGTCATCACAAAAGTCCTGATTGTATGAAATATTCTATATTTCAGGGGCCCCTCTGTAAATTTAGACTGTGAATGAGATGTCTGCCTTTGTTGTGTGTGTTTTTTTTTTTTAAGATTTATTTATGCATATAAGAACTGGGGCACAGGCTAGAAATGCAGGGAGTGAGAGGATTCACCAGAGACAGAGTGGGGAACAACAGGCAGATTGACTGAAATACACTGCTGAGTGGAGCAGCGGGCAAGACAGGAGAAGTCTGCTGTGCCACGTGGGTTGCTCTTTGCAGAAGCTTCGGATTGCTTCATAGTGGATGCTTAACCCCTTGCACCACCAGGGAGGCCCCTTTATTGTGTTTCTTTTTCTGTTGGTTGGATTGCATAGTAACCCCACGTGGTGTTATTCACTTAGAATTCAAATGTGAGGCCATAGTGAATAAGGGTGATGCTTAACTTGGATGTAAAAGGGACCCTGGAACAAAAAAATGCTTCAAAGTACACTCTGTAACCAAGATTGCAGCCCAGTGACTATGTCAGAGGTGGGGAATGAGCTTTTGGTCAAACTGGAAGGTGGAAGACATCACACATCAGTTTTGTTTTTTTTTTAATCACTTCTCAGCAGTCTGTAGGTTTTGGCTTCTGTGTGTCTGTTAAGTGGTAATTCTAATCTTTGAAAGTCCATTTTCTCCCGCATGTAAGGAAGCGTCCTGTGATCTGAAGCCAAGGAGAACTGGAAAGAATTCAAGGTTGTTATCACATTTATCGTATAGCACTAGAGCTGCAGGACAGATTATAGACTGATTTAAGGGGATTTATAGGGATGAAAAGGGCTGGAAGTCATGGGACTGAGGGAGGAATTAAGAAAGAAAAAAAGATATTTCAATGAGGATGTTTTATGCTTAAGGAATAAAAAAGTCATTTACCTCATAAGAAGTAACCAGAAAATGCACCTATTCCAATAAATTAAGTAATATCCAGTTCATCTGTTTTTTTTTTAAATCTTTTTTTTTTAAGATTTATTTATTTATACAAGCACTGGGTACAGTCAGAAGCGCGGGAGGGTGAGAGAATTCACCTGAGCCAGAGGGGAGAGCAGAGCAGGCAGACTAACGAAATACACTGCTAAGGGGAGCAGTGGGTGGCAGGAGAGGTCTGTGTGCCATGTGGGACCCTCGCTTGGTGGCCGGGGATCAACTGTGGCTGCAGAGGCTGCGGGCAGCTTCGAAACCCAGCGCTCAACCGCTGCACCACCAGGGAGTCCCCAGTTCATCCATTTTTGGTTTTATCAATACCATACAACCAGTACTTCCATGAAACAAATTTGGAGCTAAATCTCAGAAACCTGTGTTCAGCGTCAGCCCTGGGCAGATTTCAAGTAGACAGTTAGGGAAGACTTGTGCTTAGGCAGCCATTCTCTTAAAGATGTTGTTTTTAAGATACAAAGTTAGCTAGTTGTGTAGCTAGATAGTACTTGGAATTTTGTATCAAAGGCAAGTCTTTGTCTTCAAATTAAACTGTTGAATGTTGAATTATAGTGCCAATTAAAATAGTGACTAGGCACTTGCTAAAACAAAAGACTGTTTCACAAACAAAATTCTGATTAGAGGTTTATGCAAAAGCTCATTGCTTGTATTAATATTGGTTTGAAACATGCAAAATGAAAACCAAAAGGGAATGGGTATAAGCAGCAATGCAGAGTCATATCATTGGAATAATATTTATTTTGTAAACTTTGGTTTTCATAAACTTTGGTGTTTGTGAATTTTTGAATTATACATTAGAAATAAATTGTTATCTTTAGAATGATTTGTTTATTTCCAAATGCTTGATTTTTTAAGGAGTTTTCATATAGGGTCAGGTTCAGTGACACTCTGATTTCCATAATTGCATAGGAGGCTAATTGTGTGTGGCTTATGCTAACTCCTTGTAGCATAGGTTTCTACTAACATGTGTTTGGAAGAATTCTTTAAATTTCAAATTAGATTCCACCAGCAAAAAGAATGAGGAGCTTTTAAAGTTTTTCTTTTATAAATACCCAGGGGCAGAGCTGGGCAGATGTAGTCAATTAGATGGCATTGCTTTGCTCCCCAAGACCTGATTTCTTTCCATCTCGGTGTCCCAACTTCTACAGTAAGCTTTATTATCTAACTGACTACTTTTGGGCATCCAAGATGGCTTTCACCAATTCCCTGTGGTACTTGATTGTGTATAATAACAAAAAAAAAAGAAAAGAAAAGAAAATCCAATAATAGCTTTCTTTGCATTTATAGCAAATTCTAGGTACTCTTCCTACATGGGTTGTCTCATGTCATTTGTCAGCCTTCATCCCATGTTTATGATATGAAATCTGATGATTGGTTTGGGTTAGGTTGTAAGCTGGGATGGACTCAGCCTGTTCAGAACCTGTGAGTTTCCAAAGAGGAATTAGAGACTGGTGAGAAGGAAGATGTGTAGGAAAAGAATGGGAAAGTAACAAAAATGCTCTATTACAATCAAGTGATGACATTTTGACATTTTTTGAACAAACATCAGAATCTTAACTTTAGTAATGATTGACATTTGACACCCCCTTTACTAAATGGCAAAACAAGGAAGAATTATCAATTAGAAGATCAAGGAATTCCTTATCTGAACCTTTACAAATGGTATAGATTATATTTTTATAAAAAACTGAATACTATAGATGATAACAAAATATTTTGAAGATAATATTTTTTATTTATTTTTGCATAGAAAACTGGAGTATAGGTCAGAGGTACAGGGGGTGAGAAGATTCACCAGAGATAGAGTGGAGAGCAGAACAGGCAGATCTACTGAAGTACACTGTTGCGGGGAACAGTGGGCAAGACGGGAGTGGCTTGCTGCACCATATGTGGGTTAGCTCCCTGGCAGGGTATGGAACTCAAGGATTAGAGATTATAGTGCTGAGACTCAACCCCTAGGCCACCAGGGAGGCCAGAACATTATTTATTTAAATTTTAAAGATTTAGGGCCTTCCTGGTGGTGCAGCGGTTGAGCGCTGGGTTGCGAAGCTGCCCGCGGCATCTGCAGCGCCGGTTCGATCCCCGGCTGCTCCCCGGCCATCTGAGGAGGGTCCTACATGGCGCGCAGACCTCTCCTGCCGCCTGCTGCTCCCCTCAGCAGTGTACTTCGGTCCTTCTGCCTGCTCTGCTCCCTGCTCTGGCTCTGGTGAATTCTCTCACCCTCCCGCGCTTCTGACTGTACCCAGTGCATGTATAAACAAAAAAAAAAAAAACAAATAAATAAATAAAACATGCCTCTAAAAAAAAAAACTATAAATTTTAAAGATTTATTTATTTATACATACAAGAACTGGGGTATAAGCCAGAGGTGCTGAGGGTGAGAGGATTCACCAGAAACAGAGTGGGGGGCAGAAGAGGCAGATCTACTGAAACACACTGCTCAGCAGCTGGTGAGGCAGATGAGGTCTGCTGTGCCATGTGGGTTGCTGTCTGGCCGGCCAGGAATCCAACTCCTGCTGCAGTGGCTGGCCATAGCTTGATAGCGCTGTCTTTAACCACTGCACCTGGACCAGGGAGGCCCTGGAAGGTAACATTTTTTAATAATGACTTTGAGTTGTGCATATTTATGTAAGTGTCTTTAAATATATGATTGCAAAAAACAAAACAAAGGTTTTTGCTAAAGTGATCACAGATTTTATTTACTCTGACATAATCTGGATTTAGTTTGCTTTCATTGTGGTATAGTTCAAGCAGACACCAGGTATTTAATATAGAGTGAGTTAAACTTACTTTATGCTTCTCAGATCATTTGATGTTATTAGTAATACTCCATCAGTTATACTTCTGAAAGTTGCTCATTATCAACTTAAATCACACCACCATTATCTTCAAAACTACATAAATTACTGTCAGATTCAGGACTTCATAACTGAAGAGTTTTCATAACCAAGTTTTATTTCCAAATGATACATTATGAAAAAAGCTGTAGGCACAATTATTGAATTTTATATCCAGCAGACTGTAAGACCCACCAACTTCATGATTCTAACATAAACGAAAGAAAAAAAATCTCCCTGTAGCTAGTCATAGCTATTACAGATCATCACTAATACATAGTCACATATTATCACTAATTTAATTTAGGATTTTTAGGAACCTATCTAGATTATTTCCCAGAAGAATTCCAGATAGCACAAAATATAAATTGTTACGCTATGTGTTAACAATCACATAGTGTGAATAACTTGGGAATGTTGAATAATACAACAGATTTGTAGTCACTAAATATTATAATCTTCATAAAGTAGTTATTATCACCATTTTACATTATGAGGAAATGAACACCACAAATGTGAGACATTTCCAGGACATTTAGTGGTAGAGAAGTATTCAAGCTCAGACTGTGACTGTTAAGGGATAAAATTCCTTTCCTTTTGTTAAAAATTTCTTACAGAAAATTGATAACATTGTATGATAAATGCCTCCATAACGCCTATAAACAGTTGGAGATATTTGCTTTTTATATCTGTATATGCATTTGAAGATTCTCTAAACTTTTGAAATGGACAATGTGACATTTCATCCCTGCATACCTCAGCATGTATTTTTTCTAAAAGTGGCATTCTCTTGAATGTGTATACTATTGCCTACCTAAGAAAATGAGAGTAATTCCCTGATATTATCTGTAGCCAGTCTATACTATTTCCATCCTTTTCCTCTTAAGTGGATTTTGTATTTGGTTTGTTGGAATCAGTATCCTGTTGCAGTTAGTGCCTTGTGTGTGGCTGTTCTGGGAGACTCCCCTCCACACCACTACACAAAGCGGCCTTGAGTGTTTCTCAGATGGTTAGTAGGAGAATTCACAGAATTGCATTTCTAGTTTATCTTTACAAGTACAGAGCTGTGCTTGAATAAAACTGATCTGAATATTAACTACAATTCAGTCCATACTCCTAGATTTGTGACCTTTTTGATCTCTTTAATCTGTAATGTTTTCCATTTAATCTGGTAGTTCCGAGTATTAAAGGGATCTTGTCATCTCTGTGCTTAGCATAATCCCTCCTCTTGTGGCTACAGATTAGAGGGATATTACCTTGAATAAAAATTGTGCAAAAACCTGGGAGGAAATTTTCGAGTCTGCATGTGGTAATCTGAGTCAAATAGATGAGCCAAGGATATGGTGCTACTAGATAATCATATCGCTAAAGAAAAAAATTAGGAGGGAAACAGTCATTAAACAGTCATTAAATTCACAACACTGATCCAGATAGACAAGGTCATGAAGGGTGAAAAAATGCTTTTGTTGCTACCATGCTGGACTCATGTTTTGAATATATGAATTCTAATTTTGAAAATTTTTATCTTTAAAGATTCTGTACCTGGTGAGTCAAGAATGTAGCATTTCCCTGAATTAGACTGAGCTACTGTACCTCGGTTGACATTTCATTATGGAATAACATTTTTTCCTCTGTCCAACTGGCAATAGAAAAATATTTTAAACACAGTAAATTAATCACAACATTTGATAGAAAATTATATCAGAATGATGAGTTAGTCATTGAGCAAATAAGATTTCATTTTTTCCCCTCATGTGCTGTTGAATATTTGCAATGATGCTGTTCACTTAATCTTTTTACCCTGGGGTACTGTGTTGCACAATAAACTGAGCTGTAAACATTTAAGAATCACAAGATATTCTGCAGACATTTAAAATAAGTATATTGATGATTTAATTTGCCAATAAAAATAAAAATTATTTGTGAGACAGGGAATAAATTACCTTATAAAAATCTGTACCACAAACTGACTTTCAGGCAACCACAGAATTAGCTCAACTTGTTCTGTAACCCGATTGTAACTGATCTGTCAGCATGACACAGATCCAGAAGTTAGTTCTTACATAGGTATAAACAAAATATGTTAATTGCAAAATCAGGCACATATCTTCATAATTACATTGGCTCCATGAAAAGAAAGAAGTCACCTGTCACAAGCTTCTAAAATTCTTCCACCAAAAGCAAAGTAAAATATACACCACCAACTTTTAAAGATGTGTAGCTTTTTTGTGCTCTTACAGCCATTAAAATCATGAACTTAGCTGGCTTCACATGAATGTTGTTAAAGTATTATGAACGCTTATTTTTTGGAGCCCCCCACTATCTCATCAAAATGTGACATCTGGTCTTGTCATGGACACTATCGAGTGTTTCTCCAGATTGTTGGCCAGAACTCCAAAGTTCTCATTCCCCTCCTAGTTTTTCCTGCCAAGTCAGGGGAGGATTTCACAACCAAGGCAGTGCAAAACACTTTTTCTACTTTGAAGAATAAAAATAAATAAAACCCTCATAATGATGGAGAAGAGATGTTGCAAATTGCAGCAGGGACAGAATGGATATGGATGAACTACTAGCTCACTCACAACTTACTCTTGAGATGGGGTCTTCCAGAAATGGTTACTCAGACATGGTTATCTAGTTTTTTTCTCCTTGAAAGGGTCTGCAGCCAGGACATGTGATATAGTTGGGATTTTTGAGTGTGTAAATTTTTCTTTGGTTTCTTTTGTTTGTGAAATTTTATTAATTAGGTAAATTCTGGTCAGAATATTGAGTGATTTTTCAGTTGTCTTATAATTGTTATTTTCTGTTTTACTTTAAATTAGCATACTTAATTCTGGTGTTACTGCAAGAAAGAAAATAAATTATACAATTGGGAATGAACTCCAGTCCAATAAAATGTAAAGAGTAGCACAAACACCTGATGGTATCTTTCAGTTATTTTTTAAAGCCTCAGATTTTAAGGAAGGCATCATCAAAACTAATAAATTATAAAGTAAACAGAAAAAGATAATTAGAAATCTTCAAAATGAATACATACATATGAATACATACATATGTAATATGTATGTACAGCTTTTGGAATTAAAAATCTAAACATTGAAGAAATCTCAGAATGGTAACAACACCATGATAAAGTTTTTCTTTGTGAACTTTCTGTGTGTACTAGAAATGATTGTTATGTTATTTTGTCAGGTGTGGTCTGTAAGTGTCAATTAGGAAAATTTTGGTAGATTGTATAATTTAGAATAGTGTACTGATCTTCTCCTTATGATACCTATTGCTGAGAGATTTGTATATAAATCCAAGGTGTAAGCTTGGATTTTCCTCTCCACTATTGTCAGTTTTTGTTGTTTATTTCGAATCCCTATTTTTAGGTGCTTATTACCCTTTTAGAATATTTCTTTCTCTTATCCATGTATCATTATGAAATGTCCTTTTCTATTCCTGGCTATTTTCTTCTTTGAAAACTCTACTTGCTTTATGTTAAATAGTCATTCCAGATACCATTTTAGAATTTGTGTGGTATCTATTTTAATAAAAACATGAAATTCTGGTGTGGCTTATTGGAAAGTATGCATAGAACCAAGTTGTATAGGCCCATACTAACGTTTTAATCAGTCACTAGTTTACAAAATGCAAAGGTGGAATTTCATTAAAAAATTAAACAAGTAGAAAAAAATGCATAGTAATTAAGAGAGGAAGTGTGCTAAAAATTGTTGAAACTGGATGATGCTTCTATGGGAATTTATTATACCATTTCTCTAGATATTTGCTTTCCTCATTGAAAAGTTTAAAAAAATGGTAAAAGGAAGAAAATGAATTGCGGTAAGCAGAAAAAGCTTAATATAATTCAGTAGAGGGGAATGATTTTTAAATCGAACAAGGCAGATGTAACACAATTACTCACAAAAGAAAAAGAATAAAGAGATTGTAAAAGCAAGTTCAAAATAGTTTCTTTTGGTGAGGAATTGAAAATAAAGTACAGAAAAATAAAATAAAAATAAATAAAAATAAAGTATAGAAAAACATGAATAAATAGTGGTTAGTAAAATGAGGGTTCAAACTAATCCTAACTTGTGAGGGAAAAGTATAGGCTTTTTTTTTTTTTTTAAGGCTATTATTTATTTGTGTAGAAGAACTGGGGTGCAGGCCAGAGGTGTGGTTGGTGACAGGAGCCAACAGAGACAGAGTAGGGAGCAGAACAGGCTGATTTGCTGAAATACAGTGCTAAGTGGAGCAGCAGGTAAGACATGGAACTCAGGCCACCATGGTGATAGCACTGAGACTTAACCTCTAGGCCACCAGGAAGGCCCCAAAAAGTATAGGCTTTTGCTTAGAACTTAAAGCTCAGGCCTCCCTGGTGGTGCAAGGGGTTAAGCTCCATACTATGAAGCAATCGAAAGCTTCTGCAGCACGAGTTCGATTCCCAGCCAGGGAGCAACCCACATGGTATAGCAGACCTCTCCTGACTCACCCACTGCTCCCCTCAGCAGTGTATTTCAGTCAGTCTGTCTGTTCTGTTCCCCACTCTGTCTCTGGTGGGTCCTTTCACCCCCGTATCTCTGGCCTGTACCCTAGCTCTTGTATGCATAAATAAATAAATAAATCTTAAAAAAAAAGTGCACAGAAAATATAATTTAAAAAAAAGAACTTAAAGGTCAAGAAAAGTAAAAGTATGTAAACAAATATCCTCATTTATATTAACCTGTTTATTTTTACAAAAAGGAAATGTTCTTCCCTAAATGTAAAACAATGTGCCCAGTGGCTATTTGTCAGCTTTTCTTCATCCTAATTTCTTTGCCTCTCTCTACCATGTAACATCCATCGTAGAATTATTTTTACTGCTTTTCAAGTACATCGTGAGTATGTCATGATAGTAATCCAAAATGTAATCTAAGCACTTTAAAATTGTTAATGAGCTATAGAAATAGGATACAATATCTTAAATTTCCTAGGTGTGTTAGGGTGCCATTCCATCCTTGGCATTTTATTTCCTTGTGTGTTTGCAAGTAATTGTGAGTCATTCTGAGAGTCTGCTAAAAATAGATGAATTTTTTTTTTTTTGTCTCAAAACTAGTATTAATATACCTGGTTCAGATTAAATCTTGTTTTATGCCACAGTTGCTCTGTATGTCCTCTTTTGCTTTTTTTTTTTTTTTTTTTGCTTGCTACTAAATCCAGTATGGACTTTATGAAAATAGGAAAAAAGACAATGATTTTTGCCAGTTTTTGCCAGTTTCACTTTTCAATTAAATTTTATAGGCATGGGCCTCCCCTAGTGGCTTAGGCGGTTGAGAGCAGCACTGTGAAGATGTCCACCACCTCTGCAACACAGGTTTGATCCGGCCAGCCAGGTGGCGAGGGTCCCACGTGGTGCGGCAGACCTTTCCTGTCTCGCCTGCTGCTCCCCTCAGCAGTGTATTTCAGTCAGTCTGCCTGTTCTGTTCCCTACTCTGTCTCTGGTGAGTCCTCTCACCCTCCTGTGCATCTGGCCTGTACTCCAGTTCTTGTGTAAATAAATAAATAAATCTTAAAAAAATAAAATTTATAGCCATATAGAAACAAAAGATCTCAGAAATAAAACAGTTCAAAGCATCTTATACTAAGAGAGAATTCAGTAAGGGCAAGTGTATACTAATAAAGAAGAAAACAGGCCTAAATGCCAGTTTAAAGTATTTCAGAAAGTTAGAGAAAGTCTAACAAGTAAAAAGCAATAATTTCTAGGGAAAGAAGATAAATAGAACATTTTTAAATTACAAAAGGGAATGATTTTAATATGATGGTTTACATTCTGAAAATGGATTCATATAAAATCTTTCAAAACTGTGTGTTGATTTCATTCTCTAAATCCTGTAGTTCTCTGTCAAAATTGAATTATTTTGTGCGTGTTTCATATATATTTTGATAGTAGTATGCTTAATTTTTAGTATTTATTATTATTGGCAAATATTTTCTCCTTTCTCTTATTACTACCTTTCAATCTATAATCCTTACAATTCCTTTCTCAAAATATGCACAGAAATGCAAAGTTCTAATTCCTTCATTGTACAAGAACAGGTGTGTCCCACCCAGTCAGGTTTTTGTATTTTTATTACATAAGCACATGGCCATAAACACCACCTTGTATTTTTTTTTTTAAAGATTTATTTATTTATTTATTTATACAAGCACTGGGTACAGTCAGAAGTGCAGGAGGGTGAGAGAATTCACCAGAGGCAGAGCGGGGAACAGAACAGGCAGACAGACAAAATACACTGCTGAGGGGAGCAGCGGGCGTGGCAGGAAAGGTCTGCACGCCATGTAGGACCCTCGCCATGGCTGGGGATCGAACCAGCGCTGCAGAGGCTGTGGGCAGCTTCGCAGCCCAGTGCTCAACTGCTGCGCCACCAGGGGAGGCCCACCACCTTGTATTTTATGTACTTAAATATTTATTTATTCTCCAAATGTCAGTTGTCACACTTTATATGTTTTTTCAATCCATGTTTTGTTTTTTAGCTATGTCTGTCAAAACATGTATATTTAACAGATGTTTTATATTACTACAAACTGTCAACTATTGACAAATTTCTACCATTTGCTATCATATAGGTATGTCACAATGTATATTGGATAAGAGACTTTTAGATTATAAAACTAGATGTAGAACTGCTAGGCAAGAGGTTACGTTCATGTTGAACATACTTATATCAGTC
The DNA here is from genome assembly GCF_014898055.3 of Talpa occidentalis. Taxonomy (NCBI): domain Eukaryota; kingdom Metazoa; phylum Chordata; class Mammalia; order Eulipotyphla; family Talpidae; genus Talpa; species Talpa occidentalis. Next base: position 76,811,309 of record NW_023601322.1, on the reverse strand, counting down.
ATAATGTTCTGGAAGTTGATAGACTAATTGCTTTCTCACAAGCAGTAAAGTCTTTCTGTTTTCTTATATACATCTTTTCAATTTTTGCCAAACCTATGGGAGAGAAATAACTTTTTTTTGATATTTGAGATACAAAATTCTTAGTGAGGTTGAGTATATTTACAAAATTTGTTGTCATTTGAATTTAATTCATTTTTGATCACTATTAAATATAGTGGGTTTTTAAAAATTTCAATATTAAATCATACCCAGATATCTACACTATCCAGTTTGTCTCCTATGGGACAAATATTTGCTATAATATTATGAGATACTGCCATTTTATTTGTCTTACATTAAAAAATGTCCCTCGCTAAAGTGTATGTATTACTAAGGCAGACCACAGTAACCTTACTCTACTTTGTATTTTCATATCCATCATGCAAGGTACTCAATAGTTGTAATTATTGGTGGATCAGTAAACACATATAATCTTACTTTTTTCCTAACAGCCATTAACTGAACAACCAACGTTGGTCTTATGTGGGATCTCTGATTCACCCACCCACCCACTCACAAAAATTCTGCTTTCTTGGAGCTTCCCTTTTGTTTAGGTGCAGATTAAAAGACTGGAATGGGGCAATTTTAATAGCTAGTCATTGGAGCTGCATTTACAAGTCAATTTTGTTGTAACCAAACAAAATTAATATATTATCTTGCATTGTTAAGAATTTACACAAATTCAGAGGAGTTAAATTTGTGCCACAACATGTCTCTGGTGAGGGCATGCAAATGCAGTCCCAGACACACAACACCTGGATTAGATAAGACAAGAACTTGCAAGGTGCAAAGAGTTTTTGTTTGTATCCTTCCCCCCACCTCTCATTCCATTTGGCAATTATAGGAATACTATTAAGTTTCCAAAGGAAGGCTGTTACCTGGTGACGGGCACTGTGATCTTCGTAGTCAAACTTTCACCTTTTCCCCATTTCCACATACAGTCAGACACCCAGTAGGAAGCTTGTGCCTTGCTTGTACAATTTTCATTTTATCAATAAGTTCTGCTTCATGACTGTGATGGTATGAGAATATCTTTGTGGATATTATCACACAATTGGTATTTCTGTTCCCAAAAGAATTTGCTGTTTCTCAGTGATGGCAGATCTCTTCACCAAAGCTAGAAAGGGGTCATCAAGTATCCTGTATCTTACTGGAGTGCCAGGTACTTTGTGAATCTTATATTCCAGTTACTGCTTAGGGCCAGTTTTAGACTTCTTCCATATACATCAGTCTAACCTTCACAAATTACTGTGACAGAAACTTAAAATTGTTCACACCAGTGATAAAAAGATATTAGATGTAGATAGTGGAAAAGCCATATTTCTAAATTACCCTTAAAATGGGTGGGAAAATATTTAGGAAATTTTATAGTAGTTTACTAGGAAAATATTGGCTAGAATGTATTTGAGAATACTTTAATGCAATTTAGTTATTTATACCCACTTTTCTACACATAGCTGGCCTTCCATCAAACAATAAAACATATACTTCCACTCATTATAGAACAACTAACAAAGGTCCTTCAGCAAAGAAAGATGTTCTTAGCAGTGACTCAGAAAGGAGACACACAAAAATCTCAGTAGCCATTGTATCCATCACTGGAGAGCAGTGCTGGTACTCATTCAAGGGCAGATTAATTATTTCTAAATTTTGTCATGATATCACTGAATTTTCTCTAATGCAAATACCAAATTGCAAGATTAATCACCACCCCTTTATTATATAAAATAAGAAAGGAGGTAATTAGTTATTACATATTATGTGTGTGTATTTAAAGTATTCAGCTTATGTGTGTTTGTGTGTTAGGCATGTTAGCTGAGAGACTTTTAGGAAAAATCCATTTACTTTTCCTTTTATTAGAGGCTAAAAGACTTTTGTAAGTTCTGGCCATCTTCCTGCTAATGTCATATCTACCATAAATATGACCTGCAGGTTCCTTTTTCTCCTACTAGGGAAGAGATAATCCGCTTTATTTCCTATAAATGATGTAGTTAATCCTTTCTAAAATAGTTTTTCCATTTCTATATTGTTTGGGTGTTAAAAGGAATTTATCACTAATAATGATAGTGATGATTCTGTTACCAGTAACAAACCTAGATTTTTGAAGGCATGGAGAAAAGTACTCAAAAACATGTGAATTATGAACTGTTACTGTCTTATGAAAGAGGATACTGGGTTATAAAAGTTGGGTTTTGAAAAAGTTTCTCTTAATGATCTTTCAAAGATTGTTTTATTGAAAAAGCAATCTTCGTGATGTTGCAGATAGCTGCTGCATGCTGAGAAGGAAACTATTTCAAAAACTTTAAAATCTGACCACAGATTTTGGAGTAACATCACTATTTCCTTTTAAAATTCTATGCATGCCCATATGGGAATAAAAGAGAATATGGTCATCTGGGAAAAAATCTGATTTGGCCTAACCCTGGAGGATGACTGAAAGTAGGCCACCTAATTAATAGCTTTTGGGGCAACCTGCATTATTTTCTCTTAGAGGGAGGAAGGAAGGAATGAGGAATCACAACTGAAAATGTGCTTTAAAAAAAAAAAAAAGAAATTTACCTTTGTAGCTTCTGATCTTTATCGTGTGGGAAAATCCAAATACTGACTAATGCTATTGCTATTCTTTTCCCTATTGATCTAAGTACACAGTGTATGATTGAGGGAGATAGAAGCAGTGCTAATTTGTTAAATCAACCCCTACAATCTCCTAGGCACTATATGTAAGAAATTGGGGGTTTCTTCAGGTTTATTATGCTGAACCATTAATATATCAAGAAACTGACTTGATTTTTGATTCCTAAATCTAACAAGAACGCATACAAATCTCAAGAATAATTTTTATAGTCACAGTTTCACATTTTAGTTTTATTTGTAATTCTATTCGGTGAGAATGTGTAATCTACTCAGTGTCTGTTCTTTAGAAGGAAAGCATATTTACTTGCTTAAAAACCATATTTCTACTTAATGAGCTTTTAGGGAAACAGCTTGGGGAAGCAAAATTCTAGGAAACACAGTAAGAAACTAGTAAGTTTACATTCAAAGTAATTTTGCTTAAAAAAAAAAACTGTACGATTGCCAATTTGTTTTTCTCAAACAATGAAAAGAAATTTAAGATGAGGTGTTTCTCAACTGTGAGAGATTACTTAATGTTTTGAAAACAAAATATTTCTCTTTAGTTAGATTGATTTGTTAAAAGCAAACTTTCCTTGTTTTGTGCCCCGTGAGCTCAACCTTAACCTGTTAGCAAAATGGTAGTGAACCTTTGGCAAGATAATTACTTAGTACTTATACTGGCCAACTTCAGATCATTTGCAGTTGATATTTTAGTTAAAATTGAGGACTTTGAAAGCTGACAAACATTGTCTTTGATTTTAATTATCTTTCTTTTTTTAAAAAAAAATTTATTTATTTATGCATACAAGAACTGGGATACAGGCTAGAGGTGTGGGGGTTAAGAGGATTCACCAGAGACAGAGTGGGGAACAGAACAGGTAGCTTGACTGAAACATACTGCTGAGGGGGAGCAGCGGGTAAGACAGGAGAGGTCTGCTGCGCCACGTAGGTCACCTCCTTGGTTGTGGATCAAACTCGTGCTACATTTGCTGCGGATAGCTTCATAGTGCTGCGACCCTACCCCTTGCGCCACCCGGGAAGCCCCTTAATTTCGTTTCTATACAGCTTATTCATGCCTTACTGTATTATTAATACCTTTTCAATGTTATGCAAGTTGGGTAGCAAATAATAAACATAATTTAGTATACACATTATTTCATGCTGTACCATTAATGAATAAAAGGACTGATTTTAAATCATATTATTTTACATGGCCAGTGTCATCTACAGATGGGGGCAAAAACTTTTCTAAAACTTTTATAAAGAGTTTATTTGGGAGAGGATTTTATATATATATATATATATATTAATGAAATACCATTGTACTTCATTTTACATCTTTGTTAATATTTTAACAATATAGCATTTTTTCTCTTAGGTAGAGTCACCATAGCTCTCCCACCACCAAAGCACCCATAGCCCACTGTGCTCCCAACCCACCTTGTTCTTGCACCTCCTTCTCCCAAGGTGTCTCAGTTCTCTCATCAGCTTTCAAGGGTTAGTTTATTCGTTTGGATTTATCTTACTCTTTCTTTGGTTTCTCTATATTCCACATATCATCTGGTATTGGTCTTTCTCACACAGAAAGATTTTAAAAATAATTCTGAAATACCTCATGAGCATGAAGTGTCTAATACACAATGTGCTGAGGTCAGAGATACAAGGTGAATAAGACATTGTCTGTACCCACCAGGAGTCAAATTCATTACTGTGTACAGGAAAAATTTGAAGGCAGATACACCAGAAATAAAGCCACGCATCGGGTACCACAGGCATTAGTCCACCACTCACCTTCCACTCCACACATATATTCTGCTGATGTTTCTAGCAAAAACATCTTTTGATCAAATAACCTGTTGGCTTAATTCTTAAGCCTTAGAATAGATATGTTTGCACACTGTATGTTATTTCTGTGCATTTTGGGGATATACTTAAATGTATATATGAGTGAATAGGTCATAGTTTAATTTTTTTAAATAGCAGTATATTTTTTGATAAGTAGAATTACAGAAATTTTTACATCATTGCTGTTATGATCCACAATGGTAGAAATAAGAATGGAGTTAGATAAAGAAAAGACAGGGTGTCATCTCTCTTGCATCTTACATTTCACATGTACTTTTGGTCTTCTATACAGCAATGCGTATACACACACACAGAGAATTGATGAAGTAGTAAAACTGACATAGTGAAAACAGTTATGAGTGTTTTCACATATACCCACCATGAGAATTAACTGGGTGCTTTTTATTATGAAGTGACAAAATAATTTTAAAGTTTTGTTTTTTTTTTTAAAGATTTATTTATTTATTTATTTATACAAGCACTGGGTACAGTCAGAAGCATGGTGAGAGAATTCACCAGAGCCAGAGCAGGGAGCAGAGCAGGCAGAAGGACTGAAGTACACTGCTGAGGGGAGCAGCGGATGGCAGGAGAGGTCTGCGCACCATGTGGGACCCTCCTCCAGTGGCCGGGGAGCAGCCAGGGATCGAACTGGTGCTGTAGAGGCTGTGGGCAGCTTTGCAACCCAGTGCTCAACCGCTGTGCCACCGGGGAGGCCCCTTAAAGTTTTATCTCATAAGACACAAAAGATCTTAAAATCAAAAGTAGCATTGTAAATGCTACAAGATTTGTTTGTTCCTGGCAAGTACTAGCCTGGTTAAAAGTTTACCACCTTGAGTATAAATGTAGAATGCTAACTTGGTAATATATATAGTATATTAGTAAAGATAATTTTACAGTATTAAAAAAGAAGCTTATAATTTATCCATGTTAGGATGGCTATAATGTGATTCTACTTACCAACTTTTGTAAAATTGGGGCCTCCCTGGTGGCACAAGGGGTTAAGCATAGCACTGTGAAGCTGTGTGCAGCCTCTGCAGCATAAGTTCGATTCTGGCGGCCAGGGAGCTACCCACTTGCTGCAGCAGACCTCTCGTGTCTCGCCTGCTGCTCCCCTCAGCAGTGTATTTCATTCAGTCCTCTTGTTCTGCTCCCCACTCTGTCTCTGGTGAATCTGCTAATTCCCTGCACCTCTAGCCTTACTCCAGCTCCTGTATGCCTAAATAAATAAATCTTAAAAAAAAAAAAAAACTTTTGTAAAATCTAGATGTTTTTTATATCCTATCTTATTTCTGCATATCAATTCTTTACTCATTCTTAGGTTCAAAGATTACCATTCTTCACAACAATTTAAATGGGTGCCCTATAAGGAACACATCTTATATACCATTTCTATGAATGGGGGACATGTAATATTTTGAAAGGTGTGTATACATTCTGTTTTGAACAGTTATCAGACACTACAGCTATGCCACTTGATAGCTGTGTTGGGTGTAGTGTTTATTTGCCTCTCCAGAGTCTTCCTTTCTTTTCTTTTCTCTTCTCTTCTCTTCTCTTCTCTTCTCTTCTCTTCTCTTCTCTTCTCTTCTCTTCTCTTCTCTTCTCTTCTCTTCTCTTCTCTTCTCTTCTCTTCTCTTCTCTTCTCTTCTCTTTTCTTTTTTATTTTAAAGATTTATTTATTTATTTATACATACAAGCACTGGGTACAGTCAGAGGCGCAGGAGGGTGAGAGAATTCACCAGAGCGGGAAGCAGAACAGGCAGACTGACGAAGTACACTGCTGAGGGGAGCAGCAGGTGCAGGTGCTGCAGGAGAGGTCTGCACGCCATGTGGGACCCTCACTGGCAGCTGGGGATCGAACCTAACCAGGCACTGCAGAGGCTGCTGGCAGCTTTGCAGCCCAGCACTCAACCGCTGCGCCACTGGGGAGGCCCCAGAGGCTTCCTTTCTTGATTTCCATATATGCAGTTATTCTATACATATGTTATTTGAAACCAGGGTTTTCATCTCTTCTTTACTCATTTTTCACTGATTCCTTCTACTTCTTAGGAATTAACCTGCCCTTAGAGAACAAATGTTTTCTACCTGTTCATGGAAACTCTTCCCTAGGCATAATGGCCAAAAGGTAACATTTGGTCTCCAGTTCTCAGGTCATGGATACAATTCCATTGAGAGGGTCAGTTCTTTGCCTTTTTCATCTTTCCTAGCCCTGTGTTAGAGAAAATGTATTCCTAGCAGTTAAAATCAAGAGGATTAAGGTTCCAACTCAATGAAGAGAAGGCCTAGTTCAGGTGTGGCAGACTGGTATGCTGATTACCTAACCCAGCTCATTTGTAGATCACAAGTTCCATACATGAGGGACAAACTGAGGAAATGAAAGGCTGCCTCCCTTCTCAGTAGCTAGTCGTAGAACAGGGTATCACTGTAGGAGGGTGGGCTGTTTTCTCACCTAGCTTCTGCACAGTGAGTGGCAGCTTATATATAACTTCATGATATAATAGCAAAACAACGGAACAGAGAATCCAAATATTTAAATATTTCTTTTTTTTTTTTTATAGAGGCATGTTTTATTTATTTATTTATTTGTTTGTTTGTTTGTTTTGTTTATACATGCACTGGGTACAGTCAGAAGCGCGGGAGGGTGAGAGAATTCACCAGAGCCAGAGCAGGGAGCAGAGCAGGCAGAAGGACCGAAGCACACTGCCGAGGGGTGCAGCGGGCGGCAGGAGAGGTCTGCGCGCCATGTGGGACCCTCCTCCGGTGGCCGGGGAGCAGCCGGGGATCGAACTGGCGCTGCAGAGGCCGCGGGCAGCCTCGGAACCCAGCACTCAACCACTGCGCCACCGGGGAGGCCCGAGAATCCAAATATTTAACAGAAAGAACCAAGAACAGAGATAGCTGAGAAGAGTCCTCCTCAGTGCACAGTCATCGTGGAGGTAAGAAGGCTGTGTCCAAGCGCAGCATGCAAGGACGGTGAGAGGAGAACACAAGGCATACTTGAAAATATTTCTTGGACAAGGACTTATCAAATCAGGGAGGAAATCTTCACTGACACAAGTTGTTAAAATACTCCTCTGATCCAAACACTGACTGATGAAGAAGGTACAATAATACAGAGATAACTCCAGGAAGGCAGGTTTTAAAATAAAAAGACTTGCATCCCTGGCAGTCAGAAAATTGTGTGTATGTTTAGTCTGTACCCTGTCAGTGACTGAAGAGGTGAAATCCAAGTTACTTGCCCACTAAACATCGAGTCATAAACTCCTTGAACTATATAGTCTCCAAACCATATTCACATTCAGTGGTAAGGATGAGCGTTTAACTGGCTACAGGGGCTTAAGTATAATTGGCTAACACCAACTAGTCACTAGCTAGCCAGAGTGAAAAAAATAGGAAGCAGAGTTTGAGCATGGACATCAGAGGTTGTACACTGCAGTGAAATAGGCTGCACAGAATTCATTCAGCCAAGTCAAATGGCCAACAGGCATATGAAAAAATGTTCAACATCACTTGTCATCAGGGAAATGCAAATCAAAACTACCATGAGATACCATCTTACACCAGTGAGAATGGCACATATTAAAAAAACTAGCAACAACAAATGTTGGCGAGGGTGTGGAGAAAAAGGAACTCTTCTGCACTGTTGGTGGGAGTGCAAACTGGTCCAAGCACTATGGAAAGCTGTGTGGAGATTTCTGGACATACTAAACATAGAACTTCCATATGATCCAGCAATTCCACTCCTAGGTATTTACCCAAAAGACACAAAAACATCAATTCCAAAGAGCACCTGCACCCCTATGTTTACAGCAGCACTGTTTACAATAGCTAAGCTTTGGAAACAACCCAAATGCCCAAAAATAGATGACTGGATCAAGAAGATGTGGTACATATATACCATGGAATATTACTCAGCATTCAAAAAAGATAAACACATGCAATTTGCAGTAACATGGATGGCGCTGGAAGGGATCATGCTCAGCGAAATAAGCCAAAAAGAAAAAGAAAAATACCGGATGGTCTCACTCATAACAGGAATCTAGAAAACTTAAATAAGGGACCAGGAAAATGAATAACTTTAAGAAAGTGAAAATCAAAATCAACAAAAAACTATGAACCAGAGACACTTTTAGGGGGCGGGGGCGGGAGGGGAGGGATTGGGGTCAGAATGGGGGGGCTGCAATTGTATGGGGAATATAACAATAAAATTTATTATTTAAAAAAAAAAAAAGAAAAAAGAAAAAAAAAGGCCAGTAAACTACAATGTGAATTCCAACACCAGGAGCAATACTCTGTAGTGTTACAATAAATATAAATTACCTAAATGTTAACTGTTTTCAAAATAAAATTTTCATCCTCTGAAAAATGATAGCAGCTGAAGGAATAGAGAACAGGAATTGCATTCAAGAGGAATTCAGGAGGTGGAATTCTTAGAACTCGATGAGGATTATTACTAATGTGAGATCTTGGCCTCCCTGGTGGCCTGGGGGTTAAGTCTCAGCGCTATCAGGACTACTTCCTGAGTTTCATTCCCTGCCAAAGAGCTAACCCAAATATGGCACAGCAGACCTCTCCTGTATTTCCTGCTGCTCGCCTTAGCAGTGTATTTCAGTGGATCCACCTGTTCTGCTCCCCACTTTCTCTGGTGAATCCTCTCAACCCCTGCACCTCTGTCCTACTCCCAGCTCTTCCTCACAAAAATAAACAAACAAAATCTTTTAAAAAATAATGTGGGATCTATAATGATTCACAGTTTCCTCTCTGCAGTGAGTAAAACAGAATGTTCTCAGATATTAGAGGAAAGGAGGCTCATACAGGGAAGGTAGACTCTAAGTTTTTGCATGCACTAAGTGTGATGTGACTCTGGGGTATCCTAGGGAAAAGGTCAAACAAATCTTATTCTCTAAATCCAATTCAGTGAAATCATAATTGCACACAAAATTCATGACAGGCCCTCTAACAGACACCTAACAGTGGCTTCAGCCAGTCTTGTGTCTTTGAACAGTCAGAAGTAAGTAGTATCAGGCTTAATTTGTTTGTGCAATGAGGTTAGCAAGGAAGAACCCAGCTTTTTATACCTTTCTTGTCCGCCATTATTTGTATTTGAGTCGTGTCTCCCCTTGGTCGCAGATGGATCTGCACTTAAGAATCATATCCTTACTTGATAGCACCTCAGTGAGGAAGAATTTAAAGGAATTCTCTTGACTTCACTCTGACCTTTTGTTTTTCTCAGAACTGCTTATGGTTGTCCTTACACTTTACAATCGAGGAATAGGTTCAAGTTCCATTCCTCACTGCCAGTGATGCCATGAGAACTGGCCTGGACCCTGGGGCTAGGCACACTGATGCCCAAACAAAACCAAGGTTTCATTGATACAAAAGAGAGAATAGCTACTGGCTAAACAAAGACATTATTTGACAGTTTTGGTCTTGTCAATAAGTGTAATTTGATTCATATCAACCATCACACATCTCCAGTGGCTGGGATATTAAAATGAGACGAGTCATAGTCCTTGTACTTAAAGAACTCACTGTCTTTTGATGTATTTAGAAAAGTAAATAATTAGTTTATTGTGATAAAGTTCATTTAAAAAGTGATAATGGAATGGCATGTGATAGTGAGGAGAAAGGGGCCCAACACATGTAAGGAAAAGGGAAATACATTTACATTTCCTGAACTTCAACTCTGTGATAATTTCGTAAAGTTATTCTAATTAAATGTGTTGCATGAAAAAGAAAACATAACAGATGCCATTTCAACAGTTGAGATAGTTCATAGTCACACTTAATAGCCATTGAATGTAGACCCAAGGCTTGTATACCTTCCATCAGGTATCAATTCATATGCTAAAAAATGACACCATTTAATCTTGTCTACTTGCCTAACCAGATGCCTGTCCTCCATTTTAAAAAACCTTTTCATTGTAATGTATATATAAACATTTTTGATAGACTTAATCTTTCAGAACAGATCAAATTGGATTTCATGTAATTGGATTTTGGTCATATCCAGTAAATCCACCAACAGCATATAATGCTATGCTATTCATTCCGCATTGGAATAATTAAAGGAAGCTATGTTTTTCAGATATAGGACTTCATATAGATGGAGAAAGACACATTGTCATAAACTGAAATGATCTTGAAGTTTTCTGCCATTTACTTCAAAAATACTATCCTGTTGAAAGACTACTCTTTTAAAACGAAGAAAAGGTTATGTTAATTGGGGGAGCTATTTTGTAATGCCAATTACATCAACACACTGTGTTTATTCTTAGTGTATAATATTCACCAGATTTTCTAAATCCCACAGAAAAAGTTCTGAAGGAAGAGAAAAGGTCCACCCTAATTAGAAGCTGGTTGATGAGCGGAATTTAAGGGGGATTAACTATCCAAAGGACTAAGTTCTCATTCTGTTTTAGCTTCAAAAGGAGTTTCAAGCAAATAAGACAAGTAGAATGAGGAGAAGGGAAATGGAATCTGGCTCCATTTGTCATCTTTCTGAAGGCACAGAAAGAATATGTGACTGCCTCAGGCAAGATAATTAGAATGGTTGGGTTGCAGACTTGAAGCCATAACATTGGCTATTTCACTTTCAGCTTATCTTAAAAGTTAAGATTAAAATGTCTTTTGGGGGCAAAATCTTCAAAACAGCAGACACTTTACATGCTTTCCCCAAATCATTAGCATATGTATTTTCATTGTTCTGAAATTCTCAGAAAATATTTGGTGTTACAGTAATACACCATGCTGTTCTGTTAATAAAAGTGTACTAACTTGGAAGATACTATATGCTAATCATGTGTATTTTTATTTTAGAGTAGATGTTTCAAGCTACTAGAAAATTCATTGCTTTCATGTAACATTGAAGCGTTTCAATTGTAAAATTATTTTTAAATAGGAAAACTGCATAGCATCTAAGCAAAAACAGTTTTTAAAAAGATTAATTTCAAACATTATGTTCAACTCATTTACAAGGTCTTCATTGTATTTTTCAGAAGACCTCAGTACTTCCCTTAAAGGGAGATAATACATAAATTTTAGACTTCTGACAGAGAATACATATTCCAAGTTACTTCTGTTGAACATTTTTCTTGTAGAAATTCTTATAGTAACTATTGTAAATACCCCGTACTATTTTCAGACCCTGTGTCAATCCAGAATATTAAATTTACCTCAATAATATTGGCTTATGATTAAACCCTTGCTAAACTTGGTGGCAAATAGATTTAAAGTTTCAATATTTTAAAATATGATTCCACTTTCCCATTTGATGTGTTAGTATTCATTGTTTTTAAATAAATTGAGGGTCTCCCTGGTGGCACAGGTGGTTGATCACAGTGCTGTGAAGCTGTCCATAGTCTCTGCAGTGCGAGTTCCATCCCAGTCGGCAGGGAAATACCCACATGGCACTGCAGACCTCTCCTGTCTCACACACTGCTGCCCTCAGCAGTGTATTTCTTTCACTCTGCCTGTTCTCTTCTCTGCTGTCTTTGGTGAATCCTCTTACCCTCCTGCACATCTGGTCTGTACCTCAGTTTTTGTATAAATAAAAATCTTTAAAAAAAAGAGCTAATGCTCTTCAGAAAAAAAAAATGTTAAAAGCAGTAACATTTTATGAAAAAAAAATGCCTTTTATGAAAAAAAATTAACAGGGCAAGTAGGTACATTACATAAATACTATGTATTCTTTTTTTAAAAAAAATATTTTTTTTTACATCATTGTTCATTTTTAAACAATATTTGCTTCCCTCCACTCCCTCAGGTGTATTCCCAATAAAGTTTCCTTCACCAATGCACCCGTGCACCATCACCTCAGTCCCCTGTGCTCTTCCCTCCCTCCTCCTGATCCCTCTCCTTCCTCCTCCCTTGCAGTTGTCTCTGATTTATAATTGTTTTTACTTTGTTGTGTTTTGTACTGTTATTATTTTTTTACACTGATGTCTATATTCCTGCTACAAGTGAAACCATCCAATATCTAGTCAAGAAATGGGCAGAAGAACTTAAAAGGCATTTCTCCAAAGAGGAAATGCAAATGGCCAACAGGCATATGAAAAAATGTTCAACATCCCTTATCAGGGAAATGCAAATCAAAACCACATTGAGATACCACCTTACACCAGTAAGAATGGCACATGTCAAAAAAACAAGCAACAACAAATGTTGGTGAGGATGTGGTGAAAAAGGAACTCTCCTACACTGCTGGTGGGAGTGCAAACTGGTCCAACCACTATGGAAAGCTGTCTGGAGCTTCCTCAGTCTGCTAAAAATGGGCCCCCAGCCACACTGAGAAGTGCATCCCACACAGCTTAATATTGATTCCTAGTAGACTGTGCCCTAATCTGGGCCTCCCAGTGCCATGCCCTACATAGGGAACCCTTAGCAACCCTCAGGAATCTTCAGCAACCCTCTCCCCTCCTGGCCACCAGAAACAGGCCCCTAGCCTGTGTTCCTAGGAGTCACTACCTCTTTTTTTTTTAAATTTTTTTTTTTTTATAAAGGGGGCTTACAGGGCTTCCCAGGTGGCGCAGCAGTTGAGCGCTGGTCTGAGAGGCTGCCCACAGCCTCTGCAGCACCAGTTTGATCCCCAGCCACTGGCGAGGGTCCCACATGGTGCACAGACCTCTCCTGCCGTACTGGCTGCTTCCCTCAGTAGTGTACTTCATCAGTCTGCCTGTTCTTCTCCCTGCTCTGGCTCTGGTGAATTCTCTCATCTTCCCACATTTCTGACTGTGCCCAGTGCTTGTATAAATAAATAAATAAAAATCTTAAAAATAAATAAAGAGGGCTCACATAGTTCGTTGTACTTGTAAATGAATATTATGAAAAGTAATAGTTTAGAAACTTAAAAATTAATGTAGATGAGACCGTAGAGTTAGCTGAGCTTTGAGCACAGGCATTGCTTTTTAAAAATTGCTTAGTGATAATCTTGGGAAAGGACTTTCATAGATTAAAATTCCTTTAAGATTGTTAGTGAGGTTATTTAATTTTTCTTCAGTACTGACCTAGCCATGCCCTATATGAGAAATCAGTGACTACATTACTAAATACATGGAATCTTATCAGAAGTTTTATTAATAAGCATCGTTTCTTTTTTCCTTTTCATGAGATAAAAAGTGAACTTAATAACAAATCTTTGAGTGTTTGAAAGGTACTGTGGTAAACAATGAAAAGATATGCTATACAGCAAAACAGACTACCCTCCTAAGCCTTACAACTCTTAAGTTTTTATTGAAGGATCTATTAATTTTTCGGTGTATTTGAAAATATCTTTCCCTTGACATTGTCTCTTGGAAAAATTGTCTTTATTTTCAAATTGAAAACTTAATTATCACTTCAAAAAGTAGTATCTAATAATAAAATATCAGTAAATTTATTGGTATGTGCAAATGTCACAGGTAATATAGCCCACAACATTACCTGGTTTAAACTGAGTTCCTATTTTACAGATGATAGGTTTAGGCTGTGAATTTCACCAAGGGAAACAAAACAAAGCCAGGATGAAATATAAATTAATTGCAAATCAGTACAATTAAACTCTGCATGTTAACAACACAACTTTTTATCTTGGCGTCTGTAATTTCAATACTGATTTTAAAAATTATTGTGGAATTCATTTATATCTCAGTTTTTTAAACTGGGCTTCCTTATGCAAATAATCCCTCTGAATTGAAATTCTTTAAAACAGGAATAGCAGTTCCAACCTCATAAGCTTGTTGGCAAGATTATACCACTTTAGGACTTGAAATGAACTCACATTTGAGGTGCAATCAAGAAACCTGTCAAATGTTTTAAATATTTTAAGTTTGTGATAGTAGAAAAATACATATACACATGTATTTATAAGTTTATAAATATGTGTATTTTTCTGGGAAGGATTGCATATTTCTATAATGTGTATATTTTGTAAAGTTTATATATAAATTAGATAGTTGCACAACCCACTAATTTTCAGTGGATTGTTGATACTGGAAATTGTTATTTTTGGTGATTTCCTCTGAGTTAGAGGTTTCTAGAGTGGTTTAATTTTATTTGGGAGAATATGAGGAAAAAATACTCTTAGCTTTTGATAAGACTTTCATACAGTATCCTTGAACTATTTTATCATGTCTTCTTGCCACAAGGTGGGGTCAGAGATGGTAAGTGGTATTACTAGATTTATGAGTTGACTTTTTAGCTTATTGAAAGTCACTTGTGTTGATATCTCCATAACTGAGAAATTGGGCCATAACTATATGAAATTGGGCCTAGGAAGTTCTACATTGTGTTAAATTTGGCATACTTTAATATGTGGAATTCCATTTGGGTGAAGGTGGAGGCTAATGTAGAGTTGGTATAGGCAAAATATTATATAAAGGCTCAGATAATAAGCAGTTTGACTTCTGGGACATAAGGTCCCCTCTGTAATTCAACTCTGCTGCTGTATTTAAAAGTGACCAAAGACAATCTTTAAAAAAGTTGGTCCAGTACACCTTGATTTACAGAATGGTTGTTATTTCTGCTTGAGTCACTGTTCCCCAACTGTATAGACCGTGGACTATTCAAGTGAGTGATAGTGCTTGGTAGAGTTTATGAATGACAGTAACTCTAAAGGTATTTGAAATTGAGCTCACTTTTGCTATTCTCAAAAATGTAAGCTTTTCAGGAGGGAAGACTCGATCCATCCTGAAAACACTCAGAATACCACCACAGTACACTCAGTCCATTGCAGTGGGTATTGCTATGGGGTTCAGGTGAAGATAATTATATGGAACCTGCAGTGTGACTTTTTTGCTCATGCCCCACCTTCAAAATTGTACTAGAATTTATGCTCTTGACAGGTGGGGCATGCGTAAAGACCATCTAGACGCAATTCTGTGTGTCGCTGGATTGTATACCTAAAGACAGAAATAGGGAATTATTAATCTGGCTATTCCGTTACAGATTTTACTTCATCCTCAAAATACAATATCATAACAAGAGGTAAGTCAATCCAAATGACAAAGCTGTTTACCTTCACTAAAAGTTGCCAACTGACTAGAGAGAGTAAGTTGATATATAAATAGACTGTAGCTATGTCTCTGGGTGTTCATGATCTCCATAATTTAAAAAAAGTAAAAATGTAGATGTGAGTGTGACTTTAGAACAGTTGCCAGTTTGTTCCACTGTGGGGATTTCATGTAATATCTTACCAAGATTATGCATGACCTCCCCTGCTACAACCAGATAACCTTCCTAAACATGCTGGTGGTTATTTTAATGTAGTGTATATCCAGATCACTCCAACATTTTTTATCTGATGTTGAGGCTGAATTGTGCCATTCCACAATGTTCTCTTTGAACTTCTCTAAAGTCTTGGTTTGCTGGGGTGTTACAACACAGTTAGAAAGAATGGCCTGCTCAGTGTAATACTGAGTGTGTTCCTCCTAGCCTCTAGGTCATTTTGGTTTTAATGATTATTCTAAATACCTTTTTAATAGGAATTTTGTTGTTTTATATATATTTAGATGTATTATTGTATAAAGTTATTACAGGAAATCACTTTGCA
The DNA here is from genome assembly GCF_014898055.3 of Talpa occidentalis. NCBI lineage: Eukaryota > Metazoa > Chordata > Mammalia > Eulipotyphla > Talpidae > Talpa > Talpa occidentalis. Next base: position 76,795,288 of record NW_023601322.1, on the reverse strand, counting down.
GCCTTGACATGTGTGGAAGTTTGTCCACTGTTTTAGGAATCCTTCTGAGATTGAGAAGATTTACTATTTCCAAAGCATCTCAAGGTCATGAACACCCAGAGGTGTAGCTACAGTCTGTTTATAAATCAACTTACTTTCTCTAGCCAGTTGGCAACTTTTAGTGAAGGCAAACAACTTTGTCATTTGAATTGGTTTACCTCTTGTTGCAAGATTGTATTTTAAGGATGAAGTAAAATCTGCAATGGAATAACCAGACTAATCATTTCCTATTTCTGTCTTTAGGTATACAATCCAGCAAACACTCAGAATCGAGCCTAGATGGTCAAAGGAGTTTCTGGTAAGTGAACACAGGGCTCTGAGAGTTCTGAGACAGATGCTAAACCATTGTTTAATTTTTATGATAAGGATAGAGGTGTTTTTTGTGTATTTCTGTGATGAATAGTATAAATAATATAAAGAATTCTTTATAAAGAATACAAAGAAAAACACATTCATGGAATGGAAGCCAGCTTGTGATTAACTATTTTTCTGTAAGTCACAAAATTTATTCAGTCAGAAGATCAATAGGTTCATAGAAGATTCCAAAATTTTGTCAGCAGAAATTTTTGTTTTATGGCAGCTTCTATAGAATTGAGGAAGGATCGATTAGTCTTTGTTGATGGGTCAAGAGAAAGACAATAATGAATTACAAGCCTGACAACATGCTTTATGAATGCCTGAAGAGAAAGGTTAGTAGAGCCAGGCAAACCTAGAATTGGGAGTTGTTAGAGCAAACTTCAGTTTGCAAAGAACAGTCCCATTTGGGGAATATACTGAGAGAAAATTATTTCAGAGTAGGTGGGAACCCAAAGTCTGAAAAAGCAGATGGGAACTAGAATTCTCCAGAGTTGTCTTTATTATATGCTTAGAAAAGCTTTTCAAAGATTTATGGTCAGTTAGAGGTAAGAGACTTACCTCCCTGAGATTTATTATATTTCAAGCTAGGTGACAAACTATGGTTTTTTCCCTGGTACTTTGTGTTCCTTTTTGGTGATAGATGAGTTTTGGAGCTTTCTTTATCTTCTGAGTTTTGCAGCAGATAATCCACAGTTAGCTAATGTACTTGAAAATATGTAATTAGGTGCCAATTTTCCCTCACACAGAAGATGAAGTTGTTTATAAAACCATTTATGCTATTTGTCAATTAAGACATTATAGGACATTCTAACAAAGTGATGATGAGTCAGCCTCTTGTTTATGCATGAATATGTATTATATTTGCATTTTAACAGTGGCAGTCCATGACTGTCTCGTGCTCACTGATGAGTCATTTTCTTGATTAATCATGTTAGGCCTGTTTGTAATCTGAACAACAAAACTATGTGATGGATAGCTGAACTCAATGGTTTAAGACAAGAGCAGATGTTAGAGTTTACATTCAGCCTATTAAGAGGTAACTAAATAGTAAGTGATCTGCCTAGTCTTTTTGAAGCAGTGTTTCAAGTAGTTTTGCTTTATTAATGTTAAACTTTCTGCTCTAAGAAAAAATATGTTGCTGCTTTTTGTTACATTTGCACTGGAAAATGAATGACAATTGTCCTTTATAAATTGTCTTCGTTCAACTCCAATCAGGTTGTCTATAAAGTCAAATTTTGGCTATAGAAGGCTTTCTTTCCAGAGACTTCGATTTTGCACAATGAAAATGTGATCCAAGTCATAACCTTGTCCTGATTATTTCATTTGAGTTGATGTTACAATCTCTACCATGATGGCATGTGTCTCTATCATCTGCATATATGTACCACATGATTGTTGAGACAGGATGAGTCATGTAACTCAAGTAGATGCAACCTGCCTGTCAGCATAGTGGGCTCAGTGTTCACTTAGTGAATGGTCTTAGCTTTCATGATGTTCTAGTTCATTAGTGACCATGACATCAGAGACCTTTATCTTTTTTCTTTTTTTTTCTTTTTTACATCATTGTTCATTTTTAAACAATATTTGCTTCCTCCCACCCCCTCAGGTGTAGTCGCCATAGTTTCCTTCACCAATGCACCCGTGCACCATCACCTCAGTCCCCTGTGCTCTTCCCTCCCTCTTATCCCTCTCCCTCCTCCTCCCCTGCAATATGTCTCTGATTTATAATTGTCTGTTTTTGCTTTGTTATGTTTTGTACTGTTGTTATTTTGTTACACTGATGTCTTATTTGGTTTCCCTATATTCCTGCTGTAAGTGAAACGATCCGATATTTTTCTTTTTCCTCCTGGCTTATTTCACTGAGCATAATTCCTTCTAGGTCCATCTACGTTGCTGTGAATGGCATGTGTTTATCTTTCTGATTGCTGAATAATATTCCATTGTGTATATATGCCACATCTTCTTGATCCAATCATCTATTTGGGGGCATTTGGGTTCTTTGCAGGTTTTACCTATTGTAAATAGAGCTGCAATAAGCATAGAGGTGCAGGTGTCTTTTTGAAGCAATGTTTTTGTGTCCTTTGGGTAGATCCCTAGTAGTGCAATTGCCAGGTCTTATGGTAGCTCCATTTTTAGTAGACTGAGGAACCTCCACACAGCTTTCCATAGTGGTTGGACCAGTTTGCACTCCCACCAGCAATGTAGGAGAGTTCCTTTTCCACCACATCCTCACCAACATTTGTTGTTGCTTGTTTTTTTGATATGTGCCATTCTTACTGGTGTAAGGTGGTATCTCAGTGTGGTTTTGATTTGCATTTCCCTGATGATAAGGGATGTTGAACATATTTTCATATGCCTGTTGGCCATTTGCATTTCCTCTTTGGAGAAATGCCTTTTAAGTTTTTCTGCCCATTTCTTGACTGAATTGTTTATTTTGTTTTTGTTGAGTTGTGTGAGTTCTTTGTATATCTTTGTGATCAGTCCCTTATCAGTTGACTGTAGTGCAAAGATTTTTCCCCAATCAGTGGGATGTCTCTCTGTTTTGGTTAATGTCTCTTTTGCTGTGCAGAAGCTTTTCAGTTTGATGCAATCCAAGGTGTTTATCTTTTCCTTGACTTTCTTTGCTTTGGGTGATGAGTCTTTAAAAATGTTATTGTAAAGTATGTCTTGTAGTGTTTTACCTGTATTTTCTTCTATATATTTTATAGTTTCAGAGACCTTTATCTTGAGTTTCCTTTTCTGAGAGGTAATGATTTGAGTTTCTGCTACCTTTGTAAAAATTATGATGTTGGAAGATGGTATATGTTGGATGTTGAAGAGCCAGCTAAACCATGAATAGATTTGATGGTAACCTGCTAGTTATTTAATCACTCTAAATTGTTTCCCTTACCAGTGGAATGTTGTTTCATCTCACAGAAGTTTTGTGGGTTTTTTTTAATAATAAGTTTATTTTTTGAAGTTTTATATAAATATAAAATAGTATTATAATTTTACTTCCTTGTCAATAAGTGCTCTTTAATGGTTACTATTTTTTCAAAATGCGGTGGCAGAGATCTGTATTAAGGTCTGGAAGAATGAGGCTAAGCATGAGATAATTGTTGATAGCAATTCCATGGCCAGGCTTACTGTGGGCAGTTTGGGTTGCTTCATATATTATGGCTTACCTGGTATCACACTAAAAATTAAAAATCCTGAGACTTCATCCTTTTTTATAATAGGTTAAAATTTAGATGTGTTCTTATAATGTTTATATAATTTATGGTAAACTGCAATACTTGAGTGGATAGAATTCTATGTGGTCATAGCTACCAAGCATCTGTTGAAGATAATGGAACTTAAAGACTAATGTTCACTCTTCCTGGTCTTTGACACCTTGGTATAAAATCGGATTTTCTCCCCTATGGCATACATACCTACCCAATAGCTTTTCTCTTCTGATTGGTTATTTTCAGACCTATATATTCTTGAGAGGCAGCAGTGTGTTCATTCCAAAATACATAACTTCTGACCTCACTTGCATATGGGGGCGGGGTGGCTAATGTTATGTAAGCAGAATCTGTTGAGTGAACTTTGGGGAAAATTCTTGAAGAGCTAGGGAAATGGATTGGAATCTTTAGTTTTTTTCTTTTGTTCTAACTTTCTATCTGCAATGTAGTCATCATTACAGGAGCCCAATATCTATCTTGAGAGTATGTGGCAAATTTGAGGACGGAAATCACACATTAAGGAAGTGAGAACACAAAGATACTAGGAATTTTGGACCTAATATCCTTGTGGAGCCACCATCTTAGCTTATGTTGTGTAAAAGAAAATGATACTCCACTATCTGTATGTATCTGGTAGCATACATGGCAGCAAATATACCCATCGTAGAAATATGTAGAAGTTGTGCAATTTTTGTATTTGCACTGTGACTCTTAAACATTTGCAAGTCTTGATTACAACAATTAGTAAAATATGATTTTCAGAAGTGAAATGAATTCACTTGAAAGGCAGAAAAAAAAAAATGAATCTTCAAAACAAAATGCTCCTATAGAGATTGGTACTGGAAAATGTCAGAACAATTGGTAAAGCACACTGATAGGCCTCCAGTGACTGCCAGGCCCCAAGTGTTCCAGAAAATTAAGAGTCAGAAACTTAATTATCATACATGGTGATTAAGCATTGTCTTTGGCTGTTTTTTTCTGGCTTTCCTTTTTAAGAGGTCTGTGTTAATTAAGCCCCAATTGGAATAAAAAAATAAAATCTGCTATTAACTTGCTTTTAAAAAAAGTCAGCCAAAATCACAAATCAGTTCATATTTATTCAGCTTTATTTAACTAGGAAAACAATGCCACTGGAAATCAAATTTCTAAAGAAAAACTCTGTCTTTAGAGTTATGTTAAGTAGAAGCCATCATACTCCTCTGACTAACAATACGATGCAAAAGTATGCGAAGTTGTGACACTTAGCAATAAATGGAGGTATAGAATAGGGGAGGGAAGCTTGCCAACACACACACACACATATCTATAGGTATATGTAGATATAATCATTTTTGGAGGGAAAAAACTGATGGTCAGGAAATAGACTAGTTGGAGGTATCAAAATATGAATTTATCTCATTTTCTTATTCATGTTTTCTTATACTTTCCAATGCAATGAAAAATGATGTCTTTTGTAATAAGAAAATGTAAGTTCAAAAGATATATATTAAACAAAACATGGTATTATCTGCCACTTTTAGATTTAAAATCTTACATGGTAATGAGTTTTCATTTTTAGTGAAAGACTAGAATACCTATTCATCATCCCAATGCCAATCTTTCGCATACATTGTGATTGCTTTAAAAGTGTATCCACATGATTGTATGGGGAATATAAAAATTAAAAAAAAGGAACCATTGAGAACAAAAAAAATAAAAATAAAATATTAATAAATACAAAAGTGTATCCACAAATAATTTGTATTCATTTCTTCAAGAGGTAAAGCTTAATTTCTATATGGTGAATATGTGTTAGATTTAGTGACTCACTTCTAGCAAATGGAATATGCCAGGAATGATATATTGTTTCCATGTTCTGGTTAAAATTTGAGTTTACTTCTATAGGATGTTTAAGTAAAGATATTATATGTACATCAACTAGGTTAATCAAGAAAAGAAAATGTTGGGCCTCCCCGGTGGTGCAGCGGTTGAGCGCTGGGCTGCAAAGCTGCCTGCAGCCTCTGCAGCGCCGGTTATATTCCTGGCCGCTGGCAAGGGTCCCACATGGCATGCAAACCTCTCCTGCCATGCCCGCTGCTCCCCTCAGCAGTGCACTTGACAGTCTGCCTGTTTTGTTCCCCGCTCTGGCTCTGGTGAATCCTCTCACCCTCCCACGATTCTGACTGTACCCAGTGCTTGTGTAAATAAATAAATAAATAAATCTTCAAAAAAAAAAAAAATGATGGACCCTCTGTTCCTCTCTGATTACTCACCATGGGGGAAACATGGTGACAATCTGTCACATTGTTAATGGTTCTTGTGGAAAGAGCCACTTGACAAGGAACTAAAGCCCTGGGTCCAATAGCCCTTCAGGAACTGAGATGTGGCAGCAGTCAGGGATAAGCTTAAAAGTGGATCCTTCAGCTTAGAGAAGAAAATTAAAGTCCTAGCTAGCATCCTAGCTAGCATCCTAGCTAGCCAAAATTGCTCAGGTGAGTTTTACCCTAATCCCTAAATTTCAAATATATGAGATAAGTGTTTGCTGTTTTAATTGTCTGAATCTTGGGGTAAATTATTACACAATTGTTCATAGTAAGCATGCATACATGAAGATTATCTAAAAGCAATTTTGGAATATTTTGGCATAATGAAGCTGTTTCTTCAATCTCTACCACTTTCCAAAACTGAAAATATCACATAAAATGTGAATAAATACCAGAAACCTAAGTCAAACAAAGTAGCTACAAAATGAAGGTTTTGAATATTGATGCATCAGAAATAAATAACTTTGAAACCTGCCACTGTGCTTTAAACGTGGTTTTCTCTCCTTCTAAAATCAACGTAATCCTAAGAAAAACTCTTTTGATTCCCACCATTTGGATATAAATCACAATTGCCATCCTGGAGAGGAGCAGGGAGAAACAGTGAGTGGCTTTCAGCAGGATTTTAAAAGCCTGTGATTCTACTCATATCAGTATTTGAATTTGTATTATCTACCATGCTTTCTGTTTTCTATTTGTTTCACTTAATTTCCTCATTACTGTCTTTTTAATGATTTTTGACTTCAAGTTTAGAAATAATAAAATACATTTCTACTCTTAATTGACTTGGTTGCATTAACAATTTCTATAAGCACCCTTTATTTTGATGTTTATGGTTAAAAATATCTGCCTTTTTCCAGACTTTAAACTAATGATTCTTGAATTTAATGCCCGTGTGTACTCAAGGATTTTATTAAAATGCAAATGCTAATTCAGTGGGTTTGGTGTGGGCTTGAGAGTCTGCATTCTAATAGCCTCTCAAGTGAGTGTGTTTCCATGATAATTAACATCTTTTCATGTACCTGTTGGCCATCTTATATCTTTTTTTGAAAAGTGCCTTTTCAGATCTTCTCCTCAGTTTTCAATTAGATTTTTTTAAATATTGTATGCCGTCTTCTAAAATATATTTTGGATAATAACCCTTTATCAGATATGTGCAAAATATGCAAATATTTTCTACTCTTTGATGGAGTTAGTTGATGATTTTCTTTGATGTATTCCTCCTAGTTTAATTTTACTTTTACTGTTTTGCTTTTGCTTGCAAATTAAAAAAAAAAGTCATTGCTAAGACCTAAGAAAAGAGTTTTACTACTTATGTTTTCTTCTAGGTGTTTAATATTTTCTGGTCTTATTTTCAAAAATTAATCCATATTGAGTTAATTTTTATGCCTGGTGTAAGACAGGATTCCAGTTCTTTTCCTCTTATGTGGGGTCATCTGATTTGCCCAGTAACATTGAAGAGACTGTCCTTTTCCATTGTATAGTCTTCATTCCTTAGCATAAGTTAATTGTCCTTATGGGTGGGTCATATATACGTGGGTTTATTTCTGGGTTCTCTATACTGTTCCATTAATGTGTGTCTGTTTTTATGCAATACCATACTGTTCTGATTACTATAACTATAACATATTTTGAAATCACAGAGCATGATGTCTCCAGTTCTTTCTCAGAATTTATTTGACTATTTGAGGCTTCTTGTTGTTTCATATATATCTTAAGTTTGTTTATTACAGTTCTCTGAAAAATATGGTGGGAATTTTCATAGGGACTGCATTGAATCTTTCTATTAGTTTGGGTAAAATGGACACTTTAGGAGTATGAATTTGTCTAGTCCATGAGCATGGAATTTCTATCACTTTGTGTCATCTTCTGTTTCTTTCATAATTGTCTTATAGTTTTCATTGTAAAGTTTTTCACTTTCTTGGTTACATTTGTACCAAGGTATAGTTTTCTTAATTTCTCTTGTTGATAGTTAACTATTAATATATGGAAATACTGCTGAATTTTGTATACTGATTTTGTATCTTAAAAGTATTTCTGAATTCATATATTCTAACAGTTTTTGGTGGCATCTGCAGCATTTTCTATATGTAAAACATGTGCAAATAGTGACAGTTTTAATTCTTGCTTTCCAACTTAGATGCATATTAATTCTTTTCTTACTAATTATTTGGCAAGGGCTTCTAATATAATGTTGAATGAAAGTGAGGAATGTGAGCATCCTTGTTTTGTTCTTGATCTTAGAGGAATAATTTTCAGTTTTTCACTATTTAGTTTGATGTGAGCTGTGGATTTGTCCTATATGGCCTTTATTATGTTGAGGTACTTACCCTCTAAGTCACATTATTGATAATTTATTTGTGAAATGTTTTTTTCAGTTTCTGCTGAGGTGATCATATATTTTTACTTTTTCCTAATGTTGATTGATTTGCAGATGTGGAATCATCTTTGCATCCCTGGAATAAATCCCACTTGGTCATGATATATGACCCCACTAAATGCATTGTTGAATTTAGTTTAATAATATTTAGTTGAGGATTTTTACATATATATTGGACCTTTATTTTTAATTTTTAAAATTATTTATATATATTTTACATCATTGTTCATTTTTGTACATGTTTGCTTTCCCCTCTCAGGTATAGTGCCCTAAATTCCCATCACCAATTCACCCATGCCCCATCACCATAGTCCCTTGTGGTCTTCCCTCCCCTGTTGATCCCTCTCTCTCCCCTCCCCTGAAGAATGTCACTAATTTATAGTTGCTTGTTAATTTTGGGGTTTTTTATTTATTGTTATTTTTTCCTGATCCCTTATTTGCTTCCCCTGTATTCCTCTTATAGGTGAAACCATCCGATATTTTTCTTTTTCCTTCTAGCTTATTTCACTGAGCATAATCCCTTCCAGCTTCAGCCATGTTGCTGCAAATGGCATGAATTTATCTTTTTGATTGCTGAATAGTATTCCATTGTGTGTATACCACATATTCTTGATCCAGTCATCTATTTTGGGGCATTTAGGTTGTTTCCACTTCTTACCTATTTTAAATAGTACTGCAATAAGCATAGAGGTGCAGATATCTTTTTGAATTAATGTTTTTGTGTCCTTTGGGTAGATTCCTAGGTGTGGAATTGCTGGGTCATATGGTAGCTCCATTTTCAGTAGTCTGAGGAACCTCTACACACCTTTCCATAGTGGATGGACCCGTTTGCATACCCACCAGCAGTGTTGGAGAGTTCCTTTTTCTCCACATCCTCACCAACATTTGTTGTTGCTAGTTTTTTAAATATGTGCCACTTTTACTGGTGTAAGATGGTATCTCATTGTGGTTTTGATTTGCATTTCCCTCATTACAAGTGATATTGAATATTTTTTCATATGTCTGTTAGCCATTTGCATTTCCTCTTTGGAGAAGTGTCTTTTTAGCTCTTCTGCCCATTTTTTGACTGTATTGTTTACTTTGTTTTTGTTGAGTCTTGTGAGTTCTTTGTAGATCTTTGTGGTCAGTCCCTTAGCTGTATGGAGTGTACAAATTTTCTCCCTAGCTATGGGGTGTCTCTTTGTTTTGGTTAATGTTTTTTTTGCCATACAGAAGCTTTTTAGTTTGATGTAATCCCATCTGTTTATATTTTCCTTCACTTTCTTTGTTTTGGGGGATGGGTCTAAGGGTGTTACTGAGATGTATGTCATGTAGTGTTTTACCTGTATTTTCTTCTATCTATTTATGATTTCAGGTCTTACCTTCAATTTTTTTATTATATTGGTCGATGATGATGATGATGATGATGATGATGAGTGATTTTCTTATCTGGCTTGGTATCAGGGTAATGCTGACCTTGTAAAAATGAATTTGAAAAATTTTCCCCCATCAATTTTTTGGAAAGTTTGAGAGGGATAGCTATTTAGTCTCCTTTGAATGTATGGTAGAATTTTATCAGTGTAGGTGACTGGTCATGGACTTTTTATTTCTTCATAGTCTTGAATGCTATTTCAATCTCACTGCTAATCAGTCTGTTGAGCTTTTCTATTCATAATTCAGTCTTGGGAGGTTGTATGAATTTATGGTTGTAAGAATTTATCCTTATGGTTGTAAGAATTTATCCTTCTAGGTGATCCAATTTGTCAAGCATAGTACAACATGTATTATAAGCTAATATTACAGTAATTAATAGACTACTTGTAACTTCTCTTTCTTTTTGATTTTATTTGCCCTATTTTGTTACTTTTTAAAGAATTTTGTGTAAAATCAAGCATTTGTGTAATTTAACATTTCATACTGTCATGATGGTAGCCAGGTACATAGAAAATTGATAGTTAATCACTGCAGAAAAAAGATAGATAATATAAATAAACATGGCTACATTTTTAGTAAAGACTCCTCTAAGGTACTCTGTACTAGATCATGGCGGTTTTTGTCATTGGAATTTTCCTACAGAAAAGGGATTTGGCAGGTCTGAGAAAGTTAATTTTGATTGCGTCCACTTTTTATTTTGTTGTGTGGAAGTGTCCTGTAAAACAACTGAAAGCTAGCTAAGTTTCTCTGTTTGCAAATTGAGGAACAGAATTGAATCCTGAATCCTCAAATGTAAGTTTTAAGCTTAAGAATTTTAGCCTTTTCTCCTAAATGTGTTTGGTTCATTAAGTTTTGGAAGAAACTGCCCTAACGAAGAAAGAAAAGAGAGAATTGAAACCACCAAATTTTTTTAGAAAAACTTCCTTTGCATAGACTTGTTCATCAATTTCAGCAGTAACAGAAAGTAATGACAATGTGATCTGAATTGAGTAGTAACTTAAAACTCCATTGATTTTGTTCATTAGATATAGAGCACAGCTTGTCCCTTGTATTGTAAATTTAAATGTGGGCAGATTTGTGGCATGATTTTTATAGTTTTCAGTAAGACTCAATTGTGAAAAACATTTATGCCTATATTTATTTAGAACTGTAGGGAAACCTATTTCATTTGAAAATTTATTCTTACGGAAAGTATTTTCAGGGAATAAAGTGACTTTAAAACTAGATGTTTCTGGCCACAGTGATAATTTTTTTTAAGTGCCTCCAACCATGTGCTCCCATTCTCAGTGTTGTTATATTTTGTTTTCCACTTATTCTAATTTTGTACACATACAGTTTACTGCTACTCTATATACCTGTATTATACTTACAGCTTTTTACAAATATTGCTTCAGACATTCTATGATTATCCAACTTTTAAAGAGAGAGAAAATGATTAGTCTAAAAATTAAGTTTAGAAATATATTTATATATATATTTAAAATCCACAGAAACAGAATCAATCTTTGGTTTTAAGAAAAAAAGGTAAAATCCTATAAAAAAATTTTTAGTTTTTCCTCTCAAAGTAATTTAATCTTTTAGCCTTTTTAGTAATGATATATTTATATTTAATAATTTTGGTTTTTTTTTTTAGATGTTTAAAAATGCTTGGTAGATGAAAAGTAGAAAGTAAAAGAACTGGTGGTGTGTAGTTCTTTGAGACAAAACTAGATCATCACAATAATTCCTGATAGAAATTATTTATAAGCTAATGCACAAAAAAGATGAAAGCAAAAGAAAACAGTAGATTCTGTACACTATATTCTGAAAGCACTTTTCAAACTGCTTTTAAATAAAGTAAAATTTAAAACCCATTAATCTAGTAACTTCCTAATCCTTTTTAAAAATAATTGCAAGGTTATATTTTTCCAATATGACATATTTAAAAATATGTATCATTAAGATTCACATTAAGCTTAAGCATCAGAATAATGTAAAAATCCATATTTAAAGTATTTGGAAGAATAATATGTTAACATTTCAATCACTGATCATTTAAAACATAGTGTGTATTTGTATATACATGTAAAATACATATATATATATATGAGTATACTGCTCTAAATTTATAATGCATAAAACAAATAATTAAGATTATTTTTATGCACTTTATGTAGACAACTGAATTCAGTGTTCCAGAATTACTCTTTTTAATAACCAAAGGATTATCTTCTCCCTTTGTTCACTTAATTTTAAAAGTAAAATGATAAAAATCAATTTAAATCTCTACCTCTAAATTTTAAGTTGGTTTTTGTTAATATTTGAGATTTATTCAAGATACATTAATTCTCAAAAATTATTAATTTCCAGGGAAAATTATTAATTCAAATAAAAGAGCAAAGGTGTGCACATTGTTGTGCCCAAGATCAGCAGACTCGGCGAGCATAGCCTCCAAGAATCCAAAGACAGCTGATGCAAATGCAAAAGGGAGTTTATTACGGGCTCGAGACCGGGCCCTCGACACGCACCGATGCAACGGCAGAGGTCGAGAGCCCCGAACAGAGGAAGCAGGGGTATCTTATAGGGTCGCGAGTGGCGCGAACTTTGCAAGAAGCTGGCAATTACTCATTGGCTACTACAAAGGCATTTTGGCGCGCGCGGTTAGTTTCAAACTGATTGGACGGTTAGAGATGCTGTCCCATTTATGGACAGGACTGCCCTCATTGGTGGCTGGGGTGGTCTGCTTTTTCGTCACCAAGTGGAGTGAGAGTTGTGACTGCTGCAACTATCTCCGGAATGCGGCTGGACAAGGACTAACATAGCAAGGTGGAGGATATACAAAATGGCGAAACCTCGGCTAAGCTTGGTTCCACACACATGTGTTCAGAAACTTAGCCCCTAGTTAATTTTTCCATACTTTGAATTGTTTTTACAGTGTGTGTTCCATCAGCAAAGCTACCAGGGTCATCATCAATAATGCCAATCCTATGATAGTCCAGAATTCAAACAAGCATCTCAATTTTTCATGTGTTTTTTTGGCATATCTAGGGCACCCACAACCTTCTGTTAGTCAACTCACATTTTAATCAGCCTTTCAAGATTTCCTAAACGTTGTCCTAACTCACTATTTTATCATATATTGTCTTAGTTTTGTTTTTGTTTTTTTTTCATCTCACCCTTGATATGTGAGGGGTTCCTTCCCCTGGTGCTGAAGTCATCAATATCCTTGTACTACTACAAAATCAGTATGTCCAGTCTCCGCTATCATATTAGCACTTTTTACATATGTATCTTCATTTCTCCATGTCCAGATTCTTTTGTCTAGCAGGGGCAGGGACAGCAAGGGAAAGGGCATTTTTGAAAGTATAACATGTCAACATTAGTGAAAACCCCTAGAAAACCTCAAACCAGCCAGTTACTAAAGACTCATCTGACTTCCACTTACGGTGCTTGTGATTTTACCTCCTTACACATTCTGGTATCCTCATTTCTGTTACTATTTTCTCTTGATATTATTGGCATCAGTCACATTCTGTGTTTCCTTGTTTCTGTAACTGTTGTCTCTTGATATTATTGGAATCAGCCATGCTTTTAGGGCACCTTTGATGTAATTTGGTATCTTAATCCAAAGAATAAGTTGCTAATAATTGAAATTGTAAGTAGGAGAGAATACCTAAATATTTGAGTAACTATGCTGCTAGTCAAATCATAACGATATTGGGACCATTTCCACATGAGGACAGTCTTGATGGAGAATATCGCTGTCTCTGCTGCTTTGTCCTATGAGCCTGGGCAATATTGTTGACGTCATAGTAATGATTGATAGACTGAGCATTTGTAAGCTACTTCACATTTTGCAAAGCAAGTTTCACTTTATGATTTCATCTATCTTTGCAAACACCTGTGAAGAAAGTTTTACCATTTTTATAAATAAAGATAGGTGGTTTATCTGTTATGTAATTTGAAAGAAATAAAATTAACACAAAAACAGGGCCTCCCCTGGTGGCGCAGCAGTTGAGCGCTGGGCTGCGAAGCTGCCTGCAGCTTCTGCAGCGCTGGTTCAATCCCAGGCCACTGGTGAGGTCCCACATGGCGTGCAGACCTCTCCTGCCGCACCAGCTGCTCCCTTCAGCAGTGTGTTTCCTCACTCTGCCTGTTCTGCTCTCCGCTCTGGCTCTGGTGAATTCTCTCACCCTCCCGTGCTTCTGACTGTACCCAGTGCTTGTGTAAATAAATAAATCTTTAAAAACAAACAAACAAACAAACCCCCCCCCCCACAAAAATCCACAAAAAAAAATGACACCAAAAATCTGGTGCTTGTCCAGAGTTGTCATTAAATCTTTCCTCTGAGAAGGAAAGAATGAGGAAGGTTTTTTCTTTTGCATGTGTAGAGATCTTGCTATGTAACTTGCGAACATTCACAAAAAGCTTGGGAAATTTTGATACTTAATTACAAGATTGGGTCAAATAATATAATGCTAGGGATTCTCCAGTTCTCATTAGATACTTTTGATCTTGGACACTATTGCGTGCAGCAGTGGATGCAGAAGGTTGAATTGGCCCTACCTATCATCCCCCTGCCCCTAGCCCCCAATTACCTGGATGATGTATTGGTAGAGTGGGCAGTGCTACTGAAGAATTCTTTCATCTGAGAGTGAAGATGAAAACAAACCAGTAAATTCTCTCTACATTGTTCTGTAGGTCTTTGTTTTATCTTCCAAAGGTTTGATGTTTGATAATGAATAAATTAGTATAAAATATGAATGCACCCTCTGTAAGGACCCAGTGGGTAGCATTGGCAGTTGAGCCAGATTTCAATCAGCAAATGAAAGGGGCTCATTTTGGCATTAAGACCGGGCTTGTGAAGTCTGTTTACTTAGGGGAAAAAAAAATTCAAGATGAAAAAGGAAGTAAGCATACATGGTGTTTATGTGTATGCAAGAGAGATAATAAGTGACTGAACGTTTCAATTTTTGGAAACACTGCAACGTTTCTATGAAATGATTTAAGTAATTTCATTGTCATGTCTTAAAACAGTTACTACCTAATTCCTAGTTAAATTGGCATTTTTTACTCCAAATAATGTTTTACCCTCTTGGAGGCTTAACTTCTTCTGAAGTTTATACATTCATAGAAAATAACTATGTTGCTGGCTTAAACTGTCACTCACCCTCATAGACACAGCTGGAGCCATTTGTAAAATAGAAAATTGAATGGAAACTTGCTTTATGTGAAATTTCATGAGCCATTTCATGGGCTTGGTTTTAATGCTTCTTTCCCCCCATTACCATCTTCAGATCTGCTTCTTTTTTTTTTTTTTTAAAGATTTATTTATTTATACAAGCACTGGGTATAGTCAGAAGCACAGGAGGGTGAGAGAATTCTCTAGAGCCAGAGTAGGGAGCAGAACAGACAGACTGATAAAATACACTGCTGAGGGGAGCAGTGGGCGGCAGGAGAGATCTGCGGGCCATGTGGGACCCTCATCCGGCGGCCAGGGATCGAACCAGCGCTGCAGAGGCTGTGGGCAGCTTCGCAACCCAGCACTCAACCGCTGTGCCACCACCGGGGAGGCCGTCTTTTTTTTTTTTTTTTTTTTAAGATTGATTTATTTATGCATGCAAGAACTGGGGTACAGACCAGAGGTGTGGGTGATGAGAGGATTCACCAGACAAAGCGGGGGACAAAACAGGCAGACTGACTGAAATACACTGCTGAGGGGAGCAGTGGGCAAGACAAGAGAGATCTGTTGCGCTATGTGGGTAGCTCTCTAAGATGGCATGCTGTCCTAAGCTGTTGCTGTTTTCATCTCATCTGCTCACCCCACTTTCCTCTTGTAGAGAGTGTTGCCAGAAGTTAGCAGCTCCCAACATTTTCTATCACTCATTGTACAGCTGGAGCTTGACTTTTGCCACAGCCCTCTCCTCGTCTAGAGCAAGCCTGAAAGTAAGATGTGAAGGTTATCACACAGACTTCAATTCTAAGCTACACAAGGGGATGATGTCTACTTGAAAAATTGTCGTGTAGGCAAAATCTTTTTCTAGCATCCCTGTTGCATACATCCCCTCTTTACTGTGTTCCTTTTCCACCCCATTTCAGACTCTAGGACTGGCTAGAGAAATGAGCTTTGAGAAAAGGTGATGCAGGTGGAGACGCACTCATCCACCACCTGTTAACTTCTTCTGGACTCATTTAAATGTTAACCTCCCTTTGAAACTATAGTAAATACAGTTTGTACTATGTGAAAGTCTAGCTATCACGTTAGAGACAGATTTTGGGTAGAAAAGATGTTTCCTCAAATAACCTATCATGGGTTATATCTCATACTACACTTCTGGGAGCAATGCCGGAAAGACACTGTTCTTAAAGAAAGAACTTTAAGGCTTTGTGCCTTGAGGTTACTACAGTAGTCTGATTTCAGTCACTGAGCACACAATAGTAACTCTTGTCCTGGCTTGTTTTTCATGATGTAGTAAGTGGTCTGACACAGTGGAGAATCAGTCTACTTTTAGGTAGAGGTTAACATGAGATATATGGAAAAATATATGTAGCAAGTTTATTGCCTTATTATCTGAACTTTGCAAGTACAGCCTTTTTTTCTCTTTCATCCTGTAATGAGATACATTCTTCTTTGAAATTAAGAAGTAGAAAGATGTAGATAAAGTGCTTTTCTTCCAAAATAGCGTGATTGAATGTCATTAAAGAAAGCAATTAAGGTTTACCTATTCCTTTAAGGTAAGTTTTAGACTTAAGAATGTTTTCATAATTAGGATTTCTTGAAGGAACAGGAGGAATAACACAAGATGTACAAGTTGTACATTCTATATATGGTAAGATTAAAAGTAATTTTGTATTTTCTTTAACTGTCATTGATGTTTAATGTATTTTCTGAAATTTTTCTCTTGACCTTTTCCCTTATCACTTCCTTTTTTCTTTGACCATCAAAACTGAGATTTTTATCTATTAACTAGTAGCACACACTTAAGTTTGAGTTGCCTGGGGCAAGCATGCATCAGTGGTTAAGTACTACATTGCTAATATATAATTAACAGACTTTCAGCAAGTAAGAGAGAAAAAGAAATGGAGTGAAGGGGAGGGAGGGAGGTGAAAATTGTTAAAGAAAATTATCCATTGTGGAAAAACACATATTAATAGAAAGTTGCAGTTCTTTATGATGTCACTAGGTGGCATGTGACCAACTTATACTAATATTCAGCTAGAAAGAGCCAGAAATGTTCTTATTTAAAAAAAAAAAAACTAATCTGAAAGTTATGTTTTTATTATCTATTTGTACAGTTCAAAAGTCAGGTATCTCAAATTTGTATTGTGGATCAAATAATATAATACATGTAAAAGTGCTGTTAGTGCCTGATGTTAAGTAACAAGTTTAAATTTACTTTTGTGTGATTAGTAGTAGTTTGGTTTTTTTTTTTTTTTTTTGCTGTGGTATTGTTATTCAAAGTGTACATCTTTATTAAGGGAAGCGAAGAATTTCTATAATTAGTAGTAAGTTTCAAAATGGTACATAGAATTGTGTAAAATATGAAGTGACCGAAAGTAAATGCAAGAATTTTGTTGAAAGGGTTCTAATTGTTTCTAAACTTAAGGTAAATATGATGAACAAGACTCTCCACATTGTATTGAATTCTTATTTCTAAGATTTACAAACATAGGTATTACCTGCATGTAGTTTGTGACTCGTAGCATATTGTCCCATGTTTGTTTAAACAATGATGAATTACTAAATGTCAATCCTCCTTTTTTCTATGAAACTACAATAACTTTGATAAATATAAGTATGGTAGAGTAGAAAACATGGGAAATTGTAGCAACACATAGAGAGTATTGTTGGTATTGCTGTACCCTGGGAAGACAAAATGCAGATAGTAATTGTGCCTGTCATTTATTTTTACTTTCAGTATTTGAAAATAACATAAAATTAGCTTGAAACCAGTCCAAAAATGGGTCATGTAAATTTTCTCGTACAATGGGTCATTTAGACAGAAAAAAATTTGAAAATGCATTAGATGCCACCTCAAATAAGAGTTTGAGTCACTTCCTTTAATGATGAAAGATACTAACTAGTGACTACAAAAAGGAAAGAAATAACCTTCCTTTCTTAGAAAAAGTGGTGGGGAGAGTTACTGAGAACTGTGAGACAAATAGTGTAAATACAATATTTAAATCCCAACAACCAACTAAAAGAAGCATCATTATCACATATGATACATAAGGAAAATGAAGTATATGAAGTGAAAAACCTTCCCCAAAGTCATTCATCTTGTGAGCAGAGAAATTTGGATTGAAGTTAATGAGCATTCATGTCAGGTTGCCTCTGGTGTACACTCCTAATTAACAGATTTTCTGGATGGTCAATTAGAAATGCAACCAATTTCCATAAAAATGCATTCACTACTTATTGATGAGAGTTTTACAAATGAAGAAAGAAATTTTATTCTTGTATGTAATAATGCTTTGCTTTGGCTTTGGGTATGTGTTTTATAATACATGTTTAAAATGGAGCAAAGATCAGATATTCAGAGAGGGGAAATCAAAATGATATTTGAGTAATATAAAAAATAATTTAAAATATTATCGGCAACACATTTGCTTTTGGTAGACTAGACTAGATAATTTGGACCAATACTCTAATGAGAATAATTAGAAAACGTGGGGGGCAACCATGCGTTCTGAAAATAATAAAGGATGGGAAAGTTAAAGTTTATCCGACCAGAGTTTGGAAAATGATAGAGCCTCTTATCATATCAATAAGGCAAATTGGAGATTGGAGTGGTTTTCCCCTGAGAGTATATACCACTCTGCTCAGGAAAGCGAAGAAACTTGGGTGAAGTAGGTATTTTAACAGAGTGGTATAGAGAGGGAGATGGGGATTGGAGTATAGGAACCTGCACAAGGGAAGATATTAGAGGTCCTCTTGCAGTAAGTGAGCACTGCAAGGGCCTCACTTTAGGATAAGTGATATCTGTAGAGGAAGGCCCTTCTGGAGTCTGGAACTCAGGCTTAACTAATGTCAACAACTAGAATTGGATCGAGGCACCCCCAGATTTCCTGTTACTCTCATGGTGGTAGCAGGAATGAAAAGGCCTTTGAGTAAGACAGCATGCTGTTCTCAAATTGTTTGTACAAATTACTTATTGAGCAACAAACATACTCAGGCAAAAGAGGAGACAAAATGGAATAATTAAAAACCAGCAGATGCAACACAACACAGTCCTGTGATCTAAAGGTTTGTGTCCTCCAAAAATTCCTATGTTGAAATCCTGAGCCCCAAAATGTGAGTAAGTCTTTAGGAGTTGACTAGGTCAGGAGACTAGAAAACTCATGAATAGGGTTAGTACTTTCATTTCTAAAAAATCCACAGTAATCCCTATCCCTTTCCTGCATCTGAGGGTACATCAGAAGTCTGCAACCCAGAAAAGGACCCTCACCCAACCTTGCTGGCATCATGGTCTTGGACCAGCAGTCCCCAGAACTTAATTTCTATTGGAAGGCTGGCAGGCAGGCAGGAAGCAGGCTAACTGGCTGGCTTGCTGGCTGTAATATTTTGTTACTTGCATCCAAAAAGCACTAAAACATGAGGAAACATTAACTACAAGGTTTTCATCTAAAATTTTAACTATAGCCACCTTCAAATTCTCAGAAGAAAATCGCAACTACAAAAAATTGAAAAATGGAAAAGTAATTGTAATGAGGAATTTAATGGATGTTTTAAGAACAAATTGAAAGCAGCTGAGAAGCAATGTATTTAGTAGAAGAACTAAGGTAAAAATTTCTTGATTAGTGCGCGAAAGAGACAAAGATAGGGAGGGAAGAAACATGGGGGGTGAAATAAGATTGCTCAACATCATTGTCTGGAATCCTAAAGGACACAAGAGAAATTGAACAGAGGCATATTTGAAGAGATAATGCGTATATTTTTGTAAAATTTATGATAGAGGAACTTCCCTGGTGGCGCAAGGGGTTAGGGCACGGCCTGTGAGGCTCTCCACAGCCACTGCAGCACGAGTTTGATCCCTGGCCAGGGAGATAACCGCATGGCACAGCAGACCTCCTGTCTCATGTGCTGCTCCCCTCAGCAGTGTGTTTCAGTTAATCTGCCTGTCTGTTCTCCGCTCTGTCTCTGGTGAATCCTTTTACCCCCATATCTGGCCTATACCCCAGTTCTTGTATGCATAAATAAATAAATCTTTAAAAAAAGTTATGAAAGAGATAAAACTATTTTTCAATAAGACTATGAACAAGCATGGTAAGTACAAAGAAAACTCACACCGAATCACATCAGTAACTGCTGAAAACTCAAGAAAAAGAGAAAAATTAGAAGGAAATTGTAAAGCTAAGAAGAAAAGTTGAAGTTTTCAATTTTAATGTGTGATGTTTAAACTGAAACCTAACTTCTCTATAGCTACGATGGAAAATAAGAGACACAGCTGAATGGTATTTTTAAAGCACTGAAAGAAAGTAACTGTCAACCAGAGTTCCCACAGAACAAAAATGGGCTTAGAAAATTAAAATGGGGCCTCCCTGGTGGCGCAGTGGTTGAGTGCTGGGTTGCGAAGCTGCCTGCAGCTTCTGCAGCACTGGTTCGATCCCCGGCCGCCAGGCAAGGGTCCGACATGGCACGCAGACCTCTCCTGCTGCCCGTTGCTCCCCTCAGCAGTGTGCTTTGTCCGTCTGCCTGTTCTGCTTCCTGCTCTGGCTCTGGTGAATTCTCTCACCCTCCTGCGCTTCTGACCGTGCCCAGTGCTTGTATAAATGAATAAATAAATCTTTAAAAAAATCAAAATAAAAAAAGATACTTTCAGCAAACAAATGCTGAAAGAATTATCATTAGTAGAGCTTACTATTGAGAAGAAAAACACTTCTTCAAAACAACCTTTGCTATTGGGAAGAAAAAATATATAGTATCTCAGATGGAAGATCAGAGATGCCAGATGGGAGGAAAAGAAACAAAATGGTAAAGAAAAAAGTAAATCTGAAAGTTGGATGGTATAAAAATGGCAATAATATACTGATGGTTTATATGTCATATGCTTTTATACAATTTATAGTTATATTACATACAAATATTTATGCATATATTTCAATGACTAAAAAGAAAAGCACTTAGAAAGAATGTACACACACACACAATATTACACTTTTGAGGTAATGTTGGCTTACATCATTGTTCGTATTTAGGGAGTATAAGACCCTACCCCCTTGATATGTTAATACTGCTACGTTAGTCTAATACGTAAGTCCATTGTGCATCCTACCCACCTTGCTTTCATCCACCCTCCCATCCCTCTCTGGAGTCTTTGGTTCTATAATCAGTTTTCCTGGGTCAGTTTTTACTTTTGTCTTGATCTATTCCTTTGATTAGTTTCTTTGTATTCCACTTGTAACCTACAGCATCATAGTATTTGTCTTTCTCCTTCTGACTTCATTTATCATAATTCCAACTCCACCCATGTTGCTACAAATGGCATGAGTTTGTCATTTTTGATAGGTGAGTAGTATTCCATTGCGTATAAATACCACATTTTGATCCACTCATCCATTTTGGAGCTTTTAAGTTGTTTCCATATTTTGTCTATTGTAAATACTGTTTCTGTGAACATGGGAATGTAAATTTCCCTTTTAATTAGTATTCTTGTGTTTTTTTTGTCAGATACCTCGGAGTGTGGGATTGCTGGGTTGTACTGATGACCCACTTTTAATCTTTTGAGGAAACCTCAATACTGTTTTCCTTAAGGGAGGGAGGGAGTATACAGAGGTGGTAGGGAGGAAGGGAGGGAGAACATGAATATCCATATGTAGAGACTGTTAAGAACTGGTGTACTTTTTTCTCCCTTTCCCTCCTCTTCTTTCCTCTCCTTTCCCATTTCTGCTGTAAACAATTCAGTTCAAACCAATTATGTGGAGATAAAGAAAATCTTTGCCATAGCCCAGAGCAACTAGTAAGCAAGTTGAGAAAATGATACATACTAAGTAAATATTTTTGTTTGATATTCTGTGGTAAATTTCAAAAATGTACAAAAGCTGATGATGAGCACTTAAATCTCTCAACTTCCTCAGACTGTAACCCTTATTTCCCCAAATCATAATTATAAAAAACTAGAGACCATTGAGGCAGCACCTCTGTGGAATTTGGTATAAATACGATTAACACAATGACTGGAATTCACTCATATTTTCTTAAAACAACCTAGGTCTTATGATAGCAGGATGTTGGGTTCGGTATATTTATAAGTAAGCAATAAGGCAGCATCCCTCAGGTATGAAATGCATGCTAGCCCTCATGCCCCATGGGAAAAGTGGACATAGTCATCAATTTTTTAAATACACTTAAGTAGACCTCTCTATTAAAAAGTACCAAGTTTGGGCCTCCCCTGGTGGCGCAGAGGTGCCCGCAGCCTCTGCAGCGCCGGTTCGTTCTCTGGCCAACAGTGAGGGTCCCACAAAAAAAAAAAAAAAAAAAAAAAAGTACCACCTTTAAAAGAACTCTTGTTTTAGAAACCTATTCCAAGATCACTAATAGAAATTAATTTTATGACAGTTTATTCTATGCCTTTCCTCCAATTAGCCAGCCACATGTGACTTTATAAGGAATGCCTGTTTTGTAGCACTAATCTGAGAAATTTTATATGTAAAGATCTTTATGACATTATGATACATCATTATGGATGGTGTAGAGAGCAGAGTGAATTCTCAAAGTTTTCTTCTTTGCTTATTGATGTATTTAATAGATATTTATAATGAGATTATATTGGGTTACATTGTTAGTTTTTTAAATATTATGCTAAATTATTAAACGTGTAGTAATACAATTCATTCGTTCTCCCAGTATGTTGCCAGATACTCATTTTGAAGATAGAAATTCAAAAGAAAGAAATCATTCAATTAAATAATATTCCTCTGTAAAAGGTCTAAGATCAGGCTGCAATGTAACCTGAAAACAGTTTCTAGTCTGTGCTCTGTGTTGGGTCCAGGGGGCCCTTTTCTGATCTATACAATGCCACTAGACAGGTTAGTCTTGGCACCAAATTGAACTTCAAATATGTGTTCACCAAACCAGCTTGTACTACTACTTAAGATGACCCTCTGAGAAGGAGGCATTTCTTCTAATGGCTCCCATGGAGGGTCCAGCCCCTCCTGATTGTGTGCCAGTGTGGGAGGGAGACTTAGAATTCTGTCTGTCCTCTTAGGATATAGCAATTCTCATATGCCATCAAATTCCACTCTAAGGGTATAAGAAATTTGGGCATTTTCTCCAGAACCCCTTTGCCTAGGAGTACCTTTCCTCTCTAAAAAAACCTCCTATCTCGGGCCTCCCTGGTGGCGCAGCGGTTGAGCGCTGGGTTGTGAAGCTGCCCGCGGCCCCGGCTGCTCCCCGGCCACCGGAGGAGGGTCCCACATGGCGCGCAGACCTCTCCTGCCGTCCGCTGCTCCCCTCAGCCGTGTACTTCATCAGTCTGCCTGTTCTGCTCTCCGTTCTGGCTCTGGTGAATTCTCTCACCCTCCCGCGCTTCTGACTGTACCCAGTGCTTGTATAAATAAATAAATCTTAAAAAAAAAAAAAAACCTCCTATCTCAATTTTAGTTGAAACCCTCAAAGATCAAAAACAAAACTGTATTTAGTAACGTATGCAACTTAAAATCAATTGCTGCACCACTATTTAAGGCTTGTAGAAGAAGTGGACAAACTCCCACTTTTATAATTCTATTCGAGGTAATCATAAAGAACTTACAGAATAATGCTTAGAAAGAGAATGACCTAGCAGAGGTCTTTTGGAACCTGAGAACTTTGGACATCATTTTACACTCTGACCCCAGGAGACTGAGTACCCACCATCCTGACAAGACCCTGTGATTCGCCATGGAAACAGAGCTCCAAGAGAAGAAAGTAGCATAGAGGTTGACCTTGCCAATAACAGTTAGCAAGGATATGTTAAATGCTCCAATAAAGGTGTAATATTTTAAATGAATTAAAAGGGAGTATTACCGTTTTGGGCAGTAGGTGCCCAGGTCAGAGGGATATGAAGCATGCGTAGATAGTGACAGAAAGATAAATATTGCTGTAATATGAGACGCATGAACATAAGGGAGAATTGGATGTTTTTAGAGCCAAACATCTCAAAATATTCCTAACTGAACCATGTGAGGGAGGTTTTTTCCCATGGAATATAAATGTGATGAGCAGAACATTTGACAATTAGTAGTAAAGTACACATTCTAATTAATCATTAGGTGATTCTTAGAACAAACTCTAGTTAGCCAAACAGATTTAAATGACACATTGTGCCTGAGATGACACCTTAGACAAGCACTTTTTTCTCCCCAAACCATACATTTCCATAGGAAGAACTGGTGGGTCTGCTCTAGATAGGAGCTTGAGTAATATTTTCTATACTTTTACTCAGTTATTTTCAACTAATGTCTATAGGAAAATGCACGTGATGTGCTGAAGGATTTTACTCCTACACAAGAGAAAATTGAAGACGGAATATGTAATATTTCCCACTTTATTTCCTTACAGTTACAGAAAAACAATCACCCAACTTCCGTAAACCTGCTGGAACATGCTTTCCATTCTTTTAAGAGATCCAAATCCAAGGTCACTTAACTTTGTTTAAATAATCTTTGCCTCTTATTTTAAGTGTTAGAGTTGATTTTGTTGGAATTTGCCCTTGAGGCTGCTCACTAAAATAACCACTTCCACAAACATTCTTTTCAAATTGTCACATCTAAAGAAGAACCTTCAACCTTTTCATTTATAATCGGGTGCCTCCCCTCTCAGTATGAGCTTAAGCAAGAGCATAGGGTACACTGGGAAAGCTTTAGCCGAACTAAATAGTGATGGAGAAATAACTTCAAAGATGTCATCAGTTCACCACAGCAGGTTGACAGCCGCAAGACACACACTCCTACTCATCCTCACAGTAATTCCTATCCTTTGTGACTGTGTAGTAAACTTACACAGGGACTTCTGAACTCTGGCGTAGATCTCCTGGCACCTATTTGTTAATGTGAGAATTAATAAGGGATGACTAAGAAATGGTGGCATCATATTTGAGAATATGACTTATGGTATATATAGCCCTGTTGATGTTTTGAAACTCAGGATTTCAAGGTTTGTCGCTTTGTTTTATGGGGCATCTTTTTAGCAAGTTACATATAATGTCTTTCTCTAACACTATGGTGAGTGATGGATCTATTGTTACCTGCCTTTGGAAATATTTTTTGAATATCTGTGAGTCACAGCTAATGGGAAGTCTGTTTTCCAGAGTCCTTCCTTTCTCATTTTTCTGCCCTTCTGCTATCCCTCCTGATGAATATAATGCTCTGTCTTACTCTATCCAATTCAGCAGGTAAATCTACACATTCAGTAAGTTTTTTTGTCACTTCAGCAAAATGTGAAAATAGTTCATAACAATCAGTCATATTTTAGTCATTTAAGATTAATATAAATGAGAGTGACATCATAATATATCAGAGCAATGAAAGTACACTGTTTAGAATAAAATAATCTCTGATACAAAAACAATACTCAAAGTGTACATTGTACTAAAAGTAACTCAGTAATTGGGAGCAGAAAAAAAGATACAGTTCCTTAAGACCCTAAAATGTTTAATTATCATCTCATCGCGATATATTTAAGTTGGAAACACATATTTAATGTAAACATATATAGTGCCCAGATTGAGAATGCATTAAATTCATTTATAAAATTTTAGTGACAGCCGAGGCTGATTTTAAACATTGCTCGTTATCATTGTGCTTCCAGATTTATAAGGAAACTCTCTCACTGACTTTTCTTAAAACAAATCTAGTTCAACAGTTTTTTCAAAGTGATTTTGATAGTTACTAGGAATTAGTGCTTTTCATTTCAATTTACATTTTTATAAATTAAGTGAAAATACACAGGCCAAAAATCCATTCTCACAAAAACAAGTCCCCTAAGTCAAGCCCAGTGAATATTAATATTTATCTAGACAGAAACACCACCACCAACTAAGAGTAACAGGTTAAAAATTTGCTTATATCCAAGCCTGTAAAGTCTCATCCTGTTGATTAACTGCCCCCCTCATTTTATGACTAGATGAAATATTTTTAATAAATTAATATTTGTGTCATTAATCAGATGAATCAAATCAGATATTTTCACTAGAATTCTAACCAGAGGACTTTTCATAAAGATTTTGTCCCTTATTTCCTTGGTTTATTTCCCTTGGGGTAAAGGCTTGGATTTAATTAGTGTATTATTAAGTCTGTGCTATATAATAGGAATTGGTTTATACACTTTGACACAAGTAATCAAATTTAACTTTTAAATGACAAAAAAAAAAAAATCCTCTCAGTGGCATCTGTAAGAACAGAATTTGTTGGAATTTTTGAAGCTGCTAGAGCCCGACTTTGGGTTATACAAAATCTGAGTAAACATTTTCATGGACTGTGGTCTCAGAAAGATTTTGGCCTGATTACTTGAATAGGTATAGCTGCCATGCTTCCTGAAGCAAAGCGAATTTGTTTCACATCTGTTCTGTGTCCACAGTGCTTTACATTATCTTGATATAATGGACATTTGTTTTGCTTACTCTCAAGCTACAGGCTGATGTCTGCTTAGTATTGCTTCCCGTTTATCCTAGATGCTTCTGTGACTTCTCCAGGAACAGTAAAATAGGTATGCACAGTATTAACAGCACAAATTTTGCTTTGATCTTTATCGTTGCACTTCTGCTGAGCCTCACACACATTCACAGTCTCACAACAGGGATTTGTAGACATCACCCAACAATGTGCATTTTCTTAAGTTTCTCTAGCCTTTACATTTTAGGGAATGTTATGGAGGAATTACTACATTTCCAGTTGAAAAAGCTGTCATGCCAGTATTTCTCCAGAGCAGTGCTGTTGGAGCATGTCATAACAAAACTACTAGCCCCCTCCTCCTCTGTTTCCAAGACTTTGCTTCATGTTACCACCTAGCACTCCTGATTCATTGCTCTCTCCTCTGCAGATCATTCGTGTAAAAAAATTAACTCTTAACAACACACATTTTAGAAAAACAAATCCTTTTACCTATTTCCTCTTCCACCGGAGTTCCATGTCCCACTTTTTCCCTCCCCCTTTGTAATCAAACTTTAAGGGAAAGGCATGAATATCTCCTTCTATCTCCTTGCTGCCCATTGAAGCTTTAGTTCATTCCCATTTTGCTGCTTCTATCTCCAGCACACTAATATAACTGCTCTTACCAAGACCTCCACTGTTCCAAATCCTACTAAATTTTTTTTTTCAAATCCTACGAAATTTTTGACTCATGTTTTTGTAATTATCAGCAGCATTTGCACTATCTCTTTTTCTCAAAATATTCTTCCCTGCTAGCTTCCATGGCCTTTCTACCTATGCAGCTGTTCCTTTCTACTCCTTCATTATTCTGCCTAATAACAGCCTATGATAATGAGGTCAATATTTTCCAAGAAGAAACTGGAATTCAGAGCTAGGAAGTAATTTTCCTAAGTGTGTGAAGGTCATAGGTGGCATGGCTGGGGTCAAAGCGGGACCTGTGTGATGGCAGAGACCATCAGTGTTACTGGTGTGCATGCTCCCCTAAAAAGATTGGCTCAGACTTACAGGCTACCCAACACAACACCTTCTTTCTCCCTTCCATAGCCAGTTCTTTGCTTTCCTTTTTTAGTCTACAAGCTCACCTTTTTGTTCCACACCATTTAAAAAGTTATGTTGGTGTTGGTCAAAGTGCTGAAAGCTATCAGCATCAGTGAGAGTAGAATTAAAATTCTTGTCACATGTGAAAATCAAGCTAAACTTTAAGAGTGTATTTGCACTTCTAAATTTGTAATAGTTTGGTTTTATAAGCAAATCAAGCTGTCTGGTGGAAACATGTCCACTAAATACCATTATTTCTCATATTTTTCAATTAAAGGGGAGATAGTTGGTTTTCCATTTATTATTTTTGTGTAGAAAGGTGAGCTGTCTTGGAACAACAAGGTCAGACTCCCGAGGACTTAGATGGAAATTAGTTTCTAATCTATTGCTGATATTTTGGTCCTTTGAGATCTGTGAAATAATTTAGCTATCACATAAATCATATTAGGTTTAGACTAAGTTGTAGAAAAGTTCAATTTTTCTGAGAAATTGTACTGGTATTATAACTTCTAACTCATCTTCAGAACCAAGAAATGGTAGATTTTTAGAGGTAGAGAGAGACTGTTGGGATAATCTACTCTCCCTTCTTTTAACAGAGGAAAACTGTAAAAAGGCAGTTAAAGTAAACTCAAGGTTTCAAGGTCTCACTGGGCTAGAATAGACCCTATGAAAGTGTTTTTTTCACTAAAATTTAGGGTTGTGAATTAAAAATGAGTATTTTTGATTTGTTTGTATAATGCATATAGTGCTTTTTTATGTTACCATTTGTTGGCCTTAAAAATTACTAAAATCCAGATTTCACAGCCATTTATGCAATATCAAAGCACAATAATGAGAGATTTCTACAGTTAAGACTGCTATAACTAAACCACCACAATTATGGGTCAAGAATGTTAGTATGAATTTTAGTCTTTTTGCCTCCATGCATTATGTAGTACTTACTCATATAAATCATTTGTATTGTGAAGCGTGTTTGTTTTATTGTTTTGGAAATGAGCTAGTGCTAACCATGCTAAAATAATAAAATCTGCCTCTATGTGGACATTTGAAAGCAAAAAAAACCCCAAAAAACAAAAAACATGGAGGAGCGGGGGAGGAACTAAAGCAGTGATTCAAATTACCTAACAAGGGAATCAGAAATGTATAGAAATGTATGGAAAATAACACAGAAGTCTGGGCATCTGTACATACTTGGTCACTAAGAAGACTCAGCTACTCAAACTAGGCTTTGTGACATGCCATAGACATGTAATATTTCCTGAAAACTTGAAAAAGTTGCCCTGTTTACAATATTTCTCTACATACTAAGATATTGCTCTGGCACATTCAGTGTGGACAAAGACCTTTTTGTTAATACAAAAAGTACCCCCTCTCCTTTTCATGTTATTTGATACCCCATGGCCACAAGTGATCTAAAGATGTCTGGGTGCAGAAGCAAAGAAATGGAAAGAGGCTTTTAGGACATTTGTCCTTAGACTCTTGGGTGGGAAAGTTAGTAAGGTCTGTTTGCTTTTCTGTAGCTTAAAATAGATGAGGGTCTGTGGTGTTTTCATTTTTCCTTGGCCTCATTCCCACATCCTAATCCAAATCTTGCTGTTCAGTATAGGTATGCATTTCCTTGATGCCTGAGACCTGCTCTTGGGGGAGAGCTCATTTATGGATCTTAGATACAGCCTTTGTTTTTGATATATGTAAATGGGCACGTGAAGCATCATCTGAATCCTGGAGCTGCTTGCACTAAAATAAGAGGATGTACAGTAATTATCTACAAACATTGTCACCAATAATGTCTCCTACCTAGGTTCACACATGTGCCTCCTTTCATCAAACAGGGAGGTGTGTGTGTATATATATATATGTATATATATATATTCTCTCTTCCCTGCTTCCCTAAACCTAGGTTCTTTTTTTTTTTCTTAAAGATTTATTTTATTTATGCATGCAAGAGCTGGGATGTAGGCCTGAGGTGCAGGGGGTGGGGCAGTACTGGTGGTGAGAAGATTCACCAGAGACAGAGTGGGGAGCAGGACAGGCAGTTCTACTGAAACGCACTGCTGAGGGGAGCAGTGGGTGAGACAGGAGTGCTGTGCTGTGTGGGTTAGCTCCCTGGCCAGGGGTATAAATTTGTGCTGCAATGGTTGCCGATAGCTTCGTAATGCTAAGACTTAACCCCTCGTGCCACCAGGGAGGCCCCAAACCTAGGTTATTCTTTCGGCTTACTTCGATCAATAGAATGTGGCAGAAGGTATGTTTTGGGACTTCTGAGAACTTGTATATTTACCCTTTGCTATCTTGGAAACCAACCAAAAGAAGTCCCACTATACCTGAGGATGAGAATATCCAAAGGGAGAGAAATAGGCAACCAATGGCCCCCATTCATTTCAGCCACCTCAGGTAAGGCAGTGGACATGTAAGTTGATCACCTTGGACTCCCCAGAAGACTCCATATAGAGAGATAGAATTATTCACTTGAACCAGTCAACCTTCAAGATCATGATAAATGATGATGTGGTTGTTTTAAGCTGTTAAGTGAAGGAATGTTTTAATGTGCAGCATTTAATAATTTAAATAATCCTGAAGGTAATCCAACTTTAGCCCCATGTCTCTGAGTGACTGTTGTATCTGCATTAGATCCATCTGATGATGCCTTTTTCAAACTTTTGTTTCTGAGATACTACTCTCTCCTGATTCTTTTATTTCACCATTAAATGTGAATGGGACCAATCTTCTTTCCCATCCTTATTTGCAGTAAACATTCTCCTTCATGCCTCCCTCCATAACTTAAATTTTCCTCAACCATCTATTTTCAGTGGCAACGGAGTTCTTGATCCTCATTTTGTGGAGAATTTACATTAATTTTTTATTTCTTGAATGAAACTTCAGTGAAACACTTCCCCATACAAAGAGGATGACTGTCCCTCAGTCATGCTACTTACCTTTCTCCTCCTGCAACATCTATCACATATATTGTGACTATCATTTTTCTACTGTACTTACAGTCTTAAAATCTGTAGCAAATACCTGTGAACTACAGTGCGTGTTTAATTTAATATCCAGAAATAAATGGAGGAAAGGTGAGGGGCTGTTAGGGCTTATGGAAAACTGTAAAGTCAAGGTTGTCACCAAAATACAGGGCTATCTACCATCCTGGGAAAACTAGCTTTCACTGACATCATCCAGCAGAGGAAAAGAAAGCCAAAACACCATGAAAGCTGCTCACTTTCATCAGTATTAGAAGATAGCATTGAAGAATAACAGAGAGCAGTCTGTCAGCACTCTTCTCAGTAAAGGAGCAGCAATTGCCTTAGAAGACCAAGCACTTCAAAGGAGTCTGCTCTGGTGAATTTGGCAAGACAATACATTTGTTGGAAATTTTTAAGTAACAAGCATAGTCACAGATAACAAAATTCTTAGCCTTACAGGAGGGACCTGATGTGCTTCTGATTAGTATTTCCTTGACCTGCATAGCATCCAAGGACCAGCTAGCAATAGGAGTACCAACTTCCAAAGAAATGAAACAACGTCTAAGCAGTGCTGTGGAGCCTTTGTGATGCTTCAAACACAGCTCATAATGTGCTTTGAATTTTGAAGCAAGGTAGTAAGGGTTAGATCCTGTACTCTTTGCCCCCTTCCAATTTACTACGTACCTTGGACTTGAACATGATCTGCAATGCAGAACTCACTACTTTTTTCACTTCTTATACAGTGATTTGGAAAAACATAAAAACAAGTAAGACTGATAAAGACTTCTGGAATTAAGCCAGTCTCTTATCATCATGGCTGCACTATTTTCAAACCCACACTAATAGACTGGACAAAGGTTGGCAAAAGATGATAGCACACCACCAAGGGTCTGTATGTCCATGTGGAGTCCTTGCCAGAAAGGCAGAGAAACCTCTACAAAAACTAAAAACTTGAATTCTGCCCACACCGAATCCACACAATCACAGAATAACCTGATCCATGAAATCACTTTTTTTCATGTAGTGTGAGTCTTTGAGGCTACCATTGATCAGCAGTAGTACAAATACATACATGTTCTGAACGCTCGTTTTTAAATGATAATTTTCACTATCAGAGCTAATTTCTTTTTTTTGAAAGATTTCTTTATGCATACAAGAGGTCTGGGGGGTGAGAAAATTCACCAGAGACAGAGTGGGGAGCAGAACAGGCAGACTGACTGAAATATACTGCTGAGGGGAGCAGCAGGTGAGTCAGGAGAGGTCTGCTGCACTATGTGGGTAGCTCCCTGGCCAGGGATCGAACTCGTGCTGCAGTGGCTGAGGATAGCTTCATAGGTTGTGTATTAACCCCTTGCGCCACCAGGGAGGCGCCAGAGCTAATTCTTGTATTAAATAAGGAAATTTACTAGTAGGTTGAATATTTTCATTTTGTAATAGGAACCTAAGAAAATCATATATTTATCATCTCTATATAGAGGTAAAATCAGGAGGTGCTTTCACTCACCCAGGATCATACAGGTTGAAAGTGGCATAGTTAAATTCAGATATAGGCCTGCCTAACTCCAAAGTTATGTTCTTTACTTTCAACCATCAAATAAAAATATTCTTAATGCACTAGACATTAAAGCTATACTGCTTCATACTGTTACTAATATTAATCCTAAGTCCACAACACCATCTTTAAGTACACAAGTTAGTGTCAGAGATATAAGGCATTCCACTATGCACTGAAATATAAATATCTGACTGTACTACAGTCAAGTTGCTTTAAGAAAAATCATCAAAGATAGACAAAGAACTCACACAACTCAACAAAAACAAAATAAACAATCCAGTCAAGAAATGGGCAGAAAAACTTAAAAGACATTTCTCCAAAAAGGAAATGTGAATGGCCAACAGGCATATGAAAAAATGTTCAACATCCCTTATAACCAGGAAAATGCAAATTAAAA
Organism: Talpa occidentalis; assembly: GCF_014898055.3. Taxonomy (NCBI): domain Eukaryota; kingdom Metazoa; phylum Chordata; class Mammalia; order Eulipotyphla; family Talpidae; genus Talpa; species Talpa occidentalis. The sequence continues at coordinate 76,763,035 of NW_023601322.1, read as the reverse complement.
CCACATTGAGATACCACCTTACACCAGTAAGAATGGCACATATCAAAAAAAACAAGCAACAACAAATGTTGGCGAGGTCAACAGTTGATGAAAAAGGAACTCTCCTACATTGCTGGTGGGAGTGCAAACTGGTCCAACCACTATGGAAAGCTGTGTGGAGGTTCCTCAGTCTACTAAAAATGGAGCTACCATAAGACCTGGCAATTGCACTACTAGGGATCTACCCAAAGGACACAAAAACATTGCTTCAAAAGAATACCTGTACAGGGCCGCCCCTGGTGGCGCAGCGGTTGAGCGCCGGGCTGCAAGGCTGCCTGCAGCCTCTGCAGTGCCGGCTCATACCCCGGCCGCTGGTGAGGGTCCCACAAAAGAACACCTGTACATCTATGTTTATTGCAGCACTATTTACAATAGGCAAAACCTGGAAACAACCCAAATGCCCCAAAATAGATGACTGGATCAAGAAGATGTGGCATATATACACAATGGAATATTATTCAGCAATCAAAAATGATAAACTCATGCCATTTGCAGCAACTTGGATGGACCTAGAAGGAATTATGCTCAGTGAAATAAGCCATAAGGAAAAAGAAAAACATCAGATGGTTTCACTTATAGCAGGAATATAGGGGAACCAAATAAGACATCGGTGTAAAAAAATAGCAGTACAAAACACAACAAAGCAAAACCACACAATTATAAATCAGAGACATACTGCAGGGGAGGAGGAGGGAGAGGGATCAGAGGGAGGGTGGGAGGAGCACAGGGCACTGAGGTGATGGTGCACGGGTGATTGGTGAAGGAAACTCTATGGCGACTACACCTGAGGGGGTGGGAGGAAGCAAATATTGTTTAAAAAATGAACAATGATGTAACAAAAATTGATAAAACAAAAAGAAAAAAAATCATCTCCCTACATTAGCATCTCTCTGCTAGACTACCAAGAAGTTGGATTTACTTACATATTCACCCTTAGCAACTGTGAGAAGCAAAAAGTAATTTCATAGCTATAAAAGTTTCACAGAGCTTGAAGTTACCTTTTAAATCATAGAATTACAGTCTGAAGCGTAGACTCTGGAGCCAGATTGTTTAGATTTAAATCCTCACCTTGTTAGTTATAAGATGTGTGATCATGGACATATTTTATTTATTCTCATTGATACTCAGATTCTTAATTTATAAAAAGGGATAATGGTAGGACTTAGCTCATAAGTAAATTAATCACTGTTTTGTACAGTTTTAGATAATCTGTAATTCAAATAATTGAGTGGTTAAATTAGTCATGTGATGTAACTGGGATCACTTATTTTACATTGACATATACAAAATCACATAGTAAAAAATATTACTCTGTAGCATAGGATTCTCAACTATAAGATGTCTTTTGTCTCTATTTACAAAGTAAAATTTGAATATTTCTTTTTCCCTTACAGTTTTATTTTATTGATGGACTAAAATGTGTGTCACTTTGAAAAATTTAAACAGTTTCATCTGTCGGTTTGTTGGTTTCTTGTGATGGGGGTATTGGAAACAGACTAAGAATCCACCTTGTGTCATATAATAATTATTTGAACTGATGGAAACTAAAAATAAATTTTGTATTTAATTCCATTTAATTTCTGTTAGTACATTCAAAGGAATGTTCTTAAGCTTTGAAGACATGTAACAGGTGACAGTCAATGTTGAGGGAATTTATTAATCTTTTCCATTCAGAATCTCTAGTGTGAATGACATTAAAAGATTCTAACATAGAATGGGAATACTAGATTTTCCAGATATATTACCAGTATAACACACAAGTGTAAAATGGTACTTTAGTTAAATGCTTTCTTCTAAAGCTTTGGACTCACAAATTAGGTTGAAACTGATTTCAAGAATTAATGTAATCACAAATTTGTTGACCTGGGAGAAAGAGAAACAGTAATTAAAAAAAAACAGGTGGGAGAGAAAAGGAAAATGAGAGAGGGACAGTAATATTACTCATGTAGCAGATTTGGAAAGGGTAGCACTGTTTGATGTTGATACAGCTCCATCCTGTCATAAAGCAGATAGACGACAATGGTCTGGACTCAAATGTGAAGTTGACAGCTCGAAAACCATTTATCTAACTGGTATTTAAAATTCTGAAGTCATTTAGAAATGTAAACTGAAAGGCTTTTTAAACAGCATTTTTCCTATATGGAAATGAAAGGGATGAGAGCAAAACACAAACTTTGACATTAGACTGCATTTATAATCCTGACACATTTAGCAAACATTTTGATAATGTTGAGTTCAAGTTTAAACAAGTGACAAAAATATCTCCAAAACTTGAGTTTCTTAACTTAAACTTTATCTGATTAGTGACATCCCTAACATTTACATCATGTTCCAAAGAGAAATTATTTCAGTAATTCAGTAATCAGTAGTTCTACTTAGCAGATTTCCAAATTTTACAGCTTAATGTAGAATTAAGTAAGGGATAAACTAACAGTTGATGTGTGTTTTATTTCCTTTTGTGTGTGTGTTCTCAATAAATTTTGAAAAATAGTTTTCTAATGAAATCTTAACTAAAGCAAACAATTCCCATCTTTACTCATTGTTCTAATATCTGAGTATGATATTTATTAGAGCTATGGAAGGAGAATTGCTTTTAATAATAAGTACTGTCTAAAAGCCCTTTTTCAGTGGGGGAAACACACACACAGCATACGTGATAGATGATGAATTTAAGCTGCTTATAAGACAAAAAAAATCTGGAAATACCTATGAAGGAGAAGTAACTACTAATTTTGGGAATCTTGCCAGTCTCTTTTCCAGAGATAGTAGTTAGACTGACTCAATGGTCAGTTAGGTAGGGTTGGGTAAGTAACCTGGGGGAGGAAAAAAAACTGTTGAAGAGAGTTGTGACAGATTAGTAACTCAGAGCTCAGCATGTTCTGAAAACAAAATAATAGATGGGTATGAAGCTCTTTCATCTTGTACAATTCAGTTTTTCCTTTCCTTTTGGATGTCAGAACTGTGAAGCAGTCATACAGCGTTTTGCCACATCATTATCTGTGCTCATGCTTCACAGAAAGAGATTGTCTCAAGGTTGTCTGAATCTGATACTCTTGGCAGTTGGCCCATTTTCCAGGATGACTCTTTGAACCTGTACTTTCATGCTCCATTGCTGTCACTCCTTGATATTTTCAACTTCTGTGGTGCCAGAGTTTGGGCATTAGATTGTTTGCCTTCAAAGAAAAACTTGAAGATGTGGCTCATGTAGTGTATGACATAGCAAATGTTCTTGCAACTCCAGTGGTCTGATAGAACCTGTTGTGCAGACTTTCACATCTCAGTTTTATGAATACATACATTTGAAAAAGATAAATCTATAACTATTTTTTCAATCTGCTAAGAATAATGGAATCTTTATTCTAAGGGACAAACAGCAATGGGAGGTGTTCATCCTACAATTTGAGTAAGAAATGACTTGTAGATTAAATAATTTCCTTTCACCAAGAAATTTGGACTTTGTTTCTAGATGATTTCATTTGGAACATGATTCATGTGAATCATTGAACCAGTGCTTTGACTATCAAAGTTAAAATTGCTTTTCATTTTTTTACATTGTTGGTTTAGTATTGTTGGAAAAAGATGGAAACTATCAATATATTGCTTATCACTTGTATTGTGAAGACCTTAAAAAGAAAGCAGTAGACATCAAAGGGACGTACACAATGTTAGATAAATTAACTCCACAAATATTTTTTGTGCTGAGAAAATTTTCAAAGCACATGTTTCAGTCAAATATACCCATAGGCATCAATTTTAAATGTTATTAGATGTGTAGGTGATGTAAACTTAAACTAAATGAATGCCTATATCATGTACTCGCCTACATTTTTGGATCAGTGCATGCTCCTGAGGTGCTTGGGATTCATTGCTTCTTTTTCATACTTTTTGCTATGTTGGGAGTTCTCACAAGGCCTTTGTGTGATAGGAACTCAATAGCTATTTAAATGTTGCCTATATTATGGCAGAAGAAACCTTACAGTTTAAAAAGTCTTTACCAGTCAGTTTTGTTATCTCTCCTGCAAGCACCATGGTAATTGCAAAAATTATCATTGCATTATCTTGGATAACAAGAATGTTTCATATTACATAATTACTTGTTAATTTAAAAAAAAAAAACCCTCCAGATAAAATCCTTTCATGAAGTCTTCCAACATTGGCAAAATATATTCCATCCTCTATAGTTACTGATCTACACCAGTGGGTTCTTGAGTTTCCCATTCAAGAATGCAGTGAGAATTTGAGTCACCAAGTGGTAGTGGGAGATACAGAGACACCCAGTGACTGTAGTTTGAAAATGAAAGCAAGAGACAGAGCCCTGGAGAGAGCAATTCAATGAGACCAGACTCTGGGGGCTCAGCTGAGGGTTATAAGGGTGAGGTTCTCAGTTGTGCCTAACTTGTCTCCACCTTTTCATCCACCTTGTTTCCTTATTAATTTTTCCTTCCGTTGTTTAGTCATATCCACTGGTCACAATGTCCATTGAATTCCTGTGTTCAGGGTTTGCACTTTTGGAAAAATTTGTCATAAAAGAGGAATAATGTCAAAATAGACCACAATCCCGCTAGCACCCCCAGTGAGGGGTTTGTGATAAGGATGCTGCAAGGAGGTTTGCACAAGCAGAAGGGCTGAGGCTCTTTTCCAGGCCTGAAACTTCCCTATTTTGTGGTCTCAGCAGGATTTTCTGCTCTGGTCCATTTATTAGCGTCCCGTGCAATTATACTGTGGCCAGTGGCAACTTATCGCATCTCTAACATACAGTACAATATTAATCCTCTTGATTTTTATTTTTAAATTCTGTACATTTTTCAACAATTATCCACCAAAAGCCTACCATATTTTGTCACTAGCCCCACCAAATTCACAGCTCCTATCCTAGTTGGGTTTGATGAAAATCACCATTTGCATTGAACATTTCTGGTTTTGGTAGTAAAACTTCTAAATCTTAAGAAACCTTAATCCTGAGCAAACCAGTTCAGTTGGTCAGCACAGATAGTCTGTCACTGCTGTAATTATTTAAAAGGATACATCTTTAAAAGATAAGGAGAGTAAATATCTTTTAAGAAACTGCTATCAGTAGCATAAACTTAAACTCTGTACTATCATCAAATAATTCATCTTTGTTCACTTCTTATTGTCACTTTTTTTAGTAATTTGTTTTCTGATTAGGATCAAACTAATTTGTTTTCTGATTAGGATAAATTATGATGGGTTTTATATATCTTTGAAGTATTTCAGTCCTTAACTAAATCTGTAGTATTCTACTCTCCCAGCCTCCCCCCTCTTCTTGTTCCTTTCCTCCTTCTCTCCCTTCCTTTCTCTCGCTCTGTTTTCCTTATTGAAGAAACAATTTCCCACAGCTTCTGTTCTGAGTGCATCCTAAGGATGAAATTTAATATGTTCTTATCTTGCAAGTTTCTGAGTAGATGTAGAGTCTTTACCACATTCAAGTTGCAATTTGATGGGAGAGCACAGGACTGCTTCAAGTGGTGGGTGTTTTGAAATCTGTCTTCATCCGTGTGTCTGATTATATCAGCCGTTGATTAATATTGCCTAGCTCCTATGTGATCTTATTATATTACTTGCCCTTGTCAAATCAAAAGAAAAGTATTTCAGTATTACTTAAAATTACATGATTCCTGCATAATAATTACTTTTCTTTCCATCTACTCTCCCCCATTTCTACCTGGCATCCAAGGTAGAAATGGTCACGTTTTTTCTTAATTTCAACTGGAGTATATTAGAGTAATTCTTTTCTTTAAATTTGTTATTACTTTAAAACAAAATTCTTAAAGCTAAAAAAAAAAAAGCCCTATGAACATATGCAGTTATACTAGTATAGAAGAAAGAAAAAAAAAACAGTATTTGAGAATATGGCCTTGCATTGTGCCCCTTTTACTAACAATTATCCACTGAATTATAAACCACAATGATAAACCTCTTAAACATTAACTAAGGAGACTGTCTTATTTATTTATAGGAATGCCTTATTCTTTGGTGATATTTATTATTTTGGCATATTGTATTTATTGCAAATACTTTTCTCATTGTCTATTCTATGATATTTCTTTGAGGTCATTTTCACATTTAGAGGTTTTGATTTTGATGTTGCTGTCTAATTTTTTTCAATGTTCATGTTTCCTTTTCTCACTTAATTATGCTTAGGTGTTTGTAATTGTTTCAAGATTAAGCTTTGCTTGACCAAGCTTGATTTTTACAGGTAAAGTGGGTAGGAAAAACTAACATGTTCATAGCAAGTAGACTATTTTCTTTTATTTATTTCTGGGTTTTCTATTCGATTCCATTGGTCCATGTGTCTGTTCTGGTTCCAATACCATGCAGTTTTGATTATTATGGCTTTGTAGTATAGTTTGAAATCTGGGAGAGTGATGCCTCAATTCCCTTTTTTTTTTTTTTTTTTTTTTTTTCAGGAGGGTTTTGGGTATTTGGGGTTTTTGGTGACTCCATATGAATTTCATCAATATTTTTTCTATTTCTTTGAAGAATGATATTGAAATTTTAATTGGAATAGCATTGAATCTGTAAATAGCTTTTGGTAGGATGGCCATTTTGATAATGTTAGTTCTTCCGATCCATGAGCAAGGGATGTCTTTCCATTTTTTTGTGTCTACTTTATTTCTTTTAACAGTGTTTTATAGTTTTCTTTGTATAGGTCCTTTACTTCTTTTGCTAGGTTTATTCCCAAGTATTTGATTTTTTTTGTTTCAATAATAAAAGGAATGGTTTTCTTGATTTCTTCTTCTTCAGATTGATTGTTTGTGTATAGGAAGGCTACTGATTTTTGTTTGTTGATTTTGTTTCCTGCCACTTTACTAAACTGATTGATTGGTTTAGTTTTTCTGTGGAGTTTTTGGGGTTCTCTATGTATATTTTCATATCATCTGTACATAGTGATAGTTTGACTTCTTCCTTGCCTATTTGGATTCCTTGTATGTCTTTCTCTTGTCTTATTGCTCTGGCTAGGACTTCCAGTATTATGTTGAAAAGCAGTGGTGAGTGGACATCCTTGTCTTGTTCCAGATCTTAATGGGAATGCTTTCAGCTTTTCACCATTGAGAATGATATTGGCTGTGGGCTTGTCATAGATGGCCTCTATGATGTTGAGGTATGTTTCTTGTATCCCAAGAATTTCAAGGGTTTTTATCATGAATGGGTGTTGTACTTTGTCGAATGCTTTCTCAGCGTCTATGGATATTATCATATGGTTGTTATATTTCTTTTTGTTGATGTGTTGGATTACATTGATTGATTTTTGGATATTGAACCATCCTTGTGTCCCTGGAATAAATCCTACTTGGTCGTGGTGAATTTTCTTATGGATGCATTGTTGGATTCTGTTGGCAAGGATTTTGTTGAGGATTTTTGCATTAGTGTTCATTAGGGAGATTGGCCTGTAATTTTCTTTCTTTGTGCCATCTTTGTTTGGTTTTGGTATTAGTGTAATGTTGGCTTCATAGAATGTATTTGGTAGTATTCCTTCTTTTTCAATTTTTTGAAAGAGTTCGTGTAGGATAGGCACTAATTCGCTGCTGAACATTTGATAGAATTCATTTGTGAAGCCGTCTGGGCCTGGGCTTTTGTTTTTGGGGAGTGCTTTGATTATTGCTTCAATTTCGCTGCTTGTAATTGGTCTGTTTAGTTGTTCTATTTCTTTTTTGCCCAGCTTTGGATGATTATATCATTATAGGAATTTGTCCATCTCTTCTAGGTTGTTAAATTTGTTTGTGTATAAGTGTTCATATAATCTCTTATTATTATTATTTTGATTTCTACTGAGTCTGTTGTGATTTCTCCTCTTTCATTTATAATCCTATTTATACATGTTTTCTCCCTTTTTTTCTTTGTGAGCCTTGCTAGAGGTTTGTCTATTTTGTTTATTTTTTCAAAGAACCAACTTTTGGTTTCATTGATGTTTTGGATTCTTTTTTTTAATTTCTAATTCATTTATTTCTGCTTTGATTTTTATTATTTCCTTTCTTCTACTGGCTTTAGGGTTTTTTGGTTGTTCTTTTTCTAGTTCTTTGAGATGTAAGGTTAGATTTTTTCTTTGAGTTCTTTCTTGTTTGTTGATGTGAGCCTGTATTGCTGTATATTTTCCTCTTATTACTGCTTTTGCTGCATCCCATACATTCTTGAAAGTGGTGTCCTCCTTGTCATTCAACTCAAAGTATTTTTTAATTTCTTCTTTGATCTCCTCATTAGTCCAGTGGTCTTCCAGTAGTGTGGATTTCAGTCTCCATGAAGTGGGAAGGTTCCTTGTTTTCTTTTCTTGATTTATTTCTAGCTTGATGTCTTTATGTTTGGAGAAGATAGTTGGAATGATTTTGATTTTCATATATCTGTTGATGTTTGTCTTGTGGCCCAGTATGAGATCAATTGTAAAGAATGATCCATGCGCACTTGAGAAAAATGTGTACTCAGATTTTTTTGGGTGCAGTGTCCTATAGATGTCTGTTAAGTCTATAAGTTCTGTCTTTATTTAGGGCTCTAGTGTCTTTGTTTATTTTTTGTCTCGTTGATCTGTCCATTGGTGAGAATGGGATGTTGAAGTCTCCCACTATATATGTATTTTCTTTAATATCTGTTTTCAGAGCTGGTAATAATTGTCTAATAAATTTTGGTGCCCCTTCATTTGGTGAGTATATGTTGATGAGTGTTATATCTTCCTGATGTATTGTTCCCTTGATCATAATGTAGTGTCCATCTATGTCTCTTTTTACTTTTTTTAATTTGAAGTCTATTTCATCTGATATAAGTATGGCTGTTCCTGTCTTCTTTTTTGGACCATTTGCTTGTAGGATTGTTTTCCACCCTTTTACTTTCAGTCTGTGTTTATCTTTTGTGGTTAAATGTGACAACACCATTTATTGAAGAGACTTTAATTGTTCCAATGTGCGCTTTGGGCTCCTTTGCCATAAACCAGTTGTCCATATACATGTGAGTGTATTTCTGAGGTCTCAATAGTATTCCATTGATACATGTGTCTTGTTTTCCATCCAGTACCAGTTGCTGTTTTGATTGCTCTAGCTTTGTATTGTAGTTGGAGCCATACAAATTTTATATTTTTTTTGTTCATTTTCTGTGAAAAGTTCCTAAAAAGTATTAACATTTCTATTTCTTTTGGATTGCCCAAGTAATAAAATTGCATAAAAACATAAGAACCCAATAGAAAGTTACTGTACTGACTCAACTGTATTTAAGTCTATGTATATATAATTGTTATCCAAATTTAATCAAAATAGTTAATTTCTGCATAAAGTTACCATTTTCAGTGAATGGGTTGGATGTAAAGGTGGGCAAGTATGCTTTATGGCTAAAAATAAGAATACTTCATAGTCTAGAAATTTCTGCATATTAGACAAGTGTGCAACCTTGCAGACAATAACACTTTTCTATTTCAGCTTAGAGTAAACTTCCCAAGGAATTCCATTAAATTATATTGTTTCTGTGGGAACAAAACACTTAATGTGACATAAAACAGCTCCCAATAATTTACTAAATTGCTTTTTCATGAAGCTAAATTATAAAAAATACAGATAATCAATTTAAGTACTTCTCTTTAGTACAATACACATAAGATAAAGAAAATATTGGCTCTCCATTTTGGCTCTCCACCAGCTCGCAGCATCCGTCCAGCTCTGAGAGTGACTTTGGGTTTCCAGGTCGTCGGATCGGCAAAAATTTCAAGATGACATCTATAGCCTCAACTGCAAGTTACTTAGCAGTACTGAGTTCCTCACAGGTGTAACGAACATATGAAGCTTACAAGTAAAATTGGAAATATAAAGGTGGCTGCGAGCGCTGTGAGTGAAAGAAGCTGAGGCCACATGCTGAGTGGTAAGGACTGATAAAGCAGAGGGTGCCAGAGCCTAAGACTGATAAAGAAGTTAGAAAGGGAGGAAAAGCGGCAGGTCCCAGTGAGAACTGGGACACGGAAGATAAACGGGTGACGCCAGCGAAGTGCCCGAAGAAGAAACTGGCCACTAAAGAGGACTAGAAGGGGGGGAAGCGCAGAACCCTGCTCCCCTCCCCCGCCCACAGAAGCGGCACTCTCCGACCCGCAGAGAGGAGGAAACAACAAACCAAAACAGCCCACAAGAACAAACAACGCAGCAAGCGCAGCAAGCGGGACTGTGAGTGGAAAGGAACTATTGCAGCCACCACACCCCGTGAACGGGAGCTGAGGCGAACCCTGCAGGATCCGCCACGGCGGTGAGCGAACGGCTCCGGGCGCCAATAGAGAAGAACAAAGACCCCAGGAGACGCACACACAGCCCGGGCTGCCGGTAAGCCTGCGCGGATAGCGGCGCGCTCGGCGCGCTTGAAAAGCAAGTGCAGACCTGGATCGCGGCTGCCCAGGTCCCCGCGCCTGTGACCTAGGCTTGCGGGGAGACGACCTAGGCTTGCGGGGAGACGCACGGAGGTCCTCACTGAGGTGAAGGTCCCTCCCTGAGTGAGCAGGAACCAGGCGCCCAGGCACGGGAGCGGTGCAAAAGGCGCCCTTCCCGCGCCACTGAACTGGGCTACAGCCCGCGTCCTGGAACTGAGGGCTTTGAACTGAGACCCGGGGCACGAAAATTCGGGGCGTGGTTTCTCCACGACGGTGGGGCACAAGGCAAACACAGCACCCCAAAGCTATTGAGGTGTACCCTACCATTCCCGCTCTGTTCTCTGTCCCACGGGGTGGGGGGAGGCGAAAAACAGCCCCCCAAGGACAATAGGAGAGATCTCTGGCGCCACCTAGCGACCAGGAAAAAAAAAAGTCACTAACACCCTATAAAACAGGACATTTCTTAAGACTGCTTGAAAAGGGCAGAAGGTTTCTGGAGGACCCAGTGGCCAGCCGGGAAGTTATTCCACGCCAGGCCCCTTCCGACCAGCAGTCTGAGCCCACAGAGGGAGCAGGCACCCACGTCCGGGGCAGACCGGGTGCGCAGAAGAGTGTGCCTGAAACCGGAGGCGCAGGGACTGCATCCCGCTTCGCCATTTGAGAACAGGGACATTTCTTCAGTAAAAACTGCCTAAAACCAGCAGAAAGCTCCCCCAGAAGACAGAGATGGCTCCTGGAAGAGCCAGAGGGGAGCGGAGAAGTTCACCCAAGATGTCAGTCAGTCCGAGCAACACAGTGTCCCAACGCATACGACAAATTAGAAAACAGACAGTAGGGAGTAGTAGAACCACACGCAACCTAAAAACTCCTCAGGAAAGAAGCACACCACAAAAAGAAAACCACTCCCCAGATTGCAACGACAGCAACTTGGAAGAACTTCTGAGCCTTCCAGAAAGAGAATTTAAAATTGCCATGATTAAAAAAGTGATAGATCAGAAGAAGGAAATTGAGTCCCTAAAGAGGGAAGTAAGAGAAATGCAGGAGATCAAAGAATTAATGGAGGAACTAAAGAACTCTGGGAAAAGCAATGAAAGCAGAATAGATGAAATGGAAGAACGAATAAGTAATCTTGAAGACACAGAAATAAAAAGAACCAAAACAGAAAAGGAAAGAGAAGTACGAAGGAAAAAGAATGAAGAAAGACTTCGGGAACTATCTGACTCCATGAGGAAAGGAAATATAAGAGTTATAGGAATTCCAGAAGGAGAGGAGAGAGATGTAGGAACAGAGAAAATATTCATGGATATAATTGAAGAGAACTTCCCAAATGAGAAGAAGGAGCTGAAAATTGATATACAAGAAGCAAGAAGAACACCAAACTTCCACGACGAAAGGAAAAACACAGCAAGACACATAATAGTAAAGCTCCCAAGAATCCAGGACAAGGAAAAAATAATGAAGCTGACAAGAGGGAGAAACAGATAACATTCAAAGGAAAACCAATCAGGCTGACATCAGACTTCTCTGAAGAAACACTGCGGGCAAGGAGAGAGTGGAGGGACATAGTCAACAGACTCCAAGAAAACAGATGCCAACCAAGAATACTCTATCCCGCAAAGCTCTCTTTCCTCCATGAAGAAAGAATATGGACCTTCCCAGACAAAGAGAAACTCCGGAATTTCATTGCGACTAAACCCCCACTCCAAAAAATACTACAAGGAATCCTAAAGCCAGAACCTCAGAGGGACGAATAACAACGAAAGAAGACCAAAAAAAAAAAAAAAGTTATTAAAAGAATAAATAAATAAAATCAAAGGAAAGACAAACATAATGGCAAATACAGATGCTAACATATCAATATTAACTCTAAATGTAAATGGACTAAACTCTTCAATAAAAAGACACAGAGTTGCAGGCTGGATTAAGAAACAAAACCCAACCTTTTGCTGTCTCCAGGAAACACATTTAGCTACAAAAGATAAAAATAGGCTCAAAGTCAAAGGATGGAAAACAATCCTACAAGCAAATGGGCCAAAAAAGAAAGCAGGAACAGCTATACTTATATCAGATAAAACAGACTTCAAACTCAAAAAAATAAAAAGAGACCCCAATGGTCACTACATTATGATTAAGGGACAATACTTCAAGAAGAAATAACACTCATTAACATATACTCACCAAACGAAAGAGCACCAAAATATATCAGACAACTGTTGTCCTCTCTGAAAACAGACATCAGAGAAAACACATATGTAGTGGGAGACTTCAACACACCACTATCAACAATGGATAGATCAACAAGACAAAAAATAAGTAAAGAAACTAAAGCTCTAAATAAGGACCTAGAGCATTTGGGCTTAACAGACATCTATAGAACACTAAACCCAAAAAAAACGGAGTACACATTTTTCTCAAGCGCACACGGATCATTCTCCAGGATCGATCACATACTGGGGCACAAGACAAACATCAACAGATACACCAAGATTGAAATCATACCAACCATCTTTTCTGACCACGAAGGCATCAAACTAGAAATAAATCATAAAAAGAAGGCAAGGAACTATCCTACCTCATGGAGATTAAAAGCCACACTACTGGAAGACCACTGGACTAACGAGGAGATCAAAGAAGAAATTAAAAAATTCTTTGAATTGAATGACAAGGAGGACACCAATATCCTAAATGTATGGGATGCAGCAAAAGCAGTAATAAGAGGAAAATATATAGCAATAGAAGCTCACATCAAGAAACAAGAAAGAACTCAAAGAAACAACCTAATCTCGAAGCTCAAAGATCTAGAAAAAGAACAACAAAAAAACCCCAGAACCAGTAGAAGAAAAGAAATAATAAAAACCAAAGCAGAAATAAATGAAATTGAAACTAAAAAAACAATCCAAAAGATCAATGAAACCAAGAGCTGGTTCTTTGAAAAAATAAATAAAATAGACAAACCCCTAGCCAGGCTCACAAAGGAAAAAAGGGAGAAAGCACAAATACACAGAATCATAAATGAAAGAGGAGAAATCACAACGGACACAGCTGAAATAAAAAGAATAATCAGTAACTACTATGAACAGTTATATGGAAACAAGTTCAACAATCTAGAGGAGATGGACAAATTCCTACAACTCTACAATCACCCAAAGCTAGATAAAGAAGAAATAGAACACCTAAACAGACCAATTACAAGCAGCGAAATTGAAATGGTAATTAAAAACCTCCCCAAAAACAAAAGCCCAGGACCTGATGGATTTACAAATGAATTCTACCAAACATTCAGAGACGAATTAGTGCCTATCCTTCACAAACTCTTCCAAAAAATTGAGAAGGAAGGGACAATACCAAACACGTTCTATGAAGCCAATATTACACTAATACCAAAACCGAATAAGGACAACACAAAAAAGGAAAACTACAGGCCAATCTCCCTAATGAACACTGATGCAAAAATCCTCAATAAAATTTTAGCTATCAGAATCCAACAATGTATCCATAAGATAATTCACCACGACCAAGTTGGATTCATTCCAGGGGCACAAGGATGGTTTAACATCCGAAAATCAATCAACGTTATCCAACACATCAACAAAAAGAAATATAAAAACCATATGATAATATCAATAGATGCTGAGAAAGCTTTCGACAAAGTGCAACACCCATTCATGATAAAAGCCCTTGAAATTCTTGGGATACAAGGAACATACCTCAACATCATAAAGGCCATCTATGACAAGCCAACAGCCAGTATCATTCTCAATGGTGAAAAGCTGAAAGCAATTCCATTAAGATCTGGAACAAGACAAGGATGTCCACTCTCACCACTGCTTTTCAATATAATACTGGAAGTCCTAGCCAGAGCAATAAGACAAGAGAAAGACATCCAAGGAATCCAAATAGGAAAAGAAGAAGTCAAACTATCACTATTTGCAGATGATATGATAATATACATAGAGAACCCCAAAATCTCCACAGAAAAACTAATTCAACTCATCAATCAATTCAGTAAAGTGGCAGGATACAAAATCAACACGCAAAAGTCAGTAGCCTTCCTATACACAAACAATAAATCTGAAGAAGAAGAAATCAAAAAAAACACCCCTTTTATTATTGAAACAAAAAAAATCAAATATTTGGGAATAAATCTAACAAAAGAGGTAAAGGACCTATACAAAGAAAACTATAAAACACTGTTAAAAGAAATAGAAGAAGACACAAAGAAATGGAAAGACATCCCCTGCTCATGGATTGGAAGAATAAACATTATTAAAATGGCCATCCTACCAAAAGCAATATACAGATTCAATGCTATTCCAATCAAAATCTCAATGGCATTCTTCAAAGAAATAGAACAATTATTGATGAAATTCATATGGAATCACCAAAAACCCCGAATAGCCAAAGCTCTACTGAAAAAAAAAGAAGGAAATGGAGGCATCACACTCCCAGACTTCAAACTATACTACAAAGCCATAATCATCAAAACTGCATGGTATTGGAACAAGAACAGACATACAGACCAATGGAATCGAATAGAAAATCCAGAAATAAACCCACAGATTTATGGTCAACTAATCTTTGACAAAGGAGCAAAGACTATGCATTGGAGCAAAGAAAGTTTGTTCAATAAATGGTGCTGGGAAAACTGGGTCGCTACATGCAAAAGAATGAAGCTAGACCACTACCTCACACCATACACAAAAATCAACTCAAAATGGATTAAAGAACTAGACATAAGACCTGAAACCATAAAATACATAGAAGGAAATATAGGCGAAACACTACGTGATTTGCACATCAAAGACATCTTTACAGACACATCACCGAAAGCAGTGATAGTGAAGAGAAAGATAAACAGCTGGGACTACATCAAATTAAAGAGCTTCTGCACAGCAAAAGAGACAATAACAAAAACAAAGAGAAACCCCACCAACTGGGAGAACATTTTTGCACCCAACACTAATGATAAAGGACTGATCACAAAAATCTGCAAAGAGCTGATGAGGCTCAGCAACAACAAAGAAAATAATCCAGTCAAAAAATGGGCAGAAGAGCTAAAAAGAAACTTCTCTGAAGAGGAAATGCAAATGGCCAACAGACATATGAAAAAATGTTCAACATCACTTGTAATCAGGGAAATGCAAATCAAAACTACCATGAGATACCATCTCACACCAGTGAGAATGGCACATATTAAAAAAACTAGCAACAACAAATGTTGGCGAGGATGTGGAGAAAAAGGAAGTCTTGTGCACTGTTGGTGGGAGTGCAAACTGGTCCAACCACTATGGAGAGCTGTGTGGAGATTTCTGGACCTACTAAACATAGAGCTTCCATAGGATCCAGCAATTCCACTCCTAGGTATTTACCCAAAGGACACAGAAACATCAATTCCAAAGAGCACCTGCACTCCTATGTTTATAGCAGCACTGTTTACAATAGCTAAGCTTTGGAAACAACCCAAATGCCCAAAAATAGATGACTGGATCAAGAAGATGTGGTACATATATACCATGGAATATTACTCAGCATTCAAAAAAGATAAACACATGCAATTTGCAGCAACATGGATGGCACTGGAAGGGATCATGCTCAGCGAAATAAGCCAAAAAGAAAAAGAAAAATACCGGATGGTCTCACTCATAGCAGGAATCTAGAAAACTTAAATAAGGGACCAGGAAAATGAATAACTATAAGAAAGTGAAAATCAAAATCAACAAAAAACTATGAACCAGAGACACTTTTTGGGGGGTGGGGGCGGAAGGGGAAGGATTGGGGTCAGAATGGGGCGTTTGCAATTGTATGGGGGAATATAAAAATAAAATTTAATATTTAAAAAAAAAAAAAAAAAAAAAAAAGAAAATATTGAACAGCAATTCCATTAGTGTCCAGTTGAATGTCATTAAAACATAATACTCATACAAATTCTACTCACAGGTATTCCTGCTAACCATACTATTTGTTGAGTGCCACTTACTAGACACAGTCCCTCCCCAGGGGGATTATAATAGAAGGTAAACAATCAAGGAATCGGAGGAAACTATGCTAATTAGTGTAAGGGTTAGGGGCTCATATCCATCTATCAACTTTTCATTTTTCTCCTCATTTCTCCCTACTTATTCTTCTATAGTACCATTTATAAAGTAAATACATTACTTTTAATTTTTTTACTAATTTTTCACTGTTGGCTTTCATTAAATGATTCATATATAAAAACCTTTTATATCCTTTAGGTAGAGACCTGTGAAAGTTCCTTACAGCTTTTCACAGAGAATATGAAATTAAATTTATAAATATGTATATAATACAATGAAATATTTTAAGTACTAAAGTGATCTTATTTTCAAGGAAGGTGACTATTTTAGTTGGATTAAAAAAAAAAAGATCTGTTAGCTAAGCACTGCTTAGTTACGGCCATTTGATGTCTGTCTTAACCTTACAGTTTTTCTATAAAACATTTGAAGCTTTACAAGTGTCTATTGTTCTAAAGCAAGGTTTCCTTAGCAAGCTTTTAAAAAAGTTTTTGAAGGAATCTCAAATATATATATATATATATATATATATTTATAAATGCAAATATGTATACATAAATATATATAGTTAAGTAAATTTTTATGTACACCTGTAAATATATTGTAGAACTTTGAATAGAGAAATCATTAGTTTAATGTGATATAAATTAACTATTTCATCAACACAAACATATTTTTACCTTCATTAAAGAAAATAGCACTTTTTCACAACATTTTCTAAAAAAATAAAAATCTAGCCATTTATGTATGCTTCTGGGATGGAACACAAGTTCATAATTTATCTTGAATTTTTATGAGTTTATTTATTCTGAGATAACATTTGAAAGGCTTTCCAGAAACAGGAAGGCAAACGTTTCTGGTTCTAATTTAAATAGTCATATGATATGTGACCTTAATGTAGTAAGAGGTATTCCGGCCAGGGCAGTTTCTTCTATGGATCAAGTGTATTTTTGTTAAATTGTAAAAATTTAAAACAAATGTCTCCCAAGATGAAAAACAACCTCAAGGGCATCATCAGTCATAGGTTTAAAACACATGCCCAAATAATTAACAGCTAAATCACAGCAGAAAAAAATAAGAGCTTTTCCTGAACAATTTGTGGTGTTATTTAAAGTCTTTGCTTGGAAGGCAATTTTTGTAGGATGACTGATTTTCTCTTTGCTTATTCACTCAAAAAACATTAATGAGTCAATTATGTATAAGTAGAAATAAAACAGAAGCATGAGTACTTTGAATTATGATTTTTTCCTTTAAAAATTCTTTAGTAGATATTTAAAGATTTTTAAGAGAATTAAATGACACACTAGAAAATATTACAATAAACATTTCTATCTATGTAATGCTCTTTGTTATAGCTAATATAAATAAATGTTCCCTTGATTTATTTAAAAAATTTGCTGAATCTGTTTCCTTCTGCATATTGACACAAATTGTACACACGCTGCATGTCAGAGGAAGCATTGTACACTTTTAAGATTTGAAAATTTTTTGTGACTATTATGGACTTTCTCCAGATCAGTGGTAAAAAGGTCAGTGCTTTTTTTGTTTTTTTTTTTGTTTGTTTGTTTTTACTTAATGACTTTATTTATATTTTATTTTTTTAAATATATTTTTTATAAGGTCAGTGCTTTCTGAAGGTAGCTGAGAATTTTCTGTAGTAAGGTGATGGACATTGAGGCTTTCCTACAACTTAGAGCCACAATAAGCACTGACACAATAAACATCTTTGCAGGATATCTTTAGGTGTCTGGATAGGTCTCCTTTGCTTCTGAGATCCATTTGAAGAAATCTATTTCAAAGAAATTTGCTGAATCACGTGTGCCATTTAAAATTATGTAAAAGATGGTTAGTTGCAAAAACTTTGAGAAGCTGGGCTCCCTGGTGGTACAAGGGGTTGAGACGCAACCTATGAAGCAATCTGCAGCCACTGCAGTATGAGTTCGATCCCTGGCCAGCGAGCAACCCATATGGCACAGCAGACCTCTCCTGACTTGCCCGCTGCTCCCCTCAGCAGTGTATTTCAGTCAGTCTGCCTATTTTGTTCCCCACCTGTCTCTGGTGGATCCTCCCACGCATCTGGCCTGTACCCCAGTTCTTGTATGCATAAATAAATCTTAAAAAAAAAACTTTGAGAAGCATAATCATATCCTCACCTGTACTGATTCTTACTCTTTTTATTTGGGGGCAGGTAGTGGAAAACATTAAAACAGGATCTCTTTGTAATAATCTACGTTTGTGTCCCTCATATAAAGTTGAAAAACTTGAAGATTGTCTTCCATTTTTATTTCTTTTCTCAATTACTTATTTTATCCTTCATTTTTTTTTCCCTTTCTGTCTGCTGTCCTTTTCAAAATTAATTTATAGGAGCTCTTTTATATTAGAATATTAACAATGTATCTGTCCTATGTGTTTTCATTTTATTTTTCTGAGTATTTTATAATACACACATTTTTAAAATGAAGTCAGATGATTTTCCTCTGTTAACTTGTAGCCTTTCCATATTCTTTCAAAAGGCTTCCTGAACCAGAGATTACTCAAATATCCTTCGCTATGTTTACACTGTTGTTTTAGCGAATCGGCAGTAGTGGAGTCTGGAGAAGATTTAGTGAAGGAAATGGATGCAATGAGTTCATGAGTTGCTTCCCTACATGGCACCAGTGTGTTTCAGTTATGCTCTCATTGATCAATGACGAGTATGTGGAGAAAGAGCCTCGCTGAGGTCTTCAGAGAGGGCTGTTTTGTATAATCCAGGAATGAATCCCACTTGCACAGAGGGGGGCTTTTGAGGAGCATTCACATGGGGCACAAATGTCTTCCACTCTGGGAATTCCTTGAACTTCCTCTCCAAGAAGTTCATGCACATAATTCTTAAACAGTATTCTTTCTTGCCAATCTTTTAATCGGACGCCATCCTCATTTCTTACAGCTCTAGCAAACTATTAACCACTGTTCATTAATCAGTATAGAAACTTCACGCTGTCCCTTTTTCCAGCAGGGTGGACAAAAAAGATGTACTGCTTGAAATTCAGCCCACTGTCCTTCAGGAGAGCTCCGCAGTGGGGCTTTAATATTGAAATGTCTACTTGTGGTTTCATGCCAGCAAATTACACAGACTTATGAACCAGGGCTGAATGTATTCATCTTTAGTTTAGTCAATTGGTCTAAGAGGACACTCCATAAACACTAGATAAGGTTAGTGGTGGGGTCTTCAGTGAGATAAAAGCAACTTTAATCATATTTTGAGAGAACAATTTCTGAAAAATGGAGCCTTCCGATCCTTATATATAGACTTTGTCCTATATGTGCAAGTTCTATTTGGTGAGTCTCTGGTCAAGTTAGTTAAATTTCTGCCTCTATCCTTCCTCCCTCTTATGTACCCCCTCCATCCTTTTTGACCTTCCCTCTTTCCTTTTCTCTTTTTCTCCACCTATTATCAAATATTTATAAAACTCATATTATATACCAGGTATCATTCCAAAATCTAGAGAATGGTTGAGCAAGATAGGCCAGTCCTTTTCTTAATAGTGTTCATACCTGATTTTCTGTTATTCCACCATCAGGTAGTCAGTCTCAATCAAGAGGTTTTTTAAGAAAGAAGGGAATATAAATAAAAAATATGTGGTATATATACACAGTGGAATACTACTCAGTGATCAAAACAAGCTAAACTCATGCATTTGTGGCAACATGGATAGAGCTGGAAGGGACTATGCTAAACAGAATAAATCAGAAGGGAAAATATAAGTATTGCATGGTTTTGCTTATAGGTAGACTATAGAAAAACAAAACAAAGGGTCAGGAAAATGATAAAACTGGCAAGCTGACCATAGATCTGATATACAGCAGGGAGGGAGAGGGAGAGAGGTCAAAATGGGAGGGAAGAGCACAGGGATGATGGAGATGGATCACGGGTGCTATGGTAGTGGGAGAACTATGAGGACTACACCTGAGAAATTAATTACTGTCTAAAAAATTGACAATGATGTAAGAAAATAAATTTAATCAATCAGTCAATGAAGAGAATAGTTATATGCAGTAGAGCATGGCAATGCACCAGAATTTATAGAGCCTCCACTTTGATTTTCTAATCATGGTTTACCACAATTCCATAGAGGGGTGAGAGTGTACATCCACGCCAGATGCCCTTTTTAATTCTCTGAGTCTATGTTATGGCTCTGTGTTATGGAGATGCAAAGTTGGTTGTACCTCAACAAAACCAATTAGAGAAACTGTGGTTGTTCTGTTTGGTACTCAAGGTGTATCATCCTTGCCATCAACTAAAATGGATTGGATATGGACTAGGTTGCTGAATGGTTAAACTGATGGATTGCTGAAATGTGTTGGGTAAGCTAACTTAAATAAGGTATTTGTCTTCTCCAAAATTACAAGAACCTACAAAATGCACAGTCTTTCTTTACTTTGAATGGAAGACGCTGACATGCCCCAAATCACTGGACTTTCAGAAACTTCATTGAAGTGGTAGGCCCCTAATAGTCTTTTTTTAATATACATGCTTTATGTCAAGACTGGTTGCCTTATGCTCTCTCTGTGTTCTGTTAGCATTATTAGTTAAACATATACCTTGGGAGAATGAAAACTTTAATGTCCCTGTATACTATATCATGGAAAGATTAGAGAGTAGACAAAACCTTGGATGAATTTTTATTTTAATCTGTCAGGTAAAAGAAAATTCTTTCCATTGCTTTACATTTTTAGGGATAAAGGAAAATATTATAAAATCAATTGCTGCCTATTGTCAGATGCTATATTTTTTGTGCAAGTAAAAAGATCACATATATAAAATAGCACCTAAAGTTAATGAAATTTACAACATTGCTTATTTTCCAGGGCCCACCTGCCATCTGCACAGGCAAATTAAATAGAAATATGGAAATATCAAGTCACCCCCTTTGCATCTTCTAAATCTCTAAAAGAGGAACTAATCTCCGATATTTCCTAATTCTTAAAAATCACTTTAACATAACTTTCATTTGGAAGAGGAGTTTTAATGGTTTCTATTTGGCAACTCATTGTAATAACTCTTAGCCCTTGTACTGGCAAATCCATGCAGGAGATCTGTCTATTGTCAGTATTTCTAATCCTGGTTCATATTCAACAAGTGGAGGAAAAAATGAAGCATTTTGACAGACATAGCTATATATTTACCAAAATCCGCTTCTTCTTTTTTCTGAGAAAAATGGTAGGCTATATTAGCTGCCCTCCCTTGCATTTAGAGATGAATTCTAATTTGATGTTGCCAAAAGAGTATGAACAGGCATGATATGTGCCACTTCTAAGGTCTTTTGGGGACATATATCTGCCTCTTCATGTGTCTTCCCTTTCCACAGGGAGGTGCAGGAGTCCTAAGGAGGAAGGGATCTGGGCTGTAAAGACCTGCCTGGACTGTTGTTACATAATTAAAAATCAGCTTCTCTTGTTTGAGACATTTAATATTTTTACCATAACTTAGTGAATACAGAAAATGCTTTTTGGTTTCAACCTTTATATATTTGAGAGTCTATTTGTTACCATAGTCTTATATAATTATAGGATAGATTCAGAATTTCACAGAACCTATTGCAAGCAAATTCAGATCCAAATTCACTTACGATTTTCAGAGGCTCCCACTCTAACTTGTAACTTGCTATGAATGTTGGGTACTCCGATTTTAGTGTTTGCGCAGAGCTATTGTCCAGCAATAAAGCCCCAAAAATCTGAACATACTCCTGTGCTGAACAGGTGGGATTTAGCATGTCTCTTAGAAAGAGAGAGGGAGTAGGAGGGCTATATATTATTTATGTATTTTAATTTTGCCATCTAATATCATGTTGACATTTGTTAATGTTTTTGTTTTCTAACAGTCTAGAAGACACAAAACCAATAGTGCATTATTACACTAGGGAGCAATAATCCAAGGAATAGAATTGTACGATAGTTGGAGGGGTTTGGGTGAAATCAGATATAACAATTATAAATACTAGATCAGGAGAAAGGGTCTGAATAGAAGCACCAGGTACTATTTTGGCACAGAGAAGCAAGGTTTAACCTGGTGCTTGTGATACTTGGGAAAGGAAAAAAGAAAGGTGTGTCTATAGACTAAGTGGAGTTATTCAAGCTAATGTGCAAGGTGGGAGAAGACATGTATCAGGCAGGGGGAACAGCATGT
This sequence comes from Talpa occidentalis, assembly GCF_014898055.3. Classification (NCBI taxonomy): domain Eukaryota; kingdom Metazoa; phylum Chordata; class Mammalia; order Eulipotyphla; family Talpidae; genus Talpa; species Talpa occidentalis. The sequence continues at coordinate 76,740,450 of NW_023601322.1, read as the reverse complement.
ATAGTTCTGAGATTGGAGAAATGAAAGATGTTTTAAGAATTTAAAGAAGTCCTGATGTGATGGTACTAAAAGTATGAAAGGACACAGTTTACACTGCTCCATTAGGTTATATTAAAGAATTTTGTTCAATGAACACTAGAAGGCCACTAAAGGATTTTAATCAGATTGAAATGACCACTCAGTATGTCTACAGAGTAAAGTTTGGATTCTAATAGAGCCAAAGTGAATGTAGGAGACAGGTGACGTTAGAGTTCCAATATTACCAGTGAGATTGCTACATCAAGTTAGGGTTAGAGGTACAATAGAGAGTGAATGAATTTAGGTGCTATTTCAAAGAAAATAAATGCCATTATTTAATGGATATTTTTGATTAAAAAAACAACAAAGTTCAATAAGTCAAGGGTAAATTATTGGGGTCATGGCTGGAGGATCTAGATGGATGGTTGGTGGTCGCTCTTACTCACCTGGGAATCTTGGAGAAGAATCTTTATTTTCTTTTTCTTTTTTAAAGAGGCTTTTCTTTTTTTTTTTAAAATTAATTTATTTATTTATACAAAGCACTGGGTACAGTCAGAAGCATGGGAGGGTGAGAGAATTCACCAGAGCCAGAGCAGGGAGCAGAAGGACCAAAGTACACTGCTGAGGGGAGCAGCGGGCGGCAGGAGAGGTCTGCATGCCATGTGGACCCTCGCCCGGTGGTGGCCGGGGATCAAACTGGCGCTGCAGAGGCTGTGGGCAGCTTCGCAGCCCAGCACTCAACCGTTGCGCCACTGGGGAGGCCACAGAATCTTTATTTTCTATGTCTACACTCATTAATGCCTAAAATTCAACTATTGATTTATTGGCACATCATCTATGTATGATAAATATCACCAGTCTTAGTGTACAATTTGAATGAGTTTTGAGAAATTCAGTTATTTAGTTACTTTATAGTCCACATCTTAGTGACACTATTCAGTATTTATCATTCTTCTGATTTTTTGCTTAGCATTATCCTTTCAGCTCCATCTATGTTGCTGCAAATGGCGTGTGTTTATCTTTTTGATGGCTGAGTAGTAGTCCATTAGTAGTCAGGTAAAGATAAGCTGAAAAACTAACCCTTGATAGCTGACTACAGAACTGAGACACCAAGGGGATACTGAATGGGTGAAGGGAAAGAATAGGGAGAGAGGGAAGCATAATGGTCTATGGTGGTGGAATATGGGCAAGTTGGTGGTGGATGTACTGTGGTGGTAATACCTGATGGGATACCCCAATGTTACTTCAGTTAAAAATAATCAAAAAAGAAAAATGAAGTCATTAGCCAGTTCTGTAATTCAACATAGAATATTTGCATCACCAAAGGTTTCCTCTTATCCTTTTGGCATCTGTGGTCCCAGGCTAGCCCTGGCTCCTGAGCTGGTTTTGCTTTATGTCACTTTAGCCTTTTTTTTTCTAGTCTTCCATATAAATCCACATTGTTGTATGTATCAATGGCTTGTTTCATTTTCTTATTGAGTTATATTCCACTTCAAGAATATTTGTTTATCCATTGGTGTCTAGGAACTCAGTCGTTATGTCGTATATGTATATTTAAGAAATGTCATATTATATCATTTATATGTCATAATAATATCCTTTATATTATTATCATTTATATAAGAAATGTCATATAATATCATTTATATTATATATACATGTATATTTAAGAAAATCAAAAGTTCTTATCATTCCACATCCCAGTAAACATTTGGTGTTATAGACATTTAAAATTGTCTCCATGCTAATGGGTGTGTAGCATCACCTATCTGTGGCTTTAGTTTGCATTTAATGTTTATTTCCTGTAGAGCCTAGTGATACAGGATATCCATGTATAAAAATAAGAACCTCTGTTTTACCTTATCCATCCAAAATTAGAACAAAATGGATCATAGACCTAAAATGCAAGAGAAAAAATTCCAAAACTTCTATAAGAAAATGTAGGAGAAAAGCATTTGATCTGGGGTTATGCAAAAATATCTTAGATAGGAAGCCAAAAGAACAAACCAGAAAGGACAAATTAGTAACTGAAACTTTATAAAAATTTTAAAAAATATTTTCTCTTCAAAAGATACTGTTTAGTAAATAAAAAGGTAATTCACAGCCTAAGGGAGAATGTTTATAAATTCTTTTTTTTTTTTTTAAGATTTATTCATTTATACAAGCACTGGGTACAGTCAGAAGCACAGGAGGGTGAGAGAATTCACCAGAGCCAGAGCGGGGAACAGAACAGGCAGAAGGACCGAAGTACACTGCTGAGGGGAGCAGTGGGTGGCAGGAGAGGTCTGCACGCCATGTGGGACCCTCACCCGGGTGACCGGGGATTGAACCGGTGCTGCAGAAGCTGCGGGCAGCTTTACAATCCAGCGCTCAACCGCTGCGCCACCGGGGAGGCCCTGTTTATAAATTCTGTGTCTGCTAAAGGTCTGTCTCCCCCACCCCTTCCTAGTTTACATAGATTTCAGGGGAAGTCCGTTGTTATTCTTATCTTTGTTTCTCTATATAATGTTATAATCTGTCTTTTTTCCTTTTGGTTGCTATTTCTCCTTTTTAGTAATTATTTGGACAATTTTGAACCATTGTTACTTCACAAAGTTTCTCTTCATTTCTTCTCTCCTTCGGAAATTTAGTTACTCATGTTTTCATTTGCTGTACCACAGTTCACAAATATGCAAGCCATCGCTTCATCTTCCTCCTTTTTTTTCCTTTCTTTGTGATTCCTCATCAGTTTCATGTTTTCCTCTTTTTGTAAAGCCAGAACATTAACTGTTTTAATGGCTGTTTTGTTGGCTCATTCTACTATTTGTCGTATCTGGATCTATTTATACTAATTGAATTTTACTCCTGTTATGGGTAATATTTTTCTCTTTTATGGGTGCCCAGAATTTTGTATAGGATGGCAGAGAATTTTAATCCTGGCTACTTACTGTTGTTATTACTTTAAACACAGTGGACTTTATTCTAGTAGACAATTAAGTTACTTTATGGATCATTTTGGGACTTATTTTAAATCTTATTGGAATGTGCTTAAATAAATTTTGATTAAAGGGTTAATTTAACCCCATTACTAAATATATAATTATCTAAGAACACTATCAAAACCTCTTGCATCATAAGGTTTTACCACTCTAGTTTGTGAGGGGAACATACAGCATTTGAAGTATTGTTGGCTTAATGCTTTTTATCCAAACCCCAGCTACTACTAATATCCCTACCCATGGTCCAGACTATGGGTATTTTCTGATACAAATCAAAACGCAATTACTTCAGAGTTCTTCCAGCAAACATTTAGAGTTCTTTCTCTCTGCAGTAGTTTTAATAATATGTCTACAAATTTGATATTCTTTCCACTAAATGATGGAATCTAATTTAATTCTCTTTTGCTTTGAATGTGAACTGGACTACGTGACCCAGAGCTGACAAATAGATTATGGCAGTATTCTCAATCCCTATACTTTTTTCTTTTCAAAATAGTATGTAAATAAAATCACACATATTGTATCCTTTTAAGATTAACTTTTCCAGTCAGCATAATACCCGTAAGATCCATTCAGTAATTCATTAAAGTGCGCAAGTTCCATTTGATTCCACATTTTAGTTAACATTTGGAATTGTCAGTATTTTGTATTTTAGTCATTCTAATAGGCATGTAATGGTATTTAATTATAATTTTAACTGACGTTTCTCTACTTCCTGTGTTTAATATCTTTTCATGTGCTAATTGGTTGTTCATATACCTGTTTTCAAGTCTTTTGCTCATTTTCTAGTTGGATTCTTTTTTTTTTCCAGTGAATTCAAAGATTTTTGAAAGTAAGTCTTTAGTCAGATATATGACTTTCAAATACCCTTCCTAATCTCTGGCCCCTTTTATATTCTCTACAGGTCTTTTTCAGAGAAAAACGCTTATAAATTTCAAGAAGTCAAAGCTATTATTTTAGTTTTTATGGATTTCTTTTTAAATTATTATCTTTCATAGTTTCTGCATTTGGTGTCATCCAAATATCTTTAATTTTATATCATGAAGATTAAAGATTTTTTCCTATATTTTCTTCTAGAAGTCTTGTTTTATAGTTTTTCATTTATTGTTTAGAGTTATGTTCCATGTGGAGTTTATTTTGTATAAGGTACAAGATTCAGGTTAAGGGCTTTTTTTAATCTTTAATGTCCATTTTAGTCTAATCCCATTTGTTAAAAAGATTGTCCTTACTCCATTGCATTGTTTTTGCACCTTTGTAAAGATTAGCTGATAATACTTAATGTTTTTCTGGTCTCTCTTCTCCATTGATATGTGACTTAGCATATCTCTTGGTTATTGTGGCTGTAGTGTAGCCCTTAACCATAGGTGGTAGTGAATCCTCAGACTGTAGATAGATCAGTTTTACTATTTATCAATAGATAGATCTAATTTTACTGTTTTAGTTTCTTTTGTTTCCATAGATTTAAAAATCAGTTTGTCTATATCTACCTAAAAAATATCATGCTGAGATGTTGAATTGCTATATAGAGATTGCTATTAAAGGGAAAGATAACTTGAGCAAAATTGCAATCTTTAATATGTCGATTCTTCTAACCCATGAACCCAGGAAGTTTCCCCATTTTTTTTTTAAATATTTATTTATTTATGCGTACAAGAGCTGGAGTACAGGCCAGAGGAGTGTGTGTGTGGGGGTGAGAGGATTCCCAGAGACAGAGTGGGGAACAGAACAGGCAGACTAACTGAAATACATTGCTGAGGGGAGCAGTGGGCTAGACAGGAGAGAGGTCTGCTTTGCCATATGGGTTGCTCCCTGGCAGGCCAGAGATCAAACTCCTGCTGCAGAGACTTCAGATTGCTTCATAGTGTGGTGCCTAACCCCTTGAGCCTCCAGGGAGGCCCAGTCTCCCCATTTTTTAAGGTCTTTAACTTTTATTAATGATTGAGGTTCTCCAGCATACAGATCCTGTACATATTTGGTTAGATTATACCTAGATATTTCACTGTTCAAGATCTAATATGGTTGAATTGTTAAAATTAAGACTAAATGTTGACTTTAATTTCCATTTGTTCATTACTAATAACTAGAAATATAGTTTATTGTTTTGGTGCTGACCTTGTAGTCTTTATTGTGATGTCCTTTATTGCTTTAGGAATTATTTCATATTTATTTTGAGAGTTTTCTTCATAAACAGCCATGTCCTAGCAAACAGGGGCACTATTTTTTCCAATTTATTATTCTTTTTCTTACATGGGTTAGGAATTATATGAGTGTGCTACATAGAGGTGGTGAAAATGATCATCCAGGCGTTCATCTCAATTTTAAATAGCAGTTTTCACTCTTAGTTGTAGTTTAAAAAAATAGTTTTTTCCTTATTTGATATCTGATGATATCCCTTCTATCACAGTTTTCTGAGTTTTTTTTTTTTTAATTTTTTTTTAAAGATTTATTTGTTTGTTTGTTTGTTTGTTTATACAAGCACTGGGTACAGTCAGAAGCGCGGGAGGGTGAGAGAATTCACCAGAGCCAGAGCGGGGAGCAGAGCAGGCAGATGGACCGAAGTACACTGCTGAGGGGAGCAGCGGGCGGCAGGAGAGGTCTGCGCGCCATGTGGGATCCTCCTCCGGTGGCCAGGGAGCAGCCCGGGATCGAACCGGCGCTGCAGAGGCTGCGGGCAGCTTCGCAACCCAGCTCTCAGCCGCTGCGCCACTGGGGAGGCCCAGTTTTCTGAGTTTTTTAATCATGAATGCATGTTAAATTTTGTTAAATACATTTTCTGCTTCAGTTGGTATAGTCATGTGTTTTTCTTTTCTTTTTTTTTTAAAGATTTATTTATACAGGCACTGAGGTACAGTCAGAAGCGCGGGAGGGCGAGAGAATTCACCAGTGCCAGAGCAGGGAGCAGAACAGGCAGAAGGACCAAAGTACACTGCTGAGGGGAGCAGCGGGCGGCAGGAGAAGTCTGCACGCCATGTGGGACCCTCACCTGGTGGCCGGGGATCGAACTGGTGCTGCAGAGGCTGCGGGCAGCTTTGCAACCCAGCGCTCAACCGCTGCGCCACTGGGGAGGCCCGTGTTTTTCTTCTTTAACATTTTTTTTAAGGCTTTTTTTTTTAATTTATACAAGAACCGGGGTACAGGCCAGATGTGTGGGAGGGTGAGAGGATTCACCAGAGACAGAGCAGGGAACAGAACAGGCAGACTGACGAAATACACTGCTGAGGGGAGCAGCAGGCACTACAGGAGAGGTCTGCTTCGCCATGTGAGACCCTCGCCAGCCGGCAGGGATCGAACCAGTGCTGCTGAGGCTGTGGACAGCTTCACAGCGCAACGCTCAACCGCCTATACCATCAGGGGAGGCCCTTAACATGTTTTTATGATGATTTACATTGATCTTGTAATAGTGAACCAGGCTTGCATTTCCTAAATACATCTCAGTGATCATATTACATTATTCTTTTATATATTGATGGATTCAATTTGCTAATGTTAGTTAATTTTGTGTCCATATTCATGAGACCTATTGTTTTGTGTTTTCCTTTTTTATATAGTAACTTAGTCTGGTTTTGGTATCAGGGCACTGTGTCCCTCATAAAATTAGTTAGGAAGTGTGGTCTTCTGTTTTCTGGAAGAGATTATGCAGGATCGGTGTTACTGTAAAAATAAGTATCCACTAGAATTAACCATTGAAACTATCTGGATACAGACAGATTTATTTTCTGAAAATTTTAACTACAAATTTATTTGTTTAACACCTTTAAAATGCTTTTGTAGCCATGCTATCATTGGTTCAATTGGAAATGAAAGGGATGATTTTTTTTTTTTTATATAGTGGCATATATTTTAGCAATTCTGTTGCCTGCAGTAGAAAATGGGCACAGTGGACTGGTTCATCAAGCTAAGAGGTTTCTAAGTTTTAAAGGTGCCACCTGATTTCTTTCTGCTTATAGAAAATGTGAAACGGGAGAGATAAACTTAAAAGGAAACTATTAACACAATGCAGACAGGACTGGAAAACTTACAAAATTTTCTGAAAAATTATCCTTTTTCTGAAAAGTAATCTAAAATTAAGAACAAATTGCATCAGAACAAAGACGAAACCTTGGGCAGTTTTAGGAATGCCTGGTCTAATTAAGAAGCCAAAGGTGTGACTGTAAAATCCTTTGAGAACTAATAAGGATCACATGGCATGATTCAAAATGCCTTTTATTTGAGTGAAGGCTCCCTAAGGTTTTGAGTACATCCCTCCTAGATTTCTTCAGTCAAACATTAGGACTTTTACAAGTCCAGGGGGTACTGTCTCTCAGCAGTATCATCAGAACTCGAGGTAGAGGAGGCTTATCTTGAAAAAGATTTGAGGATATGGCATTTATACACCATATACTTGCAATGTTTGAAAAACAGAAATACATATGCAGAAGTATTTCTGGACAGAAAGGGGCAAAGACTATAAAAAGTTGTATTGACTTTGAGCATCATAAATTCTGCTTCAGGAAGCCAAGCGAGAAAACTCCTGTTGCAAAAGGGAACTATCTTTCATGAAAACCAAAGGACGACTCAGAGGGTAGTAATAAGTTACCAACAGGAGGAGCACAGAGTCTTGGGGAATTAATCCCAGACCTGAAACATTACCAAGGAAATTCAAGCATTTTTCCAGTAGGATTTAAGAATTGCTCCTTAGTGCCTCCCTGTTTCCTCCCTTTTAAATAGAAATGTCTATCAGTTACTCTATATCTGTCCTTTCACCAAATTTTGGGAGTATAAGAGGCGAATTGTTCCTTTAGTTTCACAAGTCTATAGAGGAAAGGGACTAAATTCATGGTGCTCTAATAAGCTGCACAGAGGATTCTCATGCACACTTGAATATGGTTTAGTGGGATTTTGAGATGCTTTAGTAGGATGAGCTAATTGAATGCCTTGGGAAGGGATGAATTTTTTTGCACATGGAGGGAATGCAAATCACTTATGATCAGAGGACATTATGCCTACTGATGGTTAGAATGTCTACAAATGATTTGATGCTTCTCCCTTTGAGTATGGACTGGACTTAATGATTTGCTTCTTATGAATAGGATATGATAGAAGTGATGGTATGTCATTTTCAAGATTAGGTTATAAAAAGACCATAGCTTAATGACTGAGTGCACTCTTTGTTGATTTCCCTAGTCTGAAGGGACACAGACTAAGCAGCCTTATGGAGAAGTCCATGTGGAAAATTTCCTGCCACATGGCACTGAAAACAGTATCTCCACCTATATTTAAGTCTTCAGAACTTATAACCCTGGCCAAGAGTTTGGCAACTATCATATGAGAGCTCCTGAGCCAGAAATATCTAGCTTAGTTATTTCTGGATTTCTGATCCTCAGAAACCATGTGAGATAATACCTGTCTGTTGTCTGAAGCTGCTGAGTTTGTTAGGCAAGAACAGGTAGTTATTACATTCTCTAAGCACTCCCTCCTCTGGTGGATTCTATCCTGCAAATTCTAATCACTTGCTCTGTTTCTTCAAGTCAGCTAATCTTCATGGCTCTGTCTGGATTTCCCTTTTCTGTGTTGAAGCCTAGAAATTGTCTCCAGGTAATAAGATGGGAAAATTGTAGTGATCACCTATTTTCTTCCCTCCTCACCTATCACCATCCTAGGCTGCTGCTTCTCTAATCCCTAAAAACTGTTGTTTACATTTTGTCTGTTTTTAGTAATTGCTTAACGTGAGAGTTAAATCTAATTCTTGCTACTCTGTCATGGCCAGAACAAACTTATGTTTTGATGTCGATTTAGATGTGAATGCTACTAGAAGTGGGTATCCTCAAGCAACTCTGTGAAAGGGTTCTTTGTATTTTCTCAATATTTAAGGTTTTCTGGGGGGAAAACACATTTAAGATTAGCTTTCAGTTGTGAGAGGCTGAGAGCCAGTGAATGAAGAGAGTGAGGAAGGGCTCAAGTCATCAAAGCCAACTTTTTATATAAAGAAGAATGGGTTATAAAATGCAACATGTGAGCACCTTGTGCATAAGAACAGTTGGTTTCACTTATTCTGATGCTTTGTCACTTTCCTCTGCCCTACATAAGCAGTGCTTGGTGGATGCTAGCTACCATCTGGTGACATATGTAGTGACCTGTCTTAACAAACATATTTTTCCCAGCTGCTCTTTTCTTCTTTCTGAGGTTGGTAATGCACACACATGCCATAGCTCTGCCTTTTCTCTTCTATTACACCATATATAATTTACTCATTTCCCAATCAGGCTAGTTCTTTCTTTTACATACATGTGCACACAAACTTACTTTTGCTTGCACATCTAAGTCTCTGCTAGATTGGGCACAAAAACTTCCCCAGATCATTTTTTTCTCAGTCTTCTATTATTTGCAAACCAAATCATGCTAATAGTATCTGATCATCAACAGAGCTAACTTTATCATTCTGAATCAGAGAATTTGAATTGGAATACAATATCATACAGAAATCAATTTCTACCATCTACTAAAGCATCTTAAATAATCTTTTGAGAAATTTCTCACTGATTCAGTGTAAATCAGATTAATCATAGAATTAAGCAGGGTGATGTAAAAAGGTATTCCTGTCTTTCAAAAAAAACTAGAGGTCCAGTAGGAGAAACATGTACACAGACATTACATCCCAAATGATTTGTAAGTCTTTGTAATTCTACAAATAAATTATAACTGTATTTCAAATAGGAGAAAAGAATAGAGCTAGCTGAGAATTAAACCTGTCTGTAACAATCACGATTAACCTCGACCATGGGAGATTAGCAGGGACATGAAGGGGGAGGGGGCGATGAAAGCAGAGGCGGAAATTTGCATATCCAACCTCTGCTTATGAGTGTATTTAATTTAATCATATAGGACCCAGCTTTAAGGAATCACAAATATATCCCAGTAAAAACATACACTTTCATGTTCATTCCTTCTACAATGATACATCTTTTTTGGTTGTTGTTAAAATTAAAGAAGAATTATTTTATTCAGTATACATGGTTTAGTGGAAATGTCTCATTGATACTATCCTTCCACCTTAAGAACTGGGTAAATTTCTTAAAAATAAACTGCGTGTAATTTATTGCCTAGTTTTCATTCTGATAATTGAGTTTCATAAGAAAGACTGTGTAGGCTTCTGAGTAACCTATATATTTCTTGAAAGTCTGGAAACCCACATTTCAGTTACTCCTTTGTAGAAACTTTACAAGACAGATTTAGAGATAGAACAGTCTTGACAAACACACCTAGAGTGTCTTCATGTTTGTTTTAAACTCTGGTCTACTCAAAGTATTCTAGGATTCAGCTTATTCAAACAATGGCTTTCTTTTGAAATAAGATCATCTGCCTCAGTAAGAGGCATGGTAGTCACCTTTGACTCCAGAAACAGAAGGTACAACAACAAAGGATGTGGGGAACCAGCTTCAGTGCAGGAATTTTTTATAACTAATTTGCATTAACTCTCATTTCTAGGTCTCTGGTCATGGCCAAAAGACACAAATGGTAGATAAGCTAAATTATCCTTGTGTCTGATGTGACTAAGGGAGAGATATAGAAAGGATAATAGGTACCTTGAAGAGCTAAAACAAAGCAGTAAGGTTGTATTTCCCTCCAAAAGGCAGCTATTTTATATTTATATAGATATAAAAATAAGTAAATGTATAATATCTCACTCAAAAAAGTACAAAGGCAAAATAATCTCACCTGGTCTGACATCTTTAGCATCTATATTTAATGTCATTCCCCCTAATGTTGCCTCCATTAGTAATGGTGCTATGTATAGATGCGTGTGTGTGTTTCTGCGCGCCAGGGTTGGGGGCGAGAGGGGAGGGACGGTTAGGAAAATTGATAGTACTGATGAAGTGGAAACTGGAAGAATAAGGTGGGATAGGGACTGAGAAATGTCAGGGTGTCTAATGTCCTTTGAAGCACACTCCATGACGAATTACATTATTTCCAGGCTTGAAAACTCCCAGAGACAAAGATGGGGAGACAAACCAAAGTTCTTTGGAAAATGGGGCCTCAGCTTTGTACTCAAGTCTGTGCTAAGTTTTGCTTTGTGTGCTGCGCAGATGGGGAAGAACTGGACAAAAGGAGCTGCAGATTTAGAGGGTGGGATTGGAAGGGGGCGGCACTTCTACCTGCACACACCTCAGCCGGGGATCTAGGGGGCGGTGTAAAGATGCAAATCCGCTCTCCAAGACTGGCCAATCGGGAGTCAGGTGAGGGAGTTTGGGTCCCCACCCCATCGCTACTAGGTGTGCGAGCATGTGTGCGGTGTTCTGGGACCTTTGTCCCACAAAGTCACACTTGGCGGGCATCCCGTGGCCCCTTTTTCTTTGTGATCTGCTTGAATCTCTTTTCTCCACACCCACCTCCTGAATGGTGTCTCCCTCCACCCCCCCAACCCCCCGCCCGCACCAATTACCTCCTATATTGCTGCCTGTGAAATCCTTTAGCACTTGGGAGGAGAGCGCAGTAGCTTGGCACACCAGGTTGCTGAGGCTGCTGCGCAGTCGGGGAGTCTGGGCTCAGACACCAGGACTCTCCAGCCCGCGCGCGTAGCAGTCCCGCCTGTCCTCAGGCAGCACTGCCCTCCCCGTGCCTCCTGGCTCTCAGCTGATGGTGGGTCTGTTTTGTGGGTCTCCGGATCTAGCCTGCTTGGCCTGGGAAATTCCTACAACATCCAGAACACAGAAAATAGACTCATCACCTAATTCGCCTGGGACCTGAGTTTGCGGGGGCGCTGCCTGCCCCCGCTCCTCCTCCCCACAACACCCCGCCCGTGCTCAGGCAGCCTCTAGGAGTCACACAGCAAACCACCCCCCCCCCCCAATAGCAGACAAAGGGCTTGGGCAAACTCACCGCTCGGCCTCCTTGCGCTCCGGGAGGCAGCAGCGCCAGGGTGGATCGTGCAAGGAGGTGCGCGCTGGGCTAGGAGCTGGGGGCCGCGGGAGCATTGTATGGGGAAGGGCAGCAAGATGCGCCCGACTCTGACTCACATCTGCTACTGCTACCTTTTTTACCAGCTGGGAGTATTTTCGAATGGGATCGTTTCAGGTAAGTTCTTGAGTGGCTTTCGGCTTTCTCACTCCCCCAGCAGAGACCTAGAACTCGTGGGTAGGCAGAGTTGGTGCAATTTGTGCATGGTAGCAGTGCTCAGTGGGTAGCAATAAAAACCAGCGTGCTGGTGCGGGTGAGCCGGTCTTGCTTAGAAGTCAAGCGGACTTTTACCCTCCTCGTTTTAAACGTGTTGAAATAATTTGTTTTCCTCTCATGTGAGTAGTAATATTTGCAAAGGGATGTTTAAAGCACCTGGAGGAAAATTGAGAATTATACCAATTAATAATGTTTTACTTTGACATACACTTACGAAAATAATTTTATTGTGCTGAAGTCTTTGCTCTAGTTTTCCTTGCAATAACTTAGTGCTGTCACCAAAATTTGCTGACCCATTTCGTCTGCCTCCTCCACCCCAAATAATCGTACTTTTATTTTGAAAATGCTAGAGTCTGTAATCTGATCGCAAGGCTTCAGGGGTTACAAGAGTTTCTGGGCTAGACGGGTGGTCTCCGTCGGTAAAGCAAGCATCTTGTATCCTTAATGGAGTGAGAACCTGCAAATGCCTGTGCTTACTAGGACACTTTAAGCCGAGCACTTCTCTGTCTGCCCCGCCCGCAGGGCTACATTTCGCCCCCGAACACGAGGAGTGGGAAGTCGTGTTTCCTGCACTCTGGCGCCGGGAGTCAGTGGAAGCAACTGCAGGCGGCAGCGGGGGCAGCGCGGACCTGAGTTGGGTGCGTGGTGTTGCGGGCGGCAGGGTCCAGGCTGCTGGCAGCTCTCGAGAGGTGCGCTCTGTGGCCCCCGCACCGCTGGAGGAGCCTTCAGAGGGCCAGTCTGAACCCCAGCCCCGGCCCCCACCACCTGCCGGGGTGGAGGAGGATGAGGAACTGGAATCGCAAGAATTGCCTCCGGGATCCAATGGGGCTGCCACCCTGCCTCCGGGTGCCGCAGCCTCGTGGCAGCCACTGCTGTCCCCACAGCCGCCCCCATCCCCGCCTCCAGCTCAGCAAGCCCAGCATGATGGCGATGAAGTATTGCTGCGGATCCCGGCCTTCTCCAGGGACCTATATCTGCTACTCAGGAGAGATGGCCGCTTCCTGGCAAGGGGCTTTGCAGTAGAACAGTGGCCGATTCTGGGCCCTGGCCCCACCTGGGCAGCAGCTGTCCTGCGTCCTCCCGCGCCACCAGACACCGCCTGCTTCTATACTGGGGCGGTTCTGGGGCACCCTGGTTCTCTGGCCTCTTTCAGCACTTGTGGAGGTGGCCTGGTAAGTTCTTCACCTCTCCCTCCCCCCATTTCTCCTTAGACCAAGCTGATTTGTATGCACCTCTTCCACTAGCAAAGTACTCCCACTGGACTGCATCCCACTTAGCACCACCCTGGAGTTTAGGCAGTTTGCCTCTGATGTCCTAACTCCAGGGCAGTCAGTGAAAGGGAAGGCTAATTGGAGGGATAGCTAGCCTTATCTTTGTAGGTGATTCAGAGTTTCTTCCGCATATGTGGAATAATCACCTTGTAACTTTTTCCCACTGGTTCTTATTTCTGTTCACCAGTATTTTCCAAAATGAGCCCACCACACTGTATTTTAGGAAACTGGAAGATACCAGTCTGGTTACTGCGGAATCTCTGTATTGGCCCCTAGTCCCAGTTCCTCATCTATTATCTTGTATGTTTTTTAAATGTCTTACTTCAAAGTTGTCAGAGCAGTTCTCTAGGGAATTACCTTTGACAGCTGTCTGGAATTGAAACACATGCACAACCAGCCTGGACACCTGTTCACCATTCAGGGATTGAGGAGTGAGTTGGAAGAATGGGAGCTGTTGACTAAGGGATGAAATTAGAATCCAATCAGCATGCAAAGGGTGATGGGTCTATCTGTTGTTTACCATTTTGTCTACTAAGCTTTCCATTTCATTTGGCAATTGGCCTTTTTCTTCTGTCTACCTCATGGAGGAAAGTTGCAAGGTGAGAGCCTTGCTAAAAGGTGTATTGGAATTAGAAAGTAAAAACGTGTGCTCTATCTCAGTGATAGAATTCATCATGTGCTTGTCCCCCCTTCTTGACCCAGGGGTTGGGATAATCATTACCTCCAATCATTTGGCCTTTATTGTGTGTTAAAATATATATAAGATCAAATTTACCATTTTGACTATCTGGCTGTATAGTTAGTGGCATTCACATTATTATGTAGCCATCATCACATGACCTTTGCTATTAGTTTAAGGCAAACTTCACAAAAACATTGTGATTTGTGGCTTCATTTTGTACTGGCCCTTCCATGAAATTCATAAGCACTTGTCTGAATGCAACCTGCTCGTTTGGAGAAAAGTCCAGTAGTAACGGATAGCAGAAAATATCAGCACAATCAAAGCAATCCAAAGCCATTAAATGAACAAAAGATGGTTAAAAATCCAATCAAAATAAAACTGGAAATTTTTACCTATTTCTTTCTAAGGTCCCATAGTCAAATGATGTAAATTGCTGGACAGGGCTATATTTTACCAGATGCTCATAATGATGAATATTCAAATACGGACATTTTTAGCCATGAGCAAAAAAAAAAAAAAAAAAAAAAAAAAATTGGCATGGGATAATTACATGAAAGCTTTTAAAAATGTTTTCTGTGGAACTGATATTTGAACACTTCACTGGGGGAAACATTTTGTGGGGATTTCATTGTCCACTAGTTTTTGGCCAGGGGATTAACTAATTACATATAGAAAGTTCCTGGTGTGGTAGAAGCAATAGGGGATAAAGCGTTTCACTGTGTTGAAATGTAGACTTTGGGTCAGATTTTCCAAATGAGCTATGCCTTCTCTCCATACTTAAGGGAGCAAAGTTAGAATTATGAGTAGGTTTTTCATAGACTGAATAGGAGTTTCACATCCCTCCCTGTTTATCATGTTGGACTTATTCTCACTTTTCCTATTTGCCACATATGTATATGCTCTGAACTGGGAAGTCTTTGTTATTGAGGAAAACTGACATTGCCAGCAATACAGTGTAGCAGTCAGACTGAGCAAAAAGTTAGGCAAATAGCCAAAAAGGGTGGGTTTGTTACTTCAGACACTTTACCATGCCAGTCCTTTTCCTTTATGAGGGTGGATTAGGAAAGAGAGGGCATAATTTGTTATCTGAGCTCTGACATTGGCTTGTTCCCTGATGATTGACAAGTGCCTTACTTCTCTGGGCTTCAATTTTCATAAGTAGAGAGAGAGAATTGGATGATTTAATTTTAAAATTGGATAACAGAATTAAGAGTCTATTGGATATCAAATGTCAATAGGCCCCACATGAAGGGCTAAATGCCCTGACTTTTAAGGGCTCACAGATAGGTGAAGGACATCATATAAACGCAGATGTGATACTGTTAGTCACGAAACAATGACATACCAGCACAGTGAGTCAAACGCTCCATTCAAGGTAAAGTCCAGTTAGGGGAGTCAGGGAAGACTTCCCAAAGCAGACATTTTAACTGGATTTGGAACATGGGGAGGCTTTCTCAAGCTATTAAAAAGCTGAAGAGTATTTTTAGATAGAGGGAAGAGAATGAGTGAAGATGTGAAAGTGGGAATGAAAATAAAGTCTCCTGTGACTGAATTGGAAGTTGCATTAAGGGAGAATGTCTGGTGAGATCAGATGTCAAAAGCCTTGTCTGCCAGAGTATGGGCTTTACTGTCTAACTGCTGATTATCACAGGACTGCATTCTTGCTCCTCTGTATTTCCACTATCTTGGTATCCTATAATTCTAATATGAAGAATCATGATGTATTTACATGTGGTCTCATTATTTGTAAATGCAGCTGCCTTAGGTTTACAACAATTTTTTCTTTGCAGTTAAAGTTTTCAGATTGTCACTTAAAATATATCACTAAGTGCATCTCTCTTCACTTCTCTCAGTGGTTAGTTATGCCTACTGGTGCCTGAACTCCTCCACACCTTTGGGATTATTACATATTTAAATGGGTCCCAACGTGTCTAGCAAAAGAAACTGATCATCAACTCTCCACTATTGCAAAGTGATGAACATTTGCAAGATTGGCCAGTTCATTCTCCATATATCAATGTAACTTGTGCAGTAAAGAAAGACTCTAGAATGGGGATTTTTGGATAAAGGGTCAAGTTATGCCTCTGCAAATTACTTATTCTTTTGGTGTCTTATTTTCCCATTTTATAAACACACAGATTGTATGTGTGTATGTGGCAATAGATGCATGAAGTGCTATTACTATACGCTTCCCCTTAGTAGTCTCTAATATTGCAAAGTAATTTTATTTGCATCATGTATTAGACCTAAAAGACACACAAGTATAATAGTGTTAACCAGTGAAACATTTGTTCAACCACTCTTCTGAATAAGATGTTGCATAGATGAGAATACAAAAGAAGATGAAGAAGCCATGATTTGTTTCAAGGCGATTCCCCATCTTGCTTGCTAGTCTCCATTGTAAAGGGGGAAATACAGCTAACTGAAGTATGTACACCCATAGATATGCCCCCCCGATACTGTAATGGTGCATTTCTGTTTATTGCTTCATTTTTAACACATTTTACTTAGATCTTAGAAGACAATAAAAATCACTAAATGCAACACATTAGGTTTTAAATTACAGCTTCTAAAAATTAAAATACACTAAAGCAACAACTGAAATTTCATGTAAGAGCACAACCATTACTGGCAGGCAGGCCATTATAGCTGAAACAGAGCACAGAAGATGGTTGCTGAGATGTGGTTAGAGGTATAGGGTCACTGACAGGAAACACAGGGGGGTGTTTCTGGGTTTGGAAAAGAATGTCATGGATGATGATACACACATGTCGAGTTTAAGCCACCTTTGAGACATCTAAAAAGAGACTTTAAAGTAGGCACAACATTTAGAAAAAATATTCAGGCCCTTTGTAGGACACTGGGGGTGGGTCCTGGCCACAGAGAAAGCAATCCCTGCCCTTCTCCTGCCTCTGCCTTGCTTCCAGGCTGAGGCCAGCCTCCTTCATTTGCTTTGGGGTCTGGGGCCTCAGTGCACCACAAGCCCCTCAGTGTGGAGTGTGAAGGCAAAGATGGCTGCATCTAAGACAGAGGAATGGCCAGTTCCTCCCCTGTCCCCCCAGAGTTCTGAACTAGGGAAAAATATAGTATTACAATTATATTTGCTTAAAGTTAACATAATTTCTTTTATAAAGCACGTGCAAGCAATGGGCCAAGGTAAACTTTATCAGTACATACCTTGCCTATGGTTCTTTTTAGATAAACTATTAAAATAAATATTAGTAATATTTTTATTTTTACTTATTTTTTAAATTTTATTATTTTTTTACATCATTTTTCATTTTTGCACAATGCATGCAATTTCATCTTGGTTATAGTCCCCATACAATTCCCCTCCCCCCCATTTTGATCCTAACCCTTCCTCCCCTCCCACTACTGTGTCTCTGGTTTATAGTTGCTTGTTGATTTTGATTTTTACTTTATTATAATTAGACTTTTTCCTAGTCCTTTATTTGGGTTTTCTAAATTCCTGCTATGAGTGAGACCATCTGGTATTTGTCTTTTTCTTTGCTGAGCATGATCCCTTCCAGCTCCATCCACGGTGCTGCAAATTGCATGAGTGTATCTCTTTTGATTGCTGAGTAATATTCCATTGTGTATATGTACCACATCTTCTTGATCCAGTCATCTATTTTTGGGCATTTGGGTTGTTTCCATAGCTTAGCTGTTGTAAATAGTGCTGCTATAAACATAGGGGTGCAGGTACCATTTGGAATTAATGTTTCTGTGTTCTTTGGGTAAATACCTAGGAGTGGAATTGCTGGATTATATGGAAGCTCCATCTTTAGCAGGTTGAGGAATCTCCACACAGCTTTCCATAGTGGTTGGACCAGTTTGCACTCCCACCAGCAGTGTGGGATAGTTCCTTTTTTTCACATCCTCACCAACAAAAATGAATGTTAGTAACAGTTAGATAATTTTTCCAGAATGACAAAGATTTCTACTAGTATGTTTTTTTTATTTAATAAATTTTATTTTTATATTCCCCATACAATTGCAACCCCCCCATTCTGACCCCAGTCCCTCCCCCCCCACCCCCACCCCCCAAAAAGTGTCTCTGGTTCATAGTTTTTTATTGATTTTGATTTTCACTTTCTTATAGTTACTCATTTTCCTGGTCCCTTATTTAAGTTTTCTAGATTCCTGCTATGAGTGAGCCCATCCAGTATTTATCTTTTTCTTTTTGGCTTATTTCACTGAGCATGATCCCTTCCAGCGCCATCCATGTTGCTGCAAATTGCATGTGTCTATCTTTTTTGAATGCTGAGGAATATTCCATGGTATATATGTACCACATCTTCTTGATCCAGTCATCTATTTTTGGGCATTTGGGCTGTTTCCAAAGCTTAGCTATTGTAAATAGTGCTGCTATAAACATAGGGGTGCAGGTGTTCTTTGGAATTGATGTTTCTGTGTCCTTTGGGTAAATACCTAGGAGTGGAATTGCTGGATCCTGTGGAAGCTCTATGTTTAGTAGGTCCAGAAATCTCCACACAGCTCTCCATAGTGGTTGGACCAGTCTGCACTCCCACCAACAGTGCAGAAGAGTTCCTTTTTCTCCACAACCTTGCCAACATATGTTGTTGCTAGTTTTTTTAACTTGTGCCATTCTCACTGGTGTAAGATAGTATCTCATGGTAGTTTTGATTTGCATTTCCCTGATTGCAAGTGATGTTGAACATTTTTTCATATGCCTGTTGGCCATTCGCATTTCCTCTTCAGAGAAGTTTCTTTTTAGCTTTTCTGCCCATTTTTTGATGGGATTATTTTCTTTGTTGTTGTTGAGTCTTATCAGCTCTTTGCAGATTTTTGTGATCAGTCCTTTATCATTAGTGTTGGGTGCAAAAAGGTTCTCCCAGTTGGTGGGGTTTCTCTTTGTTTTTGTTATTGTCTCTTTTGCTGTGCAGAAGCTCTTTAATTTGATGTAGTCCCAGCTGTTTATCTTTGCCTTCACTATCACTGCTTTGGGTGATGTGTCTGTAAAGATGTCTTTGAGGTGCAAATCACGTAGTGTTTTGCCTATATTTCCTTCTATGTATTTTATGGTTTCAGGTCTTATGTCTAGTTCTTTAATCCATTTTGAGTTGATTTTTGTGTATGGTGTGAGGTAGTGGTCAAGCTTCATTCTTTTGCATGTAGCGACTCAGTTTTCCCAGCACCATTTATTGAACAAACTTTCTTTGCTCCAATGCATAGTCTTTGCTCCTTTGTCAAAGATTAGTTGACCATAAATCTGTGGGTTTATTTCTGGATTTTCTATTCGATTCCATTGGTCTGTATGTCTGTTCTTGTTCCAATACCATGCAGTTTTGATGAGTATGGCTTTGTAGTATAGTTTGAAGTCTGGGAGTGTGATGCCTCCATTCCCTTCTTTTTTTTTTCAGGAGAGCTTTGGCAATTCGGGGTTTTTTGTGATTCCATATGAATTTCATCAATAATTGTTCTATTTCTTTGAAGAATGACATTGAAATTTTGATTGGAATAGCATTGAATCTGTATATTGCTTTCGGTAGGATGGCCATTTTAATAATGTTTATGCTCCCAATCCATGAGCAGGGGATGTTTTTCCATTTCTTTGTGTCTTCTTCTGTTTCTTTTAACAGTGTTTTATAGTTTTCTTTGTATAGGTCCTTTACCTCTTTTGTTAGATTAATTCCCAAATATTTGATTTTTTTTTGTTTCAATAATAAAAGGGATGGTTTTTTTAATTTCTTCTTCTTCAGATTTATTGTTTGTGTACAGGAAGGCTACTGACTTCTGCGTGTTGATTTTGTTTCCTGCCACTTTACTGAACTGATTGATGAGTTGAATTAGTTTTTCTGTGGAGTTTTTGGGGTTCTCTATGTATATTATCATATCATCTGCAAATAGTGATAGTTTGACTTCTTCTTTTCCTATTTGGATTCCTTGTATGTCTTTCTCTTGTCTTATTGCTCTGGCTAGGACTTCCAGTATTATATTGAAAAGCAGTGGTGAAAGTGGACATCCTTGTCTTGTTCCAGATCTTAATGGAATTGCTTTCAGCTTTTCACCATTGAGAATAATAGTGGCTGTTGACTTGTCATATATGGCCTTTATGATGTTGAGGTACGTCCCTTGTATCCCAAGAATTTCAAGGGCTTTTATCATGAATGGGTTTTGCACTTTGTCGAAAGCTTTCTCAGCATCTATTGATATTATCATATGGTTTTTATATTTCTTTTTGTTGATGTGTTGGATAACGTTGATTGATTTTCGGATGTTAAACCATCCTTGTGTCCCTGGAATGAATCCTACTTGGTCGTGGTGAATTATCTTATGGATACACTGTTGGATTCTGATAGCTAAAATTTTATTGAGGATTTTTGCGTCAGTGTTCATTAGGGAGATTGGCCTGTAGTTTTCCTTTTTTGTGTTGTCCTTGTTCGGTTTTGGTATTAGTGAAATGTTAGCTTCATAGAACATGTTTGGTATTGTCCCTTCCTTCTCAATTTTTTGGAAGAGTTTGTGAAGGACAGGCACTAATTCGTCTCTGAATGTTTGGTAGAATTCATTTATAAATCCATCAGGTCCTGGGCTTTTGTTTTTGGGGAGGTTTTTGATTACCATTTCAATTTTGCTGCTTGTAATAGGTCTGTTTAGGTGTTCTATTTCTTCTTTATCTAGCTTTGGGTGATTGTAGAGTTGTAGGAATTTGTCCATCTCCTCTAGATTGTTGAACTTGTTTCCATATAACTGTTCATAGTAGTTACTGATTATTCTTTTGATTTCCGCTGTGTCCGTTGTGATTTCCCCTCTTTCATTTGTGATCCTGTTTATTTGTGCTTTCTCCCTTTTTTCCTTTGTGAGCCTGGCTAGGGGTTTGTCTATTTTATTGATTTTTTCAAAGAACCAGCTCTTGGTTTCATTGATCTTTTGGATTTTTTTTTAGTTTCAATTTCATTTATTTCTGCTTTGGTATTTATTATTTCTTTTCTTCTACTGGTTTTGGGTTTTTTTGTTGTTCTTTTTCTAGATCTTTGAGCTTCGAGATTAGGTTGTTTCTTTGAGTTCTTTCTTGTTTCTTGATGTGAGCTTCTATTGCTATATATTTTCCTCTTATTACTGCTTTTGCTGCATCCCATACATTTAGGATATTGGTGTCCTCCTTGTCATTCAATTCAAAGAATTTTTTTAATTCTTCTTTGATCTCCTCATTAGTCCAGTGGTCTTCCAGTAGTGTGTTTTTTAATCTCCATGAGGTAGGAAAGTTCCTTGCCTTCTTTTTATGGTTTATTTCTACTTTTATGCCTTCATGGTCAGAAAAGATGGTTGGTATGATTTCAATCTTGGTGTATCTGTTGATATTTGTCTTGTGCCCCAGTATGTGATCAATCCTGGAGAATGATCCGTGTGTGCTTGAGAAAAATGTGTACTCCGTTTTTTTTGGGTTTAGTGTTCTATAGATGTCTGTTAAACCCAAATGCTCTAGGTCCTTATTTAGAGCTTTAGTTTCTTTACTTATTTTTTGTCTTGTTGATCTATCCATTGTTGATAGTGGTGTGTTGAAGTCTCCCACTACGTATGTGTTTTCTCTGATGTCTGTTTTCAGAGAGGACAACTGTTGTCTGATATATTTTGGTGCTCCTTTGTTTGGTGAGTATATGTTAATGAGTGTTATTTCTTCTTGAAGTATTGTCCCCTTGATCATAATGTAGTGACCTTTGGGGTATCTTTTTATTTTTTTGAGTTTGAAGTCTGTTTTATCTGATATAAGTATAGCTGTTCCTGCTTTCTTTTTTGGTCCATTTGCTTGTAGGATTGTTTTCCATCCTTTAACTTTGAGCCTATTTTTATCTTTTGTAGCTAAATATGTTCCCTGGAGACAGCAAAAGGTTGGGTTTTGTTTCTTAATCCAGGCTGCAACTCTGTGTCTTTTTATTGAAGAGTTTAGTCCATTTACATTTAGGGTTAATATTGGTATGTTAGTATCTGTATTTGCCATTGTGTTTGTCTTTCCTTTGATTTTATTTATTCTTTTAATAACTTTTTTTTTTTTGGCCTTCTTTCGTTGTTATTCGTCCCTCTGAGGTTCTGGCTTTAGGACTCCTTGTAGTATTTTTTGGAGTGGGGGTTTAGTCGTAATGAAATTCCAGAGTTTCTGTTTGTCTGGGAAGGTCCTTATTCTTTCTTCATAGAGGAAGGAGAGCTTTGCGAGATAGAGTATTCTTGGTTGGCATCTGTTTTCTTGGAGTCTGTTGACTATGTCCCTCCACTCTCTCCTTGCCCATAGTGTTTCTTCGGAGAAGTCTGATGTCAGCCTGATTGGTTTTCCTTTGAATGTTATCTGTTTCTTCCCTCTTGTCAGCTTCATTATTTTTTCCTTGTCCTGGATTCTTGGGAGCTTTACTGTTATGTGTCTTGCTGTATTTTCCCTTTCGTCGTGGAAGTTTGGTGTTCTTCTTGCTTCTTGTATATCAATTTTCAGCTCCTTCACATTTGGGAAGTTCTCTTCAATTATCTCCTGGAATATTTTCTCTGTTCCTACATCTCTCTCCTCTCCTCTGGAATTCCTATAACTCTTATATTTCCTCTCCTCATGGAGTCAGATAGTTCCCGAAGTCTTTCTTCGTTCTTTTTCCTTCGTACTTCTCTTTCCTTTTCTGTTTTGGTTCTTTTTATTTCTGTGTCTTCTAGGGTACTTATTCGTTCTTCCATTTCATCTATTCTTCTTTCATTGCTTTTCCCAGAGTCCTTTAGTTCTTACATTAATTCTTTGATCTCCTGCTTTTCTTTTACTTCCCTCTTTAGGGACTCAATTTCATTCTTCTGACCATTGTTTTCCCTCTTTAGGGACTCAAGTTCCTTCTTCTGATCATTTTTTTCCTTTATGAGTTCTGTCATTTTTTTAATCACGGCAATTTTAAATTATCTTTCTGGAAGGCTCAGAAGTTCTTCCAAGTTACTGTCATTGCAATCTGGGGGGTGGTTTTCTTTTTGTGGTGTGCTTCTTTCCTGAGGAGTTGTTAGGTTGCGTGTGGTTCTTCTACTCCCTACTGTCTGTTTTCTAATTTGCCGTATGTGTTGGGACACTGTGTTGCTGGGACTGGCCGGCATCTTGGGTGAGCTTCTCTGCTCCCCTCTGGCTCCTCCAGGAGCCATCTGTCAGTTTCAAGCAGTCTTTATTGAAGAAAGTTACCTGTTCTAAAATGCCGATGTGGGGACACACACCCTTGTGCGCTTGTTCTGCCCCGGCGGTGGGTTCCCGCTCCCCTTCTGGGTTTGGACTGCAGGCCAGAAGTGGCCTGGCGTGGGCGAGCTTCCCCGCTTACCTCTGGCTCCTGTGGGAGCCTTCTGCAGGCAGTCTTTCCTGAAGAAATATCCCTGTTCTAAAATGGTGATGCAGGACGCACTCCCTGCGTGTCCGGTCTCAGGCACACTCTTCTGCGCGCCCGGTCTGCCCTGGCTGTGGGTGCCCGCTCCCCCTGTGGGGTCAGACTGCTGGTCTGAAGGGGCCTGGGGTGGGCTAACTTCCCAGCTGGCCAGGGGTTTCTTCAGGACCCTTCTGCAGGTTTCAAGAAAGGTCCCTGGGTGTTAGTGACTTTTTTTCTGGTCACTAGGTGGCGCCAGAGATCTCTCCTAGTCCATGGTGGGCTGTTTTTCTTCACCCCATGGGACAGGGAACAGAGCGGGAATGGTAGGGGAAACCTCAACGGCTTTGGGGTCCTGTGTCTGCCTTGTGCCCCACCGACGTGGAGGACCCATGCTCTGAATTTCGTGTCCCAGGTCTCAGTTCCAAAGCCCTCAGGTCCAGGACGCGGGCTGTAGCCCAGTTCAGTGGCTGCAGCAATGGCGCCTTTTGCACCCCGCTCCCATGTCAGGGCGCCTGGTTCCTGCTTACTCAGTGTGGGGCTTTCACCTCAGTGAGGGCCTTCGCGCGTCTCCCAGCAAGCCTAGGTTGCAGGCGCGGGGACCTGGGCAGCTGCGATCCCGATCCGTGTTTGCTTTTCAAGTGCGCCAAGCGAGCTGCTTTTCTGTGCAAGCTTACTGGCGGCCTGTGGCTGTGTGCGGGACTCCTCCAGAGTCTCTTTGTTCTCTAATGGCGCCCAGAGCCATTCGCTCACCGCCCCAGCAAATACTGCAGGGTTCTCCACAGCTCCTGTTCACGGGGTGTGGTAGCTGAAATAGTTCCTTTCCACTCACAGTCCCGCTTGCTGCATAGTTTGTTCTTGTTGGTTGTTTTAGTTTGTTGTTTTCCTCCTCTCTGCTGGTCGGAGAGTGCTGACTCTGTGGGTGGGGGAGGGGAGCAGGGTTCTGCGCTTTCCTCCCTTCTAGTCCTCTTTTATGGCAACTTTCTTCTTCGTGTAGTTTGCTGGAGTCGTCCGTTTATCTTCCGTGTCCCAGTTCTCACTGGGACCTGCCGCTTTTCCTCCCTATTAACTTTTTTTAATGGGAGATCTTACTCGCAGCGTCTCCTCGCCGCCATGTTGCTCATATTTCTACTAGTATGTTATCCACTCAAATTTTAGAGTTTTATGCAGTAGTCATTATAATTAGTTATTGATAAGGAATTTGCTGCCCACTGTAAATTCTTTTTATTTTTTTTCTATATACTCCATTACTCTAATTCAGGTATTTAATGCTTTGGCAAGTGTTGAACAATAAAATATGTGTGGGGGGGAGCATCTTCATTGGCCAAAGCACTTTATCAAATACCAGTGTGAAGGCCAGAAGGGAAGGTGTCCCCGGAGAACTGGGCTAGATATGGAATCAGCATTGAAAAGAAGAAAGTAAGATTGCAGACTAACCATATACATCCACTTTCTTCCTTGAAGCTAAATCTTAGGAATGACAGAAAAGATACTTTAACTAAAGATATACTAAGTAAGTCTTATGGAAGAATACCATAAGAAGATAAGATATTTTCAATATCTCCTGAAAGACTGACAACAGTTGGGTTGGATGAATGGAAAACACAGATGTTACAAAACATCTGTGCACATTGGGGCTTAGGCCAGGGATGCCTTGTGCATACAGTTAAAGGGAATACCATGAACAAAAGGGGCCATGGCAGCACAGCATCATTGGCTTCTTCTGCTGTCCACTGATACCAAGCAGCAGAAATACAATGCATGCCCCCAGGCAAGAGCAAAGAGAACAGGAGTAAAGCTCTCTTGTGAGATTTGGTGACAACAAAGAGTGGAATAGAGAAATTCCACTCTCACAAGATGAACTATTGGCCCTCTGTGCCTAGTAGAAGGCCCCACCTGGAGGACAGTCAGGTAGAGAAGTGATAACAGATAGGTGAGCAGGGCAACCAAAAAATGTTTCTCAACATCAAACATTCAAGAAAACAAATAATATAAAGGAGAATCAGCAAACTCTGGTTAATATATTAAGCAATAAAGTGAATAGAGTAAATAGAATAACAGAACAGTAAGAGTAGGCGTGTATTCATGAAAAAACAAAAAATCGAGGCGCAACATAAAGCCAAAAAAAGGGTGATTAGATGTGCAGGAACTAAAATTATATGATCATTTGGACCAAAAGCTGCATAGATGCACTGAAAAGTAAATTTGTGACCTGGCAGTCAAACCCAGCAATTATCCCTGAACATACTGTGAAAGACAAGTGGATGTAAGGTATGAACAAAAGTTAATGAGTCGTGAATCATCAATGTAGGTGATCCAAAGTTGTTCTAGTAGGAATTAATTTTTTAAAAATCATTTATGGGGTAGAAGCTTAAAGATGCATTCTCATCTACCATAAAGTGATTGTAGTTAAACCACAAAAAATTTACATCCATCAGCCAGGTTCAGATATGAAACCAGATACCACTGCTTTAAGAATAGGTCTGATAACCAGTGTTCTAATGAGTCTAAGTCAGCATGCACCAGAACCAATTTTCAATAGAGGCCTCTGTATTTGGAAGAAAAATTAAAGACAAATGCAAGGCAATTTATGTGTAGCATCTTGGGCTTTTAACGTTTCCAAATTTTCATCTCAAATAAAATTAGAGCAATTGTTTTTTAGCAGCCTAGCTCTCTCAAGTTTTTCCAAAATTTTCATGCAAGCAAAAACATATTTTGCACTCATATTTTACTGACTTTAATATTTAGTGCTTGATTAAATTATGTAATTACAAAGTGTGCCTGCATGTATTCAAACAAAGCTGTGTCTTGGCAAACATACAGACTGACTGGAAATAATTGTGTGCAGCGAGATGGGACACATCTGTAGTTGTGAGCATTCCACATGCTGCATATGTGTTTCGTGGTTGATGTGTAGGGGTGTTAACTTAATTCAATGACTTCAGTTGAATTGATTGATAGAACGGATGATGGTTGGGAAGAGGTGAGAGGATTGTTTTGTTGTTTTAATCAGAATCAAATCTGTAGGAAGTAAAGGAAGATGAACATCTTCAGATTGCAGGAAAAACCATCAAACTCAGAGCAACATAAGCACAAACCAAATCTGGACACACTGTGGCCAACTCTTCAAAAATCAAAGATTAAAAAACAGTGTTTCATACATTTGATAAAGGAAGGTTTGTCCACTGTGTAGTAAGCATCAGGTTGACATTAGAGATTAAATCAGTAATACTAGGCATGAGAGGATAGGAACTGATAGCTTCAGAGTTAAGAGAAAAAGTAATTTCGAATCGTGGGCTCAGTTAAACTCTCATTTATACTTACAGGCAAAACAGAATCATTCTGAAAATTGTAAGAACAAACTCTACCTTACAGAACTTCTAAAAAGTCTGCAGTGTAAAACCTATCTTCAACACCTCTTTCCCACATATTACTTAGTATTCTTTCCTAGAGATAACCAGGGGTGTTAGTTTGTAGTGTATCATCCAAAGATAGTTGATGCCAAAACAAATATACACATATAATACTTATATATATGTGTATATAATACATATATATGCATATATAATATATGAGAGTATTCATATGAATGCATGAAGAGATTCCCCTTTCTCCTTTAGTAGATACATTTTATTTGATAATGTGTCACAATCTACTTAAGGAGTTTGGTGTTGGTCCAGTATTTTTCTGTTATAAACAGTGCTAAGTATATAGGACTCTACAGATACAACATTTTGTCTATGTAGAGTAGCTGTCAAAGGCATGTGTATTGGTAATCTGGGGAGACGTGGCCTGATGTATTCCATAAAAATGGTGCCATTTTATACTCTTAGGCCAGGACAGTATGAGAGTACTCTTTCCCACAGATTATTATCAGTCTGGAAGTTTTTGATCTTTTGTGATTTTGTGTATTAGATTTAGTAGTTGAAAACTGTTACCTCGGTGTAGCTTGAATTTACATTTTTGGTATTATTGCTGAGGCTAAGCAGCTTTTTTCTGTATTTTTATTCTCCCTTCTTTTCCTGCCAACTTTGTGGTCATACCTTTTGTTAATTTTTTATTAGTCTTTGTCTTTGTTTCTAATTGCAGAGTTCTTTATTAGTATTTTAAAAAGATAAATGCTGATTACAAAATAATACATACTGAGTATAGAAACTAGAAATACATGAAAACATTTGTAACCTTAACATCCATAAACACTTTGAACTTTGTAGTTAATTTTCTAGTATATATAAGGTGAAAAGAACATACAAATATTGAAGATTCACATTTTTTTCAGTATCTTGGTAAACGATGAAGAGCAAACTTTCTCATAAGAAATAGTAATATAGGGCCTCCCCAGTGGCGCAGCAGTTGAGCGCTGGGTTGCAAGGCTGCCCGCAGCCTCTGCAGCGCCAGTTCGTTCCCCTACTGCTCCCCGGCCACTGGAGGAGGGTCCCACGTGGCACGCAGACCTCTCCTGCCGCCCGCTGCTCCCCTCAGCAGTGTACTTCGGTCCTTCTGCCTGCTCTGCTCCCCGCTCTGGCTCTGGTGAATTCTCTCACCCTCCACGCTTCTGACTGTACCCAGTGCTTGTATAAATAAATAAAATAAAATCTTTAAAAAAAATATTAATATCCAGTAGAAATACGTGGGGAATGTTTAATTTTACACATTACAGGAACTAAATTGATACACATTTTGTGTGGTGTACATTGAAGTTTTAAATGTGTTTATCCTTTTTAGCAATTCTTTGCATAGATATCAGTTTTAGAGGAATTATCATAATCTGTTCAAAGATTTATGTATAACCCTATTCATCCTAGTGCCATTTTCAAGAAATCAACACATACTCAAGATTTATGAGCAGTGGGCTAGGTACATCTCTGTACTGTCATGAATGCCCAGAGAACAAAAAGATAACAGCAATAGTGCCTTGCTTCAAGGCATTTTGTAATCTGAAAGTTATTTTCTTTGCCTCAACTTCTTGCTGTCCCTGTGTTCATCAGTTATTTAATTTAGTGAATTCTCCATGTTTCCGTACTAACTTTAAGTGCACATCTCTGCAAGAGATTCTATAATTTTCTGGTATAAAATTTTGAATGATGTGGATGATCACAGTCCTGTTGGCAGTGTGACCTGAGAGAAGGTTCTATATTTAGAGTGGGATTGTATGCAAATATTCTTGTCTCATTTAAGGAAGTGATAATGATGTTTAATAAAAAGAACTATCATGCTAATAGAATGAATGACATTGTGCACTGAAAGTTAAGAAACTCTTATTCATGTATTAATCTATATCTCATGCTGAGATATATAGAGACAAATTTTGTGAAAAGAAATTTTGCTTCTATAGTAATATTTAGTTAATGATAATAATTTGTTGTTAATATTAAGTTATATATTTGCAGTTTATTAGTTGAATAATATGTATTCTTTTAAAGAAGGAAATTCTTTATATGAGTATTCAAGTATTTTTTATGCAACGCAAAAATGAGCACATTTTTCTTGAGTTCATGAGCAATTGAATGTTTCTGCTTAACTGCAATTACATTTCATACCGGATGGTTTTATGGTTTTGTGTTTGCAAAATAAAGAATAATCAGAGTTCCGGGTTTGTGATAGTTGGGAATTACGTTAGGGAAGTGATCCTGACATGCTTTGAGGCCATGAGGGAACCAGTAGGCCTTCTTGGATTATGATTTGCTGGATTTCCTAAAAGGAAGTTTTAAGATTCCTTTAACCAAGTGAGGTCTATAATTTGGTGAGCAGTGCATTTAGGGTGCAGCCACACTGAGCACATCATCTTGTCTCCATCTCATCTTTATTCTAGCGCCAAGCACTAGACTGAAAGAAGTGAGAAAATGGGAACTCAGCCATTCCACTGCTCCCCAGAAACTTGTACAGAATTGCATGGTGGGGTGGGGGGAGGCCTTTAGAGATTAGATAGTTTAGTACTTGCCTGTTCCAGCAAGAAAAAACTTTATTTCATAATTAACATGTATGTCTTTGCAATAAATTAACTGTTTAGTCACCTTAACTCAGAAGATCAGGGACTGCAGATGCTGAGCCAGGGTCTATTTTGGTATTATTAAATATCTTCTGCTTTTCTTCTGTTTTCCATTTATAAAACTAAGGTCTAAACGTATTTTTTTCCTCTCATAAGCACATAAAGCTGTGTTTTCCAAGATTTGTCTTAGCTCTCTCACTGAGGCTGTGTTTCTTTCAATTATTGTTTACAGACACCTGCATTAAAATGGTGGGCATGAGGGTAGGCAGAGTAGTCGGGGACTTCCATTAAGAATTGGAATTCTAGATTGGGACTAAAACCTAAGAAATATATTCAAACAAAACTCACTTTATTTCTTGGACAAGTTAAACTTTGAGAACAGCCACTTTAGTGGGTCTGAAAATGACCAGTGCCCAGGATCCTTGATGACTAGACTTATATACACCAAATTTCATACCCAAGGCATTTTGAATGAATTTTAATTCTTTTTTTAAACTCCAATTATAGTAAACTTGGGTATCTCCTGACTTTTAATCTTCCCTTAAACCCACACAGATACCATTGAGTAAGAAAGGATTTTATGGATTTAACATTACTGCTTAAGAGGTTACCAACATGAACTAGTTGAGAGATATTATAATAGTACCTTGATGTAAGTATAATTGTTATCCTACTCTTTAGGTGAAAAAGTACACACAAGTTGAAACTTAGTTCCTGTTCAAGAATATAGAAGTTAGTAGAGCTAAATTATTTCAAACTGTCATTAGCAACTTTGATGAGTAGTGCAAAGGAGTAGTATTTAATGCCAGCTGTTTCATAACAGTTATTCATCAACAGTTACTCTTTTTTTTTTTTTTTTTTGGTGGGACCCTCGCCCGAGGCCAGGGAACAAACCGGCGCTGCAGAGGCTGCGGGCAGCCTCGCAGCCCAGCACTCAGCCGCTGCGCCACCAGGGGAGGCCCCAACAGTTACTCATTTTTAATAAAAAATTAATCAGAAGTAAAGAAGAAATGTGCCTTTATATTTAAAGGGGCTACCATATCACCAGGTTCAGAGGTGGATAAAAACCTGGGCGTGTTGTAGAGGAATATTAGAATATCGGGAGTAAAGTATACCCTTTAGGGACATCCCTGGTGGTGCAAGAGGTTAAGTCAGCACTGTCAAGCTGTCTGCCACTGCAACATGAGTTCAATCCCTGGCCAGGGAGCTAACCCATGTGGTGCAGTGTATTTCAGTAGATCTGCCTGGCCTATACCCAGGGCTCTTGTATGCATAAATAAACAAATCTTTTTTTTTTTTAAGAAAATTATACCCTTTGTGAAAGATTAATAAACTGGAATGGCAGTGCAGTGTGTTTGGGTTGGAAATGAATTAAATGCAAACTCTCAAGTGGCTGAAATAAAGTAATAAGTATTATCTATTTATTCATATTCTAAAAATTTAGATGTCAACAATCCTGCAAAACTATTAGAGTTAGGGCCTTCCTGGTGGTATAGGAGTTAAGTCTCAAGCTATCACCTGTAAGGCTTGTGTTCAATTCCCTGCCAGGGAGCTAACCCATATATGATACAGCAGACCTCTCCTGTCTCCCCTCAGCAGTGTATTTCTTTCGATCTGCCTGTTCTGCTCCCCACTCTGTCTCTGGTGAATCCTGTCAACCCCCCCCACCTCTGGCCTACTCCCCAGTTCCTCTACAAAATAAATTTTAAAAAATAGAGCTAGCAGTAAACCATATTAATATGCTAAGAGAAGTAGATAGCCTGATTTTTTTTCAGTAAATCTCCATTATAATTTGAATTTGTAAGAATATAATAGGAACAAAAATGTGATACATTTCCACTATAAAAGAATTATATAGCCAGTAAATATTTTAGTATGCCCAATTCATACCTAGGCAGTTCATTTGTTGACAGGAACTTTTGTATAATTAGCAGTCATGTTATGCCTGACACAGGTTTTGTGCTTGCAGGTAAAGGAAGTAGAATTTCAAAATTTGGTCACAGTAACATAGAAAATTAGAGTCTTTTATTATGAAAATAGTAATAATATAAATATAATTAACACAGTTGAATATTTGAGTGTTTCATTGTGAAAGTATCTTTTTATAAGTTATTTCATGGCTCATTTTGTCTACTAACATGATTTTTTCCTGTGTGTCTATTTGAGCTCCAGGTAGCATTATTTCAGTTCAAAGTAGGTCAGTTTTCTTTAGTAATGTTTTACAAAGTACTGAATCAGTACCTTAAGATTAAAGTTCCTACATAGGGCCTCTCCGATAATGCAGCAGGTTGAGCGCCAAACTATGAAGCTGTCCACAGCCTCTGCAGTGCGGATTCTATCCTGGCCAGCTGGGGAGAATCCCACATGGCACGGAAGACCTCTCTTGTCATGCCCACTGCTCCGCTCAGCACTATATTCTGTTGTCTGCCTGTTCTGCTCCCTGCTCTGTCTGTGGTGAATCTTCTCACTCTCCCGCGCCTCTGGCCTATACCCCAGCTCTTGTATAAAAAAAATAAATCTTTAAAAAAAAAAAAGTTCCTACATAGACATTTTTCAAAGTACAACCTAATTATTTTTCATCAGTAAGATAGATTCATGGTCACGTTGATTTTGGCGGGAAGTAAATATTATTTGAAATGTAACATATTAAAAAGGAATAGTAAATGCTGTATTTTTATCTGCTATGACTTACATACCATAAATCCACCCAAATGTCCAATTAAGTGATTTTAGTATATTTACTGAATGTGCAACCATCACCAGTCAGCTTTAGAACATTTCCATCACCTCAAAGAGTTCCCTCATAGTCATTTGTAGTTACTCTAGTCGTATTCCCACCCCCAGACTTTCTGTTCTTTCTGTTTCTGTGAATTTACATTTTATATAAATGAAATCATCTAAAATTTGGTATAACCTAGCATGATATTTTTGAGGTTCATCTTTTAAGTAGCATGCATCAGTAGTTCATTTTTTAAAAATAATAAACTGCTATTTAGATTTAACATAACATATATATATAAACATAAGAATGCTTAGATAGAAAACATATATAGATGTGTTATATACATATATGTATATTCTATATGCATAAACATCAAGTTTAAATATGCATATTATATGTATAGATAAAAGATATTTTAGATATAGATATATCTACATATATCATTCAGTTTATCTGTTTATCAGTTTCAGTAGGCATTTGGATTGTTCACATTTTGTGCTGTGCAGCGGTAATTTGTGATTTTAATTTGCATTTCCTTAGTCACTAGTTATGCTAATAACATAGCATCTTTTTTTGTTACCTTGGGGATTTTTCTTTTCATTATTTTTTGTTGTTGTTGCAGTGACATTGGTTTAAAACTTCATATGATTTAGTGGTAGAGTTTCACAACTCTCCATATGTATGTTACTATACCACACACAAGTTTCATGGTGCCCATAGTTGTCTACCATTGTCCAACTAGAACCCTTGCGCCGTTCTCTCCCTACACCTCTCCTGCCCCCTCACCCCAATTCTGCAGTCATTTTTTAGGGTTTGTTTTGGTTTAGTTTTGTCCATTCGTTTTTTATGTTTCTCTGTATTCCACATATGAATGAAACCATCCAGTATTTGTCTTTCTCCTTCTGACTTACTTCACTTAACCTAACCGCCTCTACTTCCATCCATGTTGTAGCAAAAGGCAAGATTTCATCTTATTTTTACATCTGAGTAGTTTCCATTGTGTATATATACCACATCTCTTAAATTCACTCTTCTGTCTCTGGACACTTAGGTTATTTTCATAATTTGGCTATTGTAAATAGTGCTACATTGAACATAGGGATTCATATGTTCCTTCAAATTACTGTGTTTGTATTCTTCAGTATAGACCTATGAGCAGAATTGCAGGATCATATGGTATTATTTTAAAAATGGTAAGAAACCTCCATAGTGTTTTTCACAGAGGCTGGCCAAGTCTACATTTCCTCCAATAGTGTACATGTATTCCCTTTTCTTCTGAATCTCAACACCCTCACTCTTCAACACTTTTTGATGAAGGCATTCAACAGGTGTGAGATACTGTATCATTCTGGTTTTAATTTGTATTTCTCTGATGACAGTGATGATGAGCATTCTTTCATGTGCCTTTTGGCCATCTGTATGTGTCAATTTTGCTCTGCTGCCCATTTGTTGATTGGGTTATTTCTTTGTTTTTGTTGCGTTGTTTAGTTCTTTGTTGATCTTCGATGTCAGCCCCTGTCATATATATGGTGTGAAACTATTTTCTCCCATTCAGTACAGTATCTTTTCATTTCAATGACAGTTTGATTTATTAAGCAAAAAAGCCGTCTATTTTGATATAGACACATTTATTTTTGCTTTTATTTCCCTTGGCATTGGTAGTTGACACCCCAAGAACATGCTTGAAGCCAATGTTGCAAAGTATTTCCCTTTGTTTTCATGCATGTAATTTATGGTTTCAGGTCTTCAACCAAGTCTTTAATCCATTTTGTGTTTATTTTTGTGCATGGTGTGAGATAGTGGTCTTGTTTCTTTTTTTTTTTTCTTGGTGGGGCCCTTGCTGGTGGCCGGGGAACAAACCGGCACTGCAGAGGCTGCGGGCAACCTCGCAGCCCAGCACTCAACCACTGCGCCACCAGAGGAGGCCCTTGTTTCATTCTTTTGCATGTGTCAGTCTACCACCATTTGTTGAGATTTTACTTTCTGCATTGCATACTCTTTGCCCCCTTAACTGTGTAAGTGTTGCTTTAATTCTGGACTCTCAGTTCTGTTCCTTTGGTCTCCGTGTTTATTTTTATTGCAGTACTATATACTTTTTTGATTAAAAGTAACTTGTAGTATAGTGGGGAGTGTGATACCACTACCATTTTTTTTTTTTTTTTTTTTTGGTCAGAATTACTTTGGAAAATCAGGGCCTTTTGTGGCCCCATATAAATTTCAGTAATATTTGCTCTATTTCTTTGAAGAATGCCATGAAAACTTCAGTAGGGGTTACATTGAATCAGTATGTTGCTTTGCATAAGATAGCCATTTTAGCAATGTTAATGTTTCAAATCCAGGAACAGGAAATACCTTCCAATTTTTGTATCATCTGTTTCTTTTAACAACGTCTTATAGTTTCTATTGTACAGGTCTTTCACCTAGTTTGTTTATTCATTCTTTTTGGTGAAATTATAAATGGGATTGTTTCCTTGATGCCTTTATGGTCAAGTTCATTGTTTGCATGTAGGAATGCAACTGATTTTTGTATATTGATATTGTAACCTGCCAATTTAGTGTAGTGATTTATTGTTTATGTTTGGCTTTTAGTGGCATTGTTAGCATTTTCTGTGTGTGTTATTTCATCAGCAAATGGTAATAGTTTTATTTATTTTCCAATTTGGATTCCTTTTATATTTTTGTCTTGTCTGATTGTTCTACTATTCTTAGAAGCATACAATCTCCTGAGACTAAGTCAGAAATAGAAAACCTGAATAAAGCAGTTACAAGCAGGAAGTTCACAAAATAATCAAAAGTCTCCCAAAAACCAAAAACCCAGGAGCATACTTTTTCACTAGTGAATTCTACCAAGCCTTCAGACAAACTGATTCATATGCTTTACAATCCCTTCCAAAAAATTGAGAACAGAAAATACTTCCAAACACATTTTATAAGGCCAACAGTTCTTTGATACTAAAAGCAGACATGGACATCACACAAGAAAGAAACTATAGACCAGTATCTCTGATGAGCATAGAGATGAACATACTAAATTACTCCATAAAATCTTAGTAAACCAATTCAACATTCATTAAAAGAATCATACATCATGACCACATGGAATTTATTCCAGGGATGCAGGGATAGTTCAGCATCCACAAATCATTGTGTTTCACCACATCATCAAAAGGAAAGATAAAAATCATGTTCATGTAAGTAGATGCAGTTAAAGCATTTGACAAGATTAAACATTCATTTATGATGTGAACTCTTAAAAGAACACAGGCAGAAGCAACCCTCCTCAGCATATTAAAAGCCATATCTGACAGACCCACTGCTAAAGTCTTACTCAGTGGTAAAAAGCTGAAAACTTTTCCTTTAAGATCAGGTAAAAAACAAAGATGTTTATTTTCACCATTGCTTATTCAACATTGTATTGGAAGTCCTGGCTAGACATTTTTCATATGCCATTTCATAACCATTCATATATTATCTTCGGTGAAATAGCCGAACATTTTGCCTTTTTAATTTTTTTTTTTTGCCTTGTTACTATTTGGTCTTAAGAATTTTGTTTTTCAATTAAAATGACGTGTTGCTACTGCTGCTCTTTTCCGTATTCCTGTCATGGGAGTAATGATCATGGTCACAACAGCAAAGAGATGGAGTACTGAAGTGGTTTAACTCATAAGAGTTTGGTGTTGAGACTACTTAAAGGCACCCAGGTAAAGCCACTTTCAACAATGCATTATTACCACTGATAGCCCTGAAAGCACTAGCGGATTGGTTTCTAGAATGAAGTGAGACTATATCTTTGAGGTATGTGTTTTGGGGGGGGCAGACTGGTTGCCAAATGAGCCCTGTGGTAAGAGTTAAAGAATTCTTATATGCTCTGAATGCAAACTTTTTGCTAGACATAAAATTTGCTGTTTTTTCTTCCCGGTCTATGGGGTTCTGATTATTTTTTTAGTGGAGTCTTTAAATTTTTAATTTTGAATCAATTATGTTTTTGATATTATATCCAAGAATTTTGCGTCTATATCAGTCACATGGTAAAATGGAAAATTTAAAGAAATATATTAGATTACCAATTTAAATATCTAGATATTTTTCATTTTCATTTTCTCTAGTCCCTTCTCCTTGTGGTGCTGCAGCTTCTTTTGCTTCCTGGAAATGATTATTAATAGAGTAATTCTTAGGAGGTATTTAAATGGAACAAAAGTACTACTGATATTCTGATTAATAAGGAACAAAAGCACTCCTGATATTCCCTATCACAATATTAAAAATGGGCAAGATATAAAATTCATAAATGAGGGTCTACCCTGGTGGCACATCGGTTGAGCGCTGGGCTGCGAGGCTGCCCACAGCCTCTGCAGCACCGGTTCGTTCCCCGGCCACTGGCAAGGGTTCCACCAAAAAAAAAAAAAAATCATAAATGATTTATGGAACAAATACTCAAAGTTAAGTAGACTTGTAAATTAAGATACACAAAATAGGAAGTTATACAACTAGTGAATGCTGTTGCAGGATTAGGACATGAATCCAGCAATGAGACTTAAGTGTAGTTTCATATATCCCACTGCTGTGAAAAAGACCAAAGTTTGAAAAGGGGGTAGGGAGGTAAGTGTTCAAATCAAGTAAACAAATACAGACAAGCAAAATCCAAATCAGCTGTTGCAGTAATTATATTTAAGTCCAAACAGTCACAGTTATTCTCTAAATGTAAACCTGTATCCAAATTAATAAACTTTTATATAAACAAAACCCAGAATTCCAGTATAGTACCTTTTATTAAAAGCCAAAGCAATACTCTCTTTGTAATAGAGATGTGTATTCAGGTTGTCAGAATCATGGTTGAGAAAATATTAGGGAAATAAAACATTAGTTAATGTACTAGGCATTAATTTATAAAAATGATAGAAAACTTAGTAAAGGAGGGAAATACTGAATTTGTTTAATACCATTAAAGACTTTCCCAGGTTTTAGAAAGTATCATGCAGGATGTGTCATAGTACCCACAGCCTCCTAGAATTCAGGAAATTTGATGTGAAAGCAAACATAAACTGGGTGTCAGTCTTGGAAGTGAACATTTATAAAGGACTAGTTATAACTGTTGTCCTGGAAAAGCTTGGCTCGGGAATATAAAGGAATGATATCCAAATGGTTATATTTAATTCTTTACTCTTGATTAATAATGTATGGAGTTATACACAGCAAAACTTTACAGCTTTTTTTTTTTTTGATATTGTGATGTGCTTAAATTGTTTCTGCTTATATTGACTATAGGTCAGGATTTAACCATATTTTCATCCCTGTAAATCTTATATTAAATGTAAACTTCAAGGAATAAAATCATGACCCACAAAGTCTATCAGAGGAGAGGTGGTCAGAGGAAAATAAGCAAATAATACATAAAAATATCACTTGGAAGTTAGGTCCAAATGTTTATGGTAAAATGGTAAACTAAGGAGATAGATTTGATTACTGATTTTAATTCCATGGTTGTTTGCTGTGCATTGTCGGTTTCATAGCTCTTCCTGTCAGGACGCAAGAGTTGACATAATCTCTGTGAGATGCCACAACCTCTCTATGAAGGAGGCAGAGTCATGAAAGGCGATTAGTGGGTGGAAAGATAAAAGCGGGGTAAATGTGCTCTCATAGATTTAGAGATTTATAGTGTTTTTAAGCTTAAGAATTTGGAAATCCCTTATTTCTACTTAAAATGTCTTTGGAATAATATGCTAAAGGTCCTTGGGGACAGCCAAACACTGAACATTAATATGGTTTAAAAGGTCTCTAAAGCATTTGCCTATAGTTAGCTCAGTTGTAGTATTTTAGTAAGTGTTCTAATAACTTGGCTGCACCTGCCTTTGGCTGTGGAGTCTCCACAAGCACAGTGTCCAATTTTTGGGTGCTTGGTCACATGGTCTTACGTGTTCTGAACCTATTAATAACTCACCATAGGCTTGTAAGAGAATACATCAGACTCTGTATTGGAACTTCATAATCAACTGTCTACTTAATCTTTTTCTCATTTCTTTCCATTATGTATTTCTCCTGAAGATCCATAATCAACCTTGTGTTCCATGCTTCTATTCCCTCCTATTCCCGTAATTCTGGAAGGAATTCCAATTAATTAGTCTTAGAGAATTAAAAGAAATAAATGAAAAAGAACAGAATGGAGGACCATCATAGTAATGTCAGGAGTTGTTGCACTAATAATAACAGAGTTTTTAAAAGTACTTTGTAGTTTGTAAACTGCATTTATGAAATCTTCTGGCTGCAGAAAATTTGTGCTTTTTAAGCAAAATAAGTCATCTGCCCATTCTTTTTCCAGTGCACAGAAAATCTATTCCAATAAAATCCCTTGTTCTGAGCCACAAAATAAGTCTCAGTAAACTTTAGGGGATTGCAGTAGCACAAATGTAGTTCTCTCACACCTGCAAAATTAAATTAGAAATCAATAAGAGAAAGTACAGGAAATTGTTAGGTATTTGGAAATGGAGTACTATACTTATAAAATTAGAAATTAAGGGAATTAGAAAATTCTGGGACCTGGATGTGAAATATACATATCAGAATTTATGAAATATAACTAAAATGGTACACAAAGGAAAATGTATATATTTAATATATACAAAAGGCAAGGAAAAACACTCAAGATATTTTTTTTGATATTATGTCCAACAACTTTGTGTCTAACTCAGTCATATGGTCAATTAAAGAAATATATGACCTGAGCTTATATTTGGAGAGATTAGAATGGATCATAAACCACTAGGTGAAAAATTTGAAAATTTTTACTACATTGGCAGAGGAAAATATTTTACATAGGATACAAAGTATAACCATAAAAACTCTAAAAGTGATAATTTGGACATCTTTGGTATTAAAATGTTTTCAGATGACAATGTCATGAAAATGTGTGGTAGAAAATATTTGCAAAAGCTATATCTGATGAAGTGCTTGTTTCTGGAACTTTCTTCCTTAAAGGAAGTCACACAATGCAATTAAAAATAGGCAAAATATCTGAGCATAAAGTTCGCTAAGGATACTTAGATGGAAATTAAATTCATACAGAACGATTAATGTTGTTCATAATCATTAAGCCACCAATGAAATACCACTTCACTCCTAACAAGATGATTGAAATTAAAATGACAGTATTAAAAAGTGGCTAGAACATGAAACTTCTAAAACTCCCTAGCTGCAAGAATGAGTGGAAAATGATAAACCACTTTGGAAATCATTTTGTCACAGGCCTATGTAGTTTAGTGCACTTAACCATTTCTGCTTTCAATTCTGGAAACTACTAGGTGCTTACTAACTAAGACATATAAACAAATGTCTACATGAAGATTTGCTGTGACTTTATTCATAGTAGCCCCAAACTAGAAAACAAACATATTGTGGTACATACCTGCAAAAGAATGATTCTTATCAAACATACAAATGAACAAACAAAAAACCCTGATGGTAATTCCACAAAGTTGATAAATAATAGAAGGTAAACACACAAAAACTGTATTTGTCTAATTACACTTGTATAAGAGTCTAGAAAAGACAGACAACCTCAACCCCTGCCAAAAATAAAGCAATAGACTGTTCTCATCATGTAGTCTTTCACCTGTGACAATCTAACTGCCCTCTGATTACTACCCTCATGCTCAAATGATAAACATAACAAGTGTGTTCACCATTCCCTACCCTTCTGAGTGTGGTAGTTCAAGTAGTCTGACAGAAGCTGTTACCTTTCTTAACCTACAGAGTGCATTTTGTTGGGTTCAGTCTCAGATGGTCTTAATTTTTTTAGCCTACATTTCATATTGTCACTTGCAGTTCTCTTTAAGAAATAATGATTATTACAGAATATTTGAAAAGTACAGAAGAAATACATAAGCCAAGAATCCTTGATCCAGTAAACATCCTTTCCCCAACCCCCAAACCCTTTCCAGAGGTAACTTCACATAGTTGTTTGAACTATTTTCATCAAGATCTTTCCTAAGTACTTATAGATAGATGTATAAGTATGACCTTAGTTTTGTTGAGGTTTTTCCTGCCCTAAGGATTTCAGGAAATTCCTTGAAGCCCCACATTCCTCAGTCCAGGAGCATCTCAGGCCCTGACTCCAGTTTTCTTTGGTGCATGGGGTGAGCAGGTAAAAAGGTGGACATCCTTCCTCACTTCCTTGCTGAGACACCTGCATGTGCTGCCGTTGTTTCCTCCATATCAACTTGCATAGAACGTTCAACTGACTTCACTGTGTTCCAAAAATTTATATTCATATCAATCATTTCAGGAACTCTAGGGAATTTGGGTCAAGACTTAGTGAACTGTGGAATGGAGGGTCTTTCAAGGACCACAAACCTTGCAATAACTGACAAGAAAGCTTGTCGCTCAAGCTTTCTTCTCTGCGATCTCAGATCTCTTCTTTCAGGATTGTTTGCAGATATTCTGAATTCTTCACCCTCTATTATACCTAATTGTTTAGCTCCCCCTTTGTCTTACAAAGACACTCTTTACTTCCATTCTGCCAAGGTACATAGAATAGCAAAGGTCCTCCCAATCATCCAGACTTCTGTTTTAGAATTCAATTGCTGCTCTTTCCCTGAAATCCTCCCCCCCCCCATCTTTTTATTGTTGTGGAATAGAAGATATAGAAGATATTTCATGTGGAATATTTTGAACCTATTTTTTTCTCAAAATTTAGGAAACTACCTGAAAATAGACTTCTTAACCCTCCTAAATCACTATTTCTGTTACATAATACATTTATTTGCAAAATCAATTAGATTTCTGTTACATAATACATATATTTGCAAAATCAATTAGTGGTTTAAACACTTTCATACATTACAACAGAACTTGTAAGAAATAGTAACTGAAATAGTAACTGTTGGGCCTCCCTGGTAGCACATAGGGTTAAGATGCAACATATGAAGCTATCTGTAGCCTCTGCAGCACAAGTAGGGGGGCAACCCACATGGCACAGCAGACCTCACCTGGCTTGCCTGTTGCTTCCCTTGGCAGTGTACTTCAGTAGTTCAGCCTTTCTGTTTCCCACTCTGTCTCTGGTGAATCATCTCACACACACTGCCTGCCCCCGCACCTCTTGCCTGTACCCCAGCTCTTGTATGCATAAATAAATAAATCTTAAAAAAAAAGAAATAGTAACTGTTACAATACCAGTAACTGTTGTAATTCCATATTATGGTGGGTAACTGCCCACCATCTGTTCCCAGCTATAAGGAACCTCTTATTTAATTTCTGGGGATCATAACTTCATCATATGTTGAATACAATGGCAAATTTTCCACCAGTTATTTTTGAGATTTCCTAAATGAATGTTTCTGAAAACATTATCCTTCCCCGCCCCCCAATTTGGTTGATGAAACTTGTTTTTAAAAGTTATGTTTATTGAGGTAATGTTGATTTACAACATTGCACATGTTTTACAGTTATAGATTCACACCTTTACAAATGTATGTTATATCACATCATGCCCTCTACCATGCTCAATTGGGCTCTGTCTCCCCTTTGCTCTCACCCTATAAACTCCCCTGTACCCCACTTTGGTAGTTTCTGTTAGGCTGTCACATTAAAAACTTTATCTTTTTTTTTATGACATTCTAAAAACTTTATCTTTTTCAAGAAAAATTCTATTCTCATTATTTTGGGGTTATATAGGGAGGGTCATAGGTAAGTAATAATTATGATATTTTTATGCTCTTGCTTATATAATACAAAAGAGAGTATGTGTTACATATCTCCCATAATTTTATTTTTTAATTGTTTATTGAGTTTTAGGAGATCTTTGCACGTTATGGGTGCTAATATTTATCAGCTGTGTATATTACAAGTATCTAAGTCTGTAACCTGGAGATAAATTTCAGTACCTTTTGTATAAGTCTACCTTTCTCAACAGTTGTGTTGATATGAAAGCATGATAATTCTCTAGATTGCTAATACAACTTCTTGGTAAAGAGCAGGTAACTCTGCTGTCTTTTATCTTTATTATTTTCTTCTTTAAAATGATGGAAACATTTTCTACTTCATATTGTTACAGTTGAACTTAGAGAAACAATGTAAGTAAATTATTCCAGAGCTTGGTTTTTTAGCCACAGCGCTAATGGCATTTTAGGTAGGATAATTGTTTATTGCAAGGACTATTTCATGCATTATAAGATGTTTAACAACATCCTTGGTCTCTTCCCCTAGCTGCCCAGTTGTGATAGCCAAAACTGTATCCAGACAATGCCAAATTCTGTACCCTTATCCTGGTGTATGGGCACAGTGGCACCCCATTGAGAACACTGCTCAGAAGAGCCTGGCATGTGGTGTCAATCTGCTCCATAAAGCTGAACTTGTGTGCAGGGATGCCAGAGATGCTCTTACATGGATAGCATTATGTTTGATATCCTTTACAGGTTTGCCTGGTCGTGACATCACTATTACTGCCCACCATCTGTTCCCAGCTATTATGAAACCATTATGAAATATTCGCATATTACTAGGCTTTTATGTTGATGCCATTTTACACTAACAAATTATATTAATTCTACAACAGTTATATAGATCTGTGCATTCCTGCATGAAATTATCTAAAAGACATATTGCTGATAATGTCTTTGAGTAGGGAGGTGACGCAGAGTTGGCTGTCTTAAAATATTGGTAGATTCTGCTAAACCACTTTCCAAAAATACTAGAACAATTTATTCTCACCAACTCTACTTAAGAGTACCCTTTTCCTCATATTCATATCCATTTTTATATTCAAACATATTTTATGACTTTTTAACTTTTCCATAATTTGCTTTTCTTTGGATTATATGCTACAAACTATTGCCCATTTCTCATTAAACCTTTAGTTATTAAAAGCTACACCTATATCTCCAATTGTAAGACTATTCAAATATACAGAAGAACAGACATATTAATGCAGCTAACACCCAGATTTCACAAATGTTAACATTTAATGAGTTTTGCTATTTTTTAATTTTGCACATGATGTTGAAGCCCTCATGGTATTCCATTTCAACCAATTTCTTTTCTCAGTCCCCAGATGTAACCACTACTCTCATAGTTGTATACATATTTTCCATCCATATTTTAATAAATTTATTAAATGTGATGTATCCATAAATGTATAGAATTGTGTGTTTTAAAATTTTGCATAAATGGACTCATACTATACAAATCTTTCTAGAACATGCCTTTTAAAAATTCATACTTCTTTTGAGCTTTATTAAAGCTGACACTGCAGTTCTAATCCACCCTTTATAATAACTTACTTGACTGCAGTGCGGTTTACTTACTCATTCCTTTATTGGTAGATAGTCATTTCCCCCATTTTTTACTTTTTGGAATAACTAGCAATATAATAACAATTATCTTTTTGTAAATTTCACATGCTCATGTGCAGGACTTTCTCAATTATAGTGAAAAGGCTTTTTCATATATAGTCAAATATATTTGTTACATATTTATATATACTCATATGTAAAGAATTTGACTTACAGAGATCCACATCTGCATTTTATTTTACTTTTTTTAAAGATTTATTTATTTATGCATACAAGAACTGGGGTATAGGCCAGAGGTGTGGGTGATAAGAGGATTCACCAGAGAGAGAGTGGGGAGCAGAATAGG
Source organism: Talpa occidentalis (assembly GCF_014898055.3). Taxonomy (NCBI): domain Eukaryota; kingdom Metazoa; phylum Chordata; class Mammalia; order Eulipotyphla; family Talpidae; genus Talpa; species Talpa occidentalis. Next base: position 76,696,683 of record NW_023601322.1, on the reverse strand, counting down.
CAGATTGACTGAAGTACACTGCTGAGGGGAGCAACAGGCGTGGCAGGAGATACCCACCTAAAGAATGCAAAAATACTAACTGGAAGGGATAAATGCACTACTATGTTCACTGCAGCACTATTCACAATAGCCAAGTTATGGAAACAACCTAAGTGCCTAAAGACAAATGAGTGGACTAGAAAGATTTAATACCCATTTACAAATTTAAAAAAAGTGTTTTTGTGTGTGATGGGGCAGGGAGGGAGAAAGGTGGGGAGAGAGTGAGACAGGCAGAGAACACATTTACCTCAGTATTTTTTTTTTTTCCTTTAGTATCATTCTACTTATTTCCCAGTCGGTTGACACACTGTTAAGCTTACTTCATGTGAAAATTGATGATATATGCTCCTCAGTATTTATTATAAATCTGAGTGAGTTTGAGCTAACTAAAACCAAATGATTTCTATTAGATAATTATAAAACTTAGTTATTTCTTTTAATTCCTAAAGAGTCTCAAGATTATTTTTGTTTCTTCAGACGTATAGTTGGACACCATCAAGATGCCCAAAATCCTTGAGTGAAGGCTTAAAAATCGAGATGGCAATTTTTCAATATATGTTAGTTTTTTTTTTAAATGGCAGTTCATTGCAATAAAATTAAAACCCTAACCTTTACAAACTTCTGTAGATTAATCCCTTTTTCATTCATTCTGTAGTAATTAAGTACAAATTTTTCTATTTTATATGATTTTTGAGGTTTGTTTTTAAATTTAATAAAAGTGTGGTTTATAATAATATCAGCATAGTTGTAGCTCACCATTTTTCACAGTGTCTTGATCCACTTGTAAATGATCAGGTTACTTTTCATGGATCATTATACACATATAAACATATATGCATTTGTTAAACATATACAGTAGATATATATGCTATTTAATGTAACTATATTTTAAAGTTTATGGATTAATCTGTGACTTTTTTCCTTAGCACTCACACTAAATTCCAAATAGCATAATATTTTCTAGATGAGCTTGTCTCAATTTGAAATAATTAAAATCAATTTGTTGAAATAATTATTTTCAGTCTGTGGGAGTAGGTTGTGTTTGTATGATTTTTGGGCCTCTGATTTGTCTAATTTTCTATAAGAGACCTTACTAATAGCCATAACTAAGGAAATAAACCAGGATTTCATATTGAATTGAAAGTTTTAATCATCTAAAAACAGAGTACATAGGACACAGTTTGAACACAGGAATAATTTACTTTATAGATATTTATACAAGTATAATGTGTTTTCACATATATCATTTCAATGAATGGACAGAAAACTTATTTCTGAGATAGGAAAGGGTTGCTTTAATTTCATTCAATGTTGCCTTTGTCCTAAGTTTTATGTAGACAGCCACTACCATTTTTAATCTACTCAGCTCTTCTAACTGAAAAGTAGATTAAATTTTGATACAAATGTTACTTTTTAAAAATGATTTATTTATTTATACAGCTATGTCAGGAAATTAATCCAACTACAGAATATACTTTACAATATTATGCAGCCTCAGTATTATGTGAAGATCTTCCTTTTAAAGTTACAGTTGATCTCCTTTTAAAGTTACAGTTGAGCCCTACTTAGCATTATTTATAGTTTTGATTTATTGCTTAAGTCAGAGAATAATAATTCTGATGGCTTTATCATTAAAGGTCAACATTTACTGAGCGCTCATTATGAATGGTAAAATGATTTGCACGTGAATATAAAAGAATCTGTGGGGCCTCCCCGGTGGCGCAGCGGTTGAGCGCTGGGTTGCGAAGCTGCCCGCGGCCTCTGCGGCGCCGGTTCGATCCCCGGCTGCTCCCCGGCCACCGGAGGAGGGTCCCACATGGCGTGCAGACTTCTCCTGCCGCCCGCTGCTCCCCTCAGCAGTGTACTTCGGTCCTTCTGCCTGCTCTGCTCCCCGCTCTGGCTCTGGTGAATTCTCTCACCCTCCCGCGCTTCTGACTGTACCCAGTGCATGTATAAACAAAACAAACAAACCAGCAAACAAATAAATAAAGCATGCCTCTATAAAAAAAAAAAAAAAAAAAAAATTTAAAAAAAAAAAAAAGAATCTGTGACTCTTCACTCCTTAAAGCTTATAATCAGGGGAAAAAAAGGAAGTGATGGGGCAGAAATGAGAGGAACCTGTGAATATTGAAAGAAAAGATTACTTAGAAATTCTATTTTCTCTGATTTGGAAGATGCTTGTCTGTAAATTCTTTGTGGTAGCCAAAGTGATTTTGTCTAGTAGTATGTGATAGTGCACTTAATGTAGTGATTATGAAGAAGCTGGTGTTCAAAATCTACTACTCCATGGCAGTTTCAGTTTTCAAGCACAAGGGCAAGACAGTTGACCTTTTCTTTCTCAACTCAGTAAATATCAAAATCAGGATTATTGGTGCTTAGTTTTCTGGTTGGATGAACTGTTTAGTTCTAATTTCCTGAGATTGCTTGCTTTGTGTTTTCTAGGAACTATATTTTGAGCTATGCAAATGATTTAGAAAAGTGTACCATCTGTCATTAGATCCTCGGTGCTGTTCTTGGGTATATAGTGTTTTGCTCTGCAGAATTAAAAATTTTTACAGATTAAACTCTTTATATTTCATTACATGTCAACAGATCTTAGTATTTCAACACTAAGAAAACATTAGAACTAATGAGTTTATATTTATTGCTTAAAGTCACACAGATCTCATTTAATCAGACATGGCATTTGGTCTTCCAGTGACCTACCTTGTGTCTTCCTTTATGCTTCACATTTCTTCTGGCAAGGCTGAATTGTATGAAGTTGTCAATATAAAACAACTGGCCAACAATTAAAAGCCATTTCATATACTACAACCTAAATGGAAAAAAAAAAAAACCTGCAATTAGGAAATTCTACATGTAGCTAAAATTGAGTATTGTATATTTTTTAAAGTTTGATGCTAAATTTGGGTAGGGGGAAACTTAATCATGAATGTTTGAAAATGACTTATCAGAGAAAGCAAGCAAGCAAGCTTACTTTTGGAGTACTCTGGCTCCTTTAAATGAGTAGCCTGGACTCAGGGTTCAGCATGTTTTGGTTTGACTCCCACTGCCATGTTATAGCCTTACTAACTGCATGGCCTTGACATTTGACATAATCTTTGGTTAGAACAGTATGTGGCATCATTGTAAGTGCTATAATGATGTTTGTTATAAGAGATGGAAATGAGATTTGGAGAGAAAAATGTTTTCAGTCAATGCATTGAATTTTCTTGACCCTTTGAAATACTCCCTGGAAGATATTTTGAAGTTAATTACATGAAAGCAGAAAATTAGGAAACAAAGAAGATGAGAGTATGAATTAGAAACCTGCTAGAGATTGTGCTAAGTACTTTTCAAGGAAAGGATGAATTGATAATATTGTGTGAGAAGCAAATGAAGTGTTCCAATTGTGCTCACCCAAATCATATAAAAATTTTAAAAAGTGAATTTCAAGCTTGTGGAAAATGAACATTGATTAAATAGAATTGAAATCTAATAAGCTAATTAAGGTAATGAAATAAAGAATCCCTCTCATCAAATAAATCCACATTTCCTGGTACAGATGTGTTACTTCATCCTAGGTTACTGAGAGAATTTGCACATTTAACACTGACCTCCTGTTACTTCTCTTTTATTTTTTTTTATTTTTTTAATTTTTTTTTATTATTTTTTTTTTTAATAGATTTATTTATTTATTTATTTATACAAGCACTGGGTACAGTCAGAAGCGCGGGAGGGTGAGAGAATTCACCAGAGCCAGAGCAGGGAGCAGAGCAGGCAGAAGGACCGAAGTACACTGCTGAGGGGAGCAGCGGGTGGCAGGAGAGGTCTGCGCGCCATGCGGGACCCTCCTCCGGTGGCCGGGGAGCAGCCGGGGATCGAACCAGCACTGCAGAGGCTGCGGGCAGCTTCTCAGTCCAGCGCTCAACCGCTGCGCCACCGGGGAGGCCCTGTTACTTCTCTTTTATAAAAACGTTTTGTGATAACTTCATTCTTTTGAATTAATCCACAAAGTTTGTCACTGAAGTTGTGTTCTCAATTATGATAACAACTTGCACTGACATTCTTGGACCTCCATTATGCACATATACAGGTATTTCTTTTCAGTGAAACTGCTCAGGCACATGATGTGCACATTTTCATTCAGGAGATAGTGCAAAATTGCTCTCCCTAGTGTTTTACCCATCATTCTGCCAGTAACACTGTTTCAGGGTAACTATTACTCCTTTATTCTCTTTACCGTGTTTTAACTTTTATTTCCCTCTAGGAAATAAAATGTTAGACAACATTTACTTGCTATTTCCAATTTAATTTCTTTAATTACTGGTCAGATTGATTTTTTTTTTCATATCATCAACCATTAGGTTTTTACTATTATGAATTTCCTATCATTTAATAAGGAAATTCTTCTACTTGGATTTCTATGTCAGAACTACTTATATTAAAATAAATTTTTTGTTAAACTATTTTTCTTGTTTATGAATGTCTTTTCGTTAAGCATTTCTACATTTAAATGAAGTCAAACTTTACAACACTGTCCAGTATCACTGATGAGTTTTGGTGCCTCTTAAGAAGTCCTTCCCTTCCACAAAATCATATCAAATCTCTTTACAATTCTTCTCTTTTAATATGTATGTAGTGCTGAGTTTCAATAAAAAGCAAATTGATACTCAGACTGTTATTTTTGTCAAAAATAATACAATATTCATTTTCTTGTGAATGCATACATGTGTGCATTAAAATAGAGGATCTAGTAGAAATACCATCAAACTGGTAATGGTGAATATTTTTAGAGATAGTCAAGAGGTCTGAGCATGGTAGTCAAAGAAATCTTTAAACTTAATAATAATTTTGCAAACTATTTTGATGGAATGTGCTTGTGTGTATTGATTGTATACTTAAAGGTCAATGTATGTGAAAAATATATGAAGGTGTATATGGACATATGCATATGAAAGAAAAGGTCTTTTTCTAACATTTTCTTAAGTGGTTACACTATAAGAAAAGAGAGTGCTTACAGCTTCTGTTATAACTTTGATATACTATTTTTACTACTAGTATGTTTTCCTGTGATTGTCGAGTTGTTTTAAAGTTCAAGTGAACTTTACAACTTTTATCACTTTTAAAGAAAGTTAACGCCACATGTATTTTTGAGTATTTCCGCACTGACTTTAGTAAGCTCAAATTGCAAGACTATGTAAGTTGTGTTTTTCCCTTAATCTGTCATAGTTTAGCTTCTTACTTCCTTAAAGGTAGATTTTGAGATGGTTTCCATTTTATCCTGTGTGCTAAAGACATTTTTCATTCAGCATTCATTTCCATACTTTAGTATAAAAGAACTTCAAATCTCAGAATGACATTTATAACCAGAGAACATCCAACTAAACGGAAAGGAATGAAGAAGGATAGGGAACCATTCTTGTCAGGAAGAGTTACAGTAACTGGGCAGCTCCAGAGAAACTGTAAGAGTATTTGTCATGTATTTGAAATGTGAAAAGGTGATTAGGATATAGAATTTGGGACTCATGGTTTCAAGTATCAGTGAAGACGAATTCTGGGTCTTTTATAAATGTCTTTTCAAGAATTACCATGTTCAGTAGAGACCTGAATGGCTGAGTAATAATCCCTCAATCAGTGATTGAAGTGCATAAACAGGATATTAAACTTTTATCAGGAATACTGATGAATGTTTCTTCTGTGGATGAATTTTGAACAAACAGCACTATTTTGGATATGCTCTTTTTTTATAGATGTCTTATTATGTGATGCATGGGAGTAATATTCCTGATGTGCTCTGTTATATTCAGAATGGTGGGTTTTCAGGTTTATACCATCTTATTTCAGCCCTTTCATGTGTGATATCTCAGTGATTATCACTACATGATGTTAAGTTTTTGAGCCACTGTATTCATAGGACATGTATAAAAGACAGACAGTAAAGAAAGTTGGGGAGAAAAAAGATTAAGTGTGTTCTTTCATTTCTCCAGTCTGTCATTTTTGCTTGTGATTTCTTGTAGTGAAGAAGCAGACTATTGTGGGAGATCATTGTTGGTATGATACTTCTTGCTCCCTTTAAGGGGGAGAAACACCAATATAGGGCCTCCCCTGGTGGTGCAGCGATTGCGGGCTGGGCTGTGAAGCTGCCCGCAGTCTCTGCAGCGCCAGTTCAATCCCCGGCCACCAGCGAGGGTCCCACATGGCGCGCAGACCTCTCCTGCCACGCCCGCTTCTCCCCTCAGCAGTGTATTTCTTATCAGTCTGCCTCTTCTGTTCCCCACTCTGGTGAATTCTCTCACCCTCCCGCGCTTTTGACTGTACCCAGTGCGTGTATAAATAAATAAATAAATCTTAAAAAAAAAAAACCAATATAATTTCTTGGATATTAACAAGTTTGTCTTCCTGATTTGGGTGCATATGAGAAAGAAGACTTAAAGTCTGCTATAAATAAATTACATAGTTGTTATAAAAGACGCTTAAGATTGTTTTAAAATGTCTGTTTTGTATACTGCTCTTTTTCCTGCATCCAACATATTAGCAGACACATAGTATGTATTCATTAGGTCTTGTTGAATACATTTATCATTGTATTTATTTGACCTTTATTTGAATCCAGAAAATGAGTTGCAACACATTTTCCATGTGTCTGAGTACCAATGCTATGGCCCTTCACTAGTTTGCTCCACTAATCTTGTTTCCATGGTAAAATGAATTCGCATCTACTCTCTAGGGGTATGTAGGAGGTTGGCAACATCTCTGTTAATTGTGAGGTCACCAGTGAGACCTGGCAGTGATGAGTACTTCCCCCAAATGCAGCTGTGCAGCTTTCTCAGTGGTCTCATTCAGTTCTGCTTAAAGCACATCACTGAGCTGGAATTGCATGAGATAAGTGCAAGAGCTCATCACCATGGTGAATGGCCCTGAAAAATCATTGAGTGACTAACCCTTTAACAAGTAGGTGTACAAGTGACTATGTACCAGCTCATTAAATGTTTGGGTGGGTGGTAAATTGGAAGCCACCTTTTTTTTTTTTTTTTTTTTTTAACGAAATAGTGTAGGTCAAGCAAAGTTAGTTAATAAGTTTAACTTCTCACGACTCTGCAAAATGAAAAATGTAAACTTGCCTTACTTGCAAGAGAAGAGTCACATTGTAGTAACTTTCCAGAATCATGACTGATACAGACAGGGGACTGTTGTTGAAATTTTTAAAAAATATTTTATATAATTCTTACATCATTTTTCATTTTTGCACAATATATGCATTTGCATTTTGGTTTAACAGTGTAGGATTAAGAAGTCTAAAGCTGAGCAGTATAGGTTAAGCAGGGCAATAATTTATCAGAGTGAACTGAATGAGGAGCTTATATGTTAGGTCTTATATGTTAGGGTTAGGTCTTCTTATATGTTTTCACATCCTTTCTTTATGGATAACATCATTCATTCCCATGGACTATAAAAAGATCATTATATTGGGAACTCCCAGATGTATGTCTAGAGCTCAGAACCCTCCACTGATTTCCAAACTGTCTACTTAATTTCTCCACTTAGATATCAGGCAGATATATAGAGCCTAATGAGCTCCCTTCAGATGTTTTGATTCTCTACTCTTAAAAACCTGTTTCATCCTGGTGTCTGACATTTTTCAATCACAGACACTTTTCTTTCTTCTTCAGTTCTTAAGTCAAGAACTTTGGAATCATCTTAATTCTTTGTGACATTGTTACCATGTGTCCCAACATATAAGCCATTAACAAATTTGAATGGTTGCTCTCTGGCTTTTATGTCGACCCAGATATATATTCAAATAAATTGTTTCCACATCCTTGTTTTATCTAGTATATTAGCCACAGAGCCATCATCTGTTACTTCCATGATTTAGCCATCAAGATCTGGCACTTGGAACAAGGCAGTATAACTGAATTCAAATTATTCCCCCTAATTCTACTCTTAGTATCTTTTACTCCATTTTCCAAAAAAGAACAAAAATGAGTTTTTCAAAATGTATCAGATATCCACAGTCAAAATGTTTCCAGTTATACTTTAAATAAAATCTAAATACATGGCCTTAGACATCTACATGAGTCATGCCCTGCCAACTCCTCTGTTGTCATTTTGTCATTGTTATTATAGTCTATACCTCCATGTTAGGTATTTAAGTCCGAGATAATCTCTAGGTCTTCCTCACTGGTAGACTTTACACTAATGCCACCATTATTTATTACTTTAATTAGTTGCCTCTCACATGAGTCTTGTCTCCCATTTCAACATATAATTACTTTTGAGTAATGTTGGTTTTACAACACTGTATATGATACATTACACTTATTCAGCTGTACATTACCATACCATACCCAAAATAAAACCCCCCCCCCATTTCTTCTGCCCCCCCCCCCCATTTCTTTCCTGCTCCCTTTTTTCTCCTCTGATTAGAGTCAGATGTCAAGGGTTTGTTTTGATTTGGTTTTGTCTGTTCTTTTGCGTGTTTCCATATATATATATGGAATATATATATATATATTCATGTCCTCCAAGTCATCCAGTATTTGTCTCTTTCCAACTTATTTCACTTAGCATAAGTTATTTTTTGAAAATAGCAAGATTTCGGGCCTTCCTGGTGGCACAGGCAGTTGGGCACAGTGCTGTGAAGCTGTCCGTAGCCTCTGTAGTGTGGGTTCGATCCCGGCCAGCTGTGGGGATACCCACATGGCATGGCAGACCTCTCCTGTCTCGCCCGCTGCTCTCCTCAGCAGTGTATTTCAGTCAGTCTGCCTGCTCTGTTCCCTACTCTGGGGAGTCCTCTCGCCCTCCTGCACATCTGGCCTGTACCCTGCTTCTTTATGCATGAATACATAAATCTTTAAAAAAAAAGAAAATAGCAAGATTTCATTTTTTTTAATACTTAAGTGGTATTCTATTGTGTGTATATAGAACATATTCTTTATCCATTTGCCTGTACTTGGACATTTATCCAAGTAAATGTAAATAGTGGCTATTGTAAATAGTGCTGCAGTGAACACAGGACTGTGTAAGTGCTTTCAAATTAATATTTTTGCATTACTCAGGCAGATACTCAGGAGTGGAATTCTTAGATCATGTGATAGATCTATCTTTAATTTCTAGAGATACCACCATACTGTTTTCTGTAGTGGCTGGACTAGTTTCCATTCCCACCAAGAGTGTGTGAGGGTTCCTTTTCCACCACATTCTCATCAATACTTGTTTTTGTCAGCCCCTCTTTTAAAGTATAATCTAAGTCATATATGTACATCATTTTTTAAAAAGTAATGTTTTCTGCAGTAAGTGGATAAACTAAAAATATCCTGCCACCTTCTCTCCCCCTGTGATTTCTGCTTACCAGGAACAATCGCATTTGTGTGTGTGTGTATATGTGTGTGTGTGTGTGTGTGTTTTCCTTGCTCTATCTTGCTGAATAATTATTTTGTATTTCATCATTTCTTAATATATTTGATTGGGGCATTATGAATCATAAACATACATTGTTATTCTTGGTAATTTAATAGTTGCATACTTTTGTGAGCCTCAAGTTGCTTTATTGAGTTCCTTTCATGTATTATCTAAGCACCCAGCCTTGTTATATGGCATTACTCCAACTGAGAAACCATCCTTCCCCCACTTATGTTCTTTCTTGTAATTGACGACTCCTTTAGGCCTTGCCTCACATGCTGTCTCATTTCAAAGGTCTTATTGGGACACCTTCCCTAGCATCTCCATCCACGCTCCTATTCTTTATACCCTTAATGAGACTTTTCATAATTTATAATTTGTAACATATATTTGTACAAATACCTGTTTTTTTCCCTATCTTTCATCATAATACATGAGGTCCATGAAGATATAGGTTAAATCTTTTCTCATCTTTGACTCTTACTGTCTTTCATACCATCAATATAAGGGTTATTCAGTAGGTAGCCTTGTTATAAACATGAAATAATAACCGAGGAGATGCAAAAAAATAGAATAGTTTTAACTCAAGTGGTTGATAAACTTAAAAATAGATTTAAGACTGAATATGCTTATTTCTGAAGTTGTTTCTTATATATTGAATGGATCCATAGATATCCCAGCAGAACCATTAAAAAGATATTATAGGAAATTGAATAAATATTATAGGAAATTGAATAAATACAAAAAAGTCTATAAAATCAATAGCTTTTCTTGGTAGGAACAAAAAATAGAATACAAAATGATAAAACTATCATAATAAAAAATAAGTTATTTTGAATAATAAGTTTTTCACTGTTACTGCTTTCTACTTCTTCAACATAGAACAGCTATGTTTATTATCACACTTGTAATGTTATTTATCTTTAGTGAAGTTAAAAAGGAACATTTTAAAATTATGTTTAAATTCATATCTCTATCAAATGTAGGGACAACTTAGAAGAGATCAGTGGTTTTCACAATAAAGCATTTGTCTGTCTTCCCTGGGTGGCACTTTCAATTCCTTCCTAGACCCTTAGGTGTCAGTTGGAATACTTTTAGGTGGTATTTTAACCTTTTTTTAAATTTTGAAAGAGAACCCAGACATAAATGATGGTATAAACTATCACTGTAAATCTCAACAACTGGTTAGGAGAAAGGTGTTTGTAACTTTGACCAAGTGATTGAATAGCTTATGGGCCCTGCTTCTTGAGTATAAGCTGGTGATGGTCTTGTCAGCCTTGTTCACTGCTGTAGTTCAAACTCTGACTGTGCATGTTGATACTTACAATCATTTTATTACATAATGGGTCAAATGAATAGTTGATAAAATTTTGATGTACTTGGAAGACAGACTATTATTCACAAGTACAAATCAGGGTTATCTTTACTATTAAGAAACAAAATAGCTGTTAAGCTATTCGTAAATGGGCAAATAGAGTGTAAAATTTAACATATATGCATGTGTAGAGGCACACACAGGTACACACTGTGTGTGTTAATAGGCTAGAAATATATGCATAGCTATATAATTATATATGATAGGATTTGAAAGGATGACTTTTAATAATTTGAATATTCCTGTTTAAAAATTCAGGTTTCTATCAGAAAACTTTTAAAGAAAGCAAAGAAAGAAAGAAAAGCTAAAGTCTTTAAATAGTTTCTTGAATTTGCCATGAGAGGGTTATTGGCATCCACCTTTGAAAGAAACCTGGAGATGAAACCCTTGACCCACTCAAAAAGCCAGTGTACATTTGGCAGCTAGGATGTGTGACCACATAAAACAGTCAGCGCAAGATAAAGTTCAGAGCCTTCAATGCAGTAGTTTTGTCTTCTGCTTTGTGAGGAATGGAGCCTGGCCTTGCTATTGCTATTGAGTTTTGGACATCAACCATTTGTGAGCTTCAAGCCCTTAGTGCAAAATTTTTTAAAGATGAGAGTTATTTGGAATAAGGGTCATATGGCAGGTCCAGATTTTTGCAGCATGTACTTGAAGCCAGGCAGTCTTTGGTTTAAACCCTGTCTTCATCACATTGATCTGTGACCTTCGGACACAATCTTTGCACAAGACATCACTTGATTAAACTATAAAATTGGTGAAATTAACATGCTTACTATTTCACAAAATAATGCATATACAGTTACTGGTATATATAGTGTTTTCGTGTATTTTTAAAAATAAATATTTTAAATAAGAGTAAAGGACTATATACTTTTTGAAGCCTGGGTTACTGTAAAACAGTCATAAAGAGATACAGTCTTTGGGAGGAGGTGCTAGTTTGGAGAGAATGATAACATAACTGAAGGGAGATGATAATATGTGAGACATAAGACTAAACCTTGGTTTTCTTGAAGATTCCAGTAATGGCTGAATGATTTCTAAGTTTCCTTTTATCATCATTGTTTCATGATTCTTTATGAAGCCCTTTAGCAGGGAAAGAAAATGTAATGCTGTAAATACTGTGGTCTAATGAAAACTTAAATATTGGGGTAGACAAAGAAGGCAGCATTGGGAATTCCAGAGGGAAAATGTATTGTAGTTTTCCCCTAGATGGAGTCATGTAGAGTGAGCAGACAGTTCTAAAAGCAGTCAGTTGGCACATTTCTTTTATATCAAAAACAAAGAATATATTTAAAGGCAGCATTCCCAGAGCCTCTGACGTCCCAGGCTTTGACCAGTGCTGTATCCAAATCCTGCCTTCAATTCACTCATGGTCGCCAGAGAGATATGAAAACAGCAAGCAAGGCTGACTTACTAGTGCAGTAATGGAGAAGGTTCATTGCTGGTTGGACAGGAGAGACCATGATTACTTTGGACAAGGGACAGGGACAGCTCAATTTTGAAGGGATGATACCTCTCCACACTGATAGGGACTTTCTGGAAAGGGAAAGCAGCCTGTTCAGTGTCCCAAGATGTGATCATCCATTAGAAGTCATTCTGAAATGTGTCAAATGTAAAATTTATTTATACAACTGAAATTTGTTATGGTTACAGATGAAGTTTAAGTAGTAAAACAAAGCTGGAGAGATAGGCAAGTGTGTATCATAAACTTTAATCTTACATACTCTTACTCAGGATTTGGAATTTATCCCTTTATTTCCACATAAAGGGAAAGCATTGAAAGGATTGAGTCAACAAGAGTAGTATTAGACAATGGGATAGATGGAGTGTCAGAAGTATATTGTCATACAGATTTATGTGTACATAGAGATTACACAAAGGCATGAAAAACCACTCCCAATTACAGTGCTATTGAAGATGACATTTATTTGAAGAAAGCATGAAACAAACTTACAGTATTATAATTTATGTCATATTCTATCTATGGTACATTTTAAATTAAACAGTGCTTTATTTAATGAGATACACAATAGCACTGCCACAAAATAAAATACTTAAAAAAAAAAAGCCAAACTTATATAGAAGTTCAGATCATGTAGAGCATTACAGATATTGATTTGAATGTTTTACAAGCAGATGTCAATACCAGACCCTTTCAGCAACATAAGTCACTGCTGTTCAGAAATAAAAACACTTGTGCTCCTTCCAAGGAGCACTGTTTCTTAAGTGCATCTTGTAGTTGGTCGTTCAGACCCATCTTCCTCAGACTTTAGGACACCGACTTATTTTTTCCTTTAAAGAACTTTGTCATCTGATGTTCTCATTGTGTGGGCTCATTTTTAGGTGACATTTCCCCATTTTTCTGCTTAAGTAATGCATCTACCGTCTTGGCTGTTTCCTAGATTTCGTATCCTCTTTACCCTTGCTCATCAATGTCTTCCCTCATCTGGAGCAACCTTGTTCCCCATTTGTATCCAGATCCTGCTTTCCTTTAAGACTTTTATGTTCTAAAGGTATAATGATCTACTGCCTTTTTCATGCCCCTTACCATTTACACCAATTAGTTCTTGTGAAATGCTATATATTTTTTAAAACAGCATATTGTAAAAGTCACTCAATAAGCAGTTTGAGCCTCAGATAAATACATTCTGGCAGTCCACCAAACATTTTCCTAGAAAACCGAAGAAAGGAAAATTTTCAGAAAGGAACATAGAATGAGGAGAAACCAAGAGATAATTATAGTAGTGCTTCAGTTGTGTAAATGAATAGGAAGTGATGGAATGGAGGTGAATGAGTTAGCCTAGTAGGAGTGTGAATGAGTAGAAGGTGCCATGTTTCTTTCTGACTTTTCAATTTTTAGTTATGTTTACATTAGATCTTTAGAATCTAACAGATTGTGAACAAATGAAACACATACCTGATGAGTTAAAGCTACTGTATATAAATATCTGTGCCCATTGACCAAAGCTTAGTTCATGTTGTGTTAAGGACTTGGTGGTTGTGTCAACACATCTACCTGGGGACCCATATTAATGGTTGCTTGAAAAAACACAACAGCATCTAAGTAGAGGAAAATTTTAAAACATCAGAACTAATAAGAAAAGAAATGGCTGCTTTAGTGGTAAATTTGCAGAATGTGGAAATTGTTGCTAAATTGTCAAATCAAAGAATAATGTTCATTGACACTGTATAGATGTTGTCCTGTGTGTAACTCTTCATGTTGGTGGAAATAAGTCAAATTATAAACTGCACTCCATGAAACATCTCAATAGTTAAACTTATTTTGAAAAATCTAAAGAGGGTAATCTAGAAGAAAATGCTTATATAGTTTGCATTACTCTAGATAATGTGTAGTATCATACAAATTCACATAATCTTTTCTTCATGTCTACAACTGATAGGACAATGTCTAAGTGATTGTGAGTTTTACCTAATTGTAGATTGTCTAACACAGGGGCGCGATCCAGAAAGGTTTATATGGATTTGTGTTTCTCCATTGCATGTAAAATCACAGTGCAAATAAAACAATCTATTTTGTTAGTGGGAAAAGTGATCCTTTTATGGGAATACAATAAACCTGAAGATTCTGCTTTAATAAATGTCAATATCTTAAAAGATTCCAACCGTGCTTCCGCACTTCTTGTGCTGGAGGATGGTCTTCTGGTCTCAGATAGAAAAGCCTTCCCTGAAGAAGGAACACTGAACACATGGTGCTAAATGTGCCCCAGAGTGACGAGCGTCTGCACAATGTGGTCAGACAGCAAATATGTGTTCAATGAATGAGTCACAATTTAGAATTTTGCCAACATTTTTTCCCAAACGGTCTTCTCATTTTAAAAATTATTGATAAAATCCTAACATCAGATAATTTGATGTTATAAAAGGGTTTCCAAATCCTCGCCTAAAAATAATTTATTTCATACTTTAGTATGTTAATATGGGAATATAGCAATGAATAACATTTGATTCTCTGGACACTCTGAGCTCTTTCAATCCATACTCAAATATTGAGATATTTGTGTTATGTTTATTGTTACTAAAAAAATAAAAATTATTGGGAACATTTAGAGCAGTTACCCATTTTCAGATCCTCTGATAAGAGCTTTGCATATTCTTTTGAAAAATGAATCTTCCAATTGACCATATGATGCTGTTGTAAAGATAAAGGTGCTGTAACCTTCTCATAGTTCATGGCTAATATTCGGTTAGGAACCCAAGTAATCTTAATCTAGATTCTGTTCTTGGAATGATTAAATTTTATATGAGAACATGCAATTAAATTGTGTATGGATTATTGTTATAAATCTAACCATACTTATAACCTGTTGAAAAAAAATGTATCACAGTAAATATATTTGATTTAGGGAAACTGAGCATGTTTACCTGAGGTGTATAAGTATCTAATACTCAGACAATAATTGTTAGTAATTATAATAACTATTACTATTTTAATCATCAGCCAACTATTAGTTCTATTAGTAGCCTGAAATATTGATGAACCTCAGAATCACAATAATATATAAGATAAATGTAACATTTTCTCTTAGTTCCCCAATCTGAATCAGTGATATCATTTATCCTCAATCTATGTGTAGATGAGCTACCTTTTTAATGATCATTATTTAAATTTTAAAATATTTGATACTCTTTTTTTTCCCCCCCACATCAAATTACAGTAGGCTCCAGAGAACACTTTTTGGATTACATGTTAGTACTTTAAAATTCAAGTTAGATTCACATTTGAAAGAATTAAAAAGTATATGAAAAATGAAAGAACTAAAAAATAAAAGTATATGAAAATAAAGGAACTCATATTAAAATCACACAAAAATGACCCAAAATATACAGACTTATATATTTTTTATCTTTTAATTTATTATTATTATTTTTAACATCATTTTTCATTTTTAAACAATATTTGCTTCCCCCCACCCCTTCAGGTATAGTCCCCACCAGGTTTCTTTCACCATGCACCATCACCTCAGTCCCCTGTGCTCCTCCCTCCCTCCCTCCGATCCTTCTCCTTCCTCCTCCTGTGCAGTATGTCTCTGATTTGTAATTGTCTGGTTTTGCTTTGTTGTGTTTTGTACTGTTACTATTTTTTACTCTAATGTCTTATTTGGTTCCCCTATATTCCTCCTATAAGTGAAACCATCCGATATTTTTCTTTTTCCTTCTGACTTATTTCACTGAGCATAATTCCTTCTAGTTCCATCCACATTGCTGCAAATGGCATGAGTTTATCTTTTTTTAATTGCTGGATAATATTCCATTGTGTGTATATGCCACATCTTCTTGATCCAGTCAGCTATTTTTGGGCATTTGGATTGTTTCCAAGTTTTTCCTATTGTAAATAGTGCTGCAATAAACATAGGTACAGGTGTTCTTTTGAATCAATGTTTTTGTGTCCTTTGGGTAGATCCCTAGGAGTACAATTGCTGGGTCTTATGGTAGCTTTATTTTTAGTAGACTGAGGAACCTCCAAACAGCTTTCCATAGCGGTTGGACTAGTTTGCACTCCCACCAGCAATGTAGGAGAGTTCCTTTTTCACCACATCCTTGCCAACATTTGTTGTTGCTTGTTTTTTTGATATGTGCCATTCTTACTGGTGTAAGGTGGTATCTCAATGTGGTTTTGATTTGCATTTCCCTGATGATAAGGGATGTTGAACATTTTTTCAAATGCCTGTTGGCCATTTGCATTTCCTCTTTGGAGAAAGGTCTTTTAAGTTCTTCTGCCTATTTCTTGACTGGATTGTTTATTTTGTTTTTTGTTGAGTCTTTTGAGTTCTTTGTATGTCTTTGTGATCAGTCCCTTATCAGTTGACTGGAGTGCAAAGATTTTTTTTCCCAATGAGTGGGGTATCTCTCTGTTTTGGTTAATGTCTCTTTTGCTGTGCAGAAGCTTTTCAGTTTGATGTAATCCCAGGTGTTTATCTTTTCCTTGACTTTCTTTGCTTTGGGTGATGAGTCTTTAAAGATGTTATTGGGATGTATGTCTTGTAGTGTTTTACCTATATTTTCTTATATATATTTTATGGTTTCAGGCCTTTTGTCCAGTTCTTTTATCCATTTTGAGTTGATTTTTATGTATGGTGAAAGGTAGTGGTCTAGTTTCATTTTTTTGCATGTGGTGGGCCAGTTTTCCCAGCACCATTTATTGAACAAACTGTCCATGTTCCATTGTATATTCTTTGTTCTTTTCTCAAAGATCACTTGTCCATATAAATGTGGTTTTGTTTCTGGGGTCTCTGTTCGGTTCCATTGGTCTGTATGTCTGTTTTTGTTCCAGTACCAAACTGTCTTAATTTTTATGACTATTTAGTATAGCTTGAAGTTTGGAGGGGTGATCATGTTATATTTTAAGAGAACTATTAATTAATGTACATCTTTTTCTGCATTACCCCATCCCAAGCTGATATATGCATGTGTTTTGTGTGCCTATGTTTGTGTGTGTGTGTGTGTGTGTGTGTGTGTGTGAGAAAGAGCGAGAGAGAGAGAGAAGGGAGAGGGAGAGAGAAAGCGAGAAGAGAAGCAGTGGTAGAATTGATATTTAGCACTTGAGAATTTTATTAGGTACAAGCACAGTAGAATTCAGTTGATGGGGGCTTTTAGATTTATTCTTAGTTCTTATGTAGTGAAAGTTTTATACAAAATAAGATAAGGTAGCCTATGCACAATCACTTGGTCTTTTTACAGAAGTTATACTTTAATAATTAAAAATATATTTCTAAGCAAACATAATTTTTAACTATGAGTTTGTTTTTTCTTAATCACTTTGGAAGAAGTGATTAATCACTATAAAAAAGTGATTATGTAATTACTATGCTAGTTATATGTAGATCAAATGAAAATTAACTATATGCAGTTTTCATATGTTTAAAATAGAATGGAGAACTTTGATATTAGCAGATTGAGTATGAATTATGCAGCTTCTAATGGGTTCTCTCTTCAAAAATATTAAAGAGGTTGGGCTTCCCCTGGTGGCGCAGCGGTTGAGCGCTGGGCTGTGAGGCTGCCCGCAGCCTCTGCAGTGCCGGTTCATTCCCCAGCAGCCAGTGAGGGTCCCACACACACATAAAAAAAATATATATATATATATATATTAAAGAAGTAACAGAATAGTCAAATATATATATATTAATTACAGTTAACTAAAATAATAAAAAGTGAACAAATCAAGTCACATGTTTTTCTATGTGAAATATTTTCCTAGTTATAATGCAAATCTAAATTTTTTGAAAGGAAGGAAAGAACTTGACAGCTTCAATATGTTAAAAGGCTTAGCTTGAATATGTTAAAAGGATACCTATTTGTTACAAGTTCTTTTTGTTGATTATAATCTTATCTGACATTTTTATCCCTCTGTCCACAATTGGTTAACTCTTAAAACATGGCATTGTGTGAAATGAAACTTGTTTATATAAGTGGTGCATCACTCTTTCTGTAATTCATTCTTCAAACATTTTTAAAAGGTTTTGTAGACATTTTAGAAAGTATTTTATACCATAATTTCAGTATTAGACCTCCTACATTTGCTGTGATACGATACTTGAACCTTTTTTTTTTTTTTTTGCAAATAATGGTTGTCAAAAAGTTGAACTGTGTGCTATATGCAATTAAAAATTGTCTTGCTCTTCTGTACATGTTGAACATGTAAGTGACCCCATGGGTCTCCCAAAGTGAGCCTTTAACATTCCAGAATTTTTACTATGCATCTGTTGCTGGCTTCTAGCCTCCCACCCACACAGGCTAAGACTAACTAAATGAAGCTTATGCTAGTGCAAAAAGTACATAAAGATGAAGTAATAAAATGGGAAGACAGTAATCTTCTTAATAGGGTTGCTAAAACAGCTTCACTGCAAGACTGTGTGCACATATGTGAAAGAAAACAGAGTTTATATGAGTAGAAGAACTTAGAAAGTAATTTATTCAAATGGTTTTTCTTATCTTTTTAATGTTATGTATTCCAGATGGGATTTATACAGCTCAATGAGGACTTCATGTTTATTGAACCACTCAATGATACAGTGGCCATTACAGGTCACCCACACCGTGTATATAGGCAGAAAAGGTCCGTGGAGGAAAAAGCCAAAGAGGAATCACATCCTCACAGTGCTTCCTGTGGTGTCATTTCAGGTAATGCTTTCTCCTGCAAGGAATTCACCAAATATGCAATGGAAGATGAATTGTTTTAAAAAGTCCATCTTTCTTCCTTTACCTTCTCTCTCCATTCAGCTTTCCTTTTTTTAATATGGAATCTCTAATTAGTATCAAACATATCTATTTAGACTTTATTTTAGTTTTCTATGAAGCACTGTATTTTAATATAGAAAAGAGAAAACTTGAAAGGACCTCACCAGAGATTAATATGTAACATGCTCTATATCCTCTTGAATTATGGGGTGTTCCTCATGGGATAATATTCACCTTACTGGAATAGAAATGAGATGGAGAGATTCCAGATAGCCTGAAACTGAATACTCTGGACTCATGGCCTTATTTTAGTCTATCTCTATGAGAACATCATAGATAGCTCCATACTTTCACCAGAAGAATCTTGTACTTCTTCTTTTTTTTTTTAATTGAGCCCAATAAAAATCATCTTGGAGATTAAAATTAACAGAGGAATAGTAAGAAGAGTAAAGATTTATGCCTTTAGATTTTATTTGTAGTGTTAGAAGACCTTATATTTGAAAGTATTATATCTTGTCTGCCAGTTCTACCCAGGAGTGAAATGGGGGTGACTGTTTGTACACTTCTGGACCTGTGGCATTTGCCACATCTGTAAGGAAAGGGAATGGCTTCTGTTCCATAAAAGGAACTGAAAGTCCTAACCTGCATTCAGAAAAAATCTTACCAGATTCCCTAGGAAAAAAATTTAGACTTTTAATCCAGACCTCTTAGTGAATATTTATTGAGGGGAGAAATATTTCCTGTTAGCATCTGAGGAAATATGAATATATTGAAGAGTTCTTAATGTAACACTTTGAAATTTGGTACAGATTTAAAATTAGGTGTTATGCAATGGAATACTGTTCAGCAATCATTAAAGATAAACTTGCCATTTGCAGCTTCATGGTTGGGGCTGGAAAGGATTATGCTAAATGAAATAAGCCAGAAGGAAAAAGAAAAAATACCGTATGGCTTCACTTATAAAAGGAATATAGGGGAACCAAATAAGGGATCAGGAAATAATAATAATAAACAAAATTAGCAGGCAACTATAAATCAGAGATATTCTGCAAGGGAGGGGGAGGAAGAGGGATCAAAGTGGGAGGGAAGAGCACAAGGGACTATGATGATGATTCACGGGTGAATTGGTGGTTGGAAGTTGATGGGGACTATACTTGAGAGGAGAAAGCAAACATTGTACAAAAATGAACAATGATATATATATATATATATATACACACACACACACACACACACATATAAATACTAATCAATAAAATTAGGTGTTACTATTGTTAGTGCCAATATATTAATTCTAAAATTGGATGATGTTTGAGGCTGGTTTTGATATATATAAATCCTGACAATAAGTAACATTTGCAAGGCCATAGGACATTCATGTCATCAGTTGTCTAGGGTGTTCAGATACAGAAAGAATTATAATGTTTTTGTTTATAATATTTTTATCTCTAACTTGTGATTTCTGTATTCTTTTGGGAAAGTTCATGGTATCAGCCTCTGTGACAATTATCTTCAAAAGTGGCTTAAGGGGAACAGCACATGCCACGTTCTTCAATGTACCCATCAAGGCCATTTAAATAGATGCATCTCTCTTTTCTTAGAGTTGTAGACACTAAGGAGATAAAAACAGCTGATGAAAGTCAAAGCATTATGAACAAGCAAAAGAAAAATGCTTATATTGTGAAACAGTGACAGCAGCAAGAACAGCTTGGGTCTAGTCCCTTTAAGGAGATTGCCCTGTGTGAGCTATGCTGGCAATCTGCACTATGAAGCTTTTGAATAGTACGTTCCAGCTGTTGTAACTACTCATGTACGTGGATGACACAAAGCAGGCTTTGTAAGCCATTGTGCATGGAGGAAATGTTTCTAGGAAATTCTTATTTTTAATAGGTTTATAAAGCATAAATACATGGTTCATATTTGGCATAAATATATGGTTTATATTTGGCAAACATTCTTCACAAAGTTTCTAATTACGTTTTTTTTTTTTTTTCATGTGTGACTGTTATATATTAATGTTGACCTATTTGGATCAAACACTTGTATGCAAGGAGGGCTGAGCTGTCATCAACTGAAAAAATTATTGAGCTTACCTATTTTCAGATGCTTTTTAAGGGTCTAGAATTTTTAAGTTATTAGTTGTGAATTGTAATACTCATTTCTTCCTACTGATAACAAATTGTAGCTCCTCCCTTTTCACTTGAGGCTGGTGTGCTAACGTTCTGAACATATGTTGCAATTTGGATAATCCATATTATAATCCAGATAGTACTTGCCTTTACATAAAGAAATCATGGTGTTTACTTGTATCCAACTTGGTTTTAGCATTATTCCCCTTTGTATTCTGAATGCCTGATGTGTATGCTGTCTACATGTATTGATTGTATGATAAGTTTTTCATACTTTAAGATGACTTTGTTGTGTTCTTAAAAAAAAGATTACATAAAGGAGAAGAAAACACTTGAGCTTCAGAGTCAGGGGTCCCCACATTCAAGGCATAGCTTTAGTGTCACTGAGTTAGTTATTTTTCAATCCCCTCAAATTTTTGAACATTGACTATTTTATTTGCAACTAAGCACAACTTATCATCTTACAAGGATGCAGCTAAATAGCACAGCTTTATTCTCAAGAGGTAAACGGTGTATAGTTGTAGATAAAATGGTAAATGAGCAATTGTTCTATAGTCTTACAAGAATAGGACAGACTCAACTTCTAAAGCTTTAATGTTGGGAGGCTGTTAGCCTGAGAGAGCAAGTAGAACTTATCCAGACTACAGGGAAAAGAGAGAACAGAGTGGGCTAATTAAGAATGTGGACTTCGGGGTCACACTGCCTGTGTTCACGTTCCTGTGCTACCACTTTCAGGCTGTGTAACCTTGAAAAGCTTACCTTTCAGAATACTCAAAATGGGGATGGGGATGGGGATGGGCATGCCTGTTGCGAGAATTAAATGAGATTAGTGTGAAAATGAAAAACATACCTGAAATTTTTAACTTATGTTGTCAGATAGAAAGAGCATTTCAGGCAGAAGGAACATACACAGAGGTATAATGCTGGAGAAAGCATTGACTAGGTGAACTGGAGCCAGATTTCAGCAATATGGGCATGAGAGTCAACCCTTTAAAGATAGTCATGGGGTAGATAATGACAAACTTGTGTGCCCTGGTCAGGACTATCTAGAAAATATGGTCTTGGAAGACCACATTCTCAAGGCAAGTGACATTATCAGTAAATATTCCTTCACATTTTAGTATAAACTATGACTATGTCTAGGACTCAGTGTGAACAAGAAAGAGATTTATGGACTTGAAGAAAACTGATCTATTAAGAATTTGAGAAGCACTGGACATCATCTCTATTCTTAGAGCTAATGTAACCAGACGACCACTGAAATAGTTTCCATATGCCATCCATCATCACTGGAGATTATTGTCACTATGTGGAGGGTATTATGGAGAGTACACATTGAGTGTTGGTGAATACATTTTAAAATTCCTCTAACTGAAATGGTGTGGTATCAACTATGTTGTTTATACACGTGGGTGAAAAATAGTCCGAAGATTTAGGAAATAAAGAATGAGCTCAGCATAGTTGACGCAGACAATGAGGACATCAAAGGCAGTGACTTCATAAAAAGATTATTTCAATATGCATGATTTTCACACTCAATGGCTAACTTGTTTGATGTGATATACCATGAAGTTGAGATTGTTAAGAAAACTTAGAATGTTTCAAGTAGACTATTTAAATGTAACATGCAAATTAGGACACAGCACACTGATCTCTTGGAGTCAACACAGCTGTCACTAGGTTGGATGTTAATGGAAACAAACTTTTCTATTTTTCTCTTAGATGACCTGTCTACCACTTGTGGTGCAGTTAAAAAGCTCCTCATTTTATAATTATCCCCTTCATTTCTATTTGAGCTCCCCTTTTATTTTCTTTTTCTCCTCTGTGAGCACTCCTCCCATATGTGCACCCCCTTAAATGCAGGCATTTCCCAGGACTTCCTACTTTATATTTTGCACTCCACATGATTTCTGGGGTGATACAATCCAGATCCATGGGTTGAACCTCACTTATGCAGTGATTACTTCCAAACTCTATCTCTATTTCAACCTGTCTCCTGACTGCCAGATATTTAGTAACTTCTATTCAGATGTCTCTCTGGCACCTCAGACTAAATAAATCTAAAGCTAATTCCTCCTAAATTATAATGTTGATATCCCCTATTATCTACCTAGGCACTTGTAAGAAGTAAGAACTACACTTCCAAATCAAAACAAAAACAGAAACAAGAAAGTAATTGTAATCACCTTTTTGTTTCTGTAAGTTATTAAGTGTACTCGTAATAATGTTTTGTTTCTAATATTGTGCCTGTCATCTCATCCTCTGTTCCTACCATGTCATAATTTTTTTTAAAAGATTTATTTATACAAGCACTGGGTACAGTCAGAAGCACGGGAGGGTGAGAGAATTCACCAGAGCCAGAACGGGGAACAGAACAGGCAGACTGATGAAGTACACTACTGAGGGGAGCAGCAGGCACAGCAGGAGAGGTCTGCGCACCATGTGGGACCCTCGCTGGTGGCCAGGGATGGAACCAGTGCTGCAGAGACTGCGGGCAGCTTTGCAGCCCAGCGTTCAACTGCTGTACCATTGGGGAGGCCCCCATGGCATGATTTTAACACAGAAGATCATGCCCATCTAGGCTACTAGGAGATATATATCTGTATCATTAGCTCCTTATATGTTTCTCCATATAACTATATATAAAGTTATATAGATGTGTGTGTATATATATGGAGATATATATGCCCTAATATCTCCATATATATGTCTGTGTATAGGTCTCCTATGCACATATATAAATAATTTCCCATAATCAGTTAATAGGTGTTGACTTAGCCCAGATGAATCTTTCATATACTTTTAGGAATGTTCCCTACTAGATACTAAGTTTATATAATGATATGCTAACATTTAATTGTAGGTAAGACTGAGTACAATTAGACCATTACATTCCTAATTGTCCTAGATCTCAGAATGTTGATAAACCCAATATCTATTTTTTTTTAATGCATACAAGACCTGTGGTGTAGGCCAGAGGTGTTGTGGGAGGAGGGGGTTGAGAGGACTCACCAGAAACAGAGTGGGGAACAGAATAGGTAGATCTACTGAAATACACTGCTGAGGGGAGCAACGGGTGAGACAGGAGAGGTCTGCTGCACCATGTGGGTCAGTACCCTGGCCGGGGATCGAACTTGTGCTGCAGTGGTTACCCATATCTTCATAATACTGAGACTTAACCCCTTGCACCATCAGGGAAGCTCCCACTATCTATTTTTGTTCTGCATCAAGGTCTTTGATGTTGACTGCCGGTACTAAATTTGGATCCATGAATTTTAACCAGTGATTCCTTTCCAGGGGGCTATTGTTGTTTTTATCCTTCTGTTCTGCCTTGTTTCATGTATAGTATGTTTATTTTTCATTAAAAAAGGGATCTTGGCATTTATTTCTATAATACTGTGGTTAACTTAGTTAATAGACTTTCTTGATATTTGCGTAATACTCTGTTGGTTGAATAGATTTTTGCTCTGAGTCTCTGATAGAAAAAGCAAAGTGTTACAAATTACGGAAATATCAGAGACCAGTAAAGTTTCCTGTAGTGGTGGGGTCATCAATTTCATGTTAGATCTGAGAGCTGATTCACTTTAGCCTAGAAGTCAATAACAGAAGGAAACCAGTAGTTCAAGAATTCAAAGATAAATTGATCCTGGCACAGAGAAAAGACATTAGAGGAAAGAAGGTAGAGTATTAAGTAATATATATATATATATATATATACTTTTAAAGATTTATTTATTTATGCATACAAGAGCTGGGGTATATGCTAGAGATGCGGGGCTGGGGGTGAGAGGATTCACCAGAGACAGAGGGGGGAACAGAACAGGCAGACTGAAATACACTGCTGAGGGGAGCAGCAGGCGAGACAGGAGAGGTCTGCTTCGCCATGTGGGTTTCTTTCTGGCCGGCCAGGGATCGAACTTGTGCTGCAGAGGCTGCGGATTGCCTCATAGTGCAGTGCTTAACCCCTTGCGCCACCAGGGAAGCTGGTAAGTAAAATATATTTAAGCGAATTTGCAAGCAAAGCAAAACAAGACCAGTGACAAGACTTAAGGAATTTATCAGTAACCAAGATGGACTAAAACTATGGTAATATTCATCTCCAAATTCAAAACAAAATTACAGGCATCTAGGGAATGACTAATTGAACATGCACTTATCTCCATGGGATTCCAATAAACACAGTTACTTCCGGGAATGAACTAAAATTATAGTAAAGAAATGTAAATGATGTCAGCTCACAAGTACAAAAAGTAGGGAAAGGAGATGATAGTGATTTAGTGATAGCAACAGAATTTTGGTAAATAGTAAGGAGACAAATAGACAATATTTAATTTAGCAATAGATTGTGGACATAGTTGTGCAACTATAGAAATTTATTATAACTAATTGCCTTGCATACTTAAGTGGTTTCCCATTATGGCATGTAAATTACACCTCAGTAAAGCTGTTAAAGCTGTAAATTCCTTATTGAAATGCCACATGTGTACAGGAAGTTGCACAAATGTTCAAATGCTGAATTTTCTCAAATGAATATAGGCTTGTAGCTAGTACCCACATCAGAGAATAGACTGCCAGTGCACTGGTGGTGGGTGTGGTATGGTAACATACATGAAAGGGTATGATCCTATGCCTCTAAATCATACATACATTTTAAACCAATCTTATCTCAAAAAAAATAAGGATACAAATAACATAAATAAATAGAAAATATCAACACCACAGCTATTCACCTTGTGGCTATTCCCAGGCATTCATTTCTCAAAACCCCAAGATATTTTTTATGCTGACTTGTAACATCTTGACTTCCCAGTTTTTCTTATTTCTATAAATGGAATATTCTCATCATTGGTTTCTTTAGCTCAGCATTATGTTTGTGAGATTCATCCATATTTTTGCATGTTGTGATAGTTGACTCGTTTTCATTGCTATATAGCTTTCTATTGTATGGATATGCCATCATTTCTCTAACCATTCTATTTGTGATGATTATTTGAACTATATAGAATAGTGTGCATGGGATTTGTATGCATTTCTGATGAGTATGCATTTTAGATCGTTGGGTATGCAAATGTTGAACTGTAGTAAATACTACTAACAGGTTTTTCAAAGTGTTTATCCTAATTTAAACCCTTGGCATGCATGTGTGTGGGTCTTCCAATTATCTCCACATTCCTGTCAATACTTGATGTAAACATGTCTTTCTTTTGGTCACTCTAGGAATTTTAATTTAACTTATTGCAGTTTCAATTTGCATTTCCCCTAAGACTGATGAGCTTGAGCACTTCCTTTTTAGAAGAATTGACTATGCAAGTCCTTTGCCAATTTATCTTTAGGATATCTGTCATTGATTTAGAGTAACTTTTTTTTTGCATATAAAATCTTTTTAAAAAGTTTTTTTGGGAACATTGGTCTTTAATATTATGTAAGTTTTAAGTGTACAGCATTATAAATTGACAACTTCTTGATGATTGATATACTACATCATGACTATTTCTTTTATAGAGAAGTATTGTAAATATCTTCTCCCACTTGGTGGCATGCTTTTCATTATAATAGTGGCATATTTTAATAAACAGACATTTTATATTTTATGTAGTTAAATTTATAACTACAATTATTTGTGGGTACTGCTTTTATATGGTCCTGTTTGAGGAATCTTTATTACCCTAAGGTCATAACTTCTGTACGATCCTAGTAAGAGTCAGAACCAAATCCTTTGTAACCCTTGCATAATATTTAAGTAATTAGGGTATCTACCTGAAATTAGGCTGCATGAAGCGATCGCTTGAGGCACTTCTTACAACAAGTGGTTTGCAAAAGAATATCATGGTATCTTTTATTTATTTAGTTACTTTATTTTTGTGTTTCTCTGTGCTAGAAATTTTTACTAATGTAATCTTATTATAAGCCATCAATACTCTAGAATGTATGTTATTATTACCTATTTTATAGATGAGGACACTGAGGCTGACTGGATGATACTAGTTTCCTGTTAGCAGTGTTAATAAATCGTGGAAGTTTAGTCTGTCTAATTTCAAAATTATACTCCAAAATCAAATGCCCCTTTTGAGCTGGTGTGTGCAGGAAACTTAGAGATTAAAATTTTCTGTTTACTTTCATAAGATGGAGGTACTATTCAAAATTCATTTCTCTATTTCAGATAAAGGAAGAACTAGATCTAAAAAAATAACAGAAAGTGGAAGAGGGAAACGATATTCATACAAATTACCTCAAGAATACAACATAGAGACTGTAGTGGTCGCAGAGCCAGCAATGGTTTCCTATCATGGAGCAGACGCGGCCAGGAGATTCATTCTAACCATCTTAAATATGGTAGGCAAACTTTAAAGTGCGCTTGGGATTTTTTCAAGAAAACTCTAAGGAAGAAATGTGTGAGTATAATGAAGTTCTTTAAAAATTAACTCATTACTGTTCTTTCTATTATTGACATCATAAAGAAAAAAAAAAACAAAATTTAGTTATACCTAAATGATACCTATTAAAAGAGATATCAAAATAGGAGTTCATACCTTCTAGTAAAGAAGCACCCTATTATTTTGATATGGCAAAACTTTATTTTTTCTTCTCTCTTTTTTGTCGCCTTTTCTTTTTTATCAAAGGCCATTTGTTGAAATTAGCAAAAATGTTATAATACTGTTTTATATGCATGGCCTCCTCAAAAGTATTACAGATTATGATGTGGAACAAAAACAGGTTAGTAATCTATTGAATTTTTATATAGCTATGTAAAATTGGATGTCAGAGACATTTGTTGATAAATAATAGTTAATAGCTACCTTATTAACCAACTGAATCACATGTAGCTAATTTTGGTTGACAGTTCTAGATGCAGTAGTCTCCATATCTAGCATCTTATGCTAACTTCCTACCAATTAACCCTTGACTCAAGTGAATACCCTGTCAGGCATACCTCTTTCAAGGTAGAATTAGCTGTAGTAGGAGGTAGATCTTAAGGTGGGGCAAATAATTTTTGCTATCATTTGACTGTTTTTGCAGTGGAAAACTTTTCTTACACATCTGTCTTGTCTATATATTCCCGAGTAGTAAGCCCTCTAAAAGTTTGGGTTCAGTGTGCCAGTTTCATATTTTTCTATTACAAATTTAATAAATGCTACATAATACAAAAGGGCAAGGTACCACATAAAACATTCACCTCTCTTTCCAATATTGCTATACCCACACTCACATTCCACTAAGCAGCAATGGCCTGTAGCCTGTCTTCATGGGCAGTGTGAAAGAAGGGAGCTTTGAAAATCCTGTTCCTGGGCAGAAGCCTTGGAAGAGAATAAGGACACTAAGTGAATTAGGAAGTAACATAAAGCAGGCTGTCTTCAGGACTGTTTCCCAAAAGAAGGGAAGAAACTGGCACTTTTTGGTCTTAATGAAAAAATCTAGGATTTAGTAACTAAGATTCTTTCCTGCAGTATTGAAAAAAGCCCAACCTTCCCTCTACACCCCACCCAACCTAGACTATCAAGGTTGCACTAAGTAATCTCAGAATTTAAGTCTAAATTGTTTGACATCTGAAGTGAATTAGCTATGTTTTTATTGCTTATTAAGTTAATATCTAAAAAAGACTTTTTAATATATGAGATTTCTCAATTAAATTGAGACTTCTCTCATATCTGGGTTATAAAGAAAATCAAAATGCCTTTCAGTTTTATTTTAGGATTTTTATTTCCATTTGTTTTTAGGTTTTTAACCTTTTTCAACACAAGAGTCTTGGTGTGCATGTCAATCTTCGTGTGATAAAGCTTATTCTGCTCCATGAAACTCCAGTAAGAAAGTCTTGAGTTTTTTATTCAATTAAGTGGGTGAGAGGTAGTGTTCAAGTATTTTTAAGTAAGAGGAATGTTAGAGACGTACTTTTTTTATTGACTTTCATTCCAGAAATATCCACTGAGTCACTTAAAGTATACATAAAACTGGCCTTTGGTTTTGGTTAATACCTCAATTTTATTCCAAAACCAAAATGTTCTTAGTTTCCAAGGATCCAAAAAACAAACCTCAACTTTCCAAAATGTAATTTTTAAATGTAGCTTTTATGGGTTTTATTTTTTTTTTTATTTAAGCATGTGCTTTTAAAACTTTTTCTTATCTATAATTCATTTTAAATGAAGAACGTTCCGTGGCATCATTTTAGTATGCTTCTAACTAGCACTTTGGAAAACTTTTATTCTTTAATTATAGAAAGAGTGAGTTATTTAAGTATAAAGATTCCACCCTTCTCTTTTTTGTACAAAACAAATTTTGTAATGATTGTAACTTCGCAAAGTTGAGAGACTTTTAACTCTGGCTATAATAATCCTGACTGTCTTTCAGTTCTGATTAATGTTATGTTCAGCAGTCTGCTTTGATAACTTAAGAAGTCCCCCTGAGTTTTAATTTTTTGAATATCTGAGAATAATTTAAGTCGAAATGTAGTCTCTTCTTGTGCAGGCTGATCTATATATTGGGCACCATGGAGAGAAAATGCTGGAGAGTTTTTGTAAGTGGCAACATGAAGAATTTGGCAAAAAAAATGATATCCATTTAGAGATGTCCACAAACTGGGGAGAAGACCTGACATCTGTGGATGCAGCTATACTTATAACAAGGTAAAATGTCCAAAGCCAATTAAATGGCATTCCTTATTCCAGAGCCTTACTGGTAATCCTATTAAGGCCTATTCCAGATTTTGTGTGGCAAAAATCTCTTGGCATTGGTGATGGTAGTCATCTCCCTGAATTTATAATAACTAATCTCTGAACAGTCACATTTTAAATGCTATCTTGACAAAACATTTGGTGATTTAATTAAAAAAATAAAAAACTTGACCATCTATTTTTGAAGATACAACCATGGGTGATGAGTGAAAACTTACTACATGAAGAAAATAAGTTACAATGAAATCTCTAATTTTGAGCAGCATCATGGAATTCTGTTACTCATAAGCTTTTGTAATATAGCATTAAGTATAACTATAAGTAGGTTAAATAATGAACCACAGTAAACTCTGTATGAGTACTCTATATTAGTATATTACTCTTAAACTGATCTTTTTTTTTTTAATAATAAATTTTATTTTTATATTCCCCATACAATTGCAACCCCCCCATTCTGACCCCAATCCCTCCCATCCCGCCCCCCAACCCCAAAAAGTGTCTCTGGTTCATAGTTTTTTTGATTTTGATTTTCACTTTCTTATAGTTATTCATTTTCCTGGTCCCTTATTTAAGTTTTCTAGATTCCTGCTAAGAGTGAGACCATCTGGTATTTTTCTTTTTCTTTCTGGCTTATTTCACTGAGCATGATCCCTTCCAGCTCCATCCTTGTTGCTGCAAATTGCATGTGTTTATCTTTTTTGAATGCTGAGTAATATTCCATGGTATATATGTACCACATCTTCTTGATCCAGTCATCTATTTTTTGGCATTTGGTCTGTTTCCAAAGCTTAGCTATTGTAAACAGTGCTGCTATAAACATAGGTGTGCAGGTGCTCTTTGGAATTGATGTTTCTGTGTCCTTTGGGTAAATACCTAGGAGTGGAATTGCTGGATCCTATGGAAGCTCTATGTTTAGTAGGTCAAGAAATCTCCACACAGCTCTCCATAGTGGTTGGACCAGTTTGCACTCCCACCAACAGTGCAGGAAAGTTCCTTTTTCTCCACAACCTTGCCAACATTTGTTGTTGCTAGTTTTTTTAATATGTGCCATTCTCACTGGTGTAAGATGGTATCTCATGGTAGTTTTGATTTGCATTTCCCTGATGACAAGTGATGTTGAACATTTTTTCATATGCCTGTTGGCCATTTGCATTTCCTCTTCAGAGAAGTTTCTTTTTAGCTCTTCTGCTCATTTTTTGACTGGGTTATTTTCTTTGTTGTTGTTGAGTCTCATCAGCTCTTTGCAGATTTTTGTGATCAGTTCTTTATCATTAGTGTTGGGTGCAAAAATGTTCTCCCAGTCAGTGGGGTTTCTCTTTGTTTTTGTTATTGTCTCTTTTGCTGTGCAGAAGCTCTTTAATTTGATGTAGTCCCAGCTGTTTATCTTTGCCTTCACTATCACTGCTTTGGGTGATGTATCTGTAAAGATGTCTTTGATGTGCAAATCACGTAGTGTTTCGCCTATATTTCCTTCTATATATTTTATGGCTTCAGGTCTTATGTCTAGTTCTTTAATCCATTTTGAGTTGATTTTTGTGTATGGTGTGAGGTAGTGGTCAAGCTTCATTCTTTTGCATGTAGCAACCCAGTTTTCCCAGCACCATTTATTGAACAAACTTTCTTTGCTCCAATGCATAGTCTTTGCTCCATTGTCAAAGATTAGTTGACCATAAATCTGTGGGTTTATTTCTGGATTTTCTATTCGATTCCATTGGTCTGTATGTCTGTTTTTGTTCCAATACCATGCAGTTTTGATGATTATGGCTTTGTAGTATAGTTTGAAGTCTGGGAGTGTGATGCCTCCCTTCCCTTCTTTTTTTTTTTTTTTTTTTCAGGAGACCTTTGGCAATTCGGGGTTTTTTGTGATTCCATATGAATTTCATCAATAATTGTTCTATTTCTTTGAAGAATGACATTGAAATTTTGATTGGAATAGCATTGAATCTGTATATTGCTTTTGGTAGGATGGCCATTTTAATAATGTTTATTCTTCCAATCCATGAGCAGGGGATGTCTTTCCATTTCTTTGTGTCTTCTTCTATTTCTTTTAATAGTGTTTTATAGTTTTCTTTGTATAGGTCCTTTACCTCTTTTGTTAGATTTATTCCCAAATATTTGATTTTTTTGTTTCAATAATAAAAGGGGTGGTTTTTTGATTTCTTCTTCTTCAGATTTATTGTTTGTGTATAGGAAGGCTACTGACTTTTGTGTGTTGATTTTGTATCCTGCCACTTTACGGAACTGATTGATGAGTTGAATTAGTTTTTCTGTGGAGTTTTTGGGGTTCTCTATGTATATTATCATATCATCTGCAAAGAGTGATAGTTTGACTTCTTCTTTTCCTATTTGGATTCCTTGGATGTCTTTCTCTTGTCTTATTGCTCTGGCTAGGACTTCCAGTATTATATTGAAAAGCAGTGGTGAGAGTGGACATCCTTGTCTTGTTCCAGATCTTAATGGAATTGCTTTCAGCTTTTCACCATTGAGAATGATACTGGCTGTTGGCTTCTCATAGATGGCCTTTATGATGTTGAGGTATGTTCCTTGTATCCCAAGAATTTCAAGGGCTTTTATCATGAATGGGTTTTGCACTTTGTCGAAAGCTTTCTCAGCATCTATTGATATTATCATATGGTTTTTATATTTCTTTTTGTTGATGTGTTGGATAACGTTGATTGATTTTCGGATGTTAAACCATCCTTGTGTCCCTGGAATGAATCCTACTTGGTCGTGGTGAATTATCTTATGGATACATTGTTGGATTCTGATAGCTAAAATTTTGTTGAGGATTTTTGCATCAGTGTTCATTAGGGAGATTGGCCTGTAGTTTTCCTTTTTTGTATTGTCCTTATTCGGTTTTGGTATTAGTGTAATGTTGGCTTCATAGAACGTGTTTGGTATTGTCTCTTCCTTCTCAATTTTTGGAAAGAGTTTGTGAAGGATAGGTACCAATTCATCTCTGAATGTTTGGTAGAATTCATTTGTAAATCCATCAGGTCCTGGGCTTTTGTTTTGGGGGAGGTTTTTGATTACCATTTCAATTTTGCTGCTTGTAATTGGTCTGTTTAGGTGTTCTATTTCTTCTTTATCTAGCTTTGGGTGATTGTAGAGTTGTAGGAATTTGTCCATCTCCTCTAGATTGTTGAACTTGTTTCCATACAACTCTTCATAGTAGTTACTGATTATTCTTTTTATTTCTGCTGTGTCCGTTGTGATTTCTCCTCTTTCATTTCTGATCCTGTTTATTTGTGCTTTCTCCCTTTTTTCCTTTGTGAGCCTGGCTAGGGGTTTGTCTATTTTATTGATTTTTTCGAAGAACCAGCTCTAGGTTTCATTAATCTTTTGGATTTTTTTTTAGTTTCAATTTCATTTATTTCTGCTTTGGTTTTTATTATTTCTTTTCTTCTACTGGTTTTGGGGTTTTTTTGTTGTTCTTTTTCTAGATCTCTGAGCTTCGAGATTAGGTTGTTTCTTTGAGTTCTTTCTTGTTTCTTGATGTGAGCTTCTATTGCTTTATATTTTCCTCTTATTACTGCTTTTGCTGCGTCCCATACATTTAGGATATTGGTGTCCTCCTTGTCATTCAATTCAAAGAATTTTTTAATTTCCTCTTTGATCTCCTCATTAGTCCAGTGGTCTTCGAGTAGTGTGGTTTTTAGTCTCCATGAGGTAGGAAAGTTCCTTGCCTTCTTTTTATGGTTTATTTCTAGCTTGATGCCTTCATGGTCAGAAAAGATGGTTGGTATGATTTCAATCTTGGTGTATCTGTTGATGTTTGTCTTGTGCCCCAGTATGTATTCGATCCTGGAGAATGATCCGTGTGCGCTTGAGAAAAATGTATACTCCGTTTTTTGGGGGTTTAGTGTTCTATAGATGTCTGTTAAACCCAAATGCTCTAGGTCCTTATTTAGAGCTTTAGTTTCTTTACTTATTTTTTGTCTTGTTGATCTATCCATTGTTGATAGTGATGTGTTGAAGTCTCCCACTACGTAAGTGTTTTCTCTGATGTCTGTTTTCAGAGATGACAACAGTTGTCTGATATATTTTGGTGCTCCTTCGTTTGGTGAGTATATGTTAATTAGTGTTATTTCTTCTTGAAGTATTGTCCCTTTGATCATAATGTAGTGACCGTTGGGATCCCTTTTTATTTTTTTGAGTTTGAAATCTGTTTTATCTGATATAAGTATAGCTGTTCCTGCTTTCTTTTTTGGTCCATTTGCTTGTAGGATTGTTTTCCATCCTTTGAGTCTATTTTTATCTTTTGTAGCTAAATGTGTTTCCTGGAGACAGTAAAAGGTTGGGTTTTGTTTCTTAATCCAGGCTGCAACTCTGTGTCTTTTTATTGAAGAGTTTAGTCCATTTACATTTAGGGTTAATATTGATATGTTAGCATCTGTATTTGCCATTGTGTTTGTCTTTCCTTTGATTTTATTTATTCTTTTAATATCTTTTATTTTCCTTGCCTTCTTTCGTTGTTATTCGTCCCTCCGAGGTTCTGGCTTTAGGATTCCTTGTAGTATTTTTTGGAGTGGGCGTTTATTGGTAATGAAGTTCCATAGTTTCTTTTTGTCTGGGAAGGTCCTTATTCTTTCTTCATAGAGGAAGGAAAGCTTTGCGGGATAGAGTATTCCTGGTTGACATCTGTTTTCTTGGAGTCTGTTGACTATGTCCTTCCACTCTCTCCTTGCCCGTAGTGTTTCTTCAGAGAAGTCTGATGTCAGCCTGATTGGTTTTCCTATAATGTTATGTGTTTCTTCCCTCTTGTCAGCTTCATTATTTTTTCCTTGTCCTGGATTCTTGGGAGCTTCACTATTATGTGTCTTGCTGTATTTTTCCCATGCCTGGGTGCCTGGTTCCTGGATACTCAGTGAGGGACTTTCACGCGCGTCTCCCTGCAAGCCTAGGTCGCAGGCACGGGGACCTCGGCAGCCGTGATCCCAATCTGCATTTGCTTTTCAACCGCGGTGCTTTTCCGCGCTATCCTGATCGCGTTTGCTTTTCCAGCCCGCTGCTTTTCGGCACGATCCCGATCCCGATCCGCGTTTGCTTTTCCAGCGCGCAGCTTTTCCACCCAAGCTTACCGGGTGGCCCGGGGCTGTGTGCTGGTCCTGGCCTCCTCCTGGGGGGCGGAGTCTCTGTTTAATGGCGCCCGGAGCTCACCTCCGCGGCGAATCCTGCAGGGTTCTCCACAGCTCCCGTTCACGGGGTGTGGTGGCTGCAATAGTTCCTTTCCTCTTTCAGTCCCGCTTGCTGCGTTGTTTGTTCTTGTTGGTCGTTTTGGTTTGTTTTTTACCTCCTCTCTGCTGGTCGGAGAGTGCCGACTCTGTGGGTGGGGGAGGGGAGCAGGGTTCTGTGCTTCCCTCCCTTCTAGTCCTCTTTTATGGCCGCTTTCTTCTTCGGGTAGTTTGCTGGCGTCACCCGTTTATCTTCCGTGTCCCAGTTCTCACTGGGACCTGCCGCTTTTCCTCCCTATTAACTTTTTTTAATGGGAGATTTTACTCGCAGCGTCTCCTCGCCGCCATGTTGCTCCGCCCTCTCTTAAACTGATCTTGCTTAGAACTAGTAAAAATGGATAATTCGTTGTTTACTAGCAATTAGTTTTAATATCATAATGTAGACATTTCATATCACAGGCAACACAGTAACATTTATACACGATTTTCTGGGGCCTCCCTGGTGGCGCAGCAGTTGAGCACCGGGCTGCAAAGCTGCCTGCAGCCTCTGCAGCGCCGGTTCAATCCCCGATCCCTGGCCACCAATGAGGGTCTGGCATGGCGCACAGACCTCTCCTGCTGTGCCTGCTGCTCTCCTCAGCAGTGTACTTTGGTCCTATTCTGTTCCCGCTGTGGCTCTGGTGAATTTTGTCACCCTCCTGCGCTTCTGCTGTGCCCAGTGCTTGTATGTATGTATGTATGTATGTATGTATGCATAAATAAAGAAATAAATCTTTAAAAAAAAAAACCCACGATTTTCTGTAAAGAGTTGATGGTAGCTGCTTGTTGCTGAATTTTAAAAAAACTTTTAAAAAAGTGATCCATGGTGGAGGACTTTCAGTACTTTGTTGTAGGTGTGTTACAATAACATACACCTGAAGGTTGTGATCCTGTATCTCCAAATTATGTACAGTATTGTAAAATAGTGTTACCTCAATGAAAATAAAATAAAACTATCTTAGTTATAAATAATTCATTAAAAAAAATGTCTGCAAGAACACAATTCCAGGTGTGTAGTACCTGATTCTGGAATATTGTAGTAAATAACCATAGATCTGGAAGTTATTTATGAAGAACTTTTTTTTCTATCGTTGAAGAATGAGCAATACAAAACAGTAATTTCCAAAAGAGGAACATTTATTAGGCAAACCCCACAGTCATCCCATCTTGTTGCCTCAAGACAGTTTGACTGGTGCAGGAAGCTGGAATGTAAGTAGAGTACAGTGGTACTGCTGAAGGCACCAGAGAAGAGGGCCCTATATATGGAGTGGTTCCAAGAAACCTATGTGCAGACCATCTAAACAAAGAATAGAAGAATTGAAGACATCTGATCTAATGGAAAGTATATTGGACACTAGGAACAAACCAAATACATTTTGACTTCAGCCTGCCCAGTTATGAATTGTATGATCTGGCAAGTTGCTTAGGCTCGTTGACCTTTTCTTCATTTGTAAAATGGGTATGATAATCCCGGTTTCACAGGATGTCAAGTTCTTAAGAAATGATATACTCAAAGAACCTAATATACAGTACTTGACCCATAGTAAATACACAATTGTAACAGCCACTGATGGGAGAAATAAAATATTGTACAAAAAATGAACAACAATATACAAAATAAATTTCAATTAATAAAGAACTATAACTGAGCAATGAAAATGAAATTAACTATTTTGAAGAATAGTAACTTATGATAATTTAGTTGAACACAATAGACTGTCTCACCGAACATTTTCATAGTAATGTCATTTATAATTTGTGTTCGTTGAAATGCTTGTTGCATTGTAATAAAGTATAAAATAGAAATATGGACTTAATTTAAAAATAAGCAGTTAAATGTCTAACCTAGAAAAATACAGGTCACAGACTGTTCAAGGTATATTTTAATATATATTAAAAGTGATATATTTGAGTGATATATTTGAGAGTATATCTCAAATATACTCTTTCTCTTCCAAAGAACATTAATACTATGAAAGTGCCAGTCATAATCCTTAATATTCATAGGTGTATATATATAACACAGATAACAATTTATAGTAAATGAGAAAATTTTTTCTAGTTCCTTAACTGGATAACACTAATAGGAAGACATAAAATAGTAAGTGTCCTTAGTGAAAACATGACAGAGGAGGTACTTGATTACAAGGGGCTTGATTTTCACTTATCTGAGACTTCTCCAATTTAACTCTTCTCATTTATGTATAAAATAACTTTTATTGATGTTGGAAATTACTTTCTGTTAAATTAAACATTTCTCTGCTAACAAATACAGTTTTCTGTATCATGTTTAAAGGTATCATAATGCTCAAAGAGAAAGTGTAAACAAGAAAACAACCAAAAGCAAGTTACAACTCTTCAAATAGTGTGAAAGTAATCCCAAATCAAACAAAATGTAAAATTAACAGGGTCAAATACAAAGGCCTCACCTTCTCCTCCCTTAAAATTTATTCTAAGGTCCTGAAACATCACACAGCCTTGTGCAGAGCCCCCAAATTTTGCAAAAAAAAAAAAAAAGGAAGGAAAAAAAGTCACGCGTTGGGAATACCATGTAGTTCAATGATACCGCTTCCATGTATTTACCCAAAGTATATGAAAATACTAACCCTAAACAGTTTATGCACTTGTGTGTTCAATGCAGAATTATTCATATTAGTCAAAAGATGGAATCTAAATGCTCATGGACAGATGGTTGGATAAAGAAATTGTGTAATATATACTCAACAGAGCACTACTCAGCTATTTAAAAAGAAGAAATAGTGCCTTTTAGGACAAACTGGATGGCTCTTGAGATCATTATGCTAAGTGAAATAAGACAGAAAGTGAATGACTAAATGGTTACTAGATGGTTTCACTCATTTCTACAATGTAAATAACCAAAGAAAGCAGACTGGCAGAGACACAGGAATAAGTCATATACTTTGTGAAAAGTATACTGGTGACCAGAGGGAATGGGTGTGGAGGTGGGGGCGTTTGGGGGGAGGTAGATGGAAAAGAAGATGCTAGGGTAAAGCACTATAGCTTTGGTGGAGGGTGAATGAGAAATGTTTTACTACCCAAAGTATATATTTTTGTAAGTAAGTGGCAAATCAAGTTTGAAAGGAAAAAAACAAGCTGTTTTGTTACTTTTTATTCTGGTATTAAAGAATAAAGAACAGGATGATGCACAAAGGAAGGACGTGGTATATATAAGCAAGTATGCCTCTAGTCCTAACAACACATGAAAACTTTCGAATTTTAGTTTGCATTTTTGTACCAAATTTCCTTGAGTCTTATGCCCATTTATAAAATACAGAATAACGTGTTGAATTTATAAGACTAACTGCTAGAATTCAGTCAATTCCAGTGAATGATGATCTACCAGGATCTTTTCTTTTTTTTAAAAAAGGTTGTAATTATTAGACACTTTAACCAATTATTCAGAAGTATTTTCCATACTTCCAGTGTTTCTATAGATAGTTTATATCCAGTGTATTTGGGGAAAAAGAGCCATGAGACAATTTTATGTATGGATTGTAAGAGTAGCATTTTCTCCTGCATGCTTTGAAAACTCTGTATAGCATTACAGATGTTTTTCCTGTTAATTTATTAACTGTATTTTATGTGCAAATCACTGGGTATTCTATTTATTGAACTATATCCAACTTTAGACAGATGTGACTGTAATTTTCATATATAATTAGGTAAAAGACAATCCTTGACTTTTAAGCATTTTCAGAAGGAAAACATAAATAGCTTTTATTTATATATTTTTTTAAGATTTATTTATTTTACAAGAACTGGGGTACAGTCAGAGGCGCGGGAGGGTGAGAGGATTCACCAGAGACAGAGCAGGGAGCAGAACAGGCAGAGGGACTGAGGACACTGAGGGGAGCAGTGGGTGAGGCAGGAGAGATCTGCTGTGCCATGTGGGTAGCTCCCTGGCCAGCGGGGAATCGAACCCACACTGCAGAGGCTGTGGACAGCTTCACAGCATGGCGCTCAACCTGCTGCGCCACCTGGGAGGCCCATAAATAGCTTTTATAAAGATGATCTTTATCATCATCTGGAATGTCAGGGGAATTTTATATAGAGAAGTTGCATGATGTCAAAACATATTTTACCAGTCTTAACAATATAATTTAAATAAAAATATTGTGAAAATTTAGCCAGATATATGAGTAAAATATGAAATAAACGAATTAGTTATTAAATGATTTGAAGGGAGTTAGAACTTTAAAGCAAAATAAAGCTGAATTTCCACCATATATTAGCCCAGTCAATCTTGCATATGGCTTCAGAGCTCCTGATCGTAAAATAATTATGTTTCTGTTGTTTAAGTCATTAATTTGTTACACTAGCACTAGCAAATGAAGATACTTAGATTGGCTGCATCATTTGGAGGGAGTAGCAGACATGCTGTTTTTTTGAATATAAGTATCCTAATTTATGTAGCTGGTCCATATTTGTGTAATGTCCTAACTCTTTTATATTTAGAGAAAAATGCCACAAACATCACTCTCTGGTTGTAAATATGTGCTATTATTTACTTAGGGTGTTTAAAAAGTGTTTGTTCTGTAAAAGAGTATACATGTAGAATATCAGTAGGTGCTGAAGGGACATGAGATCACAGCTTCTCCATGTTTCTACTTTCTGTGTGGTGACAGTGAAAAACGGCTCACTAGAGGAGTTTTTTATTTCTAAGTGACCTAGATCCATTTAACTAAGAATGTCTAAATGAAGATTTGATTAATGGAGGCACAATTCCTTTTTTAGTTAGGGTTATCATGAAGTTGGTCAAAAAGTTCGTTTTGTAAGGATGTTGGGAAAATTAGAAGTTTAACCACCATACTTTGCTTGTTCTTATTCCTATTTGAGAAGCTAAGTCATACACAGTTCCTAGTGATGTCATCTCATATAATTATTGAATGTTGTATATTATGTGAGCATGTGAGTAGGAAGAAATTTCAGTTCAGCTGTTGATTTTGGTTTCAATTGCAATGAATAATGTTTGTTTAAATCTGAACCTATCTGTGGTAATATACTGATTAAATTGTCATGTGTGATATAATCTAGTACATGGTATAAAGTTGACCTAGTGCTTGTGGACTCAGTAATAACACATTCTTCCAAGTGTCAACTCTATGATTTATTTGTGTAATTTTCACATTTTACTTTGCTGTCATGGAGCTGGCAGAAGTCTGTGTCCCTGGAGAGTACTCTTTAATTTTTAATTTAATTTTGTTAATGATAATTTTGCTTTTCATATTGACTGAAATGCTTTTGTTACATACTTGTGAAAGTTAGTTTAAAGCTAATGCCATTGGCAAGTAAGAGAGAAAATTTAATAAAATATAAAAATGGCAAAAATATATTCATTTAATATAAATCATAGAATAATTTTTGAATGAATCATTTATAGGTATCTCCCAGGGCACTATAAAACTCTACAATGAGATTTGTTCTCAGATGCATCTTCATTTCTAGAAATTAAGGCTGCATTTCTTTTTTTTTTTCCAATATAAAACAGAACTTAAGCAGAATTTATTGGCCTTCCCAGTTGCCAGAATCTAACAGTATCATTTCCATAAACTCACATAATGAAACGCTGTGATGCAGACTTCAGGCACATTGACCCAATATTAGCCAAAAATGAGAGAATTTGAATCCACATGGTTATAGGTCTTGGCAGCAAGTGAATATCTTGTCCCCTCCACTCTCCCAAGATGCTTGAATGTTATGCAGTTAAGGGTACATTGTCAGTCTGATCAATTGAATTTTAAAAATTTTATTCTGATCCGAGGTTTTAAAATGCAGAGGAAAATTTATTCTTCAGTTGTACTAGAGAGGTAAAAAGATCTTGCATTTATTGAAATAATGTGTTTTATCCATTTGTTCACTAAGTGAATAGAAATTGGCTATGTGAAGGATTCTTAAGTGCTCCTGACAATAAGCAATGCATTTGTCATAGTTTTATCATGTTGTTTAGTTACAGATGAAGTCCCTTGTTTCACATTATGTAAATCTAATAGTCATGTTGTACCCTCATGCATTATGATATGATGTATTGTACATTTAGAAAAAGCTCTAAAAAAACTCATAAAATCTTTTCTCTACATCTGAATATACTTTATACTCAGCAATTCTTGGCCCTAAGGTGAAGACTTGATTTTATGTGGTTCTTTAATTTTCTGCATTACCATGTTGTTTAATATCATCTGTTTTGGGTGTTTCTCTCTCCTTTTGTTTGCTGGCACAAGCACTTGCAAAATAAAACTACCCCTTATTTAATACAGTTCCCCGAGCTGCTTCCTCACTGATCTTGGGACCTATATCACTTTATAGAGGTAACTGTGTATCATCCTCTTTTCTGCCTTCATTTAATAACCTTTTTTATTTATCTTTGTACCTTTCTTCTTATCTGGAGTTAGACATGTAAGAGGCCCTAATGAATCCTAACACATCCAATTGTGTGGGTTGTGGACTACACAACAGTAGAGGGAACTGTTTACATTGTTGTGCATATAAATATACCCCTATATCTGGTAGTTTACATGTAACAAAAAATGTCAGCAGACCTTTTTCATTCTGCCTCTTCTATAATTATATTCAGACTCTGAATATGTTTCAATACTGGGCGGGGCAGTATATTTCTACATTGTTTAATGTTGGTTATGAACCACAGAGATCAACTGTTCTCTAGGTAAGCACCAGAAAAGAAGTCCTTTTGATTCATTTGATAGGTGGAGAAGATTATGTATAGTCCTAAGAGTCGAAGGAAGACCCATAGAACAAGGCGTCAAGAAAGAGAGTGAAGAGGGAAACTCTGAAATCTCAAGCAGTAGGTTTGGTTAACTCAGGGTCACTCAGAATCTCTTTTTGATTCAGGACCATTCACATTCTATTATTGACTGTAGATTTTCTGAAAAATTGGGTTACAATCTGGGGGTAAAATCTGTGATTAGAAGCTGGTAGTCAGAATATAGGGTATATTGGTAGGTTTCCCAATGAAAAGGTGTTTGGGATTGGGATGTTTATAGTTTGCTTTTACCTCTGTGACAATCAAGGAATAACCCAGCTTTTAAAAAACCTTTGATCATTACCTTGCGTACAACTGTTCTAACTGAGGGCTGTCTTACTTAAACTGGATTTATAAGGTTTCTTGTTTCGTATCTTGAATATTGAAGGGAATGTCAATAGCTAGTTCAACATAGGATAATTTGTTTCTCTTTCCTCTTTTATTTAGAGTTGTCTTACTTGATTTTGGTATGTATTTCCAGAAAGGTCACTTTTTGCATCAAAAAGAATAAATAGTAAAGCCCACAACAATAATGGACAATCTGATTATTTTAGTCTTCAAAAATTCTTTTTCTTTGGTATTTGCCTTTTAATTATTAACAAATATGTATCTACTTTGCAACAGGAATTCAGTTATAACTATAGACTTCTAAGGCATATGCAATCAATGTTAACAGGATTACATCTTCAAGATACAAAAGAAAAATTTATGTATGGAGTGAAGGTTAATGTATGTAAATGGTGACA
Source organism: Talpa occidentalis (assembly GCF_014898055.3). Taxonomy (NCBI): domain Eukaryota; kingdom Metazoa; phylum Chordata; class Mammalia; order Eulipotyphla; family Talpidae; genus Talpa; species Talpa occidentalis. Next base: position 76,654,154 of record NW_023601322.1, on the reverse strand, counting down.
GTCATAGTTCAGTTATCTGGGATGGTTTACCTAGTTAATAGATTTAGCAGAATAAAAAATATTTGAGAAAAACATTAAAATTTTTACAAATTAATGAAAACAATGTTCTCTATAGCACACTGTAGCACTATATTATGTCTGCTACATTGGGGAATTTCTGCCCCCTTGCAGTTAGATGAGATGAGACCTCAGCAGGCACTCTCTAAAGCAAAGGTATCTCTGACTTAGGAAGGCAGAGACAGGAGAGAGTATTAATGCATTATTATTACTATATTATTATTAATATCAGACACAACAGACTAACAGAAAACATTTGAAGGAATTAGTAAAGTTTTTACACAGTGATAAAAATAGTTATTTAAGGGCCTCCCCTGCTGGTGCAGGCGGTTGAGCGCTGCGCTGTGAAGCTGTCTGCAGCCTCTGCAGTGTTGGTTCAATTGCAGCCGGCCGGCCAGCTGGCCAGCGAGGGTCCCACATGGCACGACAGACCTCTCCTGCAGCACCGGCTGCTCCCCTCAGCAGTGTATTTGTCAGTCAGCCTGTTCTGTTCCCCTCTCTGGCTCTGGTGAATTCTCTCACCCTCCCGCCCTTCTGACTGTACACAGTGCTTGTATAAATTAAAAAAAAAAAAAAAAAAAAAGAACAAACAAAAACCAAAACACCAGCAAAACATAACATCAGCAACTAACTTTTGAGAGCTTAAGTGTCTGGCATTGTTTTAATTGTTTCATATATGTTTACTAATCCAGCATACACACTAAACCTATGTTTGATATGGATTAAATTAAACTCTACAGTAAGCCTATGTGGTGTATCTATAACCTCCATAAACACAAGAATGTTAGATTGTATGAAGTCATATAATTAGTAAAAGATAGATTAAAAGTTCTGCTCTCATATAATCTGCCTCAAAAAGTCATAAATCTCAGAGGATGCTCTCCGAGATATAGAAGTCAAATAAAGAACAAATTATAGAATATTATTCATGGTTAGAACCCACTTATACAAAAATACTAATTTCCTCATGCACCTATTAAAATAATTATAACTGGTCTTTTGAAAGTTTTACTGGTGTTATGATATAAAATGTTATGTTGTTTTAAATTGTACTTATGACATTTAAATCTTCAATCTGGAAATTATTTTGTTTATGTGAAATAGAGATCTTACAGTATTTTTCAAAGAGAAAGCCATGTCCCACACCAATTTCTATCCCTTTTGTAATAAGAAATGAAATCCTATAAAATTGAAAACAAGGTGGAATGTTAGTTTTGAAATATATGTTTATGAAATCAGTCAACATATTTTAGGATTTTATCAGGTATAAATGTGAAAGTTCTCATATTAAAATTAAAAATTAGTTAATGTTATCCTCATTTTTAATTTTTTTATCCTTCAAGGTAAAACATGTGGTTCACTCATTTAACTATTAAGAGTCACATGATGTCTGGTTTTTTTTTTTTAGATTTATTTATTTATTTATACAAGCACTGGGTACAGTCAGAAGCGCAGGAGGGTGAGAGAATTCACCAGAGCCAGAGTGGGGAGCAGAACAGGCAGAAGGACCGAAGTTCACTGCTGAGGGGAGCAGTGGGCGGCAGGAGAGGTCTGCGTGCCATGTGGGACCCTTATCTGGTGGCCAGGGATCAAACCGGTGCTGCGGAGGCTGCGGGCAGCTTTGCAACCCAGTGCTCAACTGCTGCGCCACCGGGGAGGCCCACATGATATCTGTTTATGAAAGTTTATATTTACCTTGATTTTCTATTTTTCTTCTAGGAAAGATTTCTGTGTACACAAGGATGAGCCATGTGATACTGTTGGTAAGTGTGCTTCAAACTTTTACACTTTTCAGGATTTCTGGGGACCTTGAACTTGTTTGTTGAAATACTGTAAATTATTTGAGAATGCTGACTTGAACGAAACTTTTTTAGACTACCACCTATATGTTTAATGATTTGTCAATACTTCACTTATTAATGAAACAACTAAAAGACAAATAAGCACAGTATTGGGGGTAAATTTTGAATGATGATTTAAGACTATCTTGAGGTCTTGTTCTTTTTCTGAAGATACACACAGAGGTTCCATAAAATTCTAGTATTATAGATAAACCAAGACTATATCAATGACAGTATAACTGATCTTTTTCTGGCTAAAAGCAGACTGTGACAAAGAAATTCTATCTAATTTGCTTGTCTTATGGGAATTTCCTGTATATAAAGTTCTAAAGTTCCTCTGTTCTGTAGTGGATAACTGAAATCATGAAAACATAATCATATCAATAAAATCCATGAAACCAGTTCTTAATTTAAATAGAATGCCACATCCTTGCTAATAAAAATGCATAGGATTCAATTAAACTATTATCTATAGATACATACTTATATATGGACATATAGACATAAAACTAGAAATAAATTATGAACTATTTAACCATATAAAACTATATAAAGAGTTATGTGAATATATATTTACATATGTATAGTTTTACATCATGTAATTAATTGCATATGATAAAGTATTACTGGTAATATATGTATCTAAGAGTCAGAATCTGTTTTTGACATACCATGTAGGGTTCATTTCTGTGGGCTAAAGTATTTTAATGTTACCTCCTTTGAGGTATCATTTGTTCTTTGTAAGATGAAGAATAAAAAAGGGAGTGAAGTCAGAAAAAGAGTTTTGTGTATTTTTAAAAGTAATGCTAGCTAGTCCCATTTACTTAATGTCTCTTCACCGACCTCTGATAATTGAACTATTAGATAATAAAAAGAAAACTGTTGTAACAGTGTAATGAATAAGACTATAAAGCAGACATGATGAAATAAAAAAAAATGATTCAGAAGGGTTTATAAGGATAAAAAGAAAGCACCTAAGGAAAAGCTCAGTTGATTCAGTGATCTTCTTGCATTCACTCACTTACCTGCTTCCTGCAGTTTTATTCTTCTCTTCTTACCTGAATCTCCCAAGATTAAATCTTGATATATAATCAACCTAACCATGGAAGCTTTTGATTATTGGTAAAGCTTGTCTTGAAACAAGCTCCTTTTGTTCCACTTAAACCACTGTGTTTCCCCTAAAGCCTTCTTAATATAGAAAGAGCAACCCTTGATCATTTGTGCCCCTGAGAGAAATCAGCAGTTTTGGTAGCACCTTCTGTAACTATGCACATAATCGGATCTTGCTGTCATGAGCAAGTCATCATGTGAGGCAAACCAGTTTCTGCTTTGATGATGTCTGTATTTCACGTCTTGCTAATTATGTTTGAAAATAGCACATATATTCAGGATATACAGTATCTAGACAACTTGGTTTATGGCTTAAAGAACATTTGAGTCAGTACTTTGGCCTGCTTGTGCAGAGTGTGTACAATTCTCTAGGGAAGTAGGGTAATCAGACACCAGCTTGGTTCAGCCTGTCCATTAGAAGCTTGATAAAATAAGTTTTAATATTAAGCATAAGATGTGGAAAGTCCAGTTCCCTTCCTGAGATTTCTCTATTTCTGGCATCACTGACTGCTAGCTCTTCCCTCTGTATCTTACATCAGTTTGTTTTTTTTTTTTCTCAGCCTAAATATGGGACAAGGGTATTTTTTTCTACTTAGTATTGTACAGCATAAAAATTTGAAATATTTCTGCAAGAGAGACAAAATGAAAACTGTTAGCCAACAAGTCAAGAGTAGTCACTTCTTCCTAATCCCTACTCCCTTGTGTCACACTAGCTACCCTTATTCTCTGGAGACATACACATTGATAATGTTTATAAAGGCATTTGTGGAAATTGGCCATGTGGTTGCTACTACATCATTCTTGCATCACCCACTGTGTAGCCATGATGTTGTGGAGGGAAGGGTACTCCTCCTGTGGCGGGTTGTGATTAGTCTAGCTTAACCAAGAAGAACATGGCTTTGCCCTGATTGGGACATGTGATCAGGTACCTGTGTTTGCCTCCTTGCACTAAAGAAAGGAATATTTTTTTCATGGATGAAGACTGTTCTGTGTCCTCACCGGATGTAAACAAGGAAGGATGCAAGTTTGATCACTAAAGTCACAAGAAAAAGCATCCTATGAATGACTCTGAACTCATAAGCCATCCAAGGGAGGGGTGAGAGGCACATTTCTCCTCTGTGATATTGTTTATGTGTGTCTTTTTTTCATTGAGTTAATATGGGTTACATTATTGTTCCCATTATACAAGTGTAGGCCCCTCCTTCAGGCATTGCCATGTGCCACCTTAGCAGACCCTTATGCTTCCTCCCTTTGTTCTTTCCCTCCCCTTCTCCCGCTCCACCTCTCTGGTGGCCCCCATTCCATAGTCAGCTTTCAAGGGTTAGTTTTTTTAAATTTGGCTTTATCCAACTCTTTGTTTGTTCTTCTACATTCCACGTATAAATGACACCAGCTGGTATTTGTCTTTCTCTTTTTGACTGATTTTGCTTAGCATTATCCCTTTCAGCCCTGCCCATGTTGCCATGAATGGTGATAGTGTTTTACTTTTTTTTTTTTTGACCACTGAGTAGTATTCCATCTACCACATCTTCTTAACACATTCATCTGTTTGGGGGAACTTAGGTTGTTTCTATCTCTTTGCTATTGTGAACAGTGCTGCAGGGAAAATGAGAGTACAAGTTTCCTTTTAAATTAGTCTTAGGAGTGGTATTGCTGGGTCATCCGGCAGATATATTCCATAAATGCAGTAAGTTTAGCATTAGACTGTCTTATTTTGTAACTATAATTCAATTTAATAAAACTATATGATAATTCTAACAGATAATGAAACTATCTTTCATAAAATTCACAGCACATTTATGATTAAAAACTGAAGGCACAATAGGAACTTTAGTAGGAACTTTATTAACCCAATTAAAGGTATTTATAAAAATACATTAATGTATTTTTAAAAAAATAGTGAAGCATTAAAAGCATTTCTTTTAAAATCAAAAATAAGGAGCAGAATATACTATCAGTACTTCTGTTCAATGTTATGGAAATTTTAACCTTTAAATTTAAGTGGATAATTTGGTTACATTTTAAATAAACATAGAAAATATGAAGTTAAATTATTAGAATTAACCAAATGAGGTGATTAGATAAAAATCAATAATTTCAAACCAATTGCATTTTATCTACTAGCAATAATAGGCGGTGAGATAATTTGATTCAAAAATACTATTTACTAAGACATCAGTGTAAAAAAAATAATAACAGTACAAAACACAGCAAAGCAAAAACAGACAATTATAAATCAGAGACATACTGCAGGGAAGAAGGAGGGAGAGGGGTCAGAGGGAGGGAGGGAGGAGCACAGGGGACTGAGGTGATGGTGCACGGGTGCCTTGGGGAAGGAAACTATGGGGACTACACCTGAGGGGGAGGAGGGAAGCAAATATTGTTTAAAAATGAACAACGATGTAAAAAAATTTAAAAAATTAATTAAAAAATAAAAATTTAATTTAAAAATCCTTATTAATTGCTAAAAAACCAAAAATACTGTTTACTATTTGGAAAATTTAAGTTCTTTGCTATATTTAAAAACAAGTGGATAAGACATTTAGTGAGAAGTGTATTTATTTTGCAATTCAATGAAAAAGACATAAATCAATGAGCTGTCAATAAGCTGTCTTCATGATCTGAAGAACTAATGATAATACTAAGGTCATTAATTGACCTTGATCGTATTCCCATAAAAATTTAACAGAATTTTGGAGAACAGATGACAGTTATTTTGAATCTTATGTGGAGAAGCATAGGCTTAAGAATTGTCAAGGTCCTAGTGGAGAAAGAATGAAGGGGGAATATGCTCTATCATGCATTAAGATGTAGTTTATAATTAATAGGACAGAGCAGTGGCACATAAGAAAGTCATCTATGAAGCAGAGCATCACGAGTGAAGGGAAATTATATTAAGATAGTTGATAATCCACCTAGAGAAAAGTGGGAATCAACCCCATGTAGCTTAATTTTTTAAAAAATGCAAGATGATAATAGGAAAATAACTTTCCATGGAGAATTGATGTTGTAGTTACAATGACTCCCAGAAGCTGCTTAAGAACAATCTAAGAGGCTGTTCTGTAGATGACTAAGTTATCTATAGGTTTAAGCTAATAATTTTTCAGATGTTTTTATGTTAGTACCTCTTTGCAATCTTGAGAATTGTTGATGACCCCAAAATACTTTTCACATAGGTAATATTTATCAGTTATCACCATACTAGAAATTAAATCTGAGAACTCCTTTTATAATTTTGATATGACAGACTGGTTTTTATGTTTTTGTTGAGGTAACTTTGGTTTATAACATTGTATATAATTCATAGGAGGAGGATATACCTTTTCAGATATGTTACCTCATCACACTCACCACCACGGCACATAAAAATGTTTCAATTGCTTTAAAATTAACCGTGATGTACTCACCAAATGTCACCATAGAGAGCAGGTTTTTAGTGACATCTTTAAAAAAATTGCAGAACATGACTTTTTAGTATTTTTGTAAATGTATTTTTGTCTGGCTTTTAGAAGATAGCTGGAATCTCCTCTCTACTTCTGCATATAAGATGCTGCTGTATATTATTTTTATTGAAGGTTGTGAGCAAAGCTGGCTTCATAAAGATATATAATAGGAAAATCTATGAGTATTTTTAGATTTATGGGGGTATTCTTTTCTTTGAAAGTACATTATAACCAGAAGTGGTAGTATCTCAATATTTACTTGATTATAGTGATGTAATATCTGAAAACATATTGATATATTTTTATACTTTGTCACATTAATATTTATTGTGACTGTTTTAGCTATGTATGGCTTTTGTGCATCATTCATTGGTCATTTGCAAAATGCTGATTAAGTGAATTAGGCATATCTCTTGGTGATACATTTCATCACACAATAGTAATCATATTTGTCAGTATCACCATTGATTTAATCAGAAAAGTCTTTAAATACTGGGAAACTGGCAAGCTCATGCTAGATTAACTTCACTATTCAAATTTTATTATTGGCCAAAAAAAAACCAATCTGTTGGTTTCCTTGTAGTGACAGATTCTTATTGTTATTTTGTGTTAATGTCAGCCAAATTCCCAAGTCTGCCATAACCAATTTTTCTGTTAGATATTATTTCAAGTAAAATTGTGTCCAATGAAAAGAACATTGAGTTTAGCGCATAAGTCAAACAACCCATTACTACTTTTCCTAGAGATATCATATTTTAGTCTGCAACAGAAATGCTTTATTCATACTTCTTTTTGTCCCACAAAATATTAAAAAATGGGTGTACTCAGGAGTGCCAGTATAATCAAACAATACATTTTATTGCATTACTAACATTTTAAGATATAATAGGCATCCCCTTCCCCACAGTGAGTGGTAGTGAAATATAAAATCAGTGACAATGGAATTTGTTACCCTTGCCTTGATTTGTGGTTGGCAGTTTTATCTATTTTTGCTTTTGCACCATCAGTTCAAGTGTTGACAATTTTGATTGGACTTCATTGTGAACCTATTGAAAAGATTTTATGCGATCCACTAGAAAGACACTATGGAAGCCCAGGATTATGCAGAATACTCCTTGAGAGATTCTCTCATAATCTGGTAATGATTGCTAACAGTCACTGGTGTGTGTGTGTGTGTGTGTCTGTTTTAAGAAAATGTTTAAAGACTTGAAGGTATAGAAATTTGTTAAATATTTAGTATTAGCAAAAGGTACATGTCAATCAGTATGTCTCCAGCTATGCATATTTTTCCAGTATTTGTTAATGAGAGAGACATTGTGCATCTTTACCAGATTTCCAATATTAGGATGCATTGGCCCTCCCTGCATTCTATTGGTAAAATTTAGATGCTTCAATATTATTAATAAACTTTGCTGTCTTTCAGCAGGTTAGGGTGGGAGTTTATTCTTCAGTACATGTCTGAATATTTCTGTTTTTATATATTTGCAAGTTGTTAAATAGGCATACAGACCACCTAGAAAGCCACTGCCTAAAGAAACATATTCAGAGACTAAAACATACTTAAATAACCCTTTTATGTCGACACTGTACATATGAGAATCTCCAGACACTTCCCTTTCCAAACATCAATACATATTCCAAACCACATTTCAGCAAAAGTAATCATTTTTTATTGGGTGAGAAAAAGAGGTCAAGCCAATTTTTTTAAGTAGCTTAATTTTCATTAAAGAGCAGTTTGGGCATTTTTCTTTTGCATTATGACACCTAAAACAGAGAATTTCAGAGACTGAAAACACTAAAGGAAATTACTGAGCTCATCTCACTCCTTTAATATCCTTTGGTTGGAATTGCTTTCTATTGAAAAATCATTTATTTAAATATTCAATATTTTGAAATTTGTAACCTTTCAGACTAGGTAAAGAATGAAATTAGCTCATTTTCTATATGAATCTTACTTTCTAAAATGAATTAGTAGTGTAATGAAGTCTTCCAAGGGAGTTCAAATACATTAATTGGGGATTTATCATATTCAGAGTTCCATGCCAAGTTCTAGAATGTATTTAAGGACACAGTGTGGGTTCTTGCCAACTCTGTCCAGTGGGACATATACCTTAACAAAAGAGATCAAACATGTGAGAGGCATGCAACAACCCCAATGTGCTCAATTTTGTATAAACTAAGGTCAGGTTTGAAATACCCAGAATTCTTTGTATTTGTTTGTATCTAATTCTTTGTATTAGACATGTTACAGAGTGCTGCTGTGGGGTTGATGTGGATATTTTCAGAAATGCAAATGGAACACATTTAATCTGGTGGAAAGAATTCTAAAGAGGACACCCCTAAGATTCCTGTCCCCTGGTTGTTCAGACAAACATTAATTTAGGTATTTCTCTGAAGGAATTTACAGATTTCATTTCTGTTCCTCAGTTAACCTTAAGATAAGGAGCTCTAAGGATAGCTGCTCTTTAAAGCAGGGAGACTGAGAGGAATTGTCCCAGCAATCTGAATGAATTTGAAGATTCCCTAAGACTTTTGATAAATCAGAACCCATCTGGATAGCACCTTGATGTTAGCCCTGTGACAATCCTTAAGTAGAGTCCTCAGTTAAGCCTTCCCAGATTCTGACATATGCCACTGTGCAATAACAAATGGGTGTTAATTTAAATCACCACATTTTTCATGTAGCACTAGGAAAGTAATAAGTTCAGACTAAGAATACATATTTTTATTCATTCACTTGGAGTTTATATACTAAAAATAAACACAGCCATTTTGGATGAAAGTACATTTAATTTCATGGCCCTCTGTGAAAGCAAAGAAAGAAAAATAAATGTTAAGAAATGAAAGCTCTCATTTTTGGTAAGTTCACTTATTTCTAATGAGATAGTGGGATAGTGAATGTATTTAAGGAAACTTTGCAAGGATTCAGCATAACCCTTCAATCTGCAGTTTTCCACATTTGCTATTTTGCCTTGTCTCATCAGTGATAAACAAAAGCATGCTAAGTCAGATAGTTCTGAACATTTGCCCCATGGAGTAGAAAGGAAAGGGGTGAGTAAAACTGATCTTAAATAGAGTAAATAGGGTGGCCCCAGCTCAAAATAGAGGGAAATACATCATCTTTGGGTCTCCAGCCAAGAAAATAAGAAATCCCAAGAGAAACAAATTGGACCAGGGCTTAACTCTAACTTTGCAATAAAAATGCCTGTGATATTCAACTATCAATGAGGTGATCATGTAATATCTAATTTATACTAAGACACTTTGAAAAGTTAGGTTCTTGAAAACTGACTTTAAGCAAAATGATGTAAGGAAACCAGGTCCTCAAGTAATACTGTTTCATCAATGTTGACAGGAATTATTTTCAACATTATAACAAAATGACATTGAATGAAAAAATGTTGTCTGAGGACCTGCCAGACATGGAGGAAGGGAGCGGTACTTCCAACAGCTATTTCACTTTCCACATTTCATTTGAAGTGACAAAATAATAGTTATAAGTAGGGTTTGAAACTGGAATATATGTGTGTGTATATATATATTGGAATATGTATTTCACCTTAGTGAAATCTACAATAAGTAACCACTAAACAAGTGCACAATAAATTTAAATGAACTATTAAAATATTGAGACCTTCCTCATTTTCAATGATTATTGTTCAAACGAGCAGAAAGAAGGCTGGGAGGAAGAACAGAAGAAAGGAAAACAGAAAGGACAATCGACATCAATAGCAAACAACAGTAGATCTAAATCCCAACATTATCAATAATTACATGAAATATAAGTAATCTAAACACAGAAATAAAAGAAAAAGATCACCAGAATGGATTAAAAGAACAGCCTCAGCTCTTTGCTCTCTGTAAGAAACTCACTTCAAATATTATAGGTAGTCTAAGAGTACAAAGATGAAAAATACCTACCTTGAAAGATTTATAGCTCCAAAACAAAGTGTCTAGGTATAATGTTTACCAAAAAATGTACAGATTCTCTGTGCTTAAAACTACAAAATGATGAAAGCAATAAAAATTTTAAATACGTGGAGAGACATACTGTGTTTGGATTGGATAGCACAGATGCAATGCTTTCAAAAAGGTTGGGCCAGAGGCCAGCCCTCTAAGAGAGAAGGAGAGAGCCATAGTTCACAATTTAACGCCCACGCCGAATCCACCAAAAGGTTAAGATGATGGCTACCATAGTCTCTGAGAAGAGCAAGATCATCCTGCCTGTCAAAGCCCAAAAACTAGAAAAAAAAAGACGCAAGATCAGAACTGTTTGCCCACGTGGCTGTCAGTCCTTTTCTCCCAATTTAATGTGACGCCCCATCCCTTCCTCTTTCCCAGAAGCCCTCTCTTCAGGAGGTCAGATTCATGGCATACTGGGAGTTATGATGTTCAGCATCTGAGGTGTTGGCAGCAGGTAGATAGGTTGGAGACTGGAAAGACACTAAGGGGTGGAGTCCTGCCACCCCAGTGCCAGGTTGCTGGCCCAGACCACAGCCACTCTGTTAACGTTATTAGATATAACACTAAAAATGTGACCCATAAAAGGAAAAATGATGGACTGGATTTCTTCAATATTAAACAATAAAAATATTTTTGCTCTGTTAAGGGATTAATATACACATTATGGACCGGGAGAAAATATTTGTAAATCACATATTCAGATAAAAGGGCTATATGAAGAATATGTCAAGAACTTCCAAAGATCAACATTTGGAAAACAAGCAACTCAGTTTAAAAATCTGCACAGAATTTGAAGTGACACTTTAAAAAAGGCTATATAAATAACAAGCTTATGAAAATATATTCAGCATTATTTGTTATGAGACTATATCATTTGAATAAAATTAAATTTTCTGACAATACCAAGTGTTGATGAGAATACGAATCAACTTTAATTCTCATACAGTGCTGCTGGGAATGCAGTTTTCTAACCACTGAGGAAAATATTTTGGCAGTGTTTTATAAAGATAAATGTACACTTGTCATATAACTCAGCAATTTCATTCCTAAGTGTTCATATCGCCAAAAAAAATTGTCATACAAACCCTATATATTAATGTTTATACCTGCTTTGTTCAAAGTTACTCCAAAATGGAAACAATTTAAATGTGCTTCAGTGGGTAAGTGGATAAACATTCTGTGGTACAGCCATGTAATAAAAAGGTACTTAAAAGGAAGAGGAATAAGCTCTTTATACATGGAATATTTTGGCGGAATCTCAAAAACATTATGCTCAGTGAAAGAAGGCTGTCTCAGGAGGTTTCATGCCATATGATTTAATATGTATAACATTGTTTAAAAAACAAAGTTATAATGGTGATATGATCATTGCTTGCTATTGATTGAGAGTGAGGGAGAGTGTAACTTGAAGTGCCATTACAAGGCAGTTTTGGTGCATGTTGGAACTTTTCTGACTCCTTATGTTGTCAGGAATGAATATGAGTGTTAAACTTTATTTAGTTATCCAATAAAAAGAACACATTGCTATGAATTGTAAAATTAAAGTGAAAACAAAAAAGAGAAAAGAGAAAGAAATAGGTGATTCTTCGATTTGCTTTTAGCATTACCATGGGAGATCCACTAAGATTTTGCTCTTGATTATATGCCCGGGATATATGAATTACAGGGTTTAAGGGAAGAAGAGATTGAAATCTGGCTAAGGCTTCACCTCCTTAACCCTTTTGTAATCCTTCCATTCATTTAGAAAGTTGTTTTTTGTTTTGTTTTGTTTTCAAAGTGTTCCCTGGTGTTGTGCCTCTTAATTCACACTAATGTACTATCCAGAGGCCTTAGTAAGAATTGATGATTTGGGTAGATTTTGGTGTGTGTTCAAATATTTTCTTTAGAATTTCCAAGTGGAAGTTAGTTCTTTGCTGCCCTTTCCTAGCACTTCTTCCCTTCTTTAGAACCTTCATTGAAATTTACTCTGACACCTGGCTTGTCTCTCACTGTACCATGCATGAATTTGGTGTCCTTGAGTATACCTTTCCTGTAACTTGAGTTGCATTTGCTTCTTTTTGTTTTATTAATTTTTTTATTTTTTTACATAATTGTTCATTTTTAAACAATATTTGATTCCTCCCACCCCCTCAGGTGTGTTCTCCATAAAATTTCCTTCACCGGTGTACCATCACCACAGTCCCCTGTGCTCCTCCCTCTGATTCCTCTCCCTCCTCCTCCCCTGCAGTATGTCTCTGATTTATAATTGTCTGGTTTTGCTTTTCTGTTTGTCTGGTTTTTTAAAGATATATTTATTTATGCATACAAGAGTTGGGGTACAGGCCAGAGATGTGGGGGGGTGAGAGGATTCACCAGAGACAGAGTGGGGAACAGAACAGGCAGATCGATGGAGGTACACTACTGCGGGGAGCAGCGGGCAAGTCAGGAGATGTCTGCTGTGCCATGTGGGTTTCTTCCTGGCCAGCCAGGGATTGAACTCGTGCTGCAGAGGCTGCAATTGCTTCATAGTGAGATGCTTAACCCCTTGCACCACCAGGGAGGCCCTGTTTTTGCTTTGTTATGTTTTGTACTGTTACTGTTTTTTACACTGCTATCTTATTCGGTTCCCCTATATTCCTGCTATAAGTGAAACCATCCAATATTTTTCTTTTTCCTTCTGACTTATTTCACTGAGCATAATTCCTTCTAGCTCCATCCACATTGCTGCAAATGGCATGAACTTATCTTTTTTGATTGCTGAATAATATTCCATTGTGTATATATACCACATCTTGAAATAGTCATCTATATTTGGGTTGTTTCCAGGTTTTACCTATTGTAAATAGTGCTGCAATAAACATAGAGGTACAGGTGGTCTTTTTTTAATCAGTGGTTTTGTGTCCTCTGGGTAGATCCCTAGGAGTGGAATTGCTAGGTCATATGGTAGCTCCATTTTTAGTAGACTGCAAAACCTCCAGACAGCTTTCCATAGTGGTTGGACAAGGTTGCACTCCCACCAGCAGTGTAGGAGAGTTCCCTTTTCACCACACCCTCGCCAACATTTGTTGTTGCTTATTTTTTTGATATGTGTCATTATTACTGGTGTAAGGTGGTATCTCAATGTGGTTTTGATTTGGGGCCTCCCCGGTGGTGCAGCGGTTGAGCGCTTGGTTGCAAAGCTGCCCGCAGCTTTTGCAGCACCCGTTCAATCCCTGGCCGACAGGCGAGGGTCCCACATGGCGCGCAGACCTTTCCTGCTGCCAGCTGCTACCCTCAGCAGTGTACTTCTTCAGTCTGCCTGCTCTGCTCTCCCCTCTGGCTCTAGTGAATTCTCTCACCCTCTCGTGCTTTGAGTATGTCCAGTGCTTGTATAAATAAATAAATAAAAATCTGAAAAAATGATTTTGATTTGCCTTTCCCTGATTATAAGGGATGTTGAACATTTTTTCATGTGCTTGTTGGCCATTTGCATTTCTTCTTTGGAGAAATATCTTTTAAGTTCTTCTACCCATATCTTGACTGGATTGTTTATTTTGTTTTTGTTGAGTCCTGTGAGTTCTTTGTATATCTTTGTGATCAGTCCCTTATCAGTTGAATGGTGTGCAAAGATTTTTTTCCCAATCAGTGGGGTGTCTGTCTGTTTTGGTTAATGTCTCATTTGCTGTGCAGAAGCTTTTCAGTTTGATGTAATCCCAGGTGTTTATCTTTTCCTTGACTTTCTTTGTTTTGGGTGATGAGTCTTTAAAGATGTTATTGTGATGTATGTCTTGTAGTGTTTTACCTGTATTTTCTTCTTTATGATTTATGGTTTCAGGTCTTATGTCTAGTTCTCTTATCCATTTTGAGTTGATTTTTGTACATGGTGATAGGTAGTGGTCTAGTTTCATTTTTTTGCATGTGGTGGTCTAGTTTCCCCAGCACCATTTATTGAACAAACTGTCCATGTTCCATTGCATATTCTTTCCTCCTTTGTCAAAGATCAGTTGTCCATTTAAGTGTGGTTTTATTTCTGGGCTCTTTATTCCGTTCCATGGTCTGTGTGTCTCCTTTTGTTCCAATACCAAACGTTTTAATTATTATGGCTTTGTAGTATATTGAAGTTTGGAAGTGTGATACCTCCTTTCTCCTTTTTTTTCATCAGAAGGGCTTTGGCTATTTGTGTTTTTTTGTGGTTCCAAATGAATTTCACCAGTATTTGTTCTATTTCTTTGAAGAATGTCATTGAGATTTTTATTGGAATAGCATTGAATCTGTATATTGCTTTTGGTAGGATGGACATTTTATTATTTATTTATTTATATTTTTAAAAGATTTATTTATTTATTTATACAAGCACTGGGTACAGTCAGAAGCGCGGGAAGGTAAGAGGATTCACCAGAGCCAGAGCAGGGAGCAGAACAGGCAGAAGGACTGAAGTACACTGCTGAGGGGAGCAGTAGCAGGAGAGATCTGCGCCCCATGTGGGACCTCGCCTGCCAGCCAGGGATCGAACCAGCTCTGCAGAAGTTGCGGGCACCTTTGCAGCCTAGCGCTCAACCACTGCGCCACCATGGGAGGCCCGGATGGACATTTTAATAATGGTAATTTATCTAATCCATGAGCTGGGGAAGTCTTTACATTTCTTTGTGTTTTCTTCTATTTCTTTTAACAGTGTTTTATAATTTTCTTTGTATAGGTCTTTCACCTCTTTTGTTAGGTTAATTCCCAAGTATTTGATTTTTTATTTTTGTTTCAATTATAAAAGGATGGTTTTCTTGATTGTGTATAGGAAGGCTACTGATTTTTGTGTGTTGATTTTGTATCCTGCTACTTTACTGAACTGGTTGATTATTTCGAGTAGTTTTTCTGTGGAGTTTTTAGGGTTCTCCATGTATATTATCATATCGTATGCAAATAGTGATAGTTTTACTTCTTTCCCTATTTGGATTTGTTGTATGTCTTTCTCTTGTCTTATTGATCTGGCTAGGACCTCCAGTATTATATTGAAGAACAGTGGTGAGAGAGGACATCCTTGTTTAGTTCCTGATCTTAAAGGAAAGGCCTTTAGCTCTTCGCCATTGAAAATAATATTGGCAGTGGGTTTGTTGTATATGGCTTTTATCATGTTAAGGTATGTTCTTTCTATCCTGAGAATTTCAAGGGCCTTCATCATAAATGGATGTTGGACTTTGTCGAATGCTCTCTAAGCATCTGTTGATATGATCATATGGTTTTTATTTTTCTTTTTGTTGATATGTTGGATTACACTGATCGATTTTCATATGTTGCACCATCTTTGTGCCGCTAGGCTGCATCCCACTTGATCGTGGTGTATTATCCCTTTGATGCATTATTAGATTCTGTTAGCAAGGATTTTGTTGAGGATTTTTGCATCAGTGTTCATTAGGGAGATTGGCCTGTAATTTTTTCTTTATTTGTGCTGTCTTTGCTTGGTTTTGGTATTAGTGTAATGTTGGCTTCATAGAACATATTTGGTAGTATTCCTTTTTAAATTTTTTGAAAGAGTTTGTGTAGAATAGGCACTCATAGCTGAATGTTTGTGCATTTGCTTCTTAATCTTTTTTGTGGTCAAAGATCTTGGTCAGTTCTTATGTTGTCTTCAGCACATAGCATTCTGGATGCTTTGTCTATGTATTTATGAATAGAATTTAATTCCTGATAAGAGCTTTCCTATGGTTTACAATAAAAGCAAGTCTGAACTTACCTTGTTTGGCTCCTGGCTGCCTGTGCATATTTTATTAGGCACTGGCCAGAACATAAATCAGAAACTTTGTATTTCTGTTTTGGCAAGACATATTGATAGGATAAGACTCAGATCCATAATTCTTACAGAATTATTATGAATAATTGCTCTTTACATTATTTTTGTTTTCAAGATTCTTTACTGTGAAAGCTTGATTTTAATGATAGAATTTTTTTTCTATTATAAAGTATTTTAGTGGTGCTAGTAAACATCATGTGAACTAAAATATACTGAGTATATCCTTGGGAAACAAAATATCTTAAATTTATAAACCTCCCAGGCCTCCCCTGGTGGCACAGGTGGTTGAGCGCAGTGCTGTGACGCTGTCCACAGCCTCGCAGCGCCGGTTCGATCCCTGCCAGCCAGCGAGGGTCCCACATGGCGTGGCAGACCTCTCCTGTTGCGCCCGCTGCTCCCCTCAGCAGTGTATTTCATCAATCTGCCTGTTCTGTTCCCCACTCTGTCTCTGGTGAATCCTTCACCCTCCCACGCATCTGGCTTGTACCCCAGTTCTTGTATAAATAAATAAATAAATCTTTTAAAAAAATTTAGAAACCTCCCTAAAGTTCCCCTTGTATATTTAGGTTTGCTCTCATTATAAGTATGTGGAAGTACAGATATGTGTTCATTACACACTTACAAAGTGATTTCAGTGAGCAATAATGCTTGTTAAGCATCTGTGTGCCCTACCTCCTTTAACCCTGCAGATTTCTCAGTCATAAGGAATTGTTGATTCATCTTACAAATAAGAAAGTTAAGTTTAATGTTTATCGGTTACCATGTTTCAGATAGACCAACATATACGAGAGATATATTCTCTAAATGAATGACTATTCCTAAGATAAATTATTAATTCCTCAATGTTTGTTTTGGGAAAACAAGCTGAGGAACAGCACACTCTGTTGTCATCATAAAAGTAAAACTTGAGACTAAGACTTAAATTCTAGAATATTTGACACAAGAACTTCAATTCTTAAAATTTTGCTTTTTGAATTTGCTTTTTTAATACTGCAGAAAGCAGGTCATGAAAATTTTATGGTATTCTAATCAAATTTTAGAAAATATTAGCTCAGTTCTGAGAAGAATTTAATCCAGTTTATTTAGTATTAAATACCTCAGTGTGAAGGCCTAAAAAACTGAAATCTTTAAAATGCATCTCGAGGTGGAATCACTTAAATAAACCTGTATTTTATTTAACAAATAATGTTAAGACACTATGTTAATATTTTAAATGTTAGTAGATGAGATGTTAGAGTATCAGATTTTGTAATCATATTATAACTATATTAAGATTTCTTTAGTTTGTAGATTTAGTACTTTACTTAAATGAAAAATGCTAATCACATTAAATAGAGGGCAAATTATAAAAAAGTAGCAAAATGATTCAAAATTAGTATGTTGAGTAAAGAATATTATGTCAAATTGTTTGAGTTGGTTTGTGGTTATAAATGCATGCTGTCAATGTTTTCACTAGTGTACTAAAAAGGCAATTTACATAGCTTTTTGGTAGCATAATATTTTTAGTTTCAATTATCCCTGTTTAATGCCTTCAGGATATAGAATACACTATAACATTATAAAAATGTGTTAGCAAAAATTCCTGATTTATATGCAATCAGAACATTTAGAATTTTTCCAGCTGTATCCTTAATCATGTTTCATGAAAATCTTTAACTGTGATTCATCTTACCTATTTTTTAAAGTCATGGCAATTTTTATTCTCTAAAGTAGATGAAATCATCAAAATCTTTTTTCTTTTCTTTTTTGCTTGTAGGCAAGGTCATAGGAGAGCCTAAAAACACTATCTTTTTTTTTTTTCAATTAACATAGCAATGAGAATACCAATTTTTAGCCGTGTTTGTGGTAGGCCTCACAGTAAAGTTCTCATTGCTGATTTACAAGAGTATGATGTGTAATCTACCACATATGGCTTTTTCAGAGTACCCTAAGAATTATGTTTTCACAGTTGCACTGAAATCTAAATTAAGTATTCAGATGGTATATATTATCAATGATTTAGTAGTGACACATGAAAACCACAGTACTGTACAGTGGAGCCTGGCTTAATTTTAAAGTCTTTAAGGATATGAGTTTAGCTTCTAAAACCATCCAATAACCTGCTCTTAAATTTTCTGAAGAGACATGAGAAGTGAATGTGAAGTGAAATAAATCTAGAATACAATAGCAGGGACACAAAACTAACATCAAGACATAAATTTTCTTCACTGTTCTTCCATACAAAAACAATACTTTCCATTATCTCTAAATCAGATGGAGGTGGTAGGCTTAGTACTGCAGTTTATTGCAAAGATAAAAGGAAGCATAAAAAAAAACAATAACAATAACAGCCTGTAAGGATGTGTCCTTCTGCAGGATGCCCTCTCCACATCTCAGAGGAACAGAATTTAGGAATCAGCCACTTCTTAAATAGCACTCTCCCTCTGGACCTCCTTACCTTTGCTATTTTTTTTAAAGATTTATTTATCTATGAATACAAGACTGGGGTACAGGCCAAAGGTGTGTGGGGGGTGGTAAGAGGATTTACCAGAGACAGAGTAGGGAGCAGAACAGGCGGATTGACTGAAATACACTGCTGAGGGGAGCAGTGGGCAAGTCAGGAGAGGTTTGCTGCGCCATGTGGGTCACCTCCCTGGCTGACCAGGGCTGCACAGTGACTGGACAGCTTCCTAGTGCTGCATCTTAACTCCTTGTGCCACAAGGGAGGCCTCTTCACTGTTTTTCTTGAATGTTTACTTGAACCATCTTTCACCTTCTCTTTCCTTTAGCATTTTAATATTTTATATGAAAGCTTGGCAAAAACTTCAAAAGTTATATATATATCCTATGTAGCCCAGTACTTATCTTAGAGACCTCCTTCACACCTTAGGTTAATAAAATAAAGTGAATGATTATTCACTGCTTTATTTTCCTTTAGAAACCCTTTAAAAATATAGTACGCATTTTTAACACATGTATTCCCACCTGTAGTTAATTTTTTTCACATTTCACAAGGCCAAAGATTATACAAAATTAGGCAAAGAAAATGTTGCAACTAGCTTTCTACAGTGTGTATAAGTCCCTACCTCAGCTGATTCTAAGAAAATGAAAACTTTAACTTGACAATTAATAGTATTTTTCTCAAATGATTTTATTCATGTACATTTGTGTTATTGTATATTCTTCCCCCCGCCCCCCAATAGTCTGCTTTAGCCTCTCTTTTGATTCTTGCCAAGCAGCTGGGCTGTCAGCAATCCCAATTTTTTCATCCCCCTCTGAGACCTTTGTGATTTTGCAGTGAATCTTTAGACTAGCTGACAATAGACACACTGCTGGGATAGGTTGCTGGAAGTGCAATTTATGGTTTCAGAGTTGAGTTGAAATTATACCTGAGTCCTTCTCTCTGCCTAGTTACATAGTATTTTCATTCATTCTCTTCTTGAGTTATATTATCTTTGTATTTCCCAGTCCACTGTCCTTGAGCGTTCTAAAAGAATACATACCACTGATACTTACCTCTTCCACCTGCAAGAAGCCTTTAGATGACCAGAATGATATCACTACATGGAAATACAAAAGAGAAATGCATGTTATATAACTTCAAAATTTATTACCTCTGTACTATACAAAATACACTTTTACACATCGGGAATGATCTCTTAGTATTTCCTACCCTTGTGTTGCTCTCAGAGAGACAGTCACTATCCATAATTGAATTGGTATCTTTTGGTATCTGTAATTGAATTTGATATCTTTTGATATCAAAAGATAAAATTGGTAGAGAAAGAAGAGTAGATCTAAGAATATATTGATTCTTGCATCTTCCTGCCCTTACGTTGCTTATATGCTGATGGGGAGACAGTTAATATCCACAATAAATCATTGAATTAATCTTTCAAGGTAAATTTTATATAGAAAAAAATCACAGATGTATTTAACAGAGAAACTGGGCATTCTGGGTTTGAGAGAAAGTTATTTAAAATCCTCAATATGGTGACCAAACAGTGCCTCACTAAAAACAAAATTATCAGGCTGCAGAGGAAATTATCCTGAATTCTTCTGGGCTGGCAAATAATCAACCAAATGTCAATCAAGTTGATAGGAGAAAAAGAAAAAAAGAAGTTAATAATGACATGTATATCTCCTGTATACATGGGAGAGAACCAACCTCAGTGAGTAACTTCCCCACAGTTTTTCACACACTATCTTGAGTAACTTAGCTAAGACAGGAGTTTGGAGGGCGGGGAAGGGAAGGTCAGTAAGGAAGACAGTGGTCTGTAGATTTAAATTCTGCCTTTTCCAGTGAAAAGAGGTAAGTAGATTAGTTCTTCCTTATGCACACCCTTATGGAAGTATGTATGAAAATACCATTTTTAAAGGTAACCTCTACCCAGCCTTGAAAGCCCCTTCCATGAAATGAAATCAAACTCCGCAACAAAAACATGTGTTGGAGTTTGCTCCCCTAAAATGTGATCTTTGAAAAATATTGAAGACGGGGGCCTCCCTGGTGGTGCAGCGGCTGAGCGCTGGGTTGCGAAGCTGCCCGTGGCCTCTGCGGTGCAGGTTCTATCCCCGGCTGCTCCCCGGCCACCGGAGGAGGGTCCCACATGGTGCGCAGACCTCTCCTGCCGTCCGCTGCTCCCCTCAGCAGTGTACTTTGGTCCTTCTGCCTGCTCTGCTCCCCGCTCTGGCTCTGGTGAATTCTCTCACCCTCCCGCGCTTCTGACTGTACCCAGTGCATGTATAAACAAACAAACAAACAAACAAACAAATAAATAAATAAATAATACATGCCTCTAAAAAAAAAAAAAGAAAAATATTGAAGACGGTCTGAAGAGACAGAACTAGGGTGAGAGTGAAAATCCAGTGAAGAGGTCTTGAGATTGAAATATGCTTATTCTATTTGAGTAATGACAAAACCAAAAACAACCAGAATAGAGGGAGTAGAGCGAATAAAGGGGATATTTATAGGAAATTGCATATTTTGTTATTTTTCTCTATAGCTTTGGTAAATTGTAATATTATTAGAATCCTTTTTTTTAAATATCTTGATGGCTTTTGGAATTAGAGATAATCATTCATTTTAATGGTTATAGTTTGTCTATTTTTGATTAGTTTACTAGGTAATTATCAATTTTTGTTAGATTCTGTTACATTTGTCTTATAGCTCATTAATTTTCCTCTTTATTATTTCCTTCCAATATTTTTCTTAAGTGTTGGTAGTCCATTCCCAGTTCCTGAAAGGAATTTTAAGCTTGGTTTTTCAGCCTTTTATATTTTTTCTAATTTGTGAATTTTCCTCTGCTTGGTTTAGTCCACACATTTTTGATATGTTCTGTTTTATGATAACTATGTTTAAAATATTTTAAAATTTCCATTAGTTCTTCTTTCACTTGCAGACTATTTAAAAAGTGTATATTATCTCATGTCCAACCAGTATAATTTTTTCTAGTTATCTTTTTATTTCTCAATGTCTAAATTTTTTCTCTTGTGACCAGTCAATAGTATCTGCTTTTGAAACTTGTTGAATAACTTTTCACTACATGGTATATGGTCAGTTTGTATAAATGTATCATATGTACTTAAAAATGTAATTTCATCATTGGGTACAATGTTCTATTATGTCAGCTAAAATAGAACTATTTTTTTTGTTCAGACCAGTTAAGCCCTTCATGAATTGTTTTTAATGATTCCATCCAATAAAAATACTTGTTAGAGAGTTCCAGTTTAATTATGGAAGTTTTTATTTATCCTCCAAATACTGTTTATATTTCTTTGACTTAATAATTGAGATAACTCAGATATAGAATTATGATGTTTATGAAATGGGGCAAACCCAGAAAAAAAGAAATAGCCCAGTTGGTGAGTCCTCATATGCATGCTTAAGAATGCAGGACACAGAAGTAAAAATAATGTATTTACATAGAAAAGAGAGCAGAGAGAGAGACAGAGAGAGAGAGAGAATTTATAGGATGGCTTATAGTATAGGATGGCCTATAGCCAGATACAGTCCTACCCCACAGATGGTGAGCAGAGACCAAGGTGCACTCCAAATGCAGCCAAAAAGGAGACTGGACACACGTGTATTCAGTTTAAGTCCAGATATTTACTCAGCTTTGCTTCCCGTCTAGCTTCCAGCAGCCTCTCCCTGTTCAGGAAGTCAGGTTCATGGCAATGCTGGGAAGTGTAATCCTTAGCATCTGAGAACTTGGCAGCATTGAGATGGGGGTGCAGTCCTGAAAGACATCAGGAGGTGGAGTCCAGAAAGCTACACCTTCATTATGTGCTTGGAGTTTACTCTTCACTGTTTCTCCATCTTCTTTAAAAACGCCCTCTTAATCTCTTCTGACAATTATACTTCAGAGACAATTTTTCTGATTTTTCTGATTATGATGTTTATATTTGTAATTATATTTTTAGTGTTATATCTTGATTAATGTTTACGTATTATGTATTTTCCATTCTTTAATTTTTTACCTAACTCTGCCATTGCATTTAAAGTGTATTCTCGTAGGAGCAAAATAGAGTAGTATTTTTATACAGTCTTAAAATCTTAGCTTTGATTTAGCATAATTTAGTCTTTTCCAGTTAATGAAATTTCTGCTTCACTTTATTTCATGTGTTTCTCCTTTCTGGTTTTTGAAATAAGTAAGTTCAATATTTATAGGTCTTTGCTATTTATATAATTGTACTTAGATATAATTTTACAATTTTTGCAATTATCATATATTATGACTTGTTTCCTTTTCTCACGTTCTTGAAATTGTTACCCTTTTAAAACAATTAAACTCCATTTATTCCCCCCAGATCATTGCCTGTATTGTAGTTCTGTATTCAAAATCACTGTATTGTATATTCATTATTTATAGTCACACATATATTCACCCTTCCTGGTGTTCTTTAGTTTCTCCTGTATTTCTCTGTTTCAGTGTAGAATTCTTTTTCTGCTTGAAGAAATTATTTCAACATTTTTATATCAAAATCTGATATAGTGTGCCCTGAGGAAGGAGTCCTTTCATTTTCAAAGAGATGCATTTGGGATATGGTAACCCAGTGAATGTGGATTGTAAGCTCTGTATATGTAAAACATATTTATTTCATCATTTTTTCTCTAGTTTTTGTATCAAAGGACCATTTTTTCACTGGATTTGTAAATTTTTTTTGTGTGAGTTCATCTTGGATGGAACTCCACCCCCCCCCCATCTCCTCATGGGAATTTTATGTATGCTGAGCTTACAAAGTTTCTCATCACAGTGATAATTCATTGGTTTTTACTGGATGCTAGGATTTCCCCAGTGCATGATCAGTTTGTACATTAGTTTTATGACTCTGTCCTGTGACTGCACACATATATCTGATGGTGGCTTTAGTGGATTTGTGTATGAATCTCTTCTAACATACCCAGAATTTAGAGTCCGGCTTACTTGCTTTTTCATGCATAATGATGTTTGAAGTTATTGTGAGGTTTGTTTGAAGGTAGTGAACAGCAGTAGTTCCAGACTTTCTGACTTATACACGGTTCTCAGTTTCCAACTGGCCAATACCTAACCTTGCAGATATTTTGGAGCTATTCCCATTATTTAGAAACACATAGCTGACTTGATATCCAGAAATTCTTTAGCTTTATTCTTATACTTGAGAATTGTTCTTCAACTTAGCTATATCTTAACAAATTTATACCTTACATATTATTTGTCATTTTTTTGTATTTTTCACAGAAAGAGATCTCCATCTACCATGACCAGGAAGCATGTAAACATTTTAATGTCTATATAACATTCTGCCTTATTAGATCAGAAAGATTTACTATATTTTTAAAATTAAACAGATAACCTTTTTGTGTTAGAAGTCACTTTATTCTGAGTATTCAGAGAAATTTTACTGTTAAGAATTTTATAGGGGCCTCCCCGATGGCGCAGTGCTTGAGTACTGGGTTGCAAAGCTGCCTGTGGCCTCTGCGGCGCCGGTTTGATCCCTGGCTGCTCCCCGGCCACTGGAGAAGGGTCCCACATGGTGCGCAGACCTCTCCTGCATCCCTCTGCTCCCCTCAGCCGAGTACTTCGGTCCTTCTGCCTATTGTGTTCTCAGCTCTGGCTCTGGTAAATTCTCTCACCCTCCCGCTCTTCTGACTGTACCCAGTGCTTGTATAAATAAATAAATAAATAAATCTTAAAAAAAATATATATATAAAATGTTTAAAAAAAAAGAATTTTATAGATAGGTTAGACATGTAAGAGACTCTGGAAGCCTGTTTTAAAAATTTACATTTATAATTATTCGCATAAATTGTATAATTACATGTTTATATTTCTAGGCTATCATTTCTCTTTTATTGAAATAGAGGCATATAACTAGTGAACTTAAGGTATTGTTTGAAAACATGTTTAAAATTCAGTTTGAATGTAATCGGGTAAATATAGTTCACATTTTCTGGACACCATCATTATATCATTCTGAAATGATCTTTCTGTGTAGTAGATGAAACACATTTTGATTTTCAAAATTGCATTTTTATTTAAGACTCTGCATTGAATCTCATTTTGTGTTGGTCTTTATTTCAGGGAATTCCATCTATGTAATTCCTTTAAAGTATTCCTTATTGAGGATAAGCTAAATACCATGTTGATACAGTGCTATACTACATGACTTGTACATTTAAAGAACCAGAGCTACTGCTCTGTGAAAAATAACAACTTATAAGCATCTCCTGCTCAGGTCTTTGTTCAGGAATTCCTCTCTACCTTCTACTGCCTGGCTGATCTCTGCATACTCAGTAATACCACTGATGTGATCCCCTCTTGATTTTCCTGTCTTAATTTTCCTGTTTTTTTTTTTAATTCTCCCCAAATATGCTGTGTATGTCTTTATGTGCTAACATGTTATATGAGTATTTGTTGATTTCATGCTCTTGAAGGCACTCTAGCTTGTTTTCATCATTGTGCCTGGATACTTGTAACATATTACATTACTTATTCCTTTAAGCCTCAAGTTACAGTAGGATCCATAGGGAAATAGCTTACTTCATATGATACAATCATAGAAAAAATAAGTTACTTAAGACTGTGAAAAATTTTTAATCCAAGTAGTCTGGATAGTTGTTAAAATCAACATTTGGAGTCACACTATTTACTTTTGTTAGAATACATCTATCTGATCGCATAAAACCTCTGATTTCCCCACTATTTCACTATTGTTACATGTACCTTATAGGGGCTTAAGGTGATATCTGATCATCTTGATGAAATGTATTATTTCATGTTCTGGGGCAGCATGCTTGTTTCCAGATGAGAGATTCTGTTGACTCCTGGTGCATAACTTGATTCATTTTCAGGTGAAAAATTAGGAAGTTGTTTTGGTTTCCTTTGTATTTCCTGAAAATTTCATATTAAAGAAGTGTTCTATAAAGGGTCTGTATTATACTGATCTTTAAATAACAGCTGCGTTAAATCCTTTCCTCCTCTGACCTCTACCCCTTATTGTAATAAGAAACATGTGGGTTCTTGAAAGGAACTGAAAAGCTTGAGCTTTTAAACAGAATAATGGAAGTCATTTACATTAGTCATGGTTACAATTATTCTCCATAACTTTCAAGTCAAAGAAAATCTCCTTGGTGTGCCAAATGTAAGAACAATGAAATTCCAATTTATCAGAGTCCTAGTTGAAGATTCTGATTTAATACTTAAGTAAAAGAAGAGTAGGAATAGAAGGTTATTTTTGGTAGTTAAATTTCTCCATGGTCTGTAAGAGAGTCTATAACTACTATTCAAATTTCATAGACATGATTTTCATGTTTTAAGTCCTTAATTTTCCCATTATAAAATTAATAAAAACTTACATGAATCTGAAGCATGGAAAAAGAGGAAGAAATATCACCCATAATCTTATCACATAATATAATTGCTATCAGCAAATTAGTATAATTATTTGGTCTTTTTCTCTTATGAAAATGTGGTGGTATAGAATTTTTAATACTTGGTTGTGATCATATATCTATGTCCATATGTGTTCATCATACTTTAAAGTATTCCATATTGAATACCTATATAAATATATTTTGTGGCATAAAATATATGTAATTTATATTATAAATTACAATATTTATCATCATAATTGTTTACATGACTAAACAATAGTTACTGATTTCCTATAACCTGGTGAGGAATTTGGTGTCCCAGGAGGGGCTTCCCTCTGTTTCTGCTTCTAAATCAGAATCTCTTCTGTCATACAAAATTCTACATATGACACTGACCCTTCTTTACCATCTTATCCCTCACTGTCACTATAGTCAATTGATCTCCTTGATGCTTGTCCTCATTTGTGAAGGTTTTGATGACCTTTCTCACCTTCTAGAGTTCATTGTGATCATGGCAATTTTATATTCATAGCTTTAACCCGCCCAATGATGTTTAATTCTTTGACATTAATCTTGATGACCTCTACCTCTAACTTTCTCTCTATTCTTGTGGGAATACCTAGTCATGTCAGGAAACTTCACTTCTGAAATCTTAAATCCCCAAATCTCATTCTTTTACTCCTGTTGGCCAAGACTTTTAAAGAAAGCATCTGTTCTTTTTCTTCATGTATGACTCAGTTCTCCTGTCCCCTGTATTGGGCCCTCCAAATTACTGTGCTCCATTCTTTACTTATCTGACATAGAGTTTAACAAGGTCTATCTTTTCTTTCACTCTCAATTTCCTTGTCAACTTTTAAACCCTTTTATCCCTTTACACCTGATGTACAAAACCTCAATGCAAATGTAATCCAATTATTACTCTTCTCTGTTTCAGTCATCAGCTTGGATATCACTCAACTTGCATATTAGTGTGATTCCAGACTTATGCTCTCCATTCTCAGCTAAACCATATGTTCTCTGATCCATTTACATGAAGTATTCCCCTAGCACTTAATCACTTATCTTTCCTATTTCCCTCAGTTGCCTTTCCAAGCTTTTGTTTCTTTTCTAAGAAAGACTTTCCAGCTTCCATCTACCTTTAATCCATCCAGCAGATGACAGTGCCCCCATGAAAATATCAGAAAACAACTTTACAACTTTAACAAGCTATATCTACTAAGGTTCTCTAACAATTATAATCCATTGTGAAATTGTGGCCATTTTATTATTAAGATTAAAAGGAAAAATAGGAGCTCAGTACCACACAATCATTTCAACAGCATGTTAGAAATCCTAGCCAATGTAGTAAGATTAAGAAAATATATAAATATTATAAATATAGAAGAGAAAGAGTACTGTAGAAGAGAGAAGAATTAGAAACATGTGTCAATACAATTTTTATTCAGAAACAATATGTTTGCAGGTTACTGGAGGAAAAAAAGTAAAACTTACTAAAATGACTTTTTGATATTGACTGGTTCATGTAGCAAAGAGATCTATGACCCTGATGAAAAACCACATTAGCCAGATTTTTTTTTTTTTTTTTTTTTTTTTTATAGAGGCATGTTTTATTTATTTATTTATTTGTTTGTTCATTTGTTTTGTTTATACATGCACTGGGTACAGTCAGAAGCGCGGGAGGGTGAGAGAATTCACCAGAGCCAGAGCGGGGAGCAGAACAGGCAGAAGGACCGAGGTACACTGCTGAGGGGAGCAGCGGGTGGCAGGAGAGGTCTGCGCACCATGTGGGACCCTCCTCCGGTGGCCGGGGAGCAGCCGGGAATCGAGCCGGCGCCGCAGAGGCTGCGGGCAGCTTCGCAACCCAGCGCTCTACCGCTGCGCCACCGGGGAGGCCCCTAGCCAGATTTTAAATCTGTGTATGGTAATGGCATTATTGTCGTTATAGTGAAAGGAGTGGTGAAATATATGGGCACCCAAAGGGAAATTTTATTCCAAACATCAGTTCTGGGAATAGTAATAATAATAATAATTGAGTTTCATTTAATATTTTTGTGATACATGTAACCTCTAATTATGTATTTAAAAAAATTTCGGATGCTCAAGAGAATTTCAATATTCTTGGAAAAGAAGATACTTTCCTATAATCCTTCCTCCCTCCTTCCTTTCTTCTTCCCTTTATAACATAAGTTTAATAACTTGCAGATCTTGTTTACTAGGTTTTTGTTTTCTTAAGTCCTTGACTCTGCTCAATTAAAATTCACATTATGTTTAAGATTTTTAACACATGTTATTCCATTATTTAATGAAACCAGTAAAAAGTACAGGCTTTTTTAACTTTCATTTTTATTTACTTTTATTGAAGTAATGTTGCATCATACTAGTACATAATTTTCAGGTGTACAATGCTAAGAAACAACACATATATAGCTTTTCTCCTCTTCCTCTTCTTTCCTCAGCCCCTCTCTGTTTATTGTTATATCCTTCTTATCTTTCTGGTTCACCTTGATTTAACCTTGGATTTATTTCAGTTGTCTTACTAAGCCAGAAGTAGTAATAGGGCTTGTCGTCTGTCTCTTCATCCCTCATCCATCCTTCCATTCATACTGTCACAAAGTTCTTTAATCTTACTGTAGATTTGAAATTTCCACAAAACCTATTTTAATTTCTAAATGTATAGTGAAAATAGCACCTATATTTATTTCATGACTATTACTTCAAGAAGTTGTAGTTTTGAAATATTTACTTCACGTTTTGCCTAAAGAATATATATCTTCATTTCCTTGACAGGTGGTCAATAGCAGACTTTGACATTGTGCATAAAGTTTGAGTGAATAGGTGGGGATTTCAGATAAATTTCCAAATAATCTACATATTTACTCTCCAGAAGTGCCTCTCCTCAAACCTTATGGATCTCATTCTTAAACCTCTTTGGGGTTATAAAAAATTCATAAAACCCCTCTCTTCTCTCACTTGGAGTATCTCCACTAAATTCATATTCCCCCATGAATGATCTCTTTCCAAAACATGGAAGGTGATTTAGTCTTTTATTTAAATTTCATTTTTCGGGCCTCACTGGTGGCGCAGGGGTTAAAGACAGCGCTATCAAGCTGTTGCCAGCCACTGCAACATGAGTTCGCTCTCCTGCCAGGGAACTCATCCATGTGGTGCAGCAGACCTCTCCTATCTCACCTGCTGCTCCCTTCAGCAGTGTATTTCAGTAGATTTGCCTGTTCTGCTCCCCATTCTATCTCAGGTGAATCCTTTTATCCCCCTGCACCTCTAGCCCACACCCTTGTTAGTCTATGCATAAATAAATAAACCTTTAAATAAATCATTTTTTTCTTATAATTTTTTGGTTTCAGGAGAAAGTAAATGTCACAAGCAGTCAGCTAACCCTTTTCAACAAGAACAGTTCTACTAAATTGTTATCAGAATTAAAATAAACATTAACTGGAAATGAGTTCAAAATTGGGTTCAAATCCCCATTCTAACATATGTAGTAACCAGTTAGATGTCATCTTCAAGAAATCATTTCACCTGCCCAGGCCTTAATATTTTCATAATTAAAGTTAAATTTTACTAGACTATGAGAATTAGAGAATATACAATGAATTCAATACATACTGGATATATCAATGAATTTATTTGAAAAATATAACAACTTTATTGGAATTCTTGAAAGATTAGTGTTCTTTGTGTTAAATGGTATTTATTTGAGGGTATATCTTAATTAGTAAATTAATACGTAAATCTTTGACAAAAGAGCATTAGTGATTTCAGATTATCATTTTTACTAAAATTTAAAGCAAAATGTCTAATATATTGATGGATTTTTCATCTTAAATAATATTTCACTGTCACTATAGTCAAACCATCTTATTAACCAAGAAATATTTAAAGGAAATATTTCCAGTATTCCAAATATCAGTTAACTGCATGTCATATTAAAATAATATTTTTAAATTAAAATAATATTTAACAAAATTAAATTTCAAAGTTTTACAACTCAAAATTTAAGATTGAGAATATCCTGTATGTAATTCATTTTATTTTGTGATATTGCCGTGAATTTCACTTCATGTGACTTCAACAATATTTAACATAATTACTACTTTCTAAAATACTTTTCTATGTTGCAACTATTCATCTATCTTACATGACAATGAAAAGTAGTATGTAAAATGAATTCTTCAGTATGCCTTTTAAGAATTGGATAATCGATAAAAAATAACTAAAATATGAAATTGAAAAGCACCTTATACACATGCATTTTCTCCAAAAATTCCATCTATAAGAGCTAGATATCACTTTAATATTTACATATTTGAGTGGAAAAGTTGTGATTCTTTTTTCTAATCCTTCGCATAAATGTTTGCATTCTGATGTGTGATAATTAATATTTATGTTTTCTAGGTATAGCTTACTTGAGTGGAATGTGTAGTGAAAAAAGAAAATGCATTATTGCTGAAGACAATGGCCTGAATCTTGCATTTACTATTGCTCATGAAATGGGTCACAAGTAAGTAAAAATTCTGAGTGCCCTAGTTTTGTATTTTATATTATTAGATCACAAGCATATCTTGTATTTTTGCTTTAGTCTTCAAGTTTTTGAAAAGTAGGAAAACAAGAAGAGGTAGAGGTCATATAAATTTAAAGTATCTTCTGAATGTTGCAACCATTTGTGAAATGTTGACTAAAGTCTTATGACATGATTACAATTTTTATCAGGATAACATCATGGCACATGCTTGTTTTCACTACACTTTTCTAAATGATGTAGATGTTGCAATAGTTATGATAGTACAAACTTGTGAATATTCAAGCATCCAAGAAAAACGTGTGATACATATAAGTAACAATACTGCCAGCCTATGTTTTTTAGTACCAGATACAGAAAAGGAGTTTTCTGCATGGTTTAAGTAGTAATATATCTGAAAGAACTAAATTAGACACACAATCAATCTGCAATGTGTAGATATAATTTCATCTTTGGTCTTTCAATCTTCTGTTGAGTGTTCAGGAATATAAGGAGTTTGTTTTCAAAACAAAAGAAACAGGAAGATAAATATATGTGAAAATCACCATCCTTTAGGGAAAGTTTACAATGGAATAATCTCATTCAATATTGTACCCAGGAATGAAAGGATTTAGATTTTTTTTTGTTTTTTTTTCAAGATTTATTTTTATTTATATAATAGCTGGGGTACAGGCCAGAGGCGGGGGAGGGTGAAAGGATTCCCCTGAGACAGAGTGGGGAGCAGAACGGGCAGATGGACCGAAAGCACTGCTGCGGGGAGCAGTGGGCGAGATAGAAGAGGTCTGCCACACCACATAGGTGTCTCCCTGGCTGGCTGGGAATCGAACCCGCACTGCAGAGGCTGCAGACAGCTTCACAGCACTGTGCTCAACCTGCTGCACCACTGGGGAGGCCCAGGATTTAGATTCTTAATTTCAATGTAATTTTCATAATTTAGAGATATTTCAGTTTAATCATACTAAGTAAAACCATGTGCACTACTTGAATGAAAAATTCTGAGAATGATGTTCAGAGGCAAGAGGTTATTGTTAAAAATTTTAAGACAAGTACAATTAATCATAAATACAGTTCTTATAAATTAAGGAAGGGCAAGTTTCTTTATTAAAATTTTCACTCTTAAGGTGTGCATTAACAGCTTGCTATACGAGCAATCTGAGTACGTTTTCATGAAACAGACATTAAATAGATTGAAAAGTATCCTGAATAGAATATTCAGTTTAATAGGTAATTTTACATTTTTTAAAAGCCGATATGTCCGAATTAATTTCTTTAGTCTCTGTTGTATTTTAAAATGTAGAAAGAGCTCTTACTAAAGAAACCAACCATATTACAAGTTACTTTGTTAACATGTAAAGGCTCCATCAAGAAGCTACAACTACTTAAACTGGAAACTAAATGAGATAATTTTAAGGAAAGGCCACTTCAGCTTTATGTAGCAGAAACATTGGTTTATGACCAGAACTTGGTTTGGAATGGCTAAAATGGTAGTAAAATATTATTTTATTTGACTTTTATAGCGCTGAACCCAAAATCAATAGATTTGTGCCAAAAGTATGTGTAATGCTTGATGGATTAAGACCAGGACATGTGATATATGTTGAACTACTTAGTTGCTAAAAATTCCCCTTACCAATAAGCAATGTGTGTCTCAAAAGTAGAAGCTAGTATTTCTTGTTGCAGAGAGTAAAAGATACTAGCAGTGAGAAAATTGGTCTTTCTATAAAAATAAATAGGTGAAAGTTCATCTAAATTGTATCATCACCATGCAATGTAAGATATAAAGCATAATGAAAGAAAGTGTAGGAAAGAAATTCAAAAAAGATGTTCAGATACACAAAGAGGGAAAGTTTTCATGGAGTTTATATACTTATATCTGTAGCTTCCGTGTATGTGCATACACAGAAGACAGACTTTTTGAGGTATAATTGAAAACTACTCTAGTGAAATAGTTGTTTTTTTTTTCCTTTTGCATTTCTTTCTTCTGTAGTTACTTCCAGTAATTTTCCTAGTAAAGGAAGAAAATGAATCATAATTCTGCAACCCACAATCTTTCAATTGCAGAATCATTCTATTTAAATTTGTCAGTTCAGGAATACCTCTGTAATCAACATGAAATGGGTCCAAACTGATTTGATAGCTTATTGTCTTGAATTTGATTTCTGTAAATTCCCAGAGCAACTGCACATATACCTGGAAAAGTCAAAATTCACCACCAAGTATTTAAAAAAGGACTTGCGGGAGTGAAAATTTGAATAATTAAAGAAAACCACTAAGTTACTCTCTTTACTATCACAAAGGAAACTTAAACAATGTCAACAAAATGTATTGACTTTTTCCTTTGGGGAATTAACTATTTAAAAAGGCTTATATGTAACTATATACAAAAGTCTGTTAAAATCTCTAGCAAGAAAAAGAAAATAAAAAACTTATATTAAGATTTTATGATTCTTGCTCAAAATTGTTTTCCTTTCTAAATAATAGCTCAGGAAATGTTTGTTTCTTGTAGCTAAGTTTCAAATAGGGAATGTTATTATTGGTTTTGTTGTTTCTACACTAATAAAATAGAAATTGAGGTCTTCATTAATTCACTGTGGTAAAGATTAAATCTTTGTATGCAGGGCCACCTTAGAAATTTTTCATTAATTTGATAGGATTTGTTGAGCAAACAGATGTATGCTCATACTCACTATATTATGTATATATATATATATATGATCTTTATGATCAATTTGTTTAAGTTACCTTGTTAATTACAATGAAAGGCTGGAGATTTAAATCAGCAGAGCAGGGAAAAAACCTGTCGGTCCAGGAGACGCACATACTTCCAACTGCCCTCTCCCAGTATAGTAATGCAGACTTTACTCAGTTCTTTCAACAGTCTTGTGTAAAAATACAGAGTGTATTATTACCAGCCAGAGATGCTAACCTAAGGCTTGGTGTCCAGGATTTTTATTGGAATTTGATCAGATAAAGATGGTTAGTTGCCCATAAGGCGAACCTTCAGTTTCCATCCCTCCTAGAGGTCAGTTGACTGTGAGTCAATTGTTAGCATAAGTTATCAGGCATGATCAAGGGGTCCCAGGTAAACAAATGCTCTTATCACGCAAGATATTCTAGGAACTGAGTTTACCTTCCAGAAGCCAAATACAAAATTTTTCTTTGAAATATACAAGTTTTGAACCACCCAGACTTGTAAAGTTAACTCTTTACTGCACAATTGCACAATATTTTTAAAGTCTTACAATCTCACATTTGTATTGTTAGTCTATCTAATAGAAATAATATCTTATTAACAGACATTGTGCTAAATATTATATATTCATATCTAATTCATTTTCACAAAAAATTAATGTTATCATTTTACACATGAAGAAAGTGAAACTAATAGATTAATTTTTCAGGAATTCTTTTGATATTGAAGACATACTTTTTGATCAAATATAACTGTTAGTTACTGACCTTCATTTTTTTAGTAGTCAGAGCTCCCAGTTACCTTGATAACTTTTTAAATTAAAAGTGTTTTCTCTTTCTAAGATTAGGGAAAAAATGTCCACTTTCTCTCTCTCTCCCTATCTCTCTACACTTAACACTGGAAGGCCATCTACTCGATTTTTTATATTTGATTTTCTCATGAACTGCTCATTAAATCTTAACTGTTCAAAATCAGTGTTGATGGAATAAGGAGTTAGGTCAGAATGTAGCACACTGCCTGCTTCATTTAAAAACCTTGAAATAGAAAACAAAAGTCAGTTGATCTTAAGCTGTGTGCTTAGTGCTATAGGAGATTTACATTCTAGCACCAGCTACTTATCTACATCCAAATCTATGAGAGTCCACCTAAAGGCATCCAGCACACAGAACACACTCTGAGTAGCCCTGCCACTTATGCACTTACCCATACTAGTCCTTATTGCAGAGAAGTCTCGTTTAAACTTGAGACAACAGCTTTCTTATATTAGTGTGAAAGATGGTCTGTCCTTGAATTGTGTATTGCTGTCGTCAAATATTCATTAAATGCTTTTTTATTTTTAATGAAGTATTTGTAAATTCCGTGATGCAATCCATTGCAGATAATAGATGTTGCTCTTTTGTGCAAATATTTATTGCTGTTTAGGACTTTTGTGTATACAGTCACCCACATGTGCGCGCGTGCGCGCACACCCACGCACACATATATCACATTGTTTTTTTCTTTAGGATGACAAAAAATTCAGTCCTCTATGAATTCCAATTAAATGTAAAACCGTCCCATTAATATCAGGTAAGCTATTACTAAGATTTGGCAACAGGATTTAGCTATCGTAAATTATATAAGTTTCCAGGAAATAATAATATTAAAGATGTTTTAAAGATTTATTTATTTATGCATAGAAGAACTGGTTGTAGGCCAGAGGTGCGGGCGGTGAGAAGATTTGCCAGAGACAGAGTGGAGAGCAGGTCAGGCGAATCGACTGAAATACACTGCTGAGGGCAGCAGCAGGTCAGACAGGAGAGGTCTGCTGCGCCATGTGGGATGGAACTTATGTCACAATGCCTGGCAATAGCTTGATAGTGCTGAGACTTTTACCCCTGCACTAGCAGGGAGGCCCCAAAGACATTTTTAATAACAGGAAGGTCCCAAAGATACATTTTCCCCCACAATATCCATGCCTTTATTTTATTTTTTTTGCATACCAAGAGTTTTAAGTTTATTTGTTTTTATATTAATTTTTTTTATGTTTTACATCATTTTCCATTTTTAAACAATATTTGCTTCCCTCCACCCCCTCAGGTGTAGTTCCCATAGAGTTTCCTTCAATGCACCCGTGCATCATCACCTCAGTCCCTTGTGCTCCTCCCTCCCTCCCTCTGATCCCTCTCCCTCCTCCTCCCCTGCAGTATGTCTCTGATTTATAATTGTCTGTTTTTGCTTTGTTGTCTACTGTACTGTTACTATTTTTTTACACTGATGTCTTATTTGGTTCCTCTATATTCCTGCTATAAGTGAAACCATCCGATATTTTTCTTTTTCTTTCTGACTTATTTCATTGACCATAATTCCTTCAAGTTCCATCCATGTTGCTGCAAGTGGCATGAGTTTATCTTTTGATTGCTGAATAATATTCCATTGTGTATACATGCTACATCTTCTTGATCCAGTTATCTATTTTTGGGCATTTGGGTTGTTTCCAGGTTTTACCTATTGTAAATAGTGCTACAGTGAACATAGGTGTACAGGTGTTCTTTTGAATCAATGTTTTTGTGTCCTCCACAAAGATATTTTTAATAACATAGCACTGTGAGCATTTTGTGATTTGGTCAAATTTGGAGATAGATTAACAAGCCTTTTCATTAGGCTTAGTATATTGAGACCAAAGACTTCAACTCCCACCTGTAGAAGGGAGTCAATAATATTTGCTTTATTTTAGAAATGATTGCAAAATCTCATACAGCTAGGGCATCCCAGGTGGCGCAGCGGATGAGCGCTGGGTTGCGAAGCTGCCTGCAGCCTCTGCAGCGCCGGGTTCGATCCCTGGCCACCGGGCGAGGGTCCCACATGGTGCGCAGACCTCTCCTGCCACCTGCTGCTCCCTTCAGCAGTGTACTTAGGTCCTTCTGCCTGTTCTGCTCCCTGCTCTGGCTCTGGTGAATTCTCTCACCCTCTCGCACTTCTGACTGTACCCAGTGCTTCTATAAATAAATAAATAAATAAATAAATCTTTAAAAAAAAAAAAAAGCTCATACAGCTAATAAGTGCCTTGAGTAGAT
Source organism: Talpa occidentalis (assembly GCF_014898055.3). Taxonomy (NCBI): domain Eukaryota; kingdom Metazoa; phylum Chordata; class Mammalia; order Eulipotyphla; family Talpidae; genus Talpa; species Talpa occidentalis. The sequence goes on along the minus strand of NW_023601322.1, from coordinate 76,617,883 downwards.
GTTCAAAGCCAAATTTGTTCAAATCCAAAGTCCATATTATTAATTGCTCTATTATTCCAGAAATGTTGAATGGTACTTGTAGCTAACTTAATTATGCTGAAATTACTTTTGGATTCACTGTATATTCTCTCTCCTTATCTTGCCTCTGTGCCTACTTCACATATGCACCCTTTTATTCTCAACACTGAAACTACCTTAGAGTTCTTATAGTGTTCTAGTGTATCACTTACCACACCACAAGACAATGGCATCTTCTACTTTCTCTGCTTTACTTGCAATCTTCAGTAATTATCTCCTGATGATCATAATTCATATACTATATCAAAAACTATTTACCACAGGAAGTGTCCAGGTGGCCAATCTCTATGAAGCACTTGAATGACATCTTTTTAAACATTTATATGTTCATCTATTATTTATGTCATAGACTGTAAGTTCCAAGAGGTAATTAACCGGATCTATTTTTTACTATCCTGGGATTCTTCATGCTTTTGATAGTGCCTAGTATGTATTCGACTATATATATATATATTATATATAATATATATATATTTATATATATAAATAGTTGCTTTATTATATCAATTGTCATGTAAAATATTCTTAAATATAAAATGTCAGTGAAAATTTACTAGAGAAATGATGCTGTGTGCATATTGAATTGCTTGGTAATCTTTTATTGTATGAAACTTAGTAAGCTTCAGGTAAAATTTTCTGAAAAGTAATATTGTGGGTTTTTAAAATTGACCCAAGGCCATAGAGAGTGGGACTTCATTCCAGTTGCATGCACAGAAATGAATCCCCACATCCTAGGGTCGCTCTCCCTGAGGTCTTTTTCATAGTAAATGGAAGCTTCATTCTTCTGGTTATTCACCCAAAACTGTGATGTTTGTTTTGAGCTATCTCTAATTCTCTTTGTCGGTATTCAGTTCATCAGCTTTTGGTTCTACCATCATAATACATCAAGAATCTAATTACAGCTAACTAATTGCCCTGCTACCATACAAGATCAGGTCACCATCACTGCACATCTAGATTGTTATGGTAACTTCCTAAAAGATTTTTGCCTAGCCCTTCTCTTTCATATTACATTAAACAACCAATAACCAAAAAATGTATATATCTTAAGAAGAAATACATGTATTTATAAATTTACAAACATACTTTAAAAAAACTTAGATCAAAGAAGATCAAAGAAAATCATTAGGGAAACCAAAGTATTTTCAGGTTTAAGGAATAAACCTGATATACTACTACTACTGAGTAGTACTATACTACTACTGAGCCAGTTTGTACTACAGATAAAACAGCACAAAGAGGCAAATGAGTAGCTTTAATACTTAGGTAAAAATTAAATGATGAAATTAATTTTATAATATAAAATTTTATATTGTAAAAAATAAAAAGCCAGAAAAATAACAAGATAAATTGGAAGAGAAAAATGAAACAATAGGAACTGATAAGAAATGCAGTTAAAATGAACAACAAAGGTGAAAATAGACTAAAGAAAATGCAAGTAAAATTTATAAATATAAGATTTATCAGGGAAAAAAGGCATAACCCAAAATTATGGGAAATGATAAAAGGAGGCATAACAGAATGCAAATATTTAAAATATAGTTACAAAATACACTGAATACTTCCATCGCAAAAATTTAAATATGAAATTGAGAAAGTCTAAGAAAATATACTGTAAGGACATAAAGCTCTGTAGCCCCTTAAAAAAATTGAATTACCCAAAGAAAACATCAGTGCACACAGAAAAATAGGTCCATAAGACAAACAATAATGTTAGTACTTATCTAGTATCTCAAGAAAATGAAAGAACCCTCCAACTCACTTTTAGAGACTAGTATTGATAAAATATGAAAATAAAAAGGGTCAATTATAAATAAAGAAAATAAAAGTACTTTCTTAATAGAAAATGATGCTAAAGTAATAAACATTTCAAAATAAAGTTTCTCTATAAACAAGCAAATGTAATACATACAAAAGATAAAGTTGGCATCATATAAGGCTAGGAGAAGTTACTTATCATTTAAAAATCTTTAATTAAGAAAGCAGCAAACGTCTTTCTATATCTACTGCTATATTTGTACTGGCGATTAAAACAAGGGCAGGATGCCAGAAAAATAAATAAGGTTAAGAGGTGAGAATGAAAAAGTAAGACTGTTTATTAACACACATATGATAGCCTACATAAAAACATGGTATCAAGTAAAAGCAACTGTGCAATTAATTGATATGTTTAATAAATCATTGGATGTAAGATAATACACAAAAATTGACTTAACACAAACCCAAACTATAATTAAAAAGAGCAAAGTAGCAAAAACAGACAATTACAAATCAGAGACATACTGCAGGGGAGGAGGTGGGAGAGGGATCAGAGGGAGGAGCACAGGGGACTGAGGTGATGGTGCACGGGTGCATTGGTGAAGGAAACTCTATGGGGACTACACCTGAAGGGGTGTGGGGAAGCAAATTTTGTTTAAAAATGAATAATGATGTAAAAAATTAAAAAAAATTAAAAAAGAGCAAAGTACTTACTGTAACACTAGTAAACACAATATTCATAGGAGTAAATCCATAACAAAACAGGGAAACATACACCCTTGTGAAAAGCTTGTTGAATAAGCTTTCAATGTATCAACAAAAATGCCATGTTTATGAAGAAAGTGTAATATCTTTCAGATGTCAATTATTCTGTTAATGATTTAGAAGTTCCTGGAAATTCCAATAAATATTTCATCATGGCTTTATTTGCTGCCAAAAGATTTCCAAAATTTACATATATAAGTGCAAGTAGTCAAAATATTCTTGGAGGAAGAATTATATAGGAATGTTACCTATCAAAAGTCAAAACTTATGATGCTGTAATAATTTGGACATTTGTGTGTAGAAAGACTGTTAATAGAACAAAATAGTTATAAGTAGACCCATCGCTACTTAAATATCTGATATGATTAAGAGACAGTGGAAGACAACTAGAGAAAAGTTGACTTTTTAGAAAATATGGTGGTGCAATTAATTTCCACATTTATAAAAATGATATGGAATATCCACACAGATCATTTCTAAAAATCAATTTTGAATAAAACAAAGGCTGATATTTCACAGAGAAGCATTTTAATAGGAAATATATAAAACTGTAAGATCTCCAGATTAAGTAAATTATAATTTCAAGGAAAAATATATAGCAATCAATGATTAATCACAGTGAAAGTATTTGCTCTATCTTGACAAAGTAATATTTTCTCAGTGTAAAAAGAGTTCATGTAAGTCAATATGAAATGACCAAAGGTCAAAAAATGGCAAAGATTATATCCTTAGTCACTCCTGATTTATACCTAGCTTATAATATTTATAGAATGCAACTTAGACCACAAAGCAATTTTACTTTTCACTATTGGGTTACAGAAATGTGTTATGTAAATTTAAATACAGGGCTGATTGTGAATAGAGACGTTTACCTCATTTTGCCAGCTTTGAGAATAATACATTTTAAATAATTTAATTTATATTGCTGTTTCTTTGCTTTTCTGGCTTATGGGTTAAACAACTTGCCTTCTGCTGACGTGGTAAATCTAGTCCCATTACTTTAAGGTGATATTTAGCCACTAGAGATAATAAAGGACTTGGTCATTTGGCTCAGTGCTGTCTTTTCTTAATTACAAAAAGTGTCCTTTTTGGGCCTCCCTGGTGGCAAAGGGGTTAAAACCAGCACTATCAAGCTACTGCTAGCCTCTACAACAGGAATTCAATCCCCTGTTGGCCAGGGAGCAACCCAAGTAACACAGCAGACCTCTCATGTCTTACCTGCTGCTCCCCTCAGCAGTGTATTTCAGTAGATCTGCCTGTTCTGCTCCCCACTCTGTCTCTGGTGAATCATCTCACCTCCTGCACTTCTGGCTTACAACCCAGTTCTGGTATGCATAAATAAATAATTTTTTTTTTAAAAAAGTGGCCTTTTGAAATACGTCATAACCTTTGAAAAATAGTATGGACATAAAATATTTGTTTTGAAATCACTGTATGATACACTTTTTGTAATTTGATTTAACACATTTATCATAATATAACATAAATAGTATAAAAAAGTAACCAAAAGCGATAGATATCTGTATTTTTGTAAGTTAAAAATGCAATTGATATACATACAATTTATTTACTGATTAAAATCTCATGTGGTAATTAGATTGTCTACTTTGTAGGGATGTTGAATAGGTAAAATTACATAAATTAGGAGAAAGTACTATGAACCATGCTATTTCAGAAACAGAATTGTTTTTTATAAATATGACTGTCTTTTATTTTTTATTTATTTTTAAAAGATTTGTTTATGTATACAAGAGCTTGGGTACAGTCCAGAGATGCAGGGGGTGAGAGGATTCACCAGAGACAGAGTGGGGAACAGAACAGGCAGATTGACCAAAGTACACTGCTGAGGGGAGCAGTGGGCAAGACAGGAAAGGTCTGCTGCGCCATGTGAATAGCTCCCTGGCCGACCAGGGATCTAACTCATGCTGCGGAGGCTGAGGATTGCTTCATAGTGAGGTGCTTAACCCCTTGAGCCACCAAAGAAGCCCAGAAACAGAATTTTTTGATATGGCCAAAAATGTATATGTGTTTGTGAGCTTTGGCTTTTCTTTGTTTTGATTTTGGTTTTGCTTATGGAACTATGCAGAAAGGACTAATCTATATTACTGAACAGTGGTGAAAAGACATAACTTTTCCATTAATAGTTTGGGATTTCTCAGAACTGAGAGGCTGATGAGTCAATAAATATACAAAGTTAGTTTCTAGAAGAAAATAATTTTTAGGGTTGCCACTATGTAGTTTTAAATATTGCTAGGGAGTCAAGAATGAAAATACCTTGATCCTAGTCTTTGAAAGCAATGCCATTTAGAGCCTCCCTGGTGGCGCACGCAATTGAACACAGTGCTGTGAAGCTGTCTGCAGCCTCTGCAAAGCCAGTTCAGTCCCCTCCGCCTGAGGAGATACCCACATGGTGTGGCAGACCTCTCCTGTCTCGCTTGCTGCTCTCCTCAGCAGTGTATTTCAGTCAGTCTGCCTGTTCTATTCCCCACTCTGTCTCTGGTGAATCCGCTCACCCTCCCGCACATCTGGCCTGCACCCCAGCTCTTGTATAAATAAGTAAACCTTTTAAAAAATGCCATTTACATACATACTCAGCTGGATTTTGTTCCTGTATAGAACCAAAGGTAGGTTAGGACCTGGTTATGACACCACTTTTACAGTCCAGTCATCTGGGATCCAGAAAAGAAGGCAGTTGAATTCCAGAATTAGAGAAAATTTATTAGTTTGGGTCAAGGAATATCAATGCCTTTACTAAGTAAAAGAGAATACAGTTTGATGACTACATTAATATAGATGGCAAAAATATATTTTTACTGTTTGGTACATGGTGTTATTTACTAGATGAAATAAACTATGCGGGAATGAAATAAATTATATATTAGTCATGAGTCTGTGTTGAAGTCTGGTTATAAACCTATAACCAGTTCATGCAAGTTTTAAAGTCGTGGGTTAGAAGCACCAAATCATTCTTTAGGACTATTTAATCTGGTAGTTCAGTAAGAAGGTAGCATATGCCCTATCTGGAGGAGTCCTTTTCAGAATGGAATCAAAATTTTGCCTTTTGTTTTGCATTGATGTGTATTAGTAGATTTACTATAAGAGAGGATTTAGTCTAAAGTGAGAGTCAATAAAAGAAATAAATAAGAAATGGAGATAAAGGCCATCCATTATCTTCTAGTTCTGTTAGGATGAGAAATACATGAAATAATAACAGGTGGCTACAATAGACCAAAAGCAAATAATCCTCTTTTTTACTGCTAGAAATATTGTGCTTGTTCAAATGTTCAGAATAATTATTCCATAATTAATATTCCTTGACCATAAGATTGGTAGAGGCTACCTATAAATTTACCATCCTTTCACTGTACTCTTCAGAATTGCTTTCAGAAAAGTTACAAGTATCTTCCTCTAACACACCTGCTTTGTTTTAGGTTAGAGATAACCCAATGGGCAGATGAAAGAGAAAGCTTATTGGAGATATACTGACTTGAACATGAATTTCTTGGCATGCCAGCATCTTACTGAATGAGCCTTAGGCAATTCAATTTGTCTGTACTAATTTTCTTCATCCCTATATTCTGGATAATATTCCTCTTGCGTTTATAATTTAGGTTGGTGATGCTCTAGTTGCATGGCACAGTGGTTGACACACAAAATGAATGAATGATAGTAATAACTAGTAATACTATAAGTGTTTTCATAAATTTGTTAATGTTAAAAGATGTTCATCCAGTGGTGGTTCATCTCTCTGGTCCTTCAAGGGGTGGTTCTATTTTCTTCAGATTTCACACTGCATTAGCAGGTAGTGTGCTGATCATGGAGATTTTCTGTGGATCACTAACTTGGTTTTGTATTTATGCTTTATTTAGACTGTCAGTGATGCCACCCAAGTAATAGGTAGTTTGTCCATGTTAATAATCCTAGTGAAACTGCAGACAGCATGGATGAGGCCTGCATTTTTCTCCAGATGCAGGTTTGGAGGTCTTAGTAGATGGGAGAGGGGAAAACAGTCATCCAGCTAATGAATGGCCATATATGAAGTGGCTTTTTCTTTGTATTCTCAAACTTAACCTTGGAAAATGTATGGTCTAGAAAAAGGCCAGCCACCTTTATTGAGCAGATCATGTATAGACTCATTAGGCTTATAGTTTCTCTAGTTAGTAAAGAGATCATAATTCTAATCCTCCATCTTATTACAGAATGCTTAGTTGCTCCTATGATTCTGTATCAGTTGATGTGTAGACATTTATTTATAGGTGTTGAACTAAATAGGTCAAGGAATTGAAAAGAAAATATAACAGTTCTTGTTATCTGAAGAGTTAAATTCTAGTGATGACGGTTGACATACAGTGTTTAAAACTCACCGCAGTAGAGGTATTTCTGTATGTCATAGGTGCCATGTATTTAAAGGCATGGAAGGATCATGAGAAATATATGCTAGAATTTATTAGTGATTCCTTTAAGGAAAATAAATTCTTATAATGTGATGTACTTTTGTAAATACAGAACTGGGGAAAGCATTCTGAGAAGAACTGTAAGTTCTAAGAAAAATTAGGTCAATCTACAGATTGCCTAAAAACAAATAGCATGAAAATTTTATACTGTAGCTGGCTCAGAAGTTTGCATCAAAATCCCCTAGAATAGGGCCTCCCTGGTGGCATAAAGGGTTAAGTTTCAGCACTATAAAGCTGTCAGCAGCCACTGTAACACGAGATAGATCCCCTGGCAGGGAGGTGACAAGCATGGCATGGCAGGGCAGACCTCTCCTGTCTCACCCGCTGCTCCCTTAGCAGTGTATTTCAGACAGTCTGCCTGTTCTGCTCCCCACTCTGTCTCTGGTGAATTCTCTCACCTCACCACATCTCTGATCTACACTCCAGCTCTTGCTCTTGTATGCATAGATAAGTCCATCTTTTTCAAAAAATCACCTAGAATGTGTTAAAATGCAACTTTTCAGAATAACCTCTTTTGATCTGTTGGGATAGACCCCTGGAATCTGTCTTTTTCTCAAGCCATCCTCATATCCTGTAATTCTAATATATGCACGTCGTGCATTATTAACATTTTCATTTTCATTGTTTGCCGAGGAAGATGAAAAGATTTTTCCTGGGAAACTAGCTCTTTTGTATTAATATATTCATAACAAATTATAGTAATTAAAGCATGGTTTAATGAGGCCAAGTATTAAGTCAGAAAATCAGTCTGGCAGACCTTACAATCCAGAATTGAAGAGAAACAATTTGTTTTGATTGATAGTAGTGAAAGAAAGGGAGGGGAGTGGACAGAGAGTATAAGGAAAACATAATTAACAGGACCCAGGCATCTATGAGCTAAGAGAGGGTAAGGGACAGTGTTGCAATCCCAGTAGTTAATAAACTCCTTATGACAAGGAACCGTATCTTACTCAGTTTTCTGACTCAACGTACCTTAGTACGTTGTGGGTTCTTAATAAGTGTTGAATTACTTGATTAATATATTACACATCATATAGAAAATTCAAGAGAGATCTTTTTTTTTTTTTTTTGCTATCTCTGTTTTAACCCTATAATTTATCTTCACCTTATTGCTGACTTGTTTTACATTGCCTTTGGCTTCACTAACAGAAGTATGTATTTTTTTTTTGTGCAAATTGAAATGATTTGAAATATAAAAAGTAACAAAAGTATCTCATATTTCCTAATATCAGGCATTTTCCCCAATGAGAACATAGTAGTGAAGGTGCATCAAATCAGATATAGTTACAGAATTATGTGAAATTGTCATCTCATGGAAATATCATCCACTCTCAGTTAGAAATTGCGAAGTTTCCTTTTTAAAATTATTTTTCCATAGAATATATGTGTTTTGATTGGAAATATATACCATGACAAAATCGTGAATGCATCCAGAATAAAATAGTTTACTCTTTTAAAATATTAGTGTTTACAAATCTCATCCTTTCCAAATTATCTCCCAAAGATGTGAGTGAATTCATTAATGTCCTCTTCTCTGACTCTTTAGACATCAAAAGGGACCATCTTCAGAATCCAAATGTTTCTCCAGCTTTCCGCAGGATATCACAAAACTTCCTGGCAGGGGCTTTTAAACAAGTTGAGAACTTTTATAAGATAAAAATATTTTTTCAGTTGACTTGACAACCATGTACAATATTAGTGGAGAGTTTATTTGCCCAAGGCTCTTTGTCAAAATGAATTTAAACCGAGATTATTAAAATGCAGCTCAGTTGCATGGTGTGAGCAGAGGTGTTGCTCATGTCTTACTTGGAGAATGTTTTCCATTTGATGTGTATGAGTTGGTTAAAGTGCTAGAAATATAGAGGTACATTACTGCTAAAAGAGAGGAGACATTTAAATTTTTTTAACAAAATAATAAATCATATGTATATGTATAAAAGAAGAGTTTTGATCCAGAGAATGAGAAGCACTCTATTTCTGTGGTTTGCAGTGCTGTGTGACCATCAGATTGCCTGCATCTGTGTCACGGCCCAAACATTTAACTGACAGCTTCCCTCATCAAGGAAATAGAAGTTGTGATAATAGAAACATAATGGGGGTATTGTAAGGATAAATGATATCATTATTATAAATGATTAATATAGTGTGTGGCATAGATCAAGATTTTATTTCAGACCTGTGAAATCACTACTAAGCAATGTCTTCTGATAGTTCCAGACGTGTGGCAAGGAAAAAAAAAAAGAAAAAAATGCCTGTCCCAATTTAATGATACCTTCTCTGTTATGAATTAAACAGCTTTAGGAAAATTTCACTAATGGTAAACAATGCTTGAGTCACCAGATCTCTCCATGGCTATAGCTAATTCCTTACGTGAGAATCAGCATCCCAAAAGGAAAATGATCATCTGGATGAGAAGTTGTAATCTTCCCAATTTGGAAAATCACATTACACTACTTTGGGAAAATGTCCAAATTGCTAAATCTTGGAAACAGTTCTTCTCCACTCGAATGGACACATTATTTAAGAAGTTTTATTACTTATGAAAAAGACCAGTTGCCTCTCAAAAATAATAGCATTTGTGTATGGTTTGAAAGATTGCTCCACCACAGATGGAACAGTTGAGCGTATTCCACATGGCAGTGACTTGACATAACAGGGTCACCCAGAAACTGAGCTGTAGCCAGAATCCAGGGTGGTGGTGAGATAGTAGTGTTGGCACGGATTACACTAACCCTATAGTTAGAAATGCATTAAGGCATCTCAGTCAGTCTGTGAGATTGTGCCACCCGTACAGTTTCTTTTTTAACTTTAACATCCAAAGCGAATTCTTGCCATTATTACTTGTTTTTTCTCCAGTCCATGTTTTCGCCAAAGACAGCAAACAGAGCAGATTACTTTTGGTGATGTTTGTCGTTATTGGGATTTTTTTTTTTTTTTTGACAAATTAGAGTAAGATAGAATTTTCTTGATTTCTTTCAGTTTGTCAGGTTTACCAACGCAATAAAAAGAGTAAGCTGGGTTTTCAATGGTATTTCAAGCACTGTGCCAGGCATTTTATGTCATCTTTGTATAATCTTCACAGCTAGAGGGGTGTATTTCTAAAATGAGGACACTGAGGCACGTTTATTTCTTCATTACCATTTAGCTTCCTCCTATCATATGAATAAGGGAAACGTGTAGAATTCAGAGTTCTAACTCCATCATCTATTACTCTACTGGATCACATCATCTCTTGCTTTTATTCTTTAACTTCCAAGTATGAAAACCATTTTTCTCTCTATTATCTGTCAGTCATTCTATTAATGGTTCAATACCAACCTATTTAATGATATTAACTGGGCTTGGAAAGAGTAATATGATTCATCATATTGCTGAGTTATTCTAACCTGAAAGTGAAAAATGATACTCAGTAGTGTATTTTTAGCTTTTCTGGGCAATTTTTAAACAGTTTTCATAGTAAAAGTTAGAAAATATAGGGCCTCCCCGGTGGTGCAGTGGTTGAGCGCTGGGTTGCGAAGCTGCCCGCTGCCACTGCAGTGCTGGTTCGATTCCTGGCTGCTCCCTGGCCACTGGAGGAGGGTCCCGCATGGCACGCAGACCTCTCCTGCCGCCCGCTGCTCCCCTCAGCAGTGTACCTCGGTCCTTCTGCCTGTTCTGCTCCCCGCTCTGGCTCTGGTGAATTCTCTCACCCTCTCACGCTTCTGACTGTACCCAGTGTTTGTATAAATAAATAAATAAATAAATCTTTTAAAAAAAAGTACTTTAAATAAATAAATAAAATAAAAGTTAGAAAATATAGTGAACTCTTAATTCTTCATAATGTTAAATGTATCAGTTTTGAATCACATTTTTAAATCTAAATGAAATTGTTGTGAAATACTGTTAAATTTTATTTTTATTTTAGAAAATGTAGGTAATTGTGGTTTAATTTTGTGATTTCCACATCAGTTCTCTTATTAATGATTTAAAATACAGTATAGATATTCTTGTTCACCTTTTTTGTTAGTAAAGACCCCTTCATATATTATGTGGATTATTACACACTGAGTAATACTAACACTTGACTCTGTTGCCATGATCTCAAGGTAGGCATGACTAACTTGACTCTCTGCTTCTTCACTAGTAACCCTCACTCAGAATATGGTAATGGCCTTATTTTAAGAATTCTTAAGAGATCATATGAAATATTTTTACTGAAATAGAGACTGTATGATGAGTTCATTCAGCATTTAAACATGGGTTACAAGAGTATGATTCCAATAAGCCAGGATCTTAGCAAGATGAGTCAGTGTTTAATGATAACAAAAAAATTGAAAGGAGGTGACAAATGAGAGAGAAATATTTAAAACATAGGGCAAGGTTTGCCCTCAACAGTAAATAAAATAGCTTAGGAGAGGAAGGAATAAACGAAGACCTGATTTTTGATTTTGTAGATTGGTGCCTAACAAAGACACACACACAAAGAGGACAAATGAGAGAGAATAGAAGTGGAATTCTCAAAGAAAATATGAGTGGGTAAACATACTGTCACATTCTTCTAATCCATCCTTGCAGTGATGCCAAATTTGAGATTTCCAAATTAAGGCAACAGATTCAAATTTACTAGAAAAGACAAAGATGACCAAGAATTTCGAGATTTTCCAGGGATAGTTTGTAATAGATGATGACTAGAATAAGATGGTTTGGTCCAATGAAGCATATGGGCAAAACATAATGTGGTTTCAGTTTTGATAAAAAGTATTAATAAAGTATCTCCAGGCAAGATTAATAATCTAGTATGGTTAAATAGAAACTTCTTCTGTCTATATGTTTCATATTTACTTCTACATGAGAAATATAGCAATAGATCATTTTAATACAGGTGACCCAAAAACATGATTTTTTTTTTAATTTGGGAAATATTTTTTTATTAAATGAATATATTTAACTTTAGTCTGGGTAACAAAATATGCAAAATAAGATCTTAAACTTAATTTTTTTCTGACCTTTAAAACTAATTTCTCTTCCATTTTTGACTTATTTAGCTGTTAAATGATTCTAACCATTAAACATTGAAATATCTTAATGTGATTCTTAATTTCAATTCTGAATTAGCATGGGCATCAACCATGACAACGACCACCCATTATGTGCTGATGGTCTTCATATCATGTCTGGTGAATGGATTAAAGGACAAAACCTTGGTGATGTTTCATGGTCCCGATGTAGTAAGGAAGATTTGGAAAGATTTCTCAGGTACCAAGGTCACTTCCTATTGTTTCACTGCGATTGATTGTGCATGTTTCCTCTACCAACCAGGGAAGGTAGTACACTAGATTCTGCCACAGAGCACTGGTTTGCAATTTTGGCTCTTCCATTGACTCAGGTTATGAATTGGGATGTATCCTTTCACCCATCTGCTTCTTAGTTTCCACAGTTTCCAAATAAATTAATGGGCAAGAGGATTTATAAGATGGAAAAATTAGGATGAAGGGATGTGTCATGATATTTAATTGCCTCTTCAAGATTTTCTCAGTGAAAGTACTGTCATTGTTCATCTCATCTATTATCACAAAGAACCTCTTTAACCAGATCTCTGCCTTTCCATTGTGATATTTCTAAACTCTAAATCTTTTTTCAGTAATAAGAATCAGCATAATGATTGTCCTAGATTCACTTTTGGACCTTTAATAGCAATGACACTTAGCTTTGATGACTTGGGGGAAAAAATGAAAAAATAAAAAAAAAGTTTTATTTTCATCTTAAAGCCCTAGTTCCCTCCTTTTCTCTCTAACAATTATAAGGAGCAGCTGAAACAGTAGGTGATATGCAAAAGTGGTTAGAAAAAGTGAAAATGTAAGGGAGAGTGTGAGTTATTGTTTAAGCTATAAGTTAAGATAGTTTAAGCTATCCAGGATAAGAAGTGTAAGAACACCACCTACTTAGCTAAACTCACTTCACAAGTAAATTTTATAATTTTTTTCCATACAATTTAAAAATGACCAGACTGTTTTCTGTTGCATTAATATTAGAATTTACTGGCAGATACATATATAATGTTTATTATGTTACTATTACTATGCTCTGAAATATATGCAGTGTGTTCTTTTGAATGTTCTTTGTCCTGATATGTAATATATGTAATAATTGAGCATACCATCTTACTGATACTGTAGTCCTTCAGTAGGAACCTCCAACACATTCCTAATAGCATACATGATTTTATGTGGCTGCCTTGACATAAATCAGAACTCTGATTAAAAATCATTTTCTTCATGAGAGAAAAAAACATAGAAAAGTTTAGTAATAGCATATAGACCTTCTGTCAACATGGGAAAGACCGAGCAGGACCGAGTCACTCTAAAACTGTGATAAAATTTAATGTCATTACGTAAATGGGGAGTTGTATTACAATGATCAAGCATAAAAACATACTTTAATACTCACTTAAGAGTATCTTTCATATTTTCATTAAATTACTGAATGTAGTTGGTCTCCTATCTTCAAAAATTATTTTCAGACATGTTGCTCTCTGGGTCTGAATTTCTTCACCTTGTAAATGGGTGCAGTAAAAACTACCTTAGAGTGTTATGCTCATTAACTGACTTAATTCATATTGAAAGGCCCCCATAAACCAAAACTTTGTTAACTTGAACATAATTATTATCATTGGGATAGGTTTAAATAATTCTCACAAATGGAATAATTTCTATGAGCATTCAATAGAATTGTCAATAAATGTAAGAGCATATTTTAAAGCTCTGTATTGTTATGTTAATTACCACAACTTTTTCTTACAAGTTCAAAATTTTATACATATCTGTATATTGCCAGGTCCAAGGCCAGTAACTGCTTGCTTCAGACAAATCCCCAGAGTGTCAATTCTGTGATGGTTCCCTCCAAGTTGCCAGGGATGACATATACTGCTGATGAGCAATGTCAGATTCTCTTTGGGCCACTGGCTTCCTTTTGTCAAGAAATGCAGGTAAGGATTGTGTCTAGGTGGGAGTTTTAAAGTATAAGTCCAAATTCATTTGTTTAGAAGTACTGACTAGACAATGGGAAGTTGACTATAGTTTAGAGTTTGTGACTGAAACGTACCCTGAATCTTGGAAAGAAGGATTTTTCGAGAAAACTTTTCTGTATTTTTCCCCTGGCACTTTTAAATGTGACAGAAAATAAGGTGTGGGCGTATAATCAAATTCAGGAAGGAATGACCCAAGGATTTCTATTTCAAAAATGGCATGTAAGTCAGGGAAGTATTTGCATTATTCCAGATTAGTTTATTGTTTCTATTTTAAATCTCTCCCTTTCTTGCATGGTAAGTAACTTGGTAAAAATGTAATAAAATTGATATATGACTTGGAATTGTGGTGGAAGAGCTGTGTCTTTCAACCCTGGCAAATTTTCAAAACTATGTTCTATAGGAGAAACAAAAATTTCTAAATAAACTAGAGGAAAGGTGTAAATGTATGATAATGGGAAAGTTAGGAGAGCCTATGTATTCATATTCACATGGTCACTAATTACTCAGAGAGGCTACTTGCAAAAATAGAAAATCTAAAATCTGAAGGCGTGAGCATTATTACCTTCTTAATTGTAAAAATTTTAACTAGTTACTCTTCATTTTTTCTTTCCTTAACTCTTCCTCCTGCTCATCCCTATTTGCCCATCTCTTCCCATGTCTACACACACACACACACACACACACACACACAAACACAGTATTTCAGGAGTAAACTGATAATCATGTTTAGAGTGAACTGGTTCCTGTCTTTGACTCTATGTAAGCTTCTGTGATGCCTCCAAGGAGTTCCGTTTGGTTGAAGATAACGATGTCTTGAAAATAGAAGCATAATTAAAGTCTGCTATCAGAAAACATGTACATGGCAATATAGCATAATGTATGCTCTTTCTGTTTTGTAGTTATTATCAAAGGACTTAATCACTCATTTATTATTTTCTTATCACTTTCTTTTTCAGTGTATAGTCTCCTTGAAAGCAGAGAGTGTTTTTGTAGCATTTAGACCAGTGACTTTCATGTGGTAAAGACTCAAAATTAAGATTAAAATAAGTGAACGTATAAAGGAGTTGGAGCTGCATGAAATGTGATATAGGAAAGGCTGGGAACAAGGGAATTCAGAGAGAATGGGTATAGGTGTGTGGTTGTGACCTTATTCTCAAGGGTACAATACTCTCAAGTGCCAGAGTCACAGGTCCTTGCACTTAGCCTCACATGTGACTGTTCTGACCACAGGCACCATATACTCTGTCCCTGATATCACTCCTCTCAGATCTCATTTAGTCTTGTTATCTTTTCTTATCTCCAGGCCTTTAGACACTCAAAAATTGGGTCATGATCTTTTTCCTTAAATCTTCATGGTACAAACAAGTGTACACAGGTCTGGTTTTGTGGGTAGAAACCTCTACATGCTGATGTAGCATTGTGTTAGAAAATAGTAGGCTCTCTATGTTTGTCACTGTACTAGTGTTTATTGTAGAGGAGATGATCTCAGTTCATGTGATATGGAGAATTGATGGAGCTGATAAATGGAAGATTTTCATGTTTTATAAAGTACCCGAAGTGTTAGGCTCAGCAGATGACCAACCACAAACACAACTTAAGTAAATTTTAGATTTATTTTCCTAAACATTTTTTTAAAAACTTTTGGAAATTATTTTCATTTTTATTTTGCAGTTAGTTAAACATTACTAGTACTTTTCTATAATTTTTGAACTCTCAAATATAGCATAGAATTTTATTTATTTTGATTTATACCACCTTCATGGAGTTTACGTTTGATTCTTACAACAGTCATATGCCATAGTTACTTTCTTATATACTGTCTTCATTGTGTAGAGAATCTCAGATCAATTCCTCTTAGGTATCCAGAAATGTTCTCCTTTTTTCCCCTCAAATTTTATGTGTGACATTTTTACTTATGAAATCATTTTTGTCTCTAGTTCTATCTGTGTGTAATATTTCTCAAGGAAAACGTAATAAAAATTGCCAGATAGGATTGGCCTGCTGTGGGGAGTCAGGAGAAGCAGTGGCTCAGGGGGGGCTGGTGGACAGAACTGACTCTAGAAGTGTATATTCTGGACTCTTCCAGTGTCATCTGCCTCTTCCTAGTTTTGGAACCTTAGTCAAAACTCTTTTACTTCCTAAGCCACACTCTATAGAACAAGTGTGACTATGGTATCTTTCAGAGTTTCTTAAAGCTAAGTGACCTAACTTTTGTAATTTCAAAATAGTATATTAATACAACCCTTGAAAATCATCTTTGCAACCCCAAATTAGTGCAACATGCAAAAGGTAAGAAACATATAGATGGGTGAGAGGGTGGGATGGGAAGAGAGAGAGATCGATCCACTGAAGAGATTATAAATTCAGTCATTGATTCAACAAATATTTTTATAACTTCTAACTTCTTTCCAGGCATTGTCCTATGTACTGAATATAGCAGGAAACAAAAGCCCACCTTCATGAAGCTTTGATTTTAGATGTAGGAAATGACAGTAAGCATTTATATTTGTATTTATTCACACACACTCACATACTTATGTTAGTTGGTCATATATGTTCTGGAGAAATACAGACTCAGCTAAGGATAGTGAGTATACCCAGGGAGGGGAGGGGAAGGGAGGGATGGTGCCATTTTATATAGGGTAAGCTGAGAAAACCTGTTAGAGAAAGTGCCACTGTTTGGAAATATGAAGGAAGTGCAAGAGCATTTATGTTGGGAGAATACATCAGGGGAAACAGAAAAAAAAAAGGCACCGGGATGGAGTTTGGATCACACTTGGTGTTTAATTGCCTATTAGATATCCAAGTAGAGATGTTACTAGTTCTAGGATAACATATATCTGGAAGACATCAACAGGTCAGTGTATTGCAGATATGGTACTAAAAGATAACTAATGAGTTAGATAGAAGAGAACTGAGAACTTGGTCACTGTAATATTTAGAGGTTAGGAAAATAAGGAAAAGGCAACCTTGAAAATTCTGAAGGTTTCTTGATGGGAATAACATCAAGAGAAAGTAGATCCTAGAGGCTGCCTGAAGACAATTTTCAAAGTGGAAATGATTAGCTATTACAAAAGTTGAAGAAAAAGGGAATAAAGTGAAGTGTGAGAATACACAGTTGGTAATGTTTTTTCCAGCAGGGTTTTGCCCTCTATTAATTTGAAACTATTGAAAATCCCTGAATATGTAAGTGCCAGGAGGTGTAACTCTAAAATACAAAGGGAAATAATTATAAATGTAGAAAATCAAACAGTTCTGTTTGATCATCCTCACACAGATAACACCTTCAAGTAAATAGACGGGTCACCACATCCACCAATCTACCTTCTAGGTTTAGGCAAAATCAAACTCCTTCAGAAGTCCACAACATCGGAGGATATATCTGTCCTTTTTTATCACTTTACATATGTCACCTAAAAAGTGCTCAGTAAATGTTTGTAGAATGAATTAGTAAATCAGTTGGATAAGTGAATGGAGTTATGCTTCTAAATTTTTATTTACATAAATGCTTCTCAGATGTGTAATTTGTCAAGATGACATGAAGCTAACATTGTAGTATATTAAATCAATGACGACATAACACCAAAAGTGTAAAGGCAGATAGTTTGTATTTTACAGCTTATACATGATTCAATCAGGTTTCTTTGTGATCATCCCATTACTAATCAGTTATAAATATCCAGATGCGTGGAATGAAGATTTTTAGCATCTTTTTAACATGTATATTTCTGACAGAATCTTGAAAACAATATGCTTCTGAATCTAACAGTGGAAGTTGGTTTGTAGTTTTTGAATTAGATATTGTTCTTCTGTACTTGTAAACAGTTAAATACACACAGGCGGTAGAGACTGCATCGCTACTACATGCTGATCTAATTAATGATACAAATGACCCTTAGGATAGCAACTTACATCTGCAAACTGTTTCAAGTCCTAACTGTGGAGATGCTTGTGAAACATCTTACCTCTGGCAATAATAGCTCACTCTTTGCGTTAATTTGCACATGGCTAACTTTTTTTGGAGGCCTTGTTCTTTAGTCCTAGGCTGTTGGTGCCTTCAGGCCATCTGGTATGTGGTGACTAAGCTAGTTCCAACTGCATCAAGTCATTGTAATAGCTGTCTGAAATTACTTAGCATAACTAAGAATAGAGGTATAGAAGTTTCCCTAGAAACAGTGAGATGCAGCTGCATAAGAGTTAAGTTTTTTGAGTAAGAAGGAAGTATGCTAAAGAATTGAAGACCTCCAGGAAACTTAAGGTTCTGCCTTTGGTTTGAACTGGGCACACTACAAATTGCATATATTTTATATTGTGTAGAAAACTTCCTAATAGTGTAATTGAATTATATAGTAACTGAAAATGATGTGTAAGTTTCCAAGTTTACATTTCTCATATATTGACTTGATACTTCAAAATACAGAGGAATTCTTAAATCTCTCTTTTGATCCAGTGAACTAGCTGGTGTTGAAGTATGGTTACTTTATGAAAAATTCTAGAAGACTGAGTCTCTGTAATTTGGCATTGTGAAAATCCAGAGGCAGCAGCAATTTTGGACTTAAAAAGACTTAAAATGAAATATTCCTTATGGTTAATAGGGTCTTAGGCAACTAAAACAGAATTATCAATAAATCATGATGTAAAGATTGGTGAAGCTGTAAATTTTTAGAGTCCTTCTGTTACAGGGCAGGGTGAGGGGCACCTCAGGACCCCCCCAACCTGCCTGCTCTAAATAGGTTCTTCCATCGACTGCATCAACCCAAAAAAGACACTAGTGCATAAGACCTTTAATGGAAAGGAATTTTAATACAATTAATGTGCAATAAAGACAAGAGAAGGGAAAGAATAGAAAATAGTTTCCACACAACACCCAGAGTTACCCATCTCCTTGTGGGAAATTCCCATCCAAACAGGGTTGGGCCAACGCAGTGCCACTGAAGTCTGATAGTTTGGCACAAGTCTAAGGCACCTTTTAGTTGGGGCCCATAGAAAGGCTGAAGGGGCCAGACAATTCTAGAAAGAAAAGAAGCAAAATAAAAATCAAGATTAAAAACTGTCATTGTTAACTTCCTGATGGGTCTTTTACCCACGTCTGTTTCAAGTGTTTCCTTACATGTTCCCCAATCAGGGCTAGGAAACAAGCTTTCTGCTCCATGTGCCTCCTCCAGGTCTCTACTTAACTTCTCCCAATTTCCTCTCCAACTTCTCCTTCTTCCTCAGCTGTACCCTTCCTTAGGTGGGGTAGGGAACCTGGAAGCTCCTCTTTTGCTGGGTGGGGACAACCCTGTGACATGTCCTTCCAACAGGAGTCTATTTTGCCATCTAAGAGAGTTTTATCTTTTCTTGAACTTTATTCCTAGTAGTTTGTGAGTGCTTAAGTCTGATGACAGCTTATTTACCTGGAAAAGCTAGCTCTTTAATTTCTTTTCTTTGCACTCATTTTTCCTATGACTTCTTTTTGATAATAGGCTTTAATTTTTAAGTTCCCTGTCTTTGTAAATTGCCCGTTTATAAATTTGCCAATATTGCTGTTTTTGTTGTGATTTTCATGGAGTTTTTTCTATATTCTAGATGAGAATGCCTTATTATAAACAATGAGACATTTGCATGTGAACTTTTTGTGAAGCCTTCCTTGCCGTTTAACTTTGAAGTGGTCAAAACCATCAAATTTGCTATTAAAATTGTGCTGTTGTTGGGCCTCCCCTGATGGTGCAGGTGGTTGAGCGCCATGATGTGAGGCTGTCAGTAGCGCCGGTTCGATCCAGGCCTGCTGGCGACGTCCCACATGGTGCAGCAGAGCTCTCCTGTCTTGGCCGTTGCTCCCCTCAGCAGTGTATTTTGTCAGTCTGCCTGTTCTGCTCCCCGCTCTCTCTGGTGAATTCTCTCACCCTCCCACACATCTGGCCTGTACCCCAGTTCTTGTATAAAATAAATAAATAAATCTTTAAAAAAAATTGTGGTGTTGTTTTATTTCTATCTTATATATTCCTACCTACTCTGGAATTAAATTCCTATATGCTGCATTCCTTTTCTTTCAGCTTAAATATTTTCCTAGTACCAGAAACATTTGGGTTTTAATTTATTATAAAGGGAATATTTTTAATCAAAATTTATTGTTTTATCATTGGTTTCCAGTACTATATTATTTCATGACTTTTACATCAGCATGTGTATAGCTTTACCTACCCAGCACCAAAATTCTAGTGCCATTACAGTAAAGATAACTTTTTATTAGTTGCATCTACTTTCGTAACACTGCAATAAGATAAAATAGTGTATATGATGCAGTTTTTTACAATTTAATGATAAATTTTGATACTTGTTTTCTGTGTATTTGAAAAAAATGCGTTCTTTATAGTTCTTTTTTATATATATTTTATTTTTATATTCCCCATACAATTGCAACCCCCTTATTTTGACCCCAATCCCTCCCCTCCCCGCCCCCCATTCCCCATAGAGTGTCTCTGATTCATAGTTTTTTGTTGATTTTGATTTTTACTCTTATAGTTATTCTTTTTCCTGCTCCCTTATTTAAGTTTTCTAGATTCCTGCTATGAGTGAGACCATCCAGTATTTTTCTTTTTCTTTCTGACTTACTTCGCTGAGCATGATCCCTACCAACTCCATCATGTTGCTGCAAATTGCATGTGTTTATCTTTTTGAATGCTGAGTAATATTCCATGGTGTATATGTACCACATCTTCTTGATCCAGTCATCTATTTTTGGGCATTTGGGTTGTTTCCAAAGCTTAGCTATTGTAAATAGTGCTTCTATAAACATAGGGGTGCAGGTGCTCTTTGGAATTGATGTTTTTGTGTCCTTTGGGTAAATACCTAGGAGTGGAATTGCTGGATCCTATGGAAGCTCTATGTTTAGTAGGTCAAGAAATCTCCATACAGCTCTCCATAGTGGTTGGACCAGTTTGCACTCCCACCAACAGTGCAGGAGAGTTCCTTTTTCTCCACACCCTCGCCAACATTTGTTGTTGCTAGTTTTTTTAATATGTGCCATTCTCTTTATAGTTCTTATCACTAGCTCATACATGAAACGTGAATATTTTTCAAAATATTTCTTTGCTTTTTTTAATTTATCTGTCACTAGGCAATTGTGTGTTAAAATACCCAACTCTACTGTTTATTTCTCCTATAATTATGTCAGTAGTAAACATATTTTAAGTCATATTACTAGGTACATCCACATTTATGGTTTTTCATCTGCTTGATCTGTATATAATTTCCTTTTTTATGACTTATACTATGAAATCTATGTTGTTTGGCATTAGAATCATCATCCTGGCTACTTTCCTTACTTCTATCTTTAGTCCTTCAAGAGATAAATATGGATATGGATATTGATAAGTCTGCTAGAGAAAACCAATTGCTTTAATTTGTGTTTGTGCAAACCTGTAATAGTGTTCTTGTATGTTCATCAGCTAGTTTAATGTTTACATTCATTTAAATTAGTACGTTAGGAATTTTTATTCTATCATCCAAATTTTTTTATTTTTGTTCCAAGTTTATGCTTTATTTGCTGCTTCTTTCCTACTTTACACTGAAGTAATCAAATTTTCCTTTCTAGTCAAAATTTCTACTTTCTTTATATGTTTTTAATATTAATCAGCTCTTTTTGGTATTAGTTTTTTTTTTTTTTAAATTGCTGTTGAATATTAGTCCACTGCTATATGAACTGGTTTTTCTTTTTTGCCAATTCACCTCTTAATAGACATCTCGGATGTTAACTGTTATGAGTAAGGCTACTCTGAACACTTGTGAATAATTATTTGTATAGACATATGTTTTCATTTTACAGTATTAGTGCATGAACACATTAATTTTTTTTTTTTTTTTTTAAAGATTTATTTATTTATTTATACAAGCACTGGGTACAGTCAGAAGCACAGGAGGGTGAGAGAATTCACCAGAGCCAGAGCGGGGAGCAGAGCAGGCAGAAGGACCGAAGTACACTGCTGAGGGGAGCAGCGGGCGGCAGGAGAGGTCTGCGCGCCATGTGGGACCCTCCTCTGGTGGCGGGGGAGCAGCTGGGGTGGCTGGGGAGCAGCTGGGGATCGAACCGGCGCTGCAGAGGCTGCATGCAGCTTCGCAACCCAGCGCTCAACCGCTGCGCCACCAGGGAGGCCTGAACACATTAATTTTTTACAAATTATAGCCTGGGGATAGATTGCTTATTTTTGCAGATAAAGTTTCAGTGGAACACAGTCACCTATTTGTTCATCTTTGGCTGTCTTGAAGCTACAGTGACAGTGTAGAATGGCACACTACCTAAGATATATATTATTTGGTATTTTAGAGGAAAAAAAATTGCTCTATGGCCCACAACCTAAGATATATATTATTTGGCATTTTAGAGGAAAATAAAAATTGCAGACCCCCTTGTAGATGCTGTGGATTCTATTACATTCCTCCAAAGATTGTTTGTTAAAGAAATTAAGTTTGTTAAATTCAACCAAGTAACTCTATCTTACCTTTGGTTGACAGTAGTTCATATCTTACATTGGTTCATTCTTCCCATATCTGGCGTAATTTAGTATCCCTCAGGTGTGTCTAGATCAGGTACCAACTAAAGACTTAAGCTTTGCTGACTTTCTTTATTTTGGGATTGTCCCTTTGGTTTTGGCAGCTTTGATGACCCCAGTGTCTATGTTTGAGTCTAAAATGATGGCATGTTTTTCAGTATTTAGTCTCCCCCTCTTCTGCCATGACCATAGGCCACTCTAAGGTCAAAGTTAAAGAGATGGTAAAGTCAACTTGTACAATCCCTCCAGCTCCCTCCAAAATTTACCTGCCTTTGTTCACGCTCCACAATCACCAGAAAAAATTGCTACTTATATCCACAGTTGGTGGTTTTTATCTAAATGACTGTTATAGGTTGTCTGGAAACTTACTCCATCATTCCAGAAGGGAAATCTTCCTTTTACCTCTCATACTAGAAAATCCTTTACTGGTTTTCTTTCATATATTTTAAATAGCTCCTTCCTAACTTTTTCTTCTTTTCTTGGGAATTTCATTTACTGGATATTGACAGTTACACTGTCTCTAAATTTCTTCTTATTTCCTGATTGTTTTAGCACTTCTTAATGTTTTCTACTGAGGAGTCCTTTGCAGTTTGTTGCTTCATTTGTTGGCTATGCATAAATTACATTTCCCTTTACATATCTATTACACAATTTCTGCTACTAGTAATAATATTGAAGTTTGTGCCATAGGGAAGGTGAAAGAGATGACCCCAAACTTATATAACTGGCAATGATCAAATCTTTCATATCATAGTTTTTTGAGATTAATAAGCTAAATCTCTAGCAGTTCTTCCCACTAAAAAGAATTCATAATAATGGCAAAAATTCAAATGTTGCTTTATATAATCAACATTTATTTAGATTTATCCATATTTCTATCAGTTCCTCTGCTCACCAGTCATTTGCTTTTTAAACCTTTTCTTTGAAATCATATTCCTTCTTGAAGTACATCATGTGCTTTTTTGAGTGCATCATGTATTCAGTTCCTTATGTTTGTGCCAAGATGTTATCTTTGCCAATTTTCTAATCTTAAAAGAAAACTGAACATTTCATTGTTTTCTTATGGTGTTTCCTATTGATTTTTGTAGATGTCCATTAATTGTGAAGACTTCTCGTTTCAAGGCAACTGTGCTAAGATTTTTTTTTTTCTAATGAATGCTTGTTGAATTGCATTGAATGTGTTGTATCCATTGATATAAAAATCAGGTATTTTAGTTATTGGATGTACTTGATTGTATTAGTCAAGTCTCTAATATTACAAGAACTTTGTCTTTCAAGGGAAAAAACAACCTGGTCATGGTACGGTGCATTTTTGATACATTGCTGGTTTGGGTATCATTAAGTGTGTTGAATTGTGTTCCTTTTTTTTCCTGTTCTCTAGAGAGTTCATGTACACTGAGAGTCCAAATTTCTTGAAAGATTGTAAAGTTTTTGGATGTATTTTTTGTGGGAAGGTTTTTAACAGTTTTAACTCTCCAATGGTTACAGAGTTGTTCAGCCTTGCTTTTTCTTCTTTAGTCCACTTTAATGTTGAATTAAAAAAAATTCTAATTTTTTTGTTTCATTTAAATTATTTTTTACTGGCATAAATTTCACATCTCTATTTACTATTTTGACTTTATCTGTAGTTACACCCTCATTTTTTAATTCCTAATATTCCTAATTATTATTGCCAACTTTTTCTTGATTGATTTGCAGTCTTATTAGTGTTTTCAGAAAGAATATTTGACTCTTTGTTGTTAAAGTTTTAAATCCCATGTCACTCCTCCTTTTAGTCTTCTATCCTTAATAATACTAGGGTGATCTGTGATAGATGTTTTTTAAAAATATTACCCCATAGTAAATTACTTTTGCAGTCATTGTTAAATATTGAAATTATACTTTTGAAGATTGTAGAAGAACGAGGAGTTACATGTTCCAGGTTTAATTATTACTTCAATATATATGCACTTAAGATGTTTTTTAACAAATAATTTAGAGAAATCTTAATGGAACTATTTGCTATAAAGAAAGATATAGTTTATCTTTGCAGTAAACTTCATGTTATTTATACGTAGAGAGTTAAGCTTCCATTTATGTTATTCCATTTAAAATAGATAGTATTTTTGTGTAAACATTTTAAATACCTACTTGAGACAAACATCAAAATTTTTATAAGCTTTTAACAGTCTTTTATTATTACAGAAGAACAAACAAGGAAAAATGCATTGTTTTTATTAGTTTGATTCAGAGTGCCAAGTTATGCATCTATACTGGATTCCTTTGTAAAGTATTTTAACTTTTAAGTTTTTTTTTTTTTTAAGATTTATTTATACAAGAACTGGGGCACAGGCCAGATGTGTGGGAGGATGAGAGGACTCACCAGAGACAGAGCGGGGAACAGAACAGGCAGACTTACTGAAATACACTGCTGAGGGGAGCAACGGGCGAGACAGGAGAGGTCTGCTGAGCCATGTGGGTATCTCCACAGCCAGCAAGGATCGAACCGGCATTGCAGAGGCTGTGGACAGCTTCACAGTGCTGTGCTCAACAGCCTGTACCACAAGGGAGGCCCTTAAATTTCTTTTCTTAACTGACATCTTAAGTATCTCAACAATTAAGCTGAAAAACGTATTTGACTCTGACTTCAGTAATATATGGAGAGTGTTTATTTCTAACAAAATACCCAACTCTGCCCCTTATTATCTTAAGAAAGGACTTGATGTCACATAGCTCTATTATCACACATCTGATACATTCCACTTTTCTAGGTAAAAAGAGTCCTTGCTGTTTCTTCAACATGTTCTTACTTTAATTTTGACAGTTTGGTTTGAAATCCTGAATCTGAGTTATTTTTAAGAATGAGACTAATTTACTTAATGTAAGATCCCTAACTAGACCTGCAGAACATAAAGAGGAAAGAGATCTTCTCTATGAGATTTATTCTACGTGACTGTGCTTATCTTGAAAAGCTGCCAAGTTTGCTTTTATGCACTCAGTGCTTCAAGTGGGAATCAATTAGAATACCTGCTGTTTTGAATAGCAGATAATGGTAAAAGGTCAGAATTTAGACCACCAACAGTGTTCAACAAGCAGCTATTATTCTTAAACTACAGTGGAGAATAATTGCTTTTTAGTTCAATATGCACTGGGTAACTGATGAACTTGACTAAAATAACACATGTTATAACACAACTTAGCTTTATTCAGTGTAAGTAAAACAAAATTCTTCTTTGGTGCCAAGTCAGCATTTGACCTCATGAGTTTGACCTCATGATAAGTATACATTCTTAACAGAAGGTCTTAGGAGGAAAAAAAAAATCCTTAGGAACAAAAATTCTTAAGTTAGACATCCACTAATTCAAATACAAATGTATCTACAAAAGCGCATGATGAACTTCTCCGCTTATTTTCAAGAGTCTAAAATATTGCAAAGAAGCATTTTGATTTGGACATTCTTTAAAATAAGTTCCTGGATGAATTTTTGGTAAATGATAGGTGAAAATAAAAGCACATAAGTTAAATTGAAAAATATCCCCTCTCTATATATATCTTAAAAGATATATTTGTGTAAAATATTTTGAAGCAGGAAAAAATGTCATCACAGCAGATAAAAGAATATACATGAAGTTTATCTTTCCATAGACTATTAAATTTTTAAGAGCTTACAAACATTCCACAGATCAGAATTTTCAAATAAAGAATAGGGAAATCTCATTTTGGAAGTTGTGACAATTTCAGTATTGGAGTTATAACAGACCTGTGTAAAATGTTTAATGTATCATTCCCAAAGTATTTAATATATTTGGGTCATGAGTTAGCTTTAACTTTGTAGTGATTTTAGTTTGTTTTGGATACCATCATCAGAGTAAACCTCCTAAAATAACAGTTTCATCAACCTGCTGGTCAACTACTAAGTGGTTTCATTTTCCCCAAATAAGCAGTTCCTAGTCCTGTCATTTAAGATCTGGTTCTTCTATCTTCAAAATCTTGTTTACTAACATTTCATTAGATACCTCCACCCATTACACTGGTCTTCTCCCTCTTTCATGACTGTTGTCCATATCGCCACATGTTCTGTCTCTGCGACCTATTCTCTTCCACTCTCTTGTCCTATTATCTATATCAGTAATAGGACAATCATTTTCAGTGTAGATTATTGTAACCACCTTTTTTTAAAAGATTTATTTATTTGTTTGTTTGTTTATTTATTTATTTATTTATTTATACAAGCACTGAGTACAGTCAGAAGCGCAGGAGGGTGAGAGGATTCACCAGAGCCAGAGTGGGGAGCAGAGCAGGCAGACCGACAAAGTACACTGCTGAGGGGAGCAGCGGGCGGTAGGAGAGGTCTGCGTGCCATGTGGGACCCTCGCCTGGCGGCCGGGGATCAAACTGGCACTGCAGAGGCTGTGGGCAGCTTTGCAGCCCAGCCCTCAACTGCTGTGCCACCGGGGAGGCCCTCCTACTGTAACCACTTTTAAATGTCCCTCATGGATTTCATGTTTCCATTCTATTTGTTAATAACTTATTATATCTAAAATGCTTCAGTTATCTTAGAGAAATCGGAAATCCTTGAGAATCTGCCAGTTGTCAACAGAATTACGGTTACCAGAGGAGTAGCTGAGGGAAAGTATAGACTGGTGAATGGTGACTGGATATTTGGTGGTGGGCATGATGTGATGTATGCAGTTGCCGGGGTGAGAAAATGTACAACTGAAACATGTAAGAGTTTTAAGCTAAGGTAACCTCAACAACAACCAAAAAAATCTGACAGATGTCTCTTTATCTCTGTGTCACCAAGTTAGCTACAATATAGCTGTGGGTTAGGTTTCTAACATTTTCACTTCTTGCTCTGTGCAGAGTTATATTGTTGATATGTCTCTGCTACTTAATCCTAGTATTTTTTTCATTTCCTTCAACTTTTCCCTCAAAGAAAAGCTCATTGTATTCTGGAGTTTTAAAACCCATACCATAAATACATTTACTTAATTGTTCTAGCTTGGTTCCTGCAATGGTATAAATAATAATTTTTTAGCTCAAATTTTTCTCTTGTAGTTAACCTTGCATAATCATATATGTTTCATTTAAGGAATTTCTTAAAGGTTCAGTTTTATATTAAGCAAATTTTCTATTATGTGTATCAATCTTCAGCCACTGTAAATTATCCATGTACTATTTCAATTATAAGTTTAATATTAAAATCTCCCAACACATATTTTTATTCAAATCATTTCGTTTCTATTAAAATAATTCTTCAAAAACTACTTACTTTAAAAATGTGATACTTCCTCTTACTGGTTATTGTGCCCTTGATTTCAGCATGTTATTTGCACTGGATTGTGGTGTAAGGTAGAAGGTGAGAAAGAATGCAGAACCAAACTAGATCCACCAATGGATGGAACAGATTGTGACTCTGGTAAGGTAAGTCATTTGCGTTGCCTAAAGTCAATGAGAGTATTAAATGAAACATAAGAAACTTGCATTTTCTTCTGTCAGTGTAACTCACAGGATATTTTCTTCTGCTGGTAATATGTGTACTTAATTATGGAATACTTTCAGTGTATATAAAATTTTCAACATTTCCTCTATTTTTAATTTTAGCTGTTACATTTTTAAAATCCATGCTTATTTTGTTCATCTCAGTGGTTGTTTTTATTGTTTTATCAAGATAATTCTAAGATGCAGATTTATGTATTATTTGAACAAAAAAAGATTTTTTTGCAATGAAATTAAACAGGTAAAATAAGCACAAATAAGAATGTGAATAGTAGAACTCAGAGTTAATGAATTCATGCTAGTGCTTCAGGAGAGCAACTGAGTATATTTAATTTCCCTTCTAATTTAAAAAATTATAAAAGATTCCATTTGGCATTTTGGAGATTCGTAAATATCCGGCCATCTAAGTTGTAAATATCCGACCATTCTAAGTGTTTCATTTACTTAATTCATGTACATTATTTATGTACATAATCAGATAACAATAATTGTTATTGAAAATTAATTTTTGAAGAATATCAAATAGATGCATCTCAAATAGAAATAATTATGGTTAATTTAGTTGAAAGATAACAGTTAAGTAGTTTACAAAATTTTCTAATTTTTATTATGTGGAAGAAAAGTAGAAACTATCAATTCAGTCATCATATGCAAGATTAGAAATCTTGTCTCTGAACATTAATTTTTATTACATTTGAAAAGAAACACCAACATGCAGACTCTAAGCATTAGTTTAGGTGAGTTACTTAGTGGGAAAAAGTTAAGTTACAGGGCCACCCCAGTGGCGCAGTGGTTGAGCACTGGGTTACGAAGCTGCGCGCAGCCTCTGCAGCGCCAGTTCGATCCCCTGCTGCTCCTCGGTTACCTAATGAGGGTCCCGCATGGCGCACATACCTCTTCTGCAGTCCACTGCTCCCCTCAGCAGTGTGCTTCAGTCCTTCTGCCTGCTTCGCTCCCCGCTCTGGCTCTGGTGAATTCTCTCACCCTCCCGTGCTTCTGACTGTACCCAGTGCTTGTATAAATAAATAAATAAATCTTAAAAAAAAAAAAAAAAAAGTTACATAGAGTGCTATTTCAAAAACACATCAATTGAAAAAATAGAGATAAAAATAGAAATTTAGGGTTTCCTTCATGGCACAGGGGTTAAAGACAGCACTATCAAGCTACTGCCACCCACTGCAACATGAGTTGGATTCCCGGCCAACCAGGGAGCTGACCCACATGGCACAGCATACCTCAGCCATGTATTTCAGTAGATCTGCCTGTTTTGCTCCCCACTCTCTCTGATGAATTCTCTCCCCCCCATACCTCTGGCTTACACCCCAGTTCTTGTATGCATAAATAAATAAATCTTTAAAAAAATAGAAAGTCAGTCATTCCACTTGGAGAATATTCTCCAAGTGGAAGTATACATGTGCACAAGGATGTATGTGTGGGCGTCTGTGTTCATGGGCAACATTCGCACATGTACATACAACCATGCATGCACAAATGCTTATGTTAGGAAGCACTATACAGTGGTGAGAAATGGGAAATAAAAATATTCATCAGAATCATTATAGTGTAGCTGTTGCCACAATGAAATAGATCTATTTGTAGTAACGACACATGATGGTTAGTCATAGGTACATGGATACTTTATGCCACCAGTTGAGATTTAAGAAAAACAGCTTATAGACAGAGGTGATTACATTCATTTACACATCTCATGTTTAAAAACCCATTTTCCATGGGTTTAAAAATATAAACTTCAAACTTTAATTAGTAGTTAACTCTTAGGAGGGAAGTGTGATTGATGGGAATAAGGGCACGCAAGGTGAGGATGAATGTAAATTTTCTGGATATTTCTGGACTTTTTGACATAAACATATAGTCATTTATTGCTTTATGATTTCTTTAAAAAAGAAAAAGTGTACAGTTATTAAATCCAAAATATTTTTTCAAGACTAGAAATTTCTTATCACTAGATAAAAATCAATGAGAAAAAGTTTCTTGAAGGGGAACGTCTGTGAAATAACATCTGTTATTACAGACTTTGCCAAATAGTTTTCCATGTGCTATATGGAGAGTCAAAATTTGGGTCTTTTTTTTTTTTTTATTTTCAGTAATACACAAAAGTGCAACATGTGTATATTGGACAAGCCTCATAGTATTATTCTGAGTAATTTATTGTTTGAATCATAAAGTTCTGCACTAGTAATATTTTCATCATCCCTGAAACATGAAAACAGCAATAAAAGATAACCAAATATTCAATCATACTTCTTCAAATATCAACAACCCATTCATCTTATGTAGTTTTTAAACAATATAAACATCTCTTCATTCTTATAAACTTATGTCCTCAATTTGTTCTATTATTATTTTTTCTCATATTTATGGAGCGATTTGCATTGTTGAGGTCTCTAAAATAAATTTATTCTTTCAGCAACCCAAATTGTAATTACTCATCAAAAGTAAAATGTTTCATTTCCCTACAATTGTGCTAATGATATTCTTTAGTGGTTCTGTAATGCTTTCTGTATTGAAATAACTAATGAACTTCTCAGTTCCACAGGCCATGTGGGCTTCTTCAGATATCCATCTGTTCCAGCTGTTGTAGCAGCCAAGTGCTGCAGTGCTAAAATATTTGAACACATGCAACCTTGCTTTAAGCACCTCTAGCTCAATACATTGCAAACCAAAAAACAAAACTGGAAATTTTGCAGTTCTTTCATTCTAGTGATATCAGTCTGGCTGCTTAACTAGCCCATCTAGGAATATATAATCAAGTCTGAGAAGGTGTCTATAGAATTTTATAATTCAAAATGATTGTGAAGGTTGTATTTACTATTTATAGACAAAATTCTTCAAAGTAAAAGTAGTCTGCTTTCTTCTTTTCTCCTTTTCTCCTTCTATCTATGTTTACATTTACATTTATTTATTTTTTAAAAAAGATTATTTATACAGAGATTTATTTATTTATTCTGACTGGGTACAGTCAGAAGCGCGGGAGGGTGAGAGAATCCACCAGAGCCAGAGCGGGTAACAGAACAGGCAGACTGGCCAAATACACTGCTGAGGGAGCAGCGGGCATGGCAGGAGAGGTCAGCAAGCCATGTATACACCCTTGCAGGTGGCCGTGGATCGAACTGGTGCTGCAGAGGCTGCGGGCCTCTTCGTAGCCCAGTGCTCAACCGCTGCACCACCAGGGGAGGTCCTACATTTACATTTAACACAGGTTTAAGAGTTGATAAATGATTTGGTAA
Source organism: Talpa occidentalis (assembly GCF_014898055.3). NCBI lineage: Eukaryota > Metazoa > Chordata > Mammalia > Eulipotyphla > Talpidae > Talpa > Talpa occidentalis. Next base: position 76,586,565 of record NW_023601322.1, on the reverse strand, counting down.
AAACCAAGAAATGCCCTTTTTTATTTAAAATACTTGCTAGGTATTAGGGACTAGGAAAGGGAAGTTCAATACCAATGTCTAGAGTTTAGACTGTTTTTCAAGAATTCTATATATGTTAATTATTTTTCTAAATCTAGATTATTGATGTTGCCATCATGATTCTTTATTATAAAAAATGAACTCTGATAGCTGTAAAATAAAAAATTTGCATACATACAAAGTTTATTGCTTTCTTTATGTCACTTCTCTCATCCAATATTGTATATACAGGGCTTGATTAGAAAATGATCATTTTTCTTCAACTTCTTCATGGACCTCTTGTGATTTGGGCACTTTCATGAACTTCTAGACATATCCTCATGGAAATTTGAGAGAATAAAAAACAGGATACTTTTTAGGTCATGTTTTGTCTCAGAAATAATCTATATTCTATATTCCCTTAGCATTTTCATAAATCAGACTGTACTCAGATAATGACAAATTCCAAGTTTTTAAATCATATATAATTGACTAAAAATATAAAAGAAACAAAACACTGTTAGAAAGTTTATGAAAAGCATCATTAGGATCATTTTATATACAAACCCAATAGAATCCACTGTATAATCAAGCAAAGCATCATTTGACATTTTCCTCAATGTTGAAGCACAGTAGTGCATACAAGGAACAAAAGCAGGTTCTCCATAGCTTCACCCAGAGATCTGGTTTATCTGCAAGGCGATTGACCTTAAATATTACACTATAATTTCTTTAAATTTCACTGATATGTGTGGGCAAATTGGCTTACAAGACTGTTTCCATTTCTCTTCTTCCGCCAGATATGGTCTGGTTTAAATGATGTGCAGGTTTAGATCCCAGTGTTTCCCAGAGTATTTTTAGTTTGCTATGAACTCTAGCCCAACCTTTCAATGCCAGCTTGCTGCTAAATGGAACTATGATATGCACTCTGGGGAAAATAAACACCATTCAAGGAGGCCAAAACAATTTGACCAGTTGAAATTTGTCAGCTTTCACTTTGGATTTTTTTTTCGCCCATGAATGGCATGACATTGTTAAATTCTTAAAGCCAGTGAGTTGTTTAAAACTTTTACAGGGTCTGTTTTTTTCATGTTTTTGCAATTTGAAGGCTGAATCTTCTTAAAAAATTCTAATTTATTTAACAGCAATCAGTATATCCATATATTCTAGATTGTAGAAATTCATTGTTTTTATGACTAGATTTAAAATTTCTTGAGTCAGAAAAGGTTGAATTTATAATTTGATATTATTAGAGAAAATGTTTTATTGCCAGGTAGACACATATTTTAGCTCAAATAAAGCTATGTAGCATAGTTTTCTACTACTGTTGTTATTGTTAGAATTAACTTTTATTAAAATCATTAGTACGGGCTATGAATTGTGTTTATTGCTTTATTCATCCCTTGCAAAGTGTCTGTTAAGTCAATATGATTATCATTCACATTTTGAAAAGGGAAAACTGAGAATGTCCCTGCAATTTCCTCAAGATTCCTTAAATATCATGTTGCCATTAAGGACAGAAAATTAATTAGGGCTGCACGAATCAGCTTTTTCAACTTCTGTCATTATGCAGACATTAATATAAATTTTTCTGATCTTATTCTCGGTATCATTTTCTTCAGTACTTTTTTTTTTTTAAGATTTATTTATTTATACAAGAACCAGGGTAACGGTCAGATGTGCGGGAGGGTGAGAGTATTTACCAGAGACAGAGTGGGGTACAGAACAAGCAGATGGACTGAAATATACTGCTGAAGGGAGCAGTGGGGGAGACAGGAGAGGTTTGTCCCACCATGTGGATTGCTCCACGGCTGGAGGGGATCGAACTGTCACTGCAGAGGCTGCCGACAGCTTCACAGTGCTGCGCTCAACTTGCGCCACCAGGGAGGCCCCCCCATTTTCTTCAGTACTTTTTACCTTTAACATGTTTGCTGTGAACATCATATATCTGATTTTCCAGGCAAAAGTTATTACCATAATCTATCCACCAAGACCTGGTAAACATTCCTTGGTAAAAAAAGAAGTAGCCCCTTTTGAGCTTCTGTTTACAGATAATAAGTAATATAACATCATTATATATTATGTTTATTGTTACATTTCTCTTTCTTAAATACCAAATATACTATAGAATAAATGGATTAAAATGGCAGAATTTTAAAATGTAATTGCTCAAGTCTTTCGAATAAACAGCTCTCAAAGGAAAACTTGCTATAATAATATTTGAGTATGATAGACTCTTTAAGAAAAAGAGGCATAGTCGCAGCAGACCTCTCCTGACTCATCCACTGCTCTCCTCAGCAGTATATTTCAGTCAGTCCACCTGTTCTGTACCCCACTCTGTCTCTGGTGAATCCTCTTACTCCCCACTCCTCTGGCTTGTACCCCAGTTCTTGTATGCATAAATAAATAAATCTTTTTTAAAAAAAGAAAAGAAAAAGAGGCATAAAGGAAGTATTAAAGTTAAATATGCTTTTTTAATTACCAGGAAGGAGAACAGCCTAAATCACTGAAGTTTCAGATAAACAGTGCTAAATTTGCTAAAAAGTCTGCTACCCGGTAGTGGTAAAAGAAAATTATTCCTTATTTTCATTGTTATATATGATTTTCTGCTTTTTTTGTTTGTCTCTTTTGAATTATTATGTTTCTTTGAAAGGGTTAGTTGTTCCTTTTTTTCCTGTCTATACTCTCCCTCATTTCCTCTTCACCCTAGCTTCCTCACTAAGCACTGAGTTCTCAGGGCTGCAGCACAAGTATCTGTGCATTGTCTGCATGGTCTCTGAGAACTGGGAGATCAGGACCATATTTTACTATAACAATAAGTAGGTGCCAAACTCATTTTTTTGTTTTTTAATTTCCTGTGTTTGGACTCTAGTAGATCTGATTTAAACACAATCCCAGTGATTTTTGTAGGCCAGTGAATGATTTTCCATTGTGCCCTGATTTGTTCACCTAAGACATACCTTTTGGAATAGTGGTGTAAGGCTGGAGAATGTAGCAGCAGGATGTCAGCCCCTGGACATGTGGCCGGAGAGTGGAGCATGTGGAGTCCATGTAGCCGGACCTGCAGTTCTGGGATCAGCGGTCGAGAACGCAGATGTTCTGGGTAAATGCACAGTTCCTGAGTTGGGGAGGGCACTTTTCAATTCTGATTTGCACAGGCTTTACTGACAGACCATGTTGGAAGGCAAAAGGAGCCCCTCAAATGTTACTCCATGCTCCATTTTGAAACACTAAAATTCCTTAAATCGTGTGATTAAAAAAAAAAAGCTCCCTTTTTATAAAACAGTAAGAGCAAACCTCTAGGAGTAATAATTAAGTGATATTCAGGATAGTAAATCAAATAAAATGTGTTTAAATAAACAAACATGTATTTGACAAAGCATGGTGACGTGAGACTAGTAGGAAAATGATGGCAATGCAGGACTGTAATATGAGGTTAAATTGATCAGAACTGTAAAAATATGCCCTTTTTTAAAAAAATGTGTATTTGTGGATTTCCTACTATTTCTAATAATTTAATGTACCCACATTTTCAAGAGTAGATTTAATATGAATGTTTACCCTTATGATTTGTAAAATGTTTAATGAATAGTTAATATGAAAAAACAGTGATAAAATTGATTATTTGTACTGTCTTTTCTAGGCTAAGTTCTGAAACAAGGGATTGTAATGGTCCCAGAAAACAGTACAGAATATGTGAGAATCCACCTTGTCCTGCAGGTTTGCCTGGATTCAGAGATTGGCAATGTCAGGCCTATAGTGTTAGAACTTCGTACCCAAAGCATGTACTTCAGTGGCAGGCTGTCATGGATGAAGGTATGAACAGCCAGATCTTTACCTTCTGAATTAGACTTCAAGGTTTACAAAGTTTTCCAGAAGAATAATTAATGTTATTTTACAGATTATGTTCTATGTATTTCAAAACTTTATTTTTCCACTTTTACTGATATGTAACAACCATGGGCAATCACTAAAAAAGTTGGAGAGAGCTATCACAGAGATTGGTAGCTGCCAGAGGAGAAGGGTGAGTGAAATGGGTGAGGAAAGTCAACAGTACAAACTTCTAGCTACTAAGTAAGTAAACAAACAAGTCATGGGGATGTAGTTTACAGTCTGGTGACTATAGCTAATCATACCGTGTTGTACATATCTGAGAGTCACTGAGATAGTAGATATCAAAAGTTCTCAGCACAAGAAAATTATTGTAATTATGTGTAGTTATGAATGTTAATTAAACATAGCATGATGTTCTATTCACAATATATGCATATGTCAGGTCATGTACATCTGATACTAGTAAAAGTTATATGTCGATTATATCTCAATTAAAACAACTTAAAGATACAGGTAATACTAAGCAGTTGTTATATCAACTAAAATTTAAAAAATGACAATAACGAATGCTGACAAGGATGAGGAGAAACTGGAGAGCTCATACATTCCTTATAGGAATGTAAGATTGCATGACTACTCTGAAAAAAAGCTTGGCAGTTTCTTGAACAACTAAATATGCCCTCATCATACAGTTGAGAATATGCAGTCCTGGGAATTAAAATAAAAATCCTACATTCAAGTTCCCATAGACATTTTATTATCAATAGCTAAAAACTAGGGGAAAAAAACAAAGATTCTCATAGCTGAATGAGTTAAACAAACTAAGGTAAGTCCATACCATGGAATATTATGCAGCAATAAATGGGACAAAATATTGATATATGCAATGATTTGATAGATTTCAGATTATTATACAAACTGAAAAAGAGTCAAAACGTAAAGAACTGTATGGTTTCAATTTAATGACATTCTTGAAATGATAAACCATAGAGGTGGAAAACAGACATTACTAGTTTCCAGGACTTAGGGATGGTAGTTGGGAGGATGGATAAACTTCATGCTTATGGAATAGTTCTATATCTTGACTGTGATGGATGGTTATAAAATCCACATGTGCTAAAATTGTGTAAAATTATGTACACAGAATATGTATTATAATTCCACGAGTTTTGCTATTACCTAATAGTTACCATTGGGGAAAACTGGATGGAAAGTACATGTCACCTCTCTCTATTATTTTGCAGTTTTCTCTAAATCTTAACTATTTCAGAATTAGAATCTTAAGGAAATTACTTCTTATCACTTAAGAAGCCTGTAGTCAGTGGGTTGTGGGCGAAAGTTTGCAGTTGACAAAATGGACTTAATTTTATCACCCCTGTCTTCTTTGTTTCTTTTCTTAGTCAATTTGGAATTTCCTTTCCATCATTGCAATAACACTGCTGGTCATAGCTTAAATTCTACTACTTCTCAATTTTAGTGTAGACATCAGACAAAACTCTTCCCTCACTGAAAGCATCTGAGTACACAGCACTAATGGAAGGCATTAAACAATAGGGCATGGTGTTCTGCTATGTAATTTGGAGAGGGTTATGTTCTCATTTTCTTGCTATAAAACAGAAAAGTATAGTTATCTCTATAGATGGTCCATCTTCTTTCTGCAACATAGCAGAGTTTTAAGTTCTCCTCTTCAAAGCCAGATCTTTCATCTCTGCCCTGGGTGCTGCTAGCCCTGTCTTCCCTTCTCAGCTATCTTATTGATTACTGCTACTTTCTTTTATATATTTAATCCCTTTTTCCAATAGATCATTCACTTTCAATATTCAACATTTTTTGACTCTCCCTAAAAAATATAAACCTTTTTCAGATTATGGCCTCTTCCAGCTGATGCACTTAGACTTAGTCCTTCATAGACATCCTTCTCAAAAGAATTATTTAAATTCCAACCTTCTGTTTCCTTCCTTTCCATCTGAATTTCACCAACAGAAATCTCACTAATGTTATCAAGGACTTCTATGGAAATTAAACCTAGTCACTTCTCTTCAGTCCTCTTTTTACTTGACACTGCAAATACATTCAAATAATTGATGACTGCTTGTTTCTTAAAACACTCAGGTACCCTTATTTCCATGGCAAAACACCATTTTAGTCTTGCCGCTATCTCTGATGTAGTCCACTGTGTATTCCAGATGTTAATAACTTTTACTCTTCATTTTCTTTCTTAGGCAATCTCATCTATTTCCATGTCTTCAAATTTGAAAATTACTCATGAATATTTATCTGCAGCCAGATATTTCTTTTGAGCTCCAAACTTGTATATATAACTTCTACCTGTTATTTCTATATGATATCTACAAGTTAAAGAGTCAATGCATGATCTTAACCCTTCTAACCCATGCCCATTTTGATCTTCTTTAGTGTTTCCTATTTCAGCTAGGGTTATTTATTGTCTTTTCAGCTGCACAGCCCAGAGACGCATGTGTGTCATTCTTAACATTTCCTTCTTCCTTTCCCACCTGTCCTGTACATCACTATGTCTTACTTGTTTTACTTCCTGATAACTCTCCACTGCAACTCCAATTACCAAACTAAGCCATAAATCTTCATCCTCAATTTCCGCCCTCTTTAATCAATCAACAAACTCCTCCAAACCTTTTGATTACTACTACCAGTTTATGTTCTTGACTGCACCATTTCCAACCTGGATTTCTCAAACAGCTTCCTTGCCATCTCCCTTGTTACAGTTGCCACTCCTTCAGGCCCCGCTCCTCATTTCAGTCAGGTGCTATTTTATGAGGCCGTTCTCTCAGTCACTGCACCCTTTCCCTTCCATGAGTCCCGTTGCTCTCAGGACCCACCGCAAACTTCATGACCTGGTTTATTAGGTCTTCTCCTGCCTCACATCCATCTTTCCTTTTGTAGTCTCTTGCACAACCAAGCTGAATTTCACTCTACCTGCCACGTACTCCTGTTTCTGGACCCATAAGACATACTAGAGGTGTTTTGGTTTTTTTTTTATTGTCATAATACTTTTTCTTTCTCAAACTTTGATCTCTATTTCACCATCATTTATTTACCTTTAAGACTTCTACTGATTTTTGAACTCAGTTTATGTCATTTCCTCAAGGGAAAAAGAAACCCTTTGATTCTTCAAATTGGATAGATGCCCCTTTCACCTACCCCACCAGCACCCTGTTATAGCACGTTTGAGTGTGTCTGCATTCACTGTATCATCTGTTCCTAGTGTATGACCTGGTGATTATGAAGTTTCCAGTAAATATCTGTTGCATGAATCTGAACACATAAATAATGTCTCTATGGTAAATTATAAGCAATATTATTCCAATCACAAGAATCATCACCTAGTCACTTGAAGGTTAATTCTATCTTTGCTTCTCACTGGCTGTGATGTTTGATTCGGTTAAAATTATTTGAAGCCTCTTCAGTTATATGTGAAATAAGAGGAAATTGTTCAACACCAGATTGAAAGAGAAAAAAAAAAAAAACACCTCAGATCTGGATAGAGGTCAATTTAAAATAAAGAAACTCCTAACTCTTACAAGATGATGTCTGTCATCAGTATTATCCATAATAGATAGTTATATAATTAACAGGTCAGTATTTTTTATTTTTTGTAGCACCTAGCAATTAAATAAATCTATAATTCTTTAAAAAAATCGTAAGTCTTAATAACAGGTCACAATTTAAAATGCAGAAGACTACTTCTGTTCTTCCTACATAATTCATGAATTTTGGTAGAAGGAATTAAATACAGGAGGATATCAGTATAGTTGTAAGCATTCATTTTTAGGGGGAAAAAGATGTATGACTTTAACATTCAGGTGTTTTGCATACTATGTGGTGAAATTTGGCTTAAGTCCATGTTTAATGCATATCTTGGAAAGGGTTGGTCTCCTAAATCAAGACAGAGGCTGTCTGCCAAGTACTGGCATGTTACCTGGATCGCTATGTCATAGTCTCAAGAGTACTCCAGAAAGGAAGATTGTTATCAAATGTATTTATGTCATCTGTGAAGATAAAGTAAGCACAGTGAATTGACAATATATTGTAAAATGAGACAAAGAGTTTTATGTGAATACTTGCTTGGAATGTGAATGGAATTTTCTAGACTAGCTCTTTTCAGTGTTATTCATATATCTGATTTGCTCCTTTCTTCAATGAAACCCCAGAAAGAGAATTATATACACGCTACTTTTAAAGTATCGCAATTATAGCAGCTGTCTTTAAATCCAAAGATATGACGTAGTGACCAATCACTAAATAAACATAACCTACTTTGAGGTGTGAGCGCACACTGAAATGCTTTATTATGGCTTATAATGGCATCTTAGAGGAAAATTTTAAAAGCATGCACATTAAAGGCCATGTTCCAACTCTCCAAAATTTTTCAGAAGGAATAGTCAGAAGCCACATGTGAAAACTGTTTGAAATGTTCAATTCTGAAGGCTCATTTAAATGCTTCTTTTCTCTTTGCAAAGTGATACCCTGTTCCATGCCTCTGGCTGTTATTTGGTATTTATAGAATCCCATCAACATACATGGAACTTGACAGAAGACATAACTGAAGCTCAGTGTCAGAGATTGTCAACTATTTTCCATTCTGTTTATATGAACTTAATAAACAGTAAAGAACCTGACTGGTGTGAAGCCAGTAGAGTAGTAACATAGCATGGAAATTGTTCTGAAGTTTCAGATTTGGATAATTCTACTACTGGTGTTACCAAATATGACAGCTCCTCTGGTGGATGCTTAGAAATAGAAACACTTTAAAAATATTGTGCTACCTTTTGAGCCTAATAGGCAAATGTTTTAAACTCCAGCTATCCTACATTATTGCTTAAGGAAGCACAGGAGAAGAGTGCCAGCCATTCAAGAATTCTTCACGTGTGCTGTGGTTCTCAGCCTAGAACTGCTGTATCCTCACTTGCTTTCTAGTAAGCAGAAAAGGTGGTTGAGTCATAGCTAGCCCTTCAGCAATTGTGCATGTTAATAGAGGTTCCCATGAGGTTACATTGCATTTCTAAATATCCTCATAATGGAAAATCTTGTGAGAATTGTTTATCTTATAAGTTCTTTCCTTTGAACTTTAAGACCCATTAGTGATCATCAGAAGGGGATTAGATAAGTCAAGACAAAGGGGACAATGTCAGGCTGAAGGACAGAGGTGGACATTTGGCAGTAAAATCAATGTAGATTCTCAGTGATGCACACCTGAAACATATATAATATTGTAATGTTACTTCAATTAAAAAATTAGTAATTTTTAGTAATTTTATTAATTTTTCCATTAGAAAATGCCACATGCACAGGACTGAAATCAGTGCACTGATATTTAGAAATGAACCTCAAGAAGGATTTCATGAGTAAGGTAGAATTCTTATATAACTTAGCATAAAGGGGAAATCATTCCAAAAAGTTAAATACCAAAAATAGGGACATGAAAAGTATTTTTCAGGAAGAAGGATTAGTTTGGGTGTGGTAGAGGTTCAGTGTCAGAAAATAGTAAAAGATATATTTAAAAATTAATTTGAAGACCTATTTCTTGAGTTTAATAATCACTGGATAACTACTCTTTTCTCTTTTTTCTTTTCTCAAGCACCAGCTCATTTACTATTCATAATAAACCTCTAATATTATCTACTCTAGTATTACTCAGTTAACATCAAATTGTATTTTTTACTCAGTGATCTAAAAAATAAGATCAAAATATTTGCAAAGTAACTTTAACTCACTTCTTTTCATCCATTCTGTATGTAGAAAAACCATGTACCTTGTTTTGCTCGCCTGTGGGGAAAGAGCAACCTATTCTCCTAGCAGAAAAAGTGATGGATGGAACTTCTTGTGGATATCAAGGATTAGATATCTGTGCAAATGGCAGGTGCCAGGTAAGACCCTCCAAAGGGAAAGTGATGATGTCCTAGGAGAATTGTGGGACTATTAAATAGCTTTAGCTTTAGATTGGGTGGAAAGCTCTTGACTAAGATTCAGGAGACGTGATTGTTCTCCTGACCTGGTGGTAAAACTGTTCATCTGTATAATGAAGGTTTCTGTAATCTCCATTACTAGTCTGACATTTTGAAACTGTAATGCATATACTCTAGCCCTGTAGTTGCAGCAAACTGGACTTTGTCAAATATTATAGAATAAAAATTTAAGCCCTCCCATTCTCTCTGTCTTGTGTTCAAGATTGAGCCATGCAGCAAAAACCTGTAAAATCTGTCCAGTTACTCACTTATTCTGAAAGTATTTTCAACACACTGGAATCATCTGATTTTTAAATGTATATTTCATTTTCATATAATTCTTTTTTTTTAAGATTTATTTATTTATATAAGAATCGGGATACAGGCCAGATGCGTGGGAGGGTGAGAGGATTCACCAGAGACAGAACAGGGAACAGAACAGGCAGACTGACAAAATACACTGCTGAGGGGAGCAGCAGGTGAGGCAGGATAGGTCTGTAGCGCCATGTGGGACCCTCACTGGCCGGCCAGGATCGAACCGGCACTGCAGAGGCTGTGGATAGCTTCATAGCGCGGCGCTCAACTGCCAGCACCACCAGGGGAGGCCCCCCACCATCAAGTTTTTAAAACAATTTACAAGCTATTGTTAGGTTACTATCTGTGATCTGGTAGAGGTCTATAGACTTCTAAGTAAAAAACAATAATCCCAACTCTAAGACTATATTTTGCCAGCAATCTATATAGCTTAAAACACATAATCATGTTATACTCTTGGCATAAGAAGCAATCTTTAGTGTGTAAAAAAAAAATCATTGCAGGAATTTATACCAGCTCATATTTTGTTATCAGAATTGTAGGTTGTGTAATTAATGCTTTTAACTTTATTTGTGCATTATATGTAAATCTATCAGATTATTGTACATCTTTAATGAATTTGTTTTTCAAAAAATTATTTTTCTAAGCGTGTATGCCAAACACAATAGCCTAAAATTGCTACGCCTTTCACTTAACAGTTAATAATAAGCCAAATCTTTTATAGAGTCCCCAGCTAGACATTAAAGTTACAGCAACAACAACAGAAATTCTGTACAAGTGCTAATGTGAATCCGATGACTTATAATTAAAGTTTTATGAAATGGTTTCGACTTCTAACAGCTTTGTAATACTTTAGGATTCTGGCTTCTTTACTAAAATGTTTCATTCAGTCTTTAAGTATAATTAAAAACATTCCTCGTTTTCCCTTTTGACAACCCTCTACATATCAGCTTTGACCAGAGTTTTTATTTCGTTTTATCACAAAACATACAGCAGTGAAGCTGAATATAGAAAATTTGGTGAATCGACTGAGGAAGGAAATTAAAAATAGACGATTTTCAGAGGCGGGGGGAATGGCTGAAATAGATGAAGGGAGTCAAAGGGTATAAACTTGAATTATAAAATAAGTCAGAGTTGTATAGTATGGAGAGTATAGTGAATAATTCTGCATTACATATTGGAAAGTTGCTAAAAGGGATTTTTTAAATTTTTTAAAAAGATTTATTTATTTATGCATACAAGAGCACAGGCCAGAAATGCAGGGAGTAAGAGGATTCACCAGAGACAGAGTGGGGAACAGAGCAGGCATACTGGCTGAAATACACTGTTGAGGGGAGCAGCGGGCGAGACAGGAGAGGTCTGCCTCACCATGTGGCCGGCCAGAGATCGAACTTGTGCTGCAGAGGCAGCAGATTGCTTCATAGTGTGGTGCTTAATCCCTTGCGCCACCAGGGAGGCCCTAATAGAGTAGATTTTTAAGCTTTTCATCATGAGAAAAAATATGTAACAATGTAAGGTGACAGGTGTTAGACTTGCACAATATACACAAATATCAAATCTTTCTGTTATATACCTAAAACTAAGTAGAATGTTACATTTCAATTATACCTTTTTTAAACAAAGAAAACTGCTTTCTCTAGCTACCAAATTTGGCTCTCTAATGTTTCCATTATGGAAAAGGACAAAGAAAGCTCGACCTCTGTAATATGTTCTCCTATCTCCTGCATGCCAGGGGAACCCCAGTGTCCTGCCACCCGTTAGTGGCATTGCCTTTTCAAAGTAGATCCACCTCAAATTTCAGATTTATGTGGTAATATTTTGGCAAGTGTGAGTATATAAGACTATAAATTACAAAATACAAAATTTTGGATTTTGAAACTACATGATTATTGACCCAGGGCATTATGTCTATCCCTAACAGTTACCAAAAATTGAAAAAAAAATTAAGAAACTACCAAATACCAATGTATTCAGCAATGCAACTACTATTTATTGTGCTCATTATTTGCCCCCAAACAAGCTGGATGCTAGAGATGGACACGCAAGGTGCTTTTATTATTTCAAAAGTAACTTCTCTAAAAAAAAAAAAAAAGTTACCTCTCTACACTAAATTTTTCATCATGTTTATTTACATGGACAGATTTTTTTTTTTCCTCACCCTAGGGCTTTTAGCTCCTTTTCATGAGTCCTGCTTGGGGAACTCTTCCAACACCTTTGTTGTATTTTCAGCATTTCCTGTGGTGGCTACCCCTTTTCATCCAGACACATTTTCTTTTTTCTCCCTGAATAAGCTTTGACTCACAGATCAGAGTTCTCCAGGAATGCATTGTTTTGTCTACTTCTTCACACCAATAGGTTTCCCCTGACAAAAGGAAAGAATGCTACATTGTGCAGACTTAATGTGATTTTTTTGCTTTCTCAGGATATTTATCCTGCAGCTGCATTTTATAATCTACTTGTTTCCCTTACACAACCCCACCCACTCCAACTACAGAAAATGACCCCGTTTTTGTTCTTTTTTGTTCAGTACTTTAAAAGTTCCTCTAAAACAATTGTAACTTGTTATGAATGAATATATCATCACTCTTGCCTGCAACTTCTTGATTAGAGGTTGTTTGTAACCCTGCCAATAATAGTATTGACCCATAAAATTCTGCCCTTTGAGTAGACACAATTTTACAAAATGTGATCATATTTTGCAGCAGTCAGTGGGAGAAAAATATTATTCACCAGATAAGTCAATTGATTTAATCTCAGATGACTCAGAGTAACAGAATTCTTGTGGGAGCATGTAAAAATCAATTCCTGCATTGTTAGTATTTTCTTAGAGTTGCCATGGGTTGTAAGTAGTTCTTACATTTATGTGCTGGATGCCAAAGAAAATTGGAATAGAAATTATTTGTGAACTGTAGTGAAAATGAAATTTTATGTTTTTTAGAAAGTTAATATTTAATATTCAACATTTGCTTTGCAGCTACTTTAGAAGTAAAGCCATTCATATAATGCACTATAACTTTTCTATGTTGAATAGAATGAATTAGATTGTGTTATATTTAATAGGTGATTTAATTTGTAATTTTTTGTAAATTGCATTAGCCTCTTACATTTTTTTCCAAATTGCTCTTATCACTATCCTATGTATTATTTTTACAGTTACATTTTGACATGAACTTGCTCAATTAATTTGCAGCAAAGTATAAGACATTTTACTAGTTTCTCATTTAGGTATGTCTGCTTTTTAGATACTAGATCGGTCCTAGATTAGTAGTCAAAACAGAAAAACTCACTTTATGATGTATTGTCATTGTCTTGTTACAGAAAGTTGGCTGTGATGGTTTATTAGGGTCTCTTGCAAGGGAAGATCACTGTGGGGTATGCAATGGCAACGGAAAATCGTGTAAAATCATTAAAGGAGATTTTAATCACACCAGAGGTGCAGGTAATTTTTTTTTAATTATTAATCCAAACTATCCTTGAGGACAGAGATTTCACTGAACATTACTTAGAAATCACTGTTCTGATTCTGTTGAGGACACTTGAAATGGGTACTGAATGATCATTCATGATGACATAGGTATGATATTAGCCAGAGGTTCTAACAAGTCTGTTTCCTAATAATGAAAATATGAAATCATCTGTTGTGCATTTAATAAGCTGGAGCAGCAAAGGAATAATCTCATTTGCATTGGCTAATGTTATCCGGTTTCTACAAACCTTATTCTCCAAAGCAAAGCATAATATTTAACAGAGAATAATGATTTGTAATAGCCTGGAGCAACTATTGAGTATTAATCTTCAGACTCTTGGGAAGAGTCTGTAGCAGTGTGGCATAGTGGAAATGGTAATTGGGGATCAGATGATGTGGGTTCATGTTCCAGTAGATTAGTAACAGGAAATCATTCTCCTTTTGTTTCTTTGTGTATAATTACTAATACTTGGGATGGGGGTGGGAGTGGGGCAGATGGTAATGAGATGACTATGAGCAATCTGTGTGGTGTGTATTTTAAAGTGATGCAGAACAAATGACAATATCCCACAAATACTCTACACATAGAAAATCCTTTATATGCCAGTCATCAAGCTAACTGGAAGAAAGCAAACAGTTCTGCGTGTGCATGGATTTCTTACCTGGACATCTATGTAAAGAACCATCTTAGTATATACGATTATATCTTCATGATCATTAGTATGTATATATTACATGTAACTTTCTCTTATTTCATTCTTCAAAATATCAGAAAAGCTGAGACTAAAATATGTGCTAATTTGCATATAAAGAATTAGTCATTTGTGTTTGAATAATGAAGAAAACTTAGTTCATTCTAGGTAAGAGAGTTCTTCAGAAAAGAAAATTAGATCCAGCTTTCTAATGATGAGTTTAACCCTTTGCTAGGCCCCAGCAGAATAAAAGATAAGTGCAGATTTTGAAGCCTAAAAATAACTAAAACCCAGGGTAAATGGTAGATCAAAATCTTAATCTCTAAAGCTGTGGAAAAAATGCTGGGTTCTACAAGTCAAAATCTGCCTGAACTCATTTAGAAAAGCCCCACTTAGCTCTAACAGGCTCCCCGACTTCCACTAAGAAGTGCAATTATAATAAGCTTTTCAGCCTGATTGTGATGGGAGATTTTATAGTGCAGAAATTCAAATAAATTCTGAGAGACTGAAAAGATTTAAAGATGCTAGAATTGCTAGAATTTTTGAAGAATACATTTGCATGATTATTTAATACACATGGAAACAGTTAACTGAAGAATACCAGTGTAGGGTGAGCACTGTACCTTCATTTAATTATAAGAACACTTCATTCTTCCACTAAGCATAGAAAACAGACATACCATATGGGGGAAAAACTAGTAATGGTTTTCATTCTGACTGGAATTATATGGCCATAGTTACCCCAGATTGCTACTTCAGACCTCCCTTGTTTTTATTGCATTTTAATTTCTACTTTTTTACATTTGTCTTTTCTTATAGGTAAGTTATATTAATGGCTTTGTTACTTGGAAAATGTTTGAAATGTCTAATAGATGAGAACTATAGACTACTAATGTCACTTCCTTGTTTGTTTCACATTGCTCAAAGGGAAGAAACTAATTCTTAATTCTTGCACATTGCTCCTGACTGTCCATCCAGCATCATTTCATACCCTTCTCTAAGCTACAGTTACCAGATTTCTTACATATGCTCAAATTGACCCTGTCCCGCGCCCTTTCTCCCTGCTCCTGTTCCCCTCCAGGACCATATTCTATCTGCCTCCTTATACCTTCACTTGTCAATTGCTAGACATCTCTTGAACTCTATTCAATAATTCATGCAGTGCTCCTTGAATACCCTCCATCTATCACTAATGGCCAGTCTAATGATGTTTGCTATATTAGCACCCAGGTGAGGCTGTTCTGTTCCCATTTGTAATTTTGTATTCATTGACTTTTCCCCCACTCAGGTTTGACTTTAATCAGGAAAAATATCTTGACTATTTTTGTTCAGCATCATATTCCCAGTGACTGGCATAGTGCATAATTGATTAATATTGTTAATTTAATTAATAATGAAACATTAGATTGCTAGGAAGTATTAAAAAAATCTATGAGTCCCTTACTACAGCATGGACTTACCTACTTGTGGCTCTAGCAATGTTGTATTCATTTCTCTTGAGTAAAACTTATGTTTATAGTTTATGGACTTCCTAGAACTTCTAGAAGGAATTTCAGTCTTACTTAGTCCAGCTGGCTGTGCATATTGTATATATTGTATGAGTAACACATGTGCAGATACATGTGGGTGTTTTCTGTCCCTGTGGTATATTTAGTTTGCTAAATCATTTTTGTTGGAGCTAGAAAAAAATAAACATATGTGGTGTTTTTTTTTTTTTCCTTAGTGCACTTATTATATCTTTCATTGCACCTTGCCTAGCCAGAATATAATTTTCTAAAGGAATTTTTAAAGGTAAATTGTATATTAGACCAGAAGAAATGAGCATGAAATGCAATATTGTTAGAATAGAAGGTGAAGATACTGATTTTATAATAGGAACACATAGCTTATACTTTCTATCTATGTTGGTCACAGCAGTGTTATGACAGATTCACAGTATCCTGGATACTATTTTACGAAATAGTAGGACTGGGCCTTAGCAGAGAGCACATGGGGGATTTACTGGCATCTGAGTTCACAGCTTGGGCAGCTAATTACTGTCAATTAATCTTGAAAAGTGTTTTTCCCTCCTCTGCTTTTCCTTTTACCCCATACATTAAATGGCAAATGTACTATCTTCCTTGCATGTTATCATTATGGTTAAATGCAAAAACTTCTGTAAAGTACTATAATAATGACTGGTACATTGCACTTGCTCAAAATGTGACATTTATCATTATTACTACCATGAAAATAATGATCACTATTGCATTTTAAGATGGCAGAGTAAAAAATGGTGTATCTGGTAAAATAGAAAATTCCTGTTGTCAAAGCGAACTGTCCAAGATGAGTGTCGAATCTATAGCATTGGTATCACAGGCTTTCTTTCAGCTTCTAATGCTAAGCAATAGCCCTTCTTAACATTCACTTCTGTAAAGGATAAACATTCTCCATTGTGCTAAATGACTTTATTACTAAAAAGAATCCAGACTCTCTCTAGTCATTGGATTTCTCTCTTCAAATGCATTTGCTTAAATATTTTCTCCCCTCTTCTTTGAATCTAACTCAACTGTCCTCCAAGTCATCCTTAATTGTAGAGAATTGCTTTCTTCATGATTGTAAACTTAGGTAAAGCTCTTACCCTAATGTACAATGTATTTCTGAATTTCCTGCTATACTCAATTAGGAATTTACTTCTTGATGGCACATTCACTTGCCTTTCAGTCATCTTTTCTTTGTCGTTTCTACAAATTTTACACAGTTCTCCAACATCTTGAGATATTCTAATCTATAGGATTCTATCACATAAAAATAGACCAGCTCTCCTCCTCGTGATTATTCCTTCTCTATATTCTTTTCTGATTTACTTTCACTCTCTCCACTAAAAATCTCAAGTTTCCAAGATGAAGTCCTTGACTACTCTCTATTTTCTCTCCTTACTCCTATTGTTCAAGTTATTGCCTCTGTCAAGATCCTCCACAGAGGTCTACCAGTAGCCTGACCTTTCTCTGGCGTTTCAAATGTTCTAGAGCTCTTACTGGATAATTTTACTAGTGTATTATACCATTTTGCTAAATATAAATTGCAAAACTGAGCTTAGCAGATGATTATCAAAACTTGACTTCCATGTCCTGTAGATGATGGCCCTGCCCCCTCTCCCATAAGTAACAGCCACACACATGTTCCCTTACCTTCTTCCCGTGAGATACCAAGTTCAGGATTGTTTTTTTCTTCATAAATTTTCTACCTTAATCTCTTCCACTCCTGGATCTATGCAGTGGCTTCCTGACTCTGTTACCCACAGCCGTATTTACTGACCACTTTTACATATTGCTGTTAGATCAAACCTCTCCAGACCCGTATCTCATGAACAAGTTCATTGCTATAGAATATTCAAGCACTTCAGTTTGATCAATTCAGTGTCCTAGCATTCATTTAAACTCTTTAATAGAGACATCTTGTATCTTCTCATTGTTAGAATTATTTTATTTGTGTGTTACGAAAATATTGCTTATACCCTTACTTTACTTAAGTGAACACATCCATAGATCTGCACACATGTGCATGTGTTATGTATCTGTATTTATATATATGTGTATATGTACATGCATAGAACTACCCATTCTTCAAAGAGATTTCATCTCATTATTTATATGAAAATTTTCCGCATCATATGCAATGTTCTCTTTTCTGAATCAGTGCTTCTAGTTGAGCCCAGTGTTTTTCAAGTGTAATGTATATGACAATGTAAAAGGAAAAAAAAATTCCTACTTTGTGGGTGAAGATAGCTGTGAAACTTTTGAGTTGTGATGTCACCAGTAAAGGAGGGCAGTTTAAAGATCACAGGTTGATATTCTTCCGTAGGGAATTAACCATACCATGTTACATATGACCTCTCAAATGTAATTTTTGACGTTTTATTTAGCTCATTTATGTAAGGTTTTTATACTTTGTCTCCGTGCAGACAACCATAGTACCTTACTTCTAGGTACAAACAACCACTAAGCATTTGCTTCTATTTTCATCATTGCTTGTTTTTTCCATGTAACAGAATGATAGTGCTTTTTTTCTTTAGTATTACTGAAAATGATTACACTGACTGAGGGGTGTTCTTGAATGAAAATTATGATTCTAAAAACATATGCTTCTAATTTTAGCCACTGCCACAAGATGAGTTTACACTACCTTTTTGATATATACCCAATAATTGTAAACAGCTTTAGGAATTAAATTAACAAATAGGAGATAACTCTGGATCCACTCTTCTAGCTTGGAAATAAAAGACTATTATCAGATATATGGAGCATCATCGAAATGCTAAGAATATTAAATATTATTTTAATATAACTAAAGCATAGGTATTCAGCCAGAAGTAGATGTCTACTCACTATTCTGCTCTCAATAAAGTCTTGGTTTTGACTATTTTTGGACACTTACCCACATTATCTTATTTTTTTCAAGCATTGCATTCCTAACTTCTGCTAAAAATCCCTTATCTGAAAAACACCTAATGGTGTCTTCTGACTAGCTGTCTGGCTAAAACTGACACCTTCCAGAGTGACACAAGATTGTTAGGTGTGGCCTTACACTTTCTTGTCTCGAGCTCCAGTTTCAAGTCTTATTTTTCTCTCACTTTAAACTGATAGGATGTTATATGTCAATTAAATCTCAATAAAACTGGAAAAAAAACTAAAAACCACATAAAAAAATCAAATCTGTTGTCAGTCTCCTCTGGGGAGTTTAGTCTGTTTTCCTAGACTTAACTTCTCCAGGGGCCCGATCCCTGTCCTAGTCTCTCCAACTGCCATCTGTCTTCCCCACACTTCCTAACTTACTGGATTTCCCCACAGCACAATCTGAGGTTACTTGGGTCTGTTCCAGATTCATTTTCTTTCTAACCAGGCTGTCACATTGTGCTTTATCTCTGCTCACAATTCATAAGCTATCAGCAAGCTATTTAAATAAAATACTGTTGCCTGTGTGTCCTTAATAGCACCTATAGATTCAACATCTTTCGAGGAAACGTCACCACTTAAAATTACAACTTTTATACACTTTCTTTTTTACATAGGTACTGAAATATCATAGCAAAAAATAAAAGAGAAAAGGGCCAATTAAGAAAAGAGATATTATGAAAACCCACTATTTATTTCATGTTCTGTTGACTCTAATAGGGTATGTAGAAGTGCTGGTGATACCTGCTGGAGCAAGAAGAATCAAAGTTGTGGAGGAAAAGCCGGCACATAGCTATTTGGGTAAGCCACATCACAAACACAGCCCAGCTTCCTGCCCTGAGCAGTCTCTGATAAGGAGGATGTCAGTCAGTTTCTAGTTACCTGTTTGAATTTCCTGGGAAGCACCTCTTGTCATAGCATGTGGGAAGTCCTTTCCTTTCTCCTAGAGCCATGCTAACAGTCAAAGCAATCTGGTTGTCTGTATGTTTTGGGGGGCTATAAATTGCCTCCATATGTTAGTTCATATTTTAAAAAGCACTCACTGGAGGGTTTTGTTGTCTATTACTTTATATATATGCATATGTAAATATATTTTGTAAACATATTTCATAGTATGCACGGATGTACACATATTAATAAAATCACATTCAAATATATGTGTATATGCATATATATGTACATATAATAGTGTGTCTATAGTATGTCTACATATACATATAGCTGTGTGTGTATTTTATATATAATGATTACTTTGTAATTAGGATATTTTGTGAAACTCTATACTTGATCTTTAAATGGGAGCCTCATATCAGATGCACTCATTTATAGTGCTTTACTTGTACATTTTTAAGGATGGATTATGGAAAGAACTGATAAGTTATTTTAATTAGACTGTTCATAATTTTTAAATACACACAAGAAAATACTAAGTTGACAATACATATTGCTTATATATTAAGATTTTAAGCTAACTAGGTCATGTGAAATACCTCTTATAGTCACAAATCCACACATAGAAGGTTCTCGTGTAATTAGGTCAGGCAAAAGGCGAAATATTTGCCAGGAATTTAGATGTACTTTCATCTCTTTTTAACGACAGAATAATGTCCCAATAGGAAACAGTTTGTTCATGAAAATAACCCATATAACATGATTGTTTCTATGCTACAATATTGAAAATAGTTTAGATTGGTATTGAGTTATTTTTCTTATTCCGTGCTGCTTTCTAGGAATACAAATGTTTGAGGAAAGGGGACAATAGTAGAAATCATTTGCCATGTGACACACACACATCAATTTGTTATTGCTAATATGTGTTTTATCTTTTTCTACCTGTAGTTTTTTAAATGCGTTTTAAGTACAAGTAAATCATTCCAATATCCAAACTCAGATTAAAGCTGTAACATCTAGTTTTTTGAAATTCTGTAAAATCTTCCCAATTTCCACTCTACTTAAGGAACTCTTCTTATCTTTAGTTTTTCCCCTCTACAAATCATTCACTGTAGTAACAATCACTGCTGTGACAATCACCACAAACTTGGTGGGTGGCTTAAAAAAACCAGAAATGTATTCTATCACTTTCTGGAGGCCATAATGGTTTCACTACACCAAAAATCAAGGTGTCTATTAAATGTTGCTTTTTCTCTCTGGAATTCTAGGGGCACACCCATTCTTTTGTCTCTTCCAGCTTCTGGTAGCATTCTTTGCCTTGTGACCACGTAACTTTGATGCCTGCCTCTGTGGTCTCAAAACCTTCTCCTGTCTTTCTGTGTTCAAATCTCCCACTTCTTATAAGAGCCATGTGATTGCATTTTAGATCTACTTGGATCATCCAGGACAGTATCACATTCTCAAGATCCTTAACTTAATCAAAGCTGCAAAAGTGTTTGTTTCTCTCTATATAAGGCAGGAATCATGGGTTCCAGGGATTTGGATATGGTTCTCTTTTTTCCTTTAATGACAATTTTAAGGTAACATTGCATTATAGCATTGTACACATTTCAAGTGTGCATCATTGAAAACTGACATTTATAAACGGCATTAAGTTTACCACTGAAAGTCCAGTGCTACCCTTCACCATACAATTGTGCCTTTTTACTTGATTTATTCACCCCTCTTCCCTTCTGGTAATCTTGGTCTTAAAGTCTGCAAGTTTATTTTTGTTTTAGTTCATTCTTTTATTTATTTTCTCTATATAGCACATATGAATGAAATCAATATGGTATTTGTCTTTTTCCTCCAGGTTTATTTCACTGAAGGTATTTTTTACTGTGGTAAGAATTCTTTTCACTATGGCAAAATATACATAACATGAAATTTGCTATCTTAACTGTGCTAAATACATAATTCAGTGGCACTGTGTGGATAACATTGTTGTGCAGTCACCACCACCATCTGTCTCCAGAACTTGTTTCGTCTCGCAAAACTGAAACTCTATACCATTAAACAAGCATTCCAGTTTCTTTACATCCTCACTGAGGCCTGTTTCTCTTTGTTTGATTTTAACCATCCTCATGAGGTGATAGTCTCCTGGTGAGGTGAGGTTTTCAGTTGCATTTCCTTAGAGATTACTGATGTTGAGCAGCTTTCTCCTGTGTGTGTGTGTGTGTGTGTGTGTGTCTGTGTGTATGTTGGTCATTTGTAATCTTTGGAGAAATGTCTGTTCAAGTCCTTTGCCCATTTTTCAATTAGGTTGTTTGCTCTATTGCTTATTTTGTTGATGAGTTTTAAGAATTCTGTGTACACTCTGGATATTAATCTCTTACTAGATATTTTTTCCCATTTTGTCAGTTTTTACTCTGGTAATTCTTTTGATGCACAAAAGCTTGTAATTTTCATGAAATTCGTCTATTTTTTCTTTTATTCTTGGTGACTTTTGTGTCATTTCCAGGAAAATATTGCTAGATCCAATGTCATGAAGTTTTTTCTCTCATGTTTCCTTCTGAGAACTTTATAGTTTTAGCATTTGCATTGATAAGTTTTAAGTTTATTTATGTGATGTTAGGTATGGATCTAACTTTGTTTTTTTTTTTTTTTTTTTTTGGTATGTGGAAACTCTGTTTTCTCAGCCCCATTGTTTGAAAGATTATGCTTTCTCTATTGAATGAGCTTGGTACCCTTATCAAAAACCATTTGATCATACATGTGAATTTTCATTCTGGAATTTTTATTCTGTTCCGATGGCACATATGTTTGCTTTTTATGCCTTATTTTTGATTAATGAAGTTTTTAGTGAGGCTTGAAATCAAGAGTCAGCATTTTTCATTTTTCAAGATTTTATTGGCTTTTCAGGATAATAACGAGATTCCATATGAATTTTAGTGTTGGGTTTGTTTGTTTTTTAGCAGAAAGGGTCATTGGGATTTTGATCGATTGCAGTGAATTTGTGTGTCACTTTTGATAATAATGATATCATTTTTTAAGATTTATTTATGCATATAAGAACTGGAGCACAAGCCAGAGGTGTGGGAATAAGAGGTTTCACCAGAGACAGAATGGGGAGCAGAACAGGCAGACTGACTGAAATATACTGCTGAGGGGAGCAGCATGGGAGGCAGGAGAGGTCTGCTGCACCATGTGCTTTGTTCCCTGGCCTGCCAGGGATTGAACTTATGCTGCAGAGGCTGCCAATAGCTTCATAGTGCTGTGCTTAACTCCTTGTGCCACCAGGGAGGCCCAATAATGATATCATCACAACTTTTAAGTCTTCCAATCCATGAACTTGCAGTTTGTTTCTATTTATTTATGTCTTGATTTCTGTCAGCAAAGTTTTGTGGTTTTCATTTTAAAAGTCTTTTACCCCTGTATTAATTTCCAAATATTTTATTCTTTTTGATAGTATTACATGTAGAATTGTTTTCTTAAATTCCATTTCAGAGTGTTCATTGTTAATGTATAGAAATAATTGATTATTGTGTGTTCATTTTGAATCCTACACTTTGCTATAACAGTTTCTTTTTAAGAATATTTGTAGATCATCTACATAAAGAGATCATTTTATTTCTTCCTTTCTGATCTGGATGCCTTTTATATCTCTTTTTTTTAAAGATTTATTAATTTATTTATTTTTAAAAGATTTATTTACACATACAAGAACTAGGTACAGGCCAGAGGTGTGGCGGGGTGAGAGGATTCACCAGAGAGACTGGGGAACAGAACAGGCAAACTGACTGAAATACACTGCTGAGGGGAGCAGTGGGTGAGACAGGAAAGGTCTGCTGCACCATGTGGGATGCTCCCTGGCCAGCCGGGATGGAACTCACACTGCAGTGGCTGCGGATAGCTTAGTAGGTTGCATCTGAACCCCTTGCACCACCAGGGAGGCCCAAGATTTATTTATTTTTATACAAGAACTGGGGTACAGGCCAGATGTGCGGGACAGTGAGAGGATTCACCTGAGACAGAGCGGGGAACAGAACAGGCAGACTGACTGAAATACACTGCTGAGGGGAGCAGCGGGTGAGACAGGAGAGGTCTGCTCCGCCATGTGGGCATCTCCACAGGGATTGAACTGGCATTGCAGAGGTTGTGGACAGCTTCACAGCACTGCGCTCAACTGCCTGCGGCTCCAGGGAGGCCCGCCTTTTATATCTCTTGTTGCCCAACTGCTCTGGCTAGACTTTCTAAATCTCTGTTGAGTAAAAGTAGCAAAAGCAGATAAACTTGCTTTGTTCCTGATCTTAGAGGAAAATTTTTCAGTCATTCACCATTGAATATGAAGTTTACTGTGGGTTTTCTTAATGGTTTTTATTACATTGAATTTTCTTCTGTTCCTAGTTTATTGAGTGTTTTTTGTTATAAAAAGGTGTTAAGTCAAATGCTTTCACATCATTTAAGATGATACTGTGATTTTCTTCCTCAAATATAGTCTGATATATTCCATTTACTAATTTTCATATGTTGAATAAGTCTTACATTATAAGAATAGATTCCTCTTGCTCATATTTCCTTAAATGTGCACCTGAATTTTGTTTGTTAGGTTTTGTTGAGGATTTTTGCATTGATATTCATAAAGGAATCGGCCTGTAGTTTTTTGTTTGTGTAGTGTCTTTGTCTAACTGTGATATCAGTGCAATATTGCCACGTACAATGAGTTAAGAAGTCTTCCCTCTGCTTCAACTCTGGAATATTTGATTCATGTTAAATCAGTTATTTCAATATTTGATAGTTTTTACCAGTGAAGGAATAAGTCTTAAGCTTCTATTTGTTTGGGGACATTTTGATGCTGATCAATCTCTTTACTAGTTATGTGTACATTTAAGAATTCTATTTCTTTGTGGTTCTTGGTAGTTTTTCTGTTTCTAGGAATGTGCAGCTCATTTAGAGTATCCATTTGTTGTTATTAAAATGTTCATGGCACTCTCTTATAATCATTTTCTGTAACATCTGTTGCAATGACCGGCCTTTTATTTGACTTTGGTTCAGTTTTCTATTTTTATTAGTCAATTTAGCTAAAAGTTTATCAAATTTGTTGATATTTCTAAAGAACCATCTTCAAGGGGTTTTTTTTTTGGTGTTTTTGTGTGTGTGTGTGTGTCTACTATGTCTCTGTTCCTTATTTCACTTATCTCTTCCTTTTGGTAGCTTTGGGTTTAGATTGTTCTTTTTCTAATCCCTTATGTTATAATGTAAGGTTTTTAATTTGGGATCTTTTTTAATGTAAGTGATGAAGTATTTGGAGTTAGTAGATTTGGAGTGCGGGGTCCTTGGGTTCACTCTGGGAAAGGTTTCCATTTCAGTGGCACACAGCGAGTTTCCCAGGTGAGTTTCTCCACAAGACAGAGACATTAGTTATATTTAAAGAACAGGTTTATTAGGGAAAGGGACAGAAGAGTAAAGACACTGCATAGACACAAGCAGGCAGGAAGAGCTACCCCAGAAGGGACAGGTTTGCTAAGAGAGGCCTGCATGGTTGCAGGCAGGCAGCCTTGAGGAGAGCGGCCTCCACTGAGGGAGGTCAGTGAAGAGAAGTCCCAGCATGATATAGGTCATGGGCAGCCAGAAAGCTGCTGCCCTGCAGAGGGAGAGAGTTGGTAAAGAGGCACCTGCCTCTTTGTCACAGGTGGGCAGTGGGAGGGCTGCCCCAAGCCTGTGAAGAGACTGTACTGATACAGTCGTTTTCTGTTAGGGAGGGGTCACTCCTTGTGAGCCTTCAGTTTGTCGCTGATTTTGGATAACCATGCAGAATCCAAAAGGGACCAGAGATATTAGGATGGGGAGTGGAGACTCCAGGATGGGCCCAGTCTCTATATCTTTACTCTCAGGTCTATGCTGCGCTCCCTATAGCAGCCTGATTCTTCTTGGGCCTTATGCCTTGAGTGAGATAAGGCACTGGTGCCTAAGGGCCCTGACCTCTACAGCTGGGTTAATGGTCATGTTATTTCCCTCTACCCCCACCTCCTTGTGAATTAGGTTTTGGTCTTGGGACACCTTTCCAGTCTTTCTTTTCTTGTGCTCCATCATGAGTATTTGTAGCTGTAAATTTCCCCCTTAATGCTGCTTTCTCTGTGTCCACAAGTTTGACTACCCTGTGTGTTCATTTCCACTTTTGTCTAAAAATATTTTCTAATTTCATTTGTGGTTTCTTCTTTGGTCATTTAGTGCTTTGTTTCATTTCCATAAAATTGTGAGTTTTCCTTCTCTTATTGATTTCTAACTTCATCTCATTTGTGATAAGAAATGATACTTGATTTGACATCTCTCCTTTAGGACATAATTGTCTTTTGTGGGATCATTATTTGTTCTCATTTCTATCCAATATTTTATACCAAAACTAGGTGTTCTCCTTGATCCCTCTTTTTCTTTTTTCTTAACCATTCTAAATAATACATCAGAAATCTTTGCAGTTATTCAAATCTGTCACTTTCTTTCCATATCAGTGTTGACCTCTGACCCAGCCACTCTGTTACATGTTCCTGCTTTATTAACTATATGACATTTCTCAGTGCCTTGTTTGTTTCCATGTATACTTTTGTATTGTCTATCTCCATTGTTAATTCTTGAAGGCAGGGATTCTGTTATTTTGTTCAGAGCTACAGTGCATCTTCAGTAACTTGAACAGTAAGACACACAAGAAATAATAAAGACTTTGGGAATTAATTTTAATTAAGAAAACATGATTCACACTTCTGTGGTTATAATATGCACCAGTGCATGACATATATACATTAAATAAATCCCCATGAGAGCTCTACAAAGTAGCACCAGTAGTTTTGTAATTTTTAAAATCAGAGAATAGAGGAACAGAGAGTGTGAGTTTCTTGCCTGAGGTCACACATCTATAAAGCTGTGATCCTGGATTTGAAGCCAAATAGTGTGATCATAGTATCTGGCTCCTAAACATGGAATCATAATGTCCCTTCAAAGCTTTTTTTTTGTTTTGGTAATCATTGCAATGAGGAAAAAATTGTGATTTTAAAGCACATGTCACATATCAACAAAATATCCTTGCTTGTCCCCCAAAGTGCCTCTTTTTCCTTTTAATTTAGCTATGACCAGTTGTTATGTACTCAGTAGAACTAAGGAATGTACAGATTGCAGAATGTCTGTTTTCTTTTCCAGTTGCCATCTACCAGGCCCAGTTGTAGGCCTTACCGTGAATCTCCAATAATTTTTTGTTTAAAAGTGTAATCATCTGTGTTGTGTCTTAAAAATACTAATACAGTGCTGTGCTCATTCAACAACCCTCTAAATTTTCTTTAATTGCCTATGTAAAGATAAGTTACCCTGAAGAATTAGAGAAAGGCTGCAAGAATGAAGACAAAGCATCAATTTTGCATAATCTAGTCAAGACAATAGGAAAATGAAAAATCCAGTGATTTTTACTGATATTGAAGAAGTTGAGCTGATGGAATTGTTGAAAATGTAGCAAATGTTGATTTGTGATGAGGATTCAAGATAGACTTCTAGTTTTCTGACTTAAATAACTAGGCACGTGATGATGACATTCACCAAGATAAGGCTCATGTATAAGGGTCCCGTTTAGAGAAAAAAGAAGTGACACAATATTAAAATCCTAGATTCCAAGGCTAAAGAATGACAAAGAATAGATTTGATAAAAAACATTTCCTAAATGCTCCTTTGGGTATAGAAGGAAGTCATTGGAAATCGCCATCTGAAATAGGTTTAGAGAAAATAGATCATTTTCTGGCAAACTGATCATTCTTTAAAAAATTAACTTATCTACATGAAACTATATATTATTTCATAGAAGACATTTAATCCCCTCCCAGTACATTATTCTTATTCATTACCTTCTCTTTGAATTGTATTCCTGTATGCAATTACTACCTTCTTGTCTAAAGATTATGGTTTTACTGTTTTGACTAAAATGTAGAATATTTCAGATAGACCATGTATCTTCACAAAATCATTTCACTTATGATTTTTAAAAATCTG
This sequence comes from Talpa occidentalis, assembly GCF_014898055.3. Taxonomy (NCBI): domain Eukaryota; kingdom Metazoa; phylum Chordata; class Mammalia; order Eulipotyphla; family Talpidae; genus Talpa; species Talpa occidentalis. Next base: position 76,558,928 of record NW_023601322.1, on the reverse strand, counting down.
AAAAAGGTCATATTGATCAATTTACCTTGCCTGCAGTTTTATATGTGACCTACTATGAAAATACTTCTCAATAAAAACAATTTAAGGGCCTCCCCGGTGGCGCAGTGGTTGAGTGCTGGGTTGCGAAGCTGCCCGCGGCCTCTGCGGCGCCGGTTCGATCCCCAGCCACCGGAGGAGGGTCCCACATGGCGCGCAGACCTCTCCTGCCGCCCGCTGCTCCCCTCAGCAGTGTACCTCGGTCCTTCTGCCTGCTCTGCTCCCTGCTCTGGCTCTGGTGAATTCTCTCACCCTCCCTCACTTCTGACTGTACCCAGTGCATGTATAAACAAACAAACAAACAAATAAATAAATAAAAACATGCCTCTATAAAAAAAAATTAAAAAAAAAAAAAGAAAAGAAAAGAAATTAAAAAAAAAACAATTTAAAATATTAAGCAAAGTATAAAGGAGGGAGGGAAGGAACCCTTTTTATCTATCTCTGAACTGTAAAGAAGTTAAGAAACCCTCAAATGTCAAAACAGAGTGAAAACAGGAAGCCAAAGCATTAGGCTAACTGGAGCCCCACTTACACTTAATCTTGGTGACCAGCTTAGACTTTGAGCATCCAGGGATACTGTGGACACAAAACAAAGCCTCAGGCCTTTTAAAAAGTAGAGACTTTAATAGGAGACTTCTGCATTAAACAAGGAGCCCAAAGGACTGCAAGCTCAGTCTGAATGAGAGATCAAATACCTTTGTATCATAAAAGGAAAAAGAACAAAAATGTGTTTACTATTAACTTTGGTCCTAGGTGGAGGTAGAAAATCAACATGCCTGAGGACTTATAACTGAAAGAAAATGCTCATACAGATTTACAACACCAATATATATGAAGTCCAAAACCCTCAAGACAACATTTATTTTAGTAGCAATTACCATGTTTTCTGGCATATGCAAATCCAAAAACTTTTTGAAGTAATGTGCCTTCAAATTGGTCCTCAAAGGAATTCTAATTATATTCTGCCTGTTTTTATCTAACTTTGTCCTATACCAGTTCATTTTCCACAGTTGCTGTTCAGAATCTTCTAAAGCGTTACATTTTTTTCTTAGGGAAAACTTTAAAATGTTAACAATACCTATAAAGTGTGGTTACTCCTTACTTCTCCAGCCTCATCTCTTCTTGATCCACTCTACTACTCTGGCATCCTGCACAGTTGCCTCCTGATTATCACCGAGATGCCTTGAGCTGTAAGACCCTTTCATTAGCAGTTCCCTCAGTCTTGAATGCTCTTTATCTGATTCTCTGTTTCCCTGGATAATATCCTCAGGAAGTAACATCCATCAGACAAGTTTTTTCTTACTCCTCATATGAAAGTTTCATCATAACTATACTTATTTAACTTGCTTAATATCTAGTTCTTCAATTAGATCATATATTCTGTGAGGTCAGAAAGTGTATTAAACCCACAGATTTATGGTCAACTAATCTTTGACAAAGGAGCAAAGACTATGCATTGGAGCAAAGAAAGTTTGTTCAATAAATGGTGCTGGGAAAACTGGGTCGCTACATGCAAAAGAATGAAGCTTGACCACTACCTCACACCATACACAAAAATCAACTCAAAATGGATTAAAGAACTAGACATAAGACCTGAAACCATAAAATACATAGAAGGAAATATAGGCGAAACACTACGGGATTTGCATATCAAAGACATCTTTACAGACACATCACCCAAAGCAGTGATAGTGAAGACAAAGATAAACAGCTGGGACTACATCAAATTAAAGAGCTTCTGCACAGCAAAAGAGACAATAACAAAAACAAAGAGAAACCCCACCAACTGGGAGAACATTTTTGCACCCAACACTAATGATAAAGGACTGATCACAAAAATCTGCAAAGAGCTGATGAGACTCAGCAACAACAAAGAAAATAATCCAGTCAAAAAATGGGCAGAAGAGCTAAAAAGAAACTTCTCTGAAGAAGAAATGCAAATGGCCAACAGACATATGAAAAAATGTTCAACATCACTTGCAATCAGGGAAATGCAAATCAAAACTACCATGAGATACCATCTCACACCAGTGAGAATGGCACATATTAAAAAAACTAGCAACAACAAATGTTGGCGAGGATGTGGAGAAAAAGGAACTCTTCTGCACTGTTGGTGGGAGTGCAAACTGGTCCAACCACTATGGAGAGCTGTGTGGAGATTTCTGGACCTACTAAACATAGAGCTTCCATATGATCCAGCAATTCCACTCCTAGGTATTTACCCAAAGGACACAGAAACATCAATTCCAAAGAGCACCTGCACCCCTATGTTTATAGCAGCACTGTTTACAATAGCTAAGCTTTGGAAACAACCCAAATGCCCAAAAGTAGATGACTGGATCAAGAAGATGTGGTACATATATACCATGGAATATTACTCAGCATTCAAAAAAGATAAACACATGCAATTTGCAGCAACATGGATGGCGCTGGAAGGGATCATGCTCAGCGAAATAAGCCAAAAAGAAAAAGAAAAATACCGGATGGTCTCACTCATAGCAGGAATCTAGAAAACTTAAATAAGGGACCAGGAAAATGAATATAAGAAAGTGAAAATCAAAATCAACAAAAAACTATGAACCAGAGACACTTTTTGGGGGGTGGGGGGCGGGAGGGGAAGGATTGGGGTCAGAATGGGGCGTTTGCAATTGTATGGGGGAATATAAAAATAAAATTTAAGATTAAAAAAAAAATAAATAAAAAAAAAAGAAATAACAGAAATTTAAAAAAATCAAAAAAAAAAAAAAAAAAAAGAAAGTGTATTAATATTGTTCATTTTGGAAGAATCCAGAACTTTGAATGCTTTCTGATACATGATAGCTAATACATGATAGCTGATAAATGATAAGAAATCAGTAGTGATAAAACAGTACACAAAAGAGAAAGCTATTTCCAAACACGGTATTCAGAAATGGACACTCAGTCACTGTTGTTAACATATTTGATACAAATTAATTTATGGAGGTCAATTTGAAACTTTTACCAGATTTTTAAATATTCATTTCTTTGGTTCTGTAATTCTAAATCTAGGAATCTATCCAAGAGAAATACTCAGAAATATGCACAATTAGTATATATTTACCTGAGCATTATTTATAATGTAAAAAACTTGGGAACCTTTAAGCATTTAATGAATACAGATTACCTAAATAATATAAAGATTGGTCCATTTAAGTTATCAAAATATTTTCATGGAATTAAAACATAAAGCTTTCAATGACTTCACATAGATGTACTTTGAAAGAGAATTCAATTGTATAGGAGAGTCTGAAAATCTAAATTTAAAAAATGAGATCATTTGGGGGGCCTCCCTAGTGGTGCAAGAAGTTAAGAGGTAAACTATGAAGCTATTTGCAGCCACTGTATCATGAGTTCAATCCCTGACCAGGGATCTACCCACATGGGAAAGCAGACCTCTCCTGACTTGCCTGCTGCTCCCCTCAGCATTGTATTTCGGTCAGTCTGCCTATTCTGCTCCCCACTCTGTCTCTTGTGAATCCTCTCACCCCCAGCACCTCTGGCCTGTACCCAAGCTCTTGTATGTATAAATAAATAAATCTTTTAAAAAATGGCAATCATGTCATCTCATTTCTGTGTTGTGTATCTCATTTAAATAGTACAGAGATTAGGTCAAAAGAGAAAGAGAAAATATATAGGTAAATAGTTATTCTGCAAAAATCCATGCAAATAATCACTGATTAGAGGTGATAGCATTTATCTTTCATTCTTGTACACGGTAAAATTAGTAACAAGTAATCTTAAAAGTCCAGGCCTCCCCAGTGGCACAGTGGGTTGAGCGCAGCACTGTGGAAGCTGTCCTCAGCCTCTGCAACGTGGCTTCAATTCTGGGCTTGCCAGGGAGATACCCATATGGTGCGGCAGACCTCTCCTGTCTCTCCCGCTGCTCCCCTTAGCAGTGCTTTTGGTCCATCTGCCTGTTCTGCTCCCGGCTCTGTCTCTGGTGAATCCTCTCATCTCACTGCGCCTCTGGTCTGTACCTCAGCTCTTGTATAAATAAATAAATCTTTAAAAAAAAGATAATTTCTAGTAAAAATAAAAAATGTCCCAAGTCCTGTTCTTAAAACCAACACATTATCTTTGAATTGTTTTTTGAGGAACATAACCTTGCAATTTATAGTTATTAACATGCTATTGAATTACTCTCTGTAGTCACACACTTCCCTGGGTGGCATAGGCAATAAAGAGCATGCCTCAGACGGAGTGCCAGCCCTCACACTGACCGTGTGACCATCACACACACATGACAGACATGCCTCACCTTAAAATAATTATGTGTTAATAAATAATTTGGCATCACAACAAGGGGTATAGACATCAAGTGTCCAAGGAGGTTGGAGGAGGCACAGATAAGTGTGGCATTATAGCTGTGACAGCTTCATGACAGTAGAGCTGTGGCACTTGCTGACTATGGAAGCCCCCAAGAGGAGATGCTTCATGTTTACATCTGAAAGTGCTTGCCCGTCGCTTTAAAATTAAAAAAAAAAATGCATTTAATGAAATTATGTGAAATGTATATTGGTCAGTTATGCTGACTTGTTAATTCTCATGATATTTGTCAACCTCTTCATAGCTCTCCGAGACACTGGAAAACAATCTATTAATAGTGACTGGAAGATTGAACATTCTGGAGCATTCAACTTAGCAGGAACTACAGTTCACTATGTCAGACGAGGCCTCTGGGAGAAGATCTCGGCCAAAGGTCCTACTACATCACCTTTACACCTGCTGGTATGAAGAAATGAATTGATACATTGCATAATCAAGTTACTATGGCAAAAGGCATTCCCATCATGTCTTCTCTAATCTTTTTCCAAATTTTAATCATCAGGTAGATATTCAAAATTATTTAGGAAGTGGGTTTTACATTGATTCAAAAGAACACCTGTACCCCTATGTTTATTGCAGCATTATTTACAATAAGTAAAAACTGGAAACAACCCAAATGCCCAAAAATAGATGACTGGATCAAGAAAATGTGGTATATATACACAATGGAATATTATTCAGCAATCAAAAAGATAAACTCATGCCATTCACAGCAATGTGGATAGAGCTAGAAGGAATTATGCTCAGTGAATTAAGCCACAAGAAAAAGGAAAAATATCTCATGGTTTCACTTATAGCAGGAATACAGGGGAACCAAGTAAGACATCAGTGTAAAAAAATAACAACAGTACAAAGCACAGCAAAGCAAAAACAGACAATTATAAATCAGAGGCATATTGCAGGGGAGGAGGAGGGAGCGGGATCAGAGGGAGAGAGGGAGGAGCACAGGGGACTGTGGTGATGGTTTACGGGTGCACTGGTGAGGGAAACTATGGGGACTACACCTGAGGGGGTGGGGGGGAAGCAAATGTTTAAACATGAACAATGATGTAAAAAAATAAAAATTAAAATAATTAAAAAATAAAATAAATAAAAAGACAAAAAAGAAGTGGGTTTTAAGGGATTTCTTAGAAGTTTTAAATCATGAAGCTAAAATTGGTAATAATTATAGGAGAAACAAGATATGTTAAGGAATTTGTAATTCACAGATACAAAGGAGAGGTGAATGACCAGGCATTAGGGAGCCTTTTTCCCCTATAAGCATAAATTTACAAACCAGGTATCTGCAAAGAGAATTTATAGTATTTCATACATTCATAAAATGTGTACAATCTCTATAAAATGCTTTTGATAAAAATTACTGTCCCTGGGAAAAGATTTGTTCTAATAGTGCGTCAAGTTTCTCTATTTTCTTATTAGGTTAATTGGTTCCTGTAAAGAACGATAAAAATTTGAATGTTTGGGATATGTTTCTTTACCAGGGAGTAAAAGAGTACTATGAGGTAGGACAGAGTTTAGAGTGAAAAAAGCAGGACTTTAGGGCTCTGTGTCTTAGCTGGTGGCAGGTCCACATGCCCATTTTGACCTTGATCTTGCATTCAGTGCTCATGGCTAAGAAGTCACAGGACTGTTGGCTCAGCTGGCTTGTTTTACATCTTAGTGGCAAAGTCTTAAAGTTCAAACACTTCCACAGCTCTTTAAGCCAACACATTAAAAACAACTCTGAAACACCACCAGCCGATGGTTGATCTGCAGGTTAGTGGTCTATATTATTTAACATCACCACACAATTTAAGTTGAATTTATCTTCAGTTGGGGATGTATTGCTAGTCTTAAGAGCCAGAAGTTCAAATCATATATGAACACATTTGCTTTTCCTATTTTAATGTGCATGCAAATTACCTGGGCTTCTTGTTAAAACATGCATCTCTCTATTTGGGTTTGGGGTAGACCCTGAGATCTGCATTTCTAACCAGCCCCAAGGGATGCCACTACTGTTTGCTGGTCCATGGATCACATTTCAAATAATAATGTTTTATATAACTGCCTTTAATAGGTGTTACCAACAGGAATAAAGGGATTTATGTGAGTGGTGTCAGAACTTCCTGTTCCAAATCCTAGTAACAGCCTCCCTGGTGGCCTAGGGGTTAAGTCTCAGCACTATCACCAAATCTTTGTGACAGTAACAGTAGCAATAATAGTATATACTGTTCATAAAATACTGGGAGCCAGATACTGTCCAAAACTTCATTACAGCATTTAATCCTCAAAATAACCCTTTGTAATACGTATTATCATTCCATTTTACAGATATGTAAGATGAAATATGAGAAAGATTATATGCACAGTGTTCCCCAGTAAGTTATTTACCTGGGAACAAATCAGGTGTTAATCAGTTTTCTATGCTGCATCTCCTGATATAAAGCTTAGATATAACATTTACACCAAACGGCCTTCGATCATAAGTTTACTTACACTTTGAATAATTTTTACATCTGTCCATGACTCTTTAAATCCTATTATTTAATTTGAATTAGAAACTCAACTCTGTGTCCTGTTCATTTGGAGTGAGGAAAAAGTGACAAAACAAACATTCACCAGTATCTGGCATTTCCTATGATTTGAATTATTTATAACAACATTTTCAACAGCAAACATTTTTAATAATTGGATTTCAGAAAATGCCATCAGGTTCCCTAATGATATGAATGAATGTAACATACATTTTTTAATGAGGCTAGACCTGAGCCTCTAATTCAAAATCTTGAAAGTGTATGTGAGACCTCAGCATTGAGGAGAAGGAGTTTCCTAGCTACAGGATCCTTAATCTGACTGGCAATTACCAAGGTTTTTCCTGGAAGCATAAAACATAATTAAAGTTAGTGAACTATGACTATAGAAGGCATCTGGGTGACCTGGATTTAGTCAGTAATCCAAGGGAAGCTGTACTTTTAAGAAATTTTTCTTTAATGACTATTACAGACTGAAAGCTTGTACTGAATTTGGAAGTACGTTCTGCTGCTTTGCTTCAGTGTGTGCTCTTGACTGGAACACGGTCACACTTTCCTTCCTACAAATAAAACTGCCAAGTTCAAATGGTTTAAGAAAGAGCTAATGATTTTCCTAGCCAATGTTACTATTTCAAATGGCATTAGATATTTAAGGATAATCTGAAGTTCTATCAATGAAAAAGTAGTTTATTGGGAAAAAGTAGGTAGGTTTTCATTTAATTAAATAAGAGGCAAATAGCTGTTATTTATGATGATCATTTCATCAAATTAAAAGTCTGATTATGGCTTTATAGAAGGTAAATCAATCTGTCTCTTTTTTCTAACTCATTTAACTGAAAGTCACATGTAAATGGCTACATCACATAAGATAGTGAAAGCCAAAATAAACACTGTGATGTACTTAGCCAGTCGGTTATGCATAGAATTTAAAAACCATTATTTTCATTATTGGTAATGCCATCATACTCATTCCTGAATCCACATGTTAAAATATCTTAGTATTTCTGTTGATATATTGAACTGAGTCTTGTGTAAAACATATAATGAAAATACAATAGAAATGTCCAGATCCTTACCGTGGGACTCATTTAAATTTTTCTGTAAAGTGGCAACTCTGAATTACCTAGCATTACAACTACCTTGATGGAGATTAATTATTGAAGAGGGTTCTCTATAATTTAGCATGAATTAAAATTTAGTTTTTGATGCATTAAATTGTATTATTATATATTGCTTCCATAAATCATTGTATTTAGAGAAGTAATATACCAAATTCCATATTTACCATGCCATAGTAAAATGCCAAAAAATCAACTTATTTTGTCCCTTCATTTAAAGTGAATATAATTTGGGGGGTTTATTTCATTTACATATACATAACTATAGTAATTAAGTAAATTATTAAAAAGTTCATTTAAACATAAATTCCTTTCCAAAGGAAATTATCTTTACACAAATAGAAAACTAGTAGACTTGCCAAAATTAAAAATTAACTGCAGGCATACATGGAAAGAAATTCTTGTCCTCCAGGTGATTTAGAAGTAAGTTCCCTACCCTTGTGGAGTGAAGGGTTTCCCAAAGCCCTCTCTCCTCTCCTATTCACCAGCCATCTCTACATTTTTGTCTGCATGGAAAAGCTGTATTTACTACTAGGTTAAGGGTCATATCTTGATATTAGGTCACATATCTCTGTACCCCTACGAAAGTCATGTCATACACACATTATGTTTTGGAAAACTATCTAGTTCATCGGCTTGAAAGAAAGTGATCTGATATCTCTGACCTCGTTCAAGTGGACTTCCCATCCAGATGTCTCTAGGTCAGAGGAAAGGGCTAAACTCCAGTCATTTCAGAAGCATGAGAATTCCAACATGTTAGCAATAATATCGCAATTTTACTATGTGTTAGAGGAGCATGCACACCACAGAGTAAGAATTTTAAGGTGTCAGCATCCTTAATTTATGCTTCATATTGAATATGATCAACTTTTATCTGTTTTGATCACTTTTATCTATTGTAGGTGCTGCTGTTTCAAGACCAGAATTATGGTCTGCACTATGAATACACGGTCCCATCAGACCCTCTTCCAGAGAATCAGAGCTCTAAAGCACCTGAACCCCTTTTCATGTGGACACACACAGGCTGGGAAGATTGCGATGCCACGTGTGGAGGAGGTGAGTGATTTTCCAATATGAATCTTTCCTAAGTAGCAGTTGTTTCTGAATAACTGCTGAAAATTAAGACAGATCTACCACCCCTTATCTGCAATTCTAAAACCCACAAAAACTTGAATAACAGGTTTTGTGGCACAATTAGTGGTTAATTGCCTTTATCTTGTGGCAAAATGTGATGTGACTGGAAGAAAGGACTTTGGAGTTGTTGCACATCTCACTTATTGTGTTGTTTTGTATGAATATTAATGTATGTGCTTACCTTGATACCATACAGGTTGTTAAGTCATATAGATGCATCTTTGGGGTTTACTTTTTATATTTTACTTTCTCATTTTTATAAAATATTTAAAGTTCTCAATGCCAAAGTATATCTACCTGCAAGCACTGTAGACCTAAAATTAATGTAAAGAGGGCCTCCCTGGTGGCTCAGCGTTTGAGCACTGGGTTGAGAAGCTGCCCTCAGCTTCTGCAGCGCCGGTTCGATCCCCGGCCTCTGGGTGAGGGTCCCACATGGAGCACAGATCTCTCCTGCCGCCCACTGCGCCCGTCAGCAGTGTATCGTCAGTCTGCCTGTTCTGCTCCCCGCTCTGGCTCTGGTGATTTCTCTCACCCTCCCGCGCTTCTGACTGTACCCAGTGCTTGTATAAATAAATAAATCTTAAAAAATATATAATGTAAAGATACTATGAAAGAGCAGTACTGAATTTGCTTCTGTGTGATCTGCATACTTGAGGATCTGAAGAAAATTATGCACGACCGTTTGCCCATGTGCATTTACCAGGACAGAATAAAAAACTGGTATGCAAAGGAGAGAGCAAACATTGCAGTAGTGGTGTTCTTGAGCAGGCAAGAAGTGATGTCATGCAGTCATTGCTTTTGGTAAAAATATGGACAGCTCATCACTGCTAATGGGAGAAAATGAATCGGGGGATTTTGGAGTGGGCCCAGAGTATGAGGACCCCAGGTGGGCTAGCTCTTGGTTCTTGTCTTCGATGAGAAAAGAATTCAATGTCAAGACCAAAGTTACAGAAAAGCAAGAGATTTATGGACAGATAGGAAGGAGAACAGGAATGCTCTCCCAGCGGAGAGGAGTCCCAAGTGGGCAGCTGCTGAGGGGGCAAGAAATAGATGCTTGTACAGGTATGGTGGGTAAGGAGAAGGTGGTTGGCCAAATAGGTTCTCCGCATTGTGTCTTGCTGGTTGGCTGGCCTGTGGGTGTCTCCTGGGCTGCCAAGGACCACTGAGTTTGCCCATGTTTCCTGGCCTGCCTTCCTGAAAATAGCTTTGTTCTGTTGGCTTTAGCATTGTGTTCTGTGTCGCATTCTGGATATTCCACTCTATACTGGGTTGTGGGGGATGCCCTCCTAGTCCATGATTGTTTCTCAGTCAGGCTGATAAATGGACTTGGGGCTTGGAGCACCCCCTGTTCCTAACTGACTGCTTATACCCATTTCCTAACGTCCACCTTCAAAAAAAAGACAGTATTCGTAGACAGAAGCAGGTGTCAGGAACTTAAGACAGCACTCTTCTGGATGTATCTATTTTATCTTTGAAGGCCATCTTGCTGAGAGTGAAGGTAGAAAAGGAGATACTGAAATTATGAAATCAGAGAAGATGTGAAAGGGTCACTTAGGAAAATGAGAGGATGAATGAAATGGAGACTCGTGTTTTGACTGTGTGGTGGCGCTACTGCTTGTTGTCAGTGATCACGATTTGAATTGATCACTAGTCATCATAATGGTATGTGTTACCTTCAAGGATGTACAGCTTATTGATGCAAACTCTGGAAATTGCCTGGTAGCTTTAATAAAGCCAGAGGAGAATGTGGCTGACCTGAGATTATTTGTAAGGAGTGGAAATGGTTAACCATAGAACTGAGCCACAAAGTAAAGAGATGAGGGACTTGTAAGTGAGAAGGTGGTGGAATGGATGGATGATAGGACCTGGTGGGGTTAAAGAATGTGTAGACACAGGGTTGCGAAGGGAGAAGGCTGGGTATACAGGAGATGGTGAGCGAGAACATAGCTGAGATTATAAAGCGGTTATCATAATAAGTAATAACAACTCAGGGGAATTAGTGACTTAAGTAAAGTAAAGCAAGATCTCCAGGAGGAGGAGGCCAGGAGCTGAGAGGCCTCTGTATCAGAGGAATCATTCTAATGGGCATTGTAAATAGAAAAACTGTGCCAAGAGCAATGTTAGCAAATATAACAGTAATTCAGAAACTAAAATCTTAGAGAAAAATGGGAGTGGCTCAGGGTTTAGTGTTTAACTACGGCAAGTAGGAGAATGAATTACTTAGTCAGATCCGAAGTTAGAAGTTTAGGAAGAAGAAAGGGAGAATGGCAAGGTAGTGGCCACGAGGGGCAGGGCCACTCATACTGCCTGCAGCTTCCAAAGGCACTGAGAGTAAGAAGGAAAATGAGCCCCAGCCCGCTCGAGACTGCAGGGGAAACAAAAGAAAAAGATGCTGAAACATCCCAAGGTGCAGGGCTGGGAAGAAAGAGCCAGAGCAGTCAGGCCTTCTCACCTGACTCCTGGAGCCCCTGGCTCTTTGGGGATACCAGAGCAAAGGCACATGGGGGGCAGGTTATCTTCCCAACAAGAGGGAGAGGATACAGTACACACTTTGTTCCAAAGGACATAAAATAATGGTAGCAAAATGATTTCAAATCACTCTTGAAATTTAAAGAAATCATCAATCCTCCCTGTAATGAAATTTTCACTGACCACTTTTGTCCTGGGCCCCATTATTATCGGGTGACCTGGGTTCCTCCACCCTTTCCTCCTTTTCTGCTCACACTCTCATCTACACCCAGATTTCTGTTCCTCGACCTTACCCACTCTTCTGGTTCACATCCTTTATTCAAATAATAACAGACACTACACTTGATCTAAGTTAAAAGACTAAGAAGCAATCAACACAAACAGGAACAAAAAACATTTGAAATGAAAAACAAATACAGATAGAATTTTCCCTCAGATGAGAATAATCAGTCTCTATGCAGTGAGGAAGTGGAATGATGAAAGGGTTAATGGTTTTTGTTATAACACTAAACACAATTGTTAAAATCTGTTTACACTGGAATCTAGCCAGGAAAATACATGTCCATTGAATTTTATTATCCTCAATTTTTTTCTTCCATAATGCTGTCCTAATAAAAGCTGCATCAGAAGTAAACATACCAAACTTGTTAGTCCTTAGTTGAACAAGCAGATTATTAGTTTTGCAAAGAGCTGATTAAATTTTCCCCCAAATCACATTAATTACAATCTACAATATGTTTTGCCAATTGTCAAACCTTAAGAAATGAAGGTTCATTATAAATTGTTTTACTGTCAGAGTCAGAGGGACTTGTAAACATTCTTAAGCATGACTTCTCTTACCCTCATCTGCCTATACCTCCACTGTCAGCTACATAGAATAAGAATCCAGTGACTTAATAATATGGAAAAACTGAAAAATCTTGAAACTGACTCCCCAAGGTCACATGGCCATTGGGGGCTGGAGTGAGGATTGGAATCCAGGACTCCTGTTTTCATCATAGACTTCCTTCAAAAGCTTCCCAGAAGGTTTAATTTCATTTCTTCTCACAACATAGAACATGGTCTTAGAGATTACATGGGTTTTCTTTGGATTCAAAGAATTTTTTTTTTCAATTTTTAACTGTTATATATGAATTGAGATAGGTATTTATTTTTATTTCAAATGCCTTATTTTGTAAAATAATCCTGATGCTTACATGACCTATACATGATTAGTGCCTCACTAGACCTGCACTCCCAAATCTGTTCATTGTGTTTAGTCAACAGTTTTCAATTATCTCTGACTATATTAATAGGGCACATAGTCATTTCAATGCCAAAACATTTCTGGGCTTTTAGATATTATTTTCCTTTGCAGTTCATAAATAAAGTGGAGGGACAGGATTTCAAGAATCTCATCATTGCTGACTTCATATTGTTGATTTCATAGCCAGAAAGAGCTTTGTAATCTTTCGGCATATTCATGAATTAAATGAGAGTAAGTTCAAGGCACAGAACATTGGAAACAGATTCATGCAAAATTTATCTTCAGCAGCAAAGAGAAATAATAGCACTATTTTATTTCACTGGAACAATTAGTAAGAGCAAGTAAAATATGATAGGGCAGTATAAAAAATCAGTATTTCATGTAAGTTGTATTTTAAATTCTATTGTAAGGCATTAGATTGCCAGCAATAAGTGGGGGAAGAAAACTTAAAGATAGTAAAATTTTTATTGGAATGATCTTCCGCATCTGTATCTCAATTTTTTTAAAGATTTATTTATCTTATTATTTATTTTTAGAAGAACTGGGGTATAGGCCAGAGGTGCAGTGGGTGAGAGGATTCACCAGAGACAGAGCGGGGAGCAGAACAGGCGGATTTACTGAAATATACTGCTCAGGGGGGCAGTGGGTGAGAGAGGAGAGGTCTGCTGCGCCATGTAGGTTAGCTCCCTGGCAGAGGTTTGAACTTAAGCTGTAATGGTAATAGCGCTGCGACTTAACCCCTAGCCACCAGGGAGGCTCTAAAACTAAGTTTTAAAAAATGATATTCAAAATTAAAATGAATTTTTATGTATTTCTGTTTATTAATATCAGTTGTAAGGTAAGAAAATGCTAAGTAATACAAATTTGTTCTTTTAGAGAAATATTATTTTAAAATAATTAATGGGGTGTTGATTATATGTATTTTCAACAGTTTGACACACACTTTTCCTCATCATCTTTTCAAATTCTAATGCCTAGCTCTATAAAATGTTAATGAATCTATTATTCTGCATTTTAGTACTGGTCATTGAAATTATATTTTGGGGGCCTCCCTGGCTGAGCACAGCGCTGTGAAGCTGTCCGCAGCCTCTGCAGCATGGGTTTGATTCCTGGCCTGCCAGGAAGATACCCACATGGCACCACAGACCTCTCCCGTCTTGCCTGCTGCTCCCCCCTCAGCAGAGCTTTCGGTCCATCTGCCTGTTCTGCTCCCTGCTCTGTCTCTGGTGAATCTTCTTACCCTCCAGTGTCTCTGGCCTATACCCCAGCTCTTGTATAAATAAAGTAAATCTTTAAAAAAAAAATTTGTTTTCTAACATCTTAAAATTTTATTTGTGAAATAATTGTTTACGTCATATTTGGTGTTCTGAAACATCTAAAAAAAAGTCTGAAGGAATGTCTTAAATTTATTTTGGCACTTCAGAAGTGTAGGTGCGTGAATAAAGGTTTTTGACACAAAAAAAGATGTATTTTAGTGACCTTAATCCAGAGGCATTACCAATGCATTATTTCATGGTATATTAGGGTTTTACATGGAATTAGCATCAACCTAGTGAACATATTAAATGTATAACTCTGGAATTTATTTGGATCTAAAAGAAAAATGTATGAAATAAGGACCCCAAAGTAATCTCATTTGGAAAGCATTATTATCAGTTATTAAATAGATATAAACTGAAGGTGGAAACATCCTCTATATTCTTCACATTAATTCAGTCCTGCTAGCTCAAGCTCAAGATTTTGCTGCTAGCTCCTTATAATGACATCCTCTCTATACTTCCCCTTCATCGCCATATTCTGAGGAGGCATCCAAGTTTTGGATCCAAGTTGAGGAAACCACTTGGTATACAAATGCTGGAATCTTTTAAAAGGGTAGTTTGTTTCTCTTTTAACATTTTAGAGGCACTTTGCATGTACCCAAATAAATGAGATTAGCCAGAAGAATATGCACCAAAATGGATTTTTATTTGTATTATTTTATTTCAATAATATGTAATACAATTTTGTATTGCACCTTATTTAAGTAGAAACATTAATTATATTAACACAAACTCCTTATAAACTTGAATTTTTCATGCCTAAATGATAATCCATTAATGGAGATAAAAAATTCCATAATTTGTCATTTAGAGCGCTGATGATTTTTCACTATTTTCAGAAATGCAGAGTTGAGATGAATCTCTCACCAGAAAGCATTTAGGCTTAAATTACGTGTGTGTCTCACTTATTGAGTCTGTTCCCAGTATTGACTGCTCATCCACTATTACTGGAGGATCCAAAGATGGGTGCTCTCTGCTCTTAGTGAATTCACTGTCCAGTTAGTACAGGTTACATGATAATGAAATTGCTGTTAGGGGTGAGATGGGATGATGTAGAAAGCCTTTAAGGAATATGCTTGGTACAAAGGCACTGAGGCTAGTGAGGATGTTTATTATTAGTGTACGAAATATGAAGATCAAGAAGTGGAAAAAAACCAGAAGAGTTGAAAGAAACTAGTTTATGAAGGTCCCTGAGTTGTTATGCTAGCCCTCCAATTTAACTCAAACGTGTGGGAGCACAAAATATTGTGTACATGGAAATGACAAGATCAGATTGGATGATCTGTTGGATATTGTGGACAATACAAAGTATTTTTCATTAAGATAAAAAAACAGCAATTTCGATAGTAAGCCCAAACCCTGAGGGAAAATATTTCATGGAAATATTAAAAGAACAGCTAAGAAGTTAATGGCATGACATGATTCTGGAAATGGTTCAAGTAAGAAAATATATGCACAAAAATAACTAGCATTTTACATATCTTTAAGAAATACTCAGAAAATTCCTTTGTCCTCATATAAGTATGTTTACTTTTGATTTGCTTGCTTGCTGACCATTTGCTAGTTCAATAGAAAATAAATGTATTGATTTCAAAGAAAATTCTAAGTACAAATGAGTGCAGATAGCCTGTTTTACAGACTTCCACAGGTTTATTTAAAAGTTTTTTATGTCCAATATGATAGAATTTCAACTGTGTATATTGAAACACTGGACTGACTCTCAAGAATGTGTTTCCATATTTATGATGCAATGTGATCTACCTGGGTAGAATATAATTTTATTAAAAATATCCATTTCATGGGTTAAATACAGAGCATAGGAAAAAATAACAGCCTGTCTCTGAAACTGGGAAGGACACCCAATATCTAGTCTTTATTAAATGTCTTCAGAGAACAATCAGCAAATAAAAAAAATCCCTTATGTTCACATTTTGCCTAAATTTGGTAATAAGATCAATGTACAATGGTTTCTTTATTCAAACTTGTATTCAAAACATTGAAACAGATTTCCCCAATACTGACTTAATACGAATGCTCCAGAGGTGAAGGTAATGGCCATAAAGCCAGTATTACACTGTCAACAGCTCACAGCTACTCAGGCCACGGGCAGAGGGCCAGTTACTTCCTCTAAGCTTGTCCCTCAGTTCCACAGAATTGGATGCACTGTCAATACTGCTATTAGATACTAGAATGGAAATTTCCTGTGTTGGCTAGGACATGGAAATATATACCAAAAAAATAGAATGTGATAGTTATATTTCCATGTGTGTTTAAGGATCTTAGTTGGATTTTCATAGTTGTACTGTGTCTGTAGCTGAGCAATAGGTGTTTTTCCTGATTCTGGTTTTTTTTTTTTTTTTCCATGAAAATTTTTAAAAGTAAGGCTGAGCTTCTCTATCTTCCCAAAATCTCATGATGTATGTTTCTTTGGTACAGTGTACATGGAATTGCTTCAATTTGTAGGCACACACCTCTTAATTTTTTAGAGCATCACTAAAAGAGCTCCCTGCAATAGTGCCAGTTTCTAGTTCTCCAATTTATCAGCACTTGTAGTTAAGACATGATTTTTTTTTTTTTTTTTTTTTCAGTAAGTCAGTATGTTAGCTCTGGGCCAACATAACTAAGGTTCGATATTTTCTGAGCAAAGAAAACATAATTAGCTCATAGTTATTCTGTGACTGCATATACGTTCACCTAAAACTTTCTGAATAATGCCTGTCATCTTTTTGTATTATAGTTGGCAAAAAAAACCCACATTGGATTATTATAGGGAACTACATCTGTTCTATAAAAGAGTATCTTGTGACTCTGAAGATTTGAATTTAGATTTTTGAACTAACAGTTGTATTTCATAAAAGTAATATTTAATTCTGCTTTTAGGTAGTCATAAAGTATAAATAGGGCTTACATTTTTTATCATTATATAAAATTTGCATCATATCCACCTAATATCTGTACCAGGTCATAAAAGGAGCACCTGATGCATAGAAAAGCAGGAGAAGTTGATTAAAATTCTGTCCCAAATTCTTACATTTTGGTAATGCCTAACTCTTTGTGACGCTAGTTCTCTCTGTAGGAACAAAGAAGAACATAAGTCATTTCTGATTCTCTAGCAGTTTATTTGAAAAGTATTTGAAGTTGGTGGGTATTGGATACTACTGTGATTAAGTGTAATGCCACACCCCACCCATCTGGAAATATGAAGGAATAACCTGGCCAGCCCCTTAACATTTATTTGCTTGAGGCCTGGAAAATTGCCTTTCTTCTGCAAGTTAGCATCAGCTTACCTGACTTGGTAGGCCGCACAGGTCAAGCTCGAGGACCTCTGAGTCATAGCTGTCACATTCAATCAGGCAGCTAGCACATTGCTAATGTCCTGGGGACCAAGGTCCATCCTGTGCTCCATTTGCCAAGTAGAATACCTTGTTGCAGGGCAGTTTCTGTGTGGAGAAAGGAGCACTGTCTTCTAATTCTTCTCCCTAGAGACACACCTTTTTCCTAATCTATATGCCCTAAGGAGCACTTTGTATTAATCTGTGATTGGATGTCCATCTCTCTCCCCACTGTTGGCCCACTGGTGCACACCTCACAGAGTGGCATAAGATCTGTTGGAGGCATACCTCGAACTCCAGGGAAAGGTCCTGTTAGCTGCTTTTGGGACTTTGTTGTCTATTTTGAGTTCCTATAGAAGAAATTGCAATACCAGAACCCTGAGATTCTCCAGATGTGAAAAAGATGGCCAACATTGTGTGTTCTGTGCTAGAAGACAGAATGGAGAGCTCCATGATCTCAATAATATGACATAGATTTTTTGCAGATACAGCTATCCCCCACTTAACACTAAAAGACGGCACAGTCCACAACAAATCTTTAATCAGCAACTTGTCCAGTTGTGCTACCACAATTCCTTTTTAATACAGAAGTTACCACTTAATTTCTAATGAGGAAAACATTACCATTCATCTTCCTTAAGCTTAGAGACACATTTGGTTATGTAAATTATAAATTCATCTTTATTGAGCTAATCTAAAATTTGTTTAAAATATATTTTAAAAATGACAAGCCTGTGCATGCTTCCTAAGTGCATTCCCTAAAGACCTGTATTAACATTGCTTTATATGTTTATTTGCTCTTTTCAGGAGAAAGGAAGACAATGGTGTCT
Organism: Talpa occidentalis; assembly: GCF_014898055.3. Classification (NCBI taxonomy): domain Eukaryota; kingdom Metazoa; phylum Chordata; class Mammalia; order Eulipotyphla; family Talpidae; genus Talpa; species Talpa occidentalis. The sequence goes on along the minus strand of NW_023601322.1, from coordinate 76,540,587 downwards.
TGCACAAAAATCATGAACAAAAATATCAGCATTGTGGACAACAAGAAGTGCAAATACTTAACCAAGCCAGAGCCGCAAATTCGAAAGTGCAATGAGCAGCCATGCCAGACCAGGTAACTAACCCTCTCCCACCTCGGTGCTGCTGTCATTTGATACAGGCTCAAAATAAGAATGGAATCCCAACTGAAAGACAGTGCAAAGGCTTATGTAACAAAGTGCAAGGTTTTAGGTGTGCAAGGTCTCAGAAAGCAAGATCATTGGCTTGATAGAAAGTGGTTTGGAGCATGAAGACTAGGATTTACCGCAAATTTGTGCTGTCCATGTGTGAAAACTTGGAGGAAGGGTGAATGTAAAATTATATCATAAACTGTTGGTGACGTCTACAGAAAATCTGGTGACTTAAGTATTTGTTCTTAGCTTCTCAAAAATGGTGTGCTCAGTCTTGCCAAGGGTGATAAATTGCCCACTGAAATAATCACCACTGTGAAGCAAATTCAAACTTCGTTGAAACAAATTCATTAAACTAGTTACTCAGAGTAAAACTGACTGAGGGAGACCTGGCCCAGGATACCAAAATCAGGTTTCTCTGAGTGCCTGGTACCTACCCTCAAAGCTTTTGTGTGCTTTTTGTATATTTTGGGTATTACCCCTTTTCAGTTATATATTGTATGATTTTTTTCCCCTATCGATAGGACATCTTTTTAATCTTGTATCTTCTTTTCAATGTAGAAGTTTTTTTCACTTGAGGTAATTCCGGTTGTTTATTTTTGGCTTTATTTCCCTTGCCATAGGACTTGTCTCCCAAAGCCATCTTTGTCACTGATGTCTTGGAACAGCTCACCAATGTTTTCTGCCATATATTGTCTGTTACAGCCCTTACATCTAAGTCTGCAGTCCATCAGGGGTTTACTTCTGTGTGTGGAGTGAGAGAGTGATACGGCTTCATTCTTTTTGTGTGACATCCAGTTTTCCCAGCATTGTTCACTAAAGAGACTGTCCTGCCCACTGTATGGGCATAGCTGTTTTATCATACAGTACTGATATGTATGTGGATTTATTTCTGGATTTCCCTTTCTATTCCACTGATCCATGCATCTCTTTTTGCCATGGTACCATACTGTTTTTAGTATTGCTGCTTTAAAGTTTGAAGTCAGGTAACTCGGCATCTGCATTTCTCTGCTTTGTTCTCAGGGTTGTTTATGCAATTGAGGGCCTTCTGTGGTTCCATAGAAATTTCAATATTTTTGGTTCAATCTCTAATTCTTTAATCACAGTCCCATCATTGTATAGCCCTTTACTTCCTTAGATTGATTCCAGGGTTGTTAATTACTTTTTAAAAATTATAAATGGATTTTATTCGTGCTTCCCTTTGCTTTTCATTCATTGTTTGTACATATAAAAGCTATAGATTTTTGTATGCAGATTTTGTAATCTGCCACTTTGCTATATTCATCTATTGTTTCTAATGACATTTTGGTGCAGTCTTTAGAATTTTCTTCATATGTCATCATATCATCTAAAACAGTGATGATTTTACTTTCTTTTCCTGCATGGATTCCCTTTATTTCCAGTTTGTCTGAAATAGTTCTGGTCAAAGCTTCTAATACTAGTAGCGTTGTATAGTGCCAATAAGTAGTGTTGCTAATAGGCATACTTGACTTCCTAAGCTCAAAGGGAAAACTTTCAGGTTTTCACCATTAAGTATTATGTTGGCAATTGGTTTGTCATATGTGGCCTTTATTATATTGAGGTAGGTTCCTTCCTTCTATTCCCTTCTTTAGAGTTACTATAATAAATGGGTGATCTTATCAGATGCTTTCCCTTGTACCTAATATTATTATATAATTTTATATTTACTTTTGTTGATATGAGGTACTACATTGATGATTCATGTATAATAAGCCATCCTTGCATGCTGGGAACAAATCCCACTGGATGATGATGCATAAGCCTTGTGATATGCTGTTGAATTTGATTTGCTAGTATTTTGTTGAAGATATTATATCATCTTACTTGTCTATAATTTTCTTTTCTTGTGCTCCATATACCTCCCATTACCTGCTAGGGTAATGATGGCATAGTCAAATATATTAGGGAGTATTTCCTCTTCAGTATTTTTAAAAACAATTTGAGGAAAATTGGCTTTTTAGTTCTTTGATAAAGGTTTGATAAAATTCATTCGTAAATCTCTCTGGTACTGGGCTTTTCTTTGGGGGAAATTTATTTTATTGCTATTTCATTGTCCATGCTTGTGATGAGTTTTTCAACTCATTTGCTGAGTAAACTTTATTGATTTAGAAATTTGACCATTTCTGTGCTGTCGTAGTTGCTCTTCTAGCTTGTGTGATTCTGTTGTTTCTTCTGTCAGTCTATTTAGAGGTTTGTCTATTTTGTTTATTTTCTCAAAGAACCATTCTTAGTTTCATTAATTTTTTGTTGATTAGTCTTTTTGATCAGTAACCTGCCACTTGGAATTTACATATCCTACAACTCAGAGTCGCAAGGAACTTATAGTTTTATAGGGTCAGCAACTAATACAATCTTTCATGACCCTCCACCACAATAAGTAGTATGGGGAGGGAGGGAAGAGGGACAAAGTTGCCAATTAACTATATTTAAGCCTTTCTATTTTAAATAATCTCTGTGATTTGGTGCCCTGCAGGCTGATGTTCTGTTCTGATATCCCTAAACCCCAGTGCTTCCCCATTGTGATACAGCCCTGCATCCTGAGTCCTTGCATTTCTAGCTTCTTGCAGAACTCAATTTTTAAGTCCTCCATCAAGGCTGTAGCCATTTTAATGAGATCTGAGAATAATTTGGAAAATCCTTCCCCCTTCTACTAAATAGAATTTCAGGACTTGCACCTTACAGTTTCAGTGTATTTAAGGTATCAAAAGCTGATTATCACTTTTCCTCTCCTTTGCATTCCTATTTTTTAACAGTTCTGTGCATCACCTTGGCGCCACACAAACATGTTTCTAAAATACTAGGTTAAGAAATAATAAAGAATGTGCAAAAAAGAAAAGCACATTTAAATACTTTCAATAATGTTATATCAATTGTACCTGCCTGGCTGTATGCTTTTCAGACTCTCTAAGTATATGAATTAAGAATTTTGGTGAGGGGGCCTCCCCTGGTGGCGCAGCGGTGAGCACTGGGCTGCGAAGCTGCCCACAGCCTCTGTAGCGCCAGTTCCATCCCTGGCCACTGGCGAGGGTCCCACATGGCACGACAGACCTCTCCTGCCGCACCCACCTCCCCTCAGCAGTGTATTTTGTTGGTCTGCCTGTTCTGTTCCCCACTCTGGCTCTGGTGAATTCTTTCACCCTCCCACGCTTCTGACTGTATCCAGTGCTTGTATAAATAAATAAATAAATCTTTCTTAAAAAAAAGTTTAGGCAAGGAAACATAATAGGAAGGGTGACCCAGGGAAATCATTGCCTGCAGTTAGGTCCCTTGGTCTTTTCCATTTCAGGTGAGAGGTAAAGAAGAAGAGAGTTTAGCTTTTGTCCTGTCAGCTCTAAACCTGGATTTGCTTTGTTTTTACAGGCTCTAAAAATTATCTTCTCTTTATCTTTTAATAGATATGGAAATGCTAATTTATCTTGTACTAAATCACTTATCAAAATATTCCAAGGTAGGGCCTCCCCAGTGGCGCAGCGGTTGAGTGCTAGGTTGTGAAGCTGCCCACAGCCTCTGCAGCGCCAGTTCGATCCCTGGCCACTGGGTGAGGGTTCCACATGGCGCGCAGACCTCTCCTGCCGCCGCCCGCTGCTCCCCTCAGCAGTGTATTTCGTCAGTCTGCCTGTTCTGTTCCCTGCTCTGGCCCTGGTGAATTCTCTCACCCTCCCGCGCTTCTGACTATACCCAGTGCTTGTATAAATATATAGATAAATCTTTAAAAACATTTTAAAAATTTAAAAAAATATTCCAAGGTAGCTTTCTATATACTGTATAACTTCTAGTTAGTTGAATGAGCAGTACATTTTTCTGGCACAGATCAGGAATCTTGAGTGATCAGGGTTTGAGGAGTAAAGCACACTTGTCTCTTCCTGACTGGCTCCGTGAAGGAGCAGAGTGTACAGCACACACCATTTATTTGTTAATACACTGACCTCGGCTGTGTTGGGGAAGAATGCCCTAATAAGGATTTGGTAAAAAAGAATAGTTTTTAAAGGTCACTACATTTCAGAGTAAAAAATCTTTGCAGTTGGAGAGAGGAAGCCTTTTCTTAAGAGATTATTATTTCCTTCCCTTGGAAAGGGAGGAAGTATATTTTGAACAACCAAGAAGCAACATCAGGGAGGTTAACCAAAATATTGAAAAGCAAGAAATGGACATGGGATGTTATTAGGGGTCATCGTATAAAAACTCTCTAAGACTTATTGGCATAGCGCAAGCTTTATTTTTCCTGTCACCCTAGAAAGAAACTCTAATTTCTAGTCATATTTATTGAAAACTTTACCAAACGGCTTTCTGTAAGCCTATGTGCCAAATGTAAAATACATCAATCTTCTGGTAAATAGCACTGTAAAAAGGACAAAGAAATGGGGTGCTTTCAAATTAGATGAATTCTGAAACAAATTTATTTCAGTTCTTATTTTTGAGATTTCACAAGAATGAAAAATAACTTACACTAAAGATTATCTGAAATTTATTTTATTTTTAAAATACAAGACCCCATGAAATTGCAAATACTTTTCTTCAGAAGTGGTAGTATCTTCTAAGTTTTGTAGTTGGGGGAAAGGTACACATGTGAGTTTAAATTGTGCTTATGGCCTGGTTATTCTCATGTAGAAAAAAGTAGCATGCACTAAAATAAATCTCAGAGATAAATATTCACTTTAGAAAAAATCCACTAGGGGACTCCAAAGCAAAATGTTAAGTCTACATCCTTGAGAGAGCCGCAGGCAAGACCCTGGGCAAGGCAATGTTGGGGTGCAGGCGAGATGGCGAAAATGTGCTTTTCATGAATAGAAGTTTAGACTCATTGGGAATTAACCCACTTTACAAGTGCGGCACGCAGGCTGTAGGAGAATGGGCATCCTCAAACTTTGGATTGCTGCCAGGAATGTACAGGCTTAAATTAATTTGGAACAATTAAGACTGTTTATAAAAAAAGAGAGAAAAGCAAATTCCATTTCAAGAAATCGAAAAATTTGTTATAGTGTGTTTAGCTATTGTGTTTAGTTGTATGGATGCAGCAAGGAATAAGGCATTGAGTTCTGCCTTTGAAGAGCTTCTATCCTAAACAGGAAAAGGGAGTCAAATGGCTTAAGCCACCTCCTAGCCCTTTTACTTCCCTGGGGATTATCTAGTGTCATGAACGTGCTGTGAGCCAGATAATAGAGGGTAGAGAACATATTCACTGAAGGTTGGATGGCAAAACCCTTCTAGGTGGAAGAGACGTGGAGATGACTGTCAAGGATCTGGGCAGTGGCTATATATAAACAAGTGTCACGAGGCATTTGGAGAGCAAGCCGAGTGTGTAACTTAACTTCTAAACAAGTGCGACGTGAAACTAGAGAGATATATGAATAGGTATAAATCATTTCTAAATGTACTATAATAGTATAAATATGATATAGTGAGTACCCATTATATGTCAGACAGTTTAATAATAAACACTTTCACAAAAGAGAAAGTGGAAACTTAACAGCTGTTACGTATTGTTTCAAGAATGTGAACAAATAGTAAGAATCCAAACCTAGCTTAGGTTCTAACCGCCCCACACTGCTGAAGGAGAATGTGAAGTCTACTGGGACATTTAGATGTGCCTACAAGGTTGTCTAATGGGAAATGCAGAGTTTTATCAGCGGGAATCATGCAAATACCAAATTTAATGAATCCCGGTTCTGATGTAAGCATCGGTTCGTTCCTGGGGGGATGTTTGAAATAGTGGTCCTTAGGAGAGATCCCAACTCATTAGAAATGGAAATTACATAGATACATACCGCTATCCTGGTTATTTTGGAAAATGGTCTCCATCTAGGAGTTAAAATCCACGTATATTAGGTGAATCAGTGAGATCAAAAGCAATACGAGAGTCCCGAGGACCTCTCAAATGAGAGCACTTGGCATCCAGCTTCCTGCAGTCATCACTCCAGCGCTAGTGAATGTATTGCAGTTGGTCAGGGGATAGCCTAAAGTAGCAAATGTAGCTCCTTCTGGAGGACATGTCCCAGGCACAGAAATCTTGTTGCTGGTGACAGGCAATAATAATGCATTGGTGACTGCTTCACCCAAGTTAAGGGGGATTCTCAATGACAGGCTTCTATGAGCTCACTAATGGGGGCATGTGTCTTCATTGTGGGGTAGTCTGCAGCCTTCCTTCAGTGGTGGCTCCACAACCTATGGCCCTTGGTAAGTGATTAAACCTCTGTCTTGGTTTCCCTTTCTGCAGATGGCCATGATAGTTGCAGTGCACCTAACACATGGGGTTACTGTGAAGGTTTAAAACAAAGAACAGAAATGGCTCATGCATGCTAGCAGTTTTATTAGGCACTACCATGATGTGCAGTGACAGGCAAAGAATCCACTGCACCAGGGACAGAATCTAATAGATACTTTGAGATTCTAGTAAGATCAAGATCCGGACATGATTCTCTTCATGGACGACTCAAAGAAAAAAGTAAACATGAGCATTCTAACTCTAGACAAAATCACATGGTAGGTTGAGACCTTTTCACCTGTCTCAGTGACTTCTGCTTTACTTTTAGGTGGATGATGACAGAATGGACTCCATGTTCAAGAACTTGTGGAAAAGGGATGCAGAGCAGACAGGTGGCCTGCACCCAACAACTGAGTAACGGGACATTGGTTAGAGCCCAGGAGTGGGACTGTGCGGGGCCCAAGCCAGCCTCTGCCCAGCGCTGCGAGGGCCAGGACTGCATGACTGTGTGGGAGGCAGGCGTGTGGTCTGAGGTAATGCCTGGTGTCTTTTTGTTTTCTTCTAGTTCAACTTGTATAAGATCATTCTGTGTCATGTTCTGAGTTGATCTGCTTCAGTATCTTTCTGATTGAAAAGGGAATCACACATCATAGATAAGTTTGAAAACAGAAGAAACTAAGGATATTCCTCTGTCTATACTGTAATCAATTGAGTGGACACATAATAAAATACATACTTGACTTATTCTGTATCTCTGGACATTCAAAAGGAAAAGGAAATTCAAATTTTTTTTGTAAAATTCAATTTTAACAAACATTTCCAGTGAGCAGGACTTTGTTTTTGCTACAGTTTATATTGAATCACCAATGCAAGACAGCTAGCAGTTCACCAGTTTATACTGATTTGAACCCAGTCTAATTCACTGTACCACACTCCCATTTGTAGTATAATGTTCCATGCCCCCCTACTCAGGTACACTTATAAACTCATATACTTCTGAAAACACACCCAGGCCAAAATTATCCATATGCTAAAGTTCCAAAATATTAGGAATCAAAAAATGACAGAAAATTCTAGGTTATAGCAAATAGCCATTCTTCTGAAAATGAGGATAAAAGTACCTTGATAAGTTTTGTGAATATTAACTCACCCCCTTTCTACCCCCCCAAATTAGTCCAGTTTACTTTTTCTTTCTCTTTGAGCTGTACTTTACTGTTTAATTGATTGACCTTCCGTTGTTGTGTATAGTTTTGAGAATAAATGTAATATCCAATTTTATATCAAAATGGACTAATTTAATCTGGAAAGAAGATTGACATGAGAATCAGAGATGAAAATACCCCACCTCCAGTCTTACCGTTTTTTTTTTTTTAAAGATTTATTTATTTATACAAGCTCTGGGTACAGTCAGAAGCACGGGAGGGTGAGAGAATTCACCAGAGCCAGAGCGGGGAACAGAACAGGCAGATGACGAAATACACTGCTGAGGGGAGCAGCGGGCGCGGCAGGAGAGGTCTGCGCGCCATGTGGGATCCTCGCCGGCAGCCGGGGATCAAACCGGTGCTGCAGAGGCTGCGGGCAGCTTCGCAGCCCAGCACTCAACTGCTGCGCCACCAGGGGAGGCCCACACCATAACATTTTTTGCAAACTGTTCAGGAGGAAATTGATCAGAAATATTCTATACCGATCTTTTGCCACCAACTGGAAGTAATATGTTTCAGTGTTTTACACCAATTTAAAAAGTCTCTTTTGTTTTAATTTACTGATTATACAATACAGGGAAAGTTTCAATTGCAAAAAAATAAAATTATAATCCCAAATCCCACATGTGGTTCACTTCAAAGATCAACATATTTAAATGAAAGTTATAAGAATTTATGCAAGACTTTTTATATTTAAACTTATATACTTCATATTTTTATAGTTAAAGCAATATTCAACTATTTCTTTGGACCCCTTTCAGACATAAATATAAATTGATTCTCAAGTTTTATTCTCATCACTCCTATCTTCTCCCCATTCTCCCATTGTGGGCTCGATGTAAGGATAGTTGTGAAGCCTACCTTTACAAATATTCTGTAGTAGGTGGGATAAATGAGTAAGTACACTGCATGCAGGAAAGGTTATTGGAAGATACTTCCATCTTCAAATCAGTAATGTCATATTATTAGAAAAAGCATCCATTTATGAACAGAATTATATTTTCAATCTATTCAATCATATAGAATTATGATTTCTAGGGATATATATTAGGTAAACCAATTCTTCATTTTAGTTTTGTTTTTCATTTAGTTTTGTTCTAATATTTTGTTTTAAATATAAGAAATACTTGTGAGAAATGACATACTGTAAGAAATTATTTTCACCAACATTTCATAAGTTTAGAGCAGAATAAATCTTACCAAAAAGAAAATGAACGATTTCCTCACATAATACAGTGTGAAAATTTGGTATCAATCTAATGTACATTTTGATCATTGTGTATTTTTTGTGTTTCGTAATTAACCCGTGTTTAATTACTCTCTGTAATAATGGTCCCGTATTCCTAAAACCACTCTATCCAGCACTGTGCCCCTAAGTTCATCTGGTCTGTGATACTGACATGTATTCTGGGTTTTGCCTAAACATTATCCTTTCTTCTTTCACCTGGTCTTTACGTGCATAATGAATGTATGAGAGATAACTAGAACCAGTACTTATATAATGTAATTATTATTCTAAATCTGCAATCATCCAACCACTGATACTCTCTTCCAGTGTTCAGTCAAGTGCGGCAAAGGTGTACGCCATCGGACTGTGAGGTGTACCAACCCTAGAAAGAAATGTGTCCTCTCCACCCAACCCAGAGAGGCTGAGGACTGTGAAGATTACTCGAAATGCTATGTGTGGCGAATGGGTGACTGGTCTAAGGTAAGAATCATTCTGTACATTCTTATATTACATTTCAATAATGTCAGCGTTGCCCTGGATACTACAAACAGTAAGAAGTTCCGTAGGCATAGATGGTAGAGGTACAGATCATGGGGTTTGAAGTATTACATACCCAGGTTCAAGTTCTCATCTCTATAAAACTGTGTTAAAGATGAAGATAAAATGTGTAAAGCCTTTCAACCATATTTGATAAAAGGGAACTCCAAAAGTAGTATCTGTGATTTGTTGCTAGGTTTTGTTGGTATAATACTGTGTCATGATGTTTTTTGTATATAATTAAGGATGATAGCAGAGCAAAGGGGATTCCCATCATAATGGTAAGTGATTCTTTTCCCCCAATATTTGGGGTTGTATACAGAATAGAAAGGAATGGAAGTCTTGAAGTCCAGTGGACAAATCAAGTGGACACAATTCACTGAAAAGGTAAGTAGTAATAAGCTTAATATTTTGATAATAGTAATGCTTATTTTAAATGATCTGTAGAAAACAGCTCACAGATTCACTCTAAAAAATAATCTCATGTTTTGAAAGTCTAATCATATGCAAGTGAAAACAATTCCCTAGGTTTCAGAAACATGTTCAGCAAGTGATTGCCTGTGTCTTGCCACATTCACCTGTGATTTCTATTATGGAATCATAACATCCTCAGGCTTAGAAAAAAAAAATAGTACATCTTCTATTCGTCCCTTTTATAAATTAAAAGGAAATGATGGCTGTGGGAGTACTGTGGGTAATGTGGTGGTTATTCATTAATAGCCCTAGCAAATGCTCTGTGAGAAATACTTTCAAATCTATGACTTTTAAAAGCTAGTTTCTTGTGATTAAGTTGACATATTAGCGTCACATTTGAATTCTTAATAAACTATTTTTTCCACAACTTCTAACACTCAAAGTTCACATCAGGACTCTTTAAAGGATGGATGCATTTGTCAACAATGTAAATCAATCCCTGCTAGAGAATTAGAAAATACTTAGTCCATTTTATGCAACTATCAACTGGTGAATCATCTAAGGAAACCTCACACTTTAGACTAAACAACTTTTAGGAGAAAGATAATTTTAAATTAACCACACCTAACTTTTTATGTTCAAGGTTTGTGTTCCCCAAATTCTAATTAAGAGAGCATAGGATGAAAGGGAACTAGCTTAGAAGTGAAGAGATGGAGAGAACTGTTTGGACTCTTTCAGATGGGTTTATTAAGTCATTTAATGCCTTTGAGTCTTGGTTTCCATATGAGGGAAAAGAAAAGAGAGAACACTTGATTTCAAACTCTTCACTCAGCACTGAAGATATAAACAACTAGTGAAAATTCTGGATGTTTTCTTTGTTATGTTAGACAATTGTTTATTTTAAAGTATAAAATCAGGGCCTCCCCAGTGGCGCAGCGGTTGAGCGCTGGGTTGCGAAGCTACCCGCGGCCTCTGCAGTGCCGGTTCGATCCCCGGCTGCTCCCCGGCCACTGGAGGAGGGTCCCACGTGGCGCGCAGACCTCTCCTGCCGCCCGCTGCTCCCCTCAGCAGTGTACTTCGGTCCTTCTGCCTGCTTTGCTCCCTGCTCTGGCTCTGGTGAATTCTCTCACCCTCCTGCGCTTCTGACTGTACCCAGTGCATGTATAAAAAAACAAACAAACAAATAAATAAATAAAACATGCCTTAATAAAAAAAAATTAAAAAAATAAAGTATAAAATCACTAGGATAAAAGAGGTATATTTTTCAACTTTATTTAAAATTAATGGAAAAATTGTAACTGATAGTCATTAACACTTAACTGCCAAAGCCAAAAAAATTATTACCAAAAAAATCAGAAGATTTAGCTTCTATTCTAATTCAATATTGCTACATATGCAGATGTCACTAGCAAATCCTACTTGCATGGCAATAAAATGTACCTATCATGTGATCAGTTAAATCTTAAGCAAATCAAAACTAAAAAGAGAGTTTGGTTTTTGTTATTCAAACACCAAACAAATATATTTTAGTTTAGTCACAGGCCAACATAAGTTATTTCTGAATACTACTTTGTGAACAAGGATACAGCTATTTTTCTCCCATGATGACACTGGTCCAGAAAGCTTACTCATTCAGATGACTTAAAAGCTTTTTTTTTGGTAAGGTCTGACTCACTTTCAATTGTTCAAGACAAAGCGAATAATGTTTAAGCAGCCATCACAAGTAGATTTCAAATCAAGGAATAAAAACCATAAGCATGTAACATTTGTATATAAAATAAGACCTCTTTATCTTAGAGAAATATATTTCTCTTCAAAATAAGTGTTTTTGTATCCTCAAGGTAGACAGCTAAGATTGGAGTTGCTGACTCATGTTGTAGACTCGTTTTTTGTATTTTGAGAAACCTCCATAGTCTTTTCCACAGGGACTGGGCCCATCTATACCCCACCAACAGTGTAAAGGATTTAGTTTTTTACCAGTGAACATGTTAGCTCTGGCTGTGTGGTATATGGCCTTTATTATGTTGAGATATATTCCATCTAGTCTTTTTCAGCATCTATTGATAGGGTCATATGATTTTTATTTTGCTAGAGTTGTGGTAAATTATGTTGATTATTTTCGGATGTTGAACCCACCCTTGTGTCCCTGGAATAAATCCCACTCTTGGTCATGGTGTATGATCATTTTAATGCATCGAATTCTGTTTGCTAAGATTCTGTCGAGTATTTGTTTATCTGTGTTCATTCGGGAAATTGGTCTGTAGTTTGTGTGTGTGTTGTCTTGAGTTTGATATTATGGTAATGTTCACCTCAAAATGTGTTTGGAAATGTGAGAAATGGATAGGTATTAGTATGTCATCTTTGAATGCTTGGGAGAACTCACCAGTGAAGCTATCTGGTCCTGGACTTTGGTTTTTAGGGAGGCTTTAGATAACTGCTCCAATTTCCTTGCCAGTAATCAGTCTGTTCAGGTTTTTAATTTCTTCCTGATTCAGTTTCAGATGGTTTTATATTTCTAAGACTCTGTCTCTCTTGTACATTATTCAATTTAGTCAGCATACAAACATTCATAGTAATTGCTTACGATTCTCTGAATTTCTGAGATTGTTTTTCTTTTGTGTTGTTGGGGAGAAAAAAAATCTTTCTCTTATGGTTGAAAGATAATTAAATTCAGAAATTTTTCTGAACTTCTTTTTCTCAAGTAATTTTAATTTATTCAATGTGCCACTATTGCACATTTTGGAGTTGTCTGCCAGGATCCACACAATCCCCTCCCCTGAAACTTTCTGAGACTTTCCACACATGAGTTGGTAAATTGTCCATATCTCTCGAGTCCAGATAACAGGTAAGTCCATTGAAATAGTTGTCAGCAACTTTCTTGCAGGTAGGCTCCCGAAGTTATGTCTTTATATTGTATGCAAGCAGTTAGATAAGATGAGGCATTTCTGTAGAAGCAAAAGAAATATAATTATTAATGACTGGAGTAAATTATAAACCCACTTGAGTCCTGAAGGTACACAGCTGAAGACTTTTAGGTACTGTGTTCAGAGCACCTTTTGTACTTTGAAAGTTTCTAATCAGATGTTGTCCAGCAGTCAGCATGAAGACTGTTCATGGGTGAGTGTTGTGATTTCTCTGGAGTTCACATGTTGCTTCACTTCTGCTTGTATTGTTTTAGAAATAGGGGACTTTCAGTTCTCAATGATGTCAATTCTAAAGCATCAGAGGAGAACTTGGAAACATTAGTTTGGAGAGTCGTAGCCTGATGTTAGAGAAAGCTTTCAGAATTCAGTATGTAGTGAAGCTTGCAAGCAGGAAGCAAAAACCTCAAAGACAACAGAACTAGAATCAAATAACCAAAATGTGTTGTTATTGAAATAATTTTTCTCCCCATAATCACCCTCAAACAAAATTAATTTGCCTACACAAAATGTCTAATTTGAATAAGTTTGGTCTATTATTAAGTACAGCAAGAACAGCGATTAATTATGTAAGTTCTTTTAAAACTGTTTTGCTGGAACTGAAGGAATTCAATTTCTTAAAAGCCTCTTGAGGCTCAAAAATCATGCCAAGATATCACCATCAGACTTTGTCTGCAAAACCAATAAATTTGGATTAATTACTCTTTTCAAGGTTCCCAAAACATCCTGAAATTCTTCAGCCTGCCACTGAGTAAGGCTGCTGGGAACCTGGAAGCAAGTATCAGGCTGGTTTTCCCAAGGTTATGTACTGACTCCATGAAAATAAGCTGAGTTCCTTAGAGTTATGTGTTCGCCTGTCCTAGATATGACATCGTAATCAAAGTGTCAATAACATAATCATCTTTCCAATTGGGTTCTAAGAAGAAGAGATTTTTACAGTTTTGGCAGCATCAGATGGTAATAAAAATAAATGTTTCATCTTTGTTCTTAAAGTTATATTTTCCCAAATTGCTGATAGCATCAGAGATAAAAGGAAAAAAAGGCTTTTACTTTAAGAAGTTTATGAAAGTTAAAAACATTTTATTGAGTTACTTTTAAACAAGTGAAGCCAATTTTTTACTTATCATCCTCGGTAAAACCAAAGAAGGCATTGCTTCCATAGAAACTATTGTCTCTGAAATCTCATAAGGTCTGTAATTTTCAACAAAATCAGAAACATTGCTCTAAATAAGACTAAACTATTGTAAAGAAGGTCTAGCATCTTCTATAAAAAATTGCTATGCAAATTATTCAAATCTCACAGTGAAACTTTTTGGTATGAATTACTAGTTCTCATTTACCAGAAATTCTACATTGTGATCTCAAAATTTGGGGTTAGTTTTTATTACATTAGAATTTATAGAGGTGCCACTTATATAACAATAGCCCTCCAGAGACAGTAGACACAGAGATCTCTTCATTTTCATTTGAAATTTTGATCATGTGTACTAATTTCAGCAAAGATTTTACCAATATTTATGAAGAAACACTGAGAACTTTTGTTCTAAGAAGGTGGGACCTATGCTTATTTTCCTTTCATTAAATTCCTAAAGGGATTTTGGTTGGGCGGACAGTTTCACCACAGCCATACTTATTTTTAAAACAAAGATTGCCTGATAACACCAGTAATTTAAGTTTTTAAGTTAAGTTTCATATACCCATTTAGCTATGTTCGCCTCCAAATATTATGTCAAGGAGGTTTCCAATATGCGATGGAAGCTAAAATCCTTACATGCTAGATCCATTTAGAACCATTTCAAAGATGAGCAGAGAAAAATGAGATTGTTCTCCAAAGTTGTTGCTGAAATCAGGCCCTTTGCTAAGAAAGACAGAAGAGCAACTGTCTAGACCATGAGGAGGAGAGAGGGAACAGCTTCAGATTACTTATTTTGCATTTCACTGACCCTAATCAGAAAGCTGAGGTTTGGAATTCAGTTCCCAAAAAACCCCATTTCTTCCCCATACATCTTCATCAATATCAATTAATTTTAAAGAAACATAAATGTCAAAATCTTCAAAAAATTTTCACAGGTCCATTGAACACTTTAAAAGTTTTTTTCCAACAAATCAGTAAGCATCCTTACTGGTTGCTATCCAGTGAAGTTTAAATTTAAAGAACAGTAAGATTTCTCACCATTTGGTCTTCATTAGATATCTTCAGGGGGAAAGATCAGGAGTCTGAATTGGCAGCACTTTAATCTCACATCAGCATATCTGGAAGTACAAGAGCTCTTCATCCTGCAGCCACCTGGGGGTGCAAGCTGTTTACCCATGCTCCTTCAGTCACCACCCAAAATGGCTTGCTGAGGTAGGGGCTGGAGAATGGGGCATGCCAGCCAGTTCTGACAGTAATATAAGTTACAAGGAGAAATAGGATAAAGAAAACGTGTTGATGGCCAGTGAATTGGAACACAAGAGTAAAACTAAGGGGTTTAAAGATTGTAGGCGAGGACAGACGAGAGGAGGGAGAGAGAAACAATGACTGATGAAGAGGGTCTAGTCCCCCACAGCTGGAAGGTGGCGGAGACTCACCGATGGTCCAGGCCTTGGAACAAAGCCAGGCCGCTGCTTGTGGAGAATGAGGCCACTGAGGTAAGCAGTCTCTGTGCTCAGTGCCCAGGCCTAGGTGATATAGCAGAAGACAAGTTTATGCTCAAAACTCTGCTGTCAGAAAAATATCGCATGCCCTGGTCCAAAAGCGTAGGTCTTTTGTCCTCCAGGGAAAGAATTTACTAGAGCCCAATTTAGTTGATCATATGTTAAGGTTTTGCTTTCTGGCCTTTTTCCATTCTCCGGTTTATATAGCAAGGCTAGGCGTTGTGGCAAAAGAGCATTTACTCTTCCTCTACTTAGCCCTTTGCTTTGCGCCCGGTGTTTTCATACCTAGCCCATGGATGGTCACAGGGGCTGCTGGGTATTGCCCAGGTTAGGCAGAAGTCAGGGAAGGAATAAACCCCGGGTCTGGGCTGCTGTTCTTTCTCTTCAGTGGTGTTGAACCTATCAAAAGTTCTTATTAATAATAAAATTCAGACGTGTCAGATGATAGAAATGAGATGACTTATTTCTGTGTCTCATTCTGAATCAAAGTGATGAAACTAGCATTTGTTTGCCAGTATAAACAATTTTGCTTCGCGGAGCTGTACTTTCTATTTTATAAGGTGCAGTTGCATTTTTTCATACACGTCGTTTCTTTCATGCAGTTGTATCTGTCTGTCTTGGTACCTTTTCTCTGTCATTCTCTCTCCATTCTTCTTTAGAGCTCTCCCTCTCGCTCTTTGTAGCTCTCATTCTCTGCCCCCCTTTCCCACTGTCTCATTTTTCCTCTACGTCTCCCCCTCTCAACCATCTCGAGCTTTCTCTCCCCCCGTGTGTCTTTCCCTCTCTATCACTGTCTGTCTTTCTCTCTCCATCTCTCATTTTCTCCCCATCTCTGTCGCTATATTGCTCTCACTGTTAGCCTTTGTCTACGTTATGGTCATCAGCTGTCTACCAGCTTTTCCATTCCTTCTCGCTCCCTCCCTTTCTCCCTATGTATATATTTACCACTCATGCGCCCTCTCTTCATCTCTATTTCTCTCCCCCTCAACTTACCACTCTCTATTTTCTGTGCTCTCTCTCCATCTGTCTCTATTGCTGCCTTTCTTTTTCTCGCTCTATCCATCTCTCTCCTGCTCCCTCCCTCTGGATCTCCCCCCCTCATATCTGCTATTGCGCTCTTCCTTTCCTTTCTAAATCTTTCTCTTTTTCTATCTCTCATTCTCTCTCTCTCTCTTTTGCACTCTTCCTCAAGGAAGGGCGAGGGAGAAGGAAAGACGGAGGACTCACCTTCACCATCCAGTCACCAGTGTCCAACCTCTGCTTTCACCTCACTTTCTTCACGTGCTTCTATGGTTTTCCAGTTCTTACCTGTATCTGATCTCCATTTATTGTGTCTCCTGTCCTCCCCCCACCCTAGGCACACCCTGTCCTGTATGTAAATATGCTCTTCCATGAGATTCTAAGGAATCTTTTGAGATGGGCAGGCTGGTCAATAGTAACAGAAGACCAAGAGGAACCACGAGGAGATGTGCTTTGACTCATTCATTCAACAAATGTGTTTTCAGCACAAATCCAGTGCCAGGCACTATACTAGAGATACTGTCCCACGGCTCAAGAGGTAGCAGGGAGTCAAACAAAGGTCTTATTGACAAGGAGCTTACAGTCTACTGCAGGGAGAGACTAAGCAGAGGTAGGCCAGTAAGTGCCCACAGCCCAGGGGGAAATGAAAACTGCAGTAGGACCAGATGGTTTCACTTACTTGTGGACTAGAGTAAAAACCAAATGAAAGGTCAAGCAAAAGACAAAACTTGCAAGCCAACCTTTGATCTGTAGTAGACTGAAAAGCACAAGGAACTGGGGTGATGGAAGACTACAGCTGAGGGGAGAAAACAAGATACTGTATAAAAATAAATGACGCAAGGAAAACAAACAAACCTGCAGCAGGGTAAGGGACTGAGGAGCAGCAGGGATGCTGAGCTGATGAAGTTAGAGAAGTCCTGGCAATAAGGTGCCGCTTCAGCAGAGACCTGAAGGCCGTGCGGCCATGTAGGTACCTGGGAAGTGCATGCCCTGCACAGGCAAGCTTGAGGCAGGCAAGGGGTAGAAAGGCTGGAGGTCAGAAGTGGCAGGAGGCAGAGCACACAGGGAGAGCAACTTACCTTACAGACGTTCTCCTGACCAGCTTGCCACAATGATAGGGCCCCGGGGTGCTGAGGTACGAGGGGGATCCTTGACCTGTGCAGGAAAGCGTTTGTGCTGAAATCATTGTAGGTGAGTTAGAAATGAAGCTTTACTGTAGATGACAGGAGGCACTCGAGTGAGCACAGCCATGTTCAGAGGAGAATCTTGCCTCGGATCTCAAGGCTGCTGCTATAAGGGGCTCACGGACATGAATGTAAACGGGTTATGTTCAGTTTGCTCACCAAAATCACTGAGGCTTAACATCCTGTTGGTGAAGTGAGAGAGTTTTACAACTAGTGGTGCCAGTCTTGAACTGATAGGGTTTGAGGCACTTTGCTTTGGAATATGCTTTTTTTTTTAAAGAGTTACTGATAGAGAAAGGGAGGGGCTACAGCTTGCTGCTAAATTCCTGTAGCCTCACAGACCTTAAACTTTTAGCCACCAATCAGATATTTATAATTCACAGATTCAAATTTTGTTTAGGGTGTTCTGTTTAGATGACTGAAGCCTTTCATTAATATTTGCAGAGAAGACTTTTCTTACCTTTTGTCTTTAGTAAGCAAACTTTATGGAAGGAAAAATTTTTGGGCAAAGTGAGTGAGTGTAGCTGTTGACAGTTTTTAAAGGGATTCTTTTCCTCTAATTTAGTCTTGGTGAGTAGCTCTGTTTACTTTTGAAAGACATAATAAAATTTACAACTCTTGAGAAATAATGTGTTCCTTCCCTCCTAGGAGTTTCTGGGTAATTTTCCTTTTATAATTGTCCTTCCTTCTGAGTATATAATGCAACTGCAAAGTAATTTGCCTTAGTGGGACAGCTGCAGTTTTTCTTTTATCAATACTTGACTATCAGATTCCAGCTAAACCACTTACTGATAATTTGCAGTCAGGCTAGAAGAATTCAAATAATGACTCAATTAGTAAGGGTGGCCAAAGTTAAAGGATTTCACTCCCAGAATCTGCGTAAGAAAGAAAAGATCACAATTATGAGGGGCCTTGTCCTAAAGAGCTATTTCAAAGTACAAAGAGTGACAGTCTTCCTACCCTTTCAACCATTTTTTTTTTCAAGATTTTTTTTTTTTAAAGATTTATTTATTTATACAAGAACCGGGATACAGACCAGATGGGAGGGACAGAGGATTCACCAGAGCAGGGAACAGAACAGGCAGACTGACGAAACACTGCTGAAGGGAGCGGTGGGCAGCAGCAGAGGTCTGGTGCCCTGTGGGACCCTCGCCGGTGGCGGCCGGGAATCGAACTGGTGCTGCAGAGGCTGCAGGCAGCTTTGCAACCCAGCGCTCAACCGCTGCGCCACCAGGGGAGGCCCTGAACCATTTTTTTTTTTAATCCCTAGTTCTTGAAACTAAGGGAAAGACAGGATACACATGAGTAATCAAACCAAAGAGCCAGAATCACTAAACCCAAGGAACTCTTTCAACCTAATTTTTCCTCTTGCAGAAAAGGAAATTCTCATTCTTCTTCCACTGGAATGCTATCAGGACAACACTCACCTGTAGGCGGCCTTTGTCAGCAGTTCCACTGAGATTTCTTAGCTGCAGAAGTATTCGAGGAGCAAGTGTTACCCAGTTGGTGGGGTATCATACCCACCACACCAAACTGTGGCCCTTAACAGCTGGAAAATAATTAACTTGACACAAGACAGTAACAAGAGAAAAAACATGAATATAGGGATGTGGGCAAATGAACAGAGTAACATTTATATACTTTTTAGACAACTCTTGACATACTGGTTTATACTCTAATTTACTAAAAGGCTGAAAAGTTTATTTTCATAATTCAATCATATCCAAAAATCCTTGCCTGGTGATAAAAATGTGTCCTTCCCTCCTGGTACAGGGACGGTGCCTATCACACAGGAAATTTATTTCCTACTTCGAGTGTGATGTATAAGGTCACAGAAAGTCCAGCTTCAGCCGTCTATGAAGCAATTTTAAATTAGAATTAAATACTGTTGACACAAGTATGTGTTCCACTTTGAAACATTTTGGGGTGGATTGCCCTGAACCCTGAGTGTTAAATTTCATTTTTTTTTTTTCATTTTTATGTTGTGCCATTTTGAAATATATTTAAATTACTTTAACTTGGCTTTTTTGGTGGTGGTATATTGCTACTTAGCTAGAACATAGTCTTTGTGAGTAAAGAAAGAAATGGATACCTCCAATGAATATTCATAAGTATTCCATGACACTTAACCTGTGTTTATTGGCCATTTTGCTTATTTAGGAGAGCCAGTATGTTTAGGCTTTTAATTTTTCTTTGTATGGCTAGAAGTCTACTCTTTTCCTTAAACTTGTTTTATCTTGATTCATTTATGAATGAAGTCTCAGCAAAACAAACAGCACTCCTCACAAATTAAAGCCAGTGTCTTCATGTGGACCTTACTGAACTCACCCCTGATTTTTTATGCCTAAAATATCATTTCCATGTTAAAAATAAAGACATCCCAAAATAATTACAGCAAAAAAATTGTGATTAAATTTTTGGTAATGTATTCATGGACGGGGAAATATATAGACGATTTATTCTTACCAGCTGGGTCCCTGGAACAGGAACAGCAACAAGATGTGTGCAACTGGGGGTGGATTTCTGTGTTTCTTGAGGTCATTAATCTCAGTTTCACTCACTCCAATACTTCTAATAATCAAAGTGGAGTTAAAATTAAATAATGCTTTAAATATAGGTTTACATTGGCTATTTAGTCAAGACTATTCAGTGGACTATCCATAAAGTCTAGCTCTGAAATTCTGCTCTTCTCCTGATAACAGAGGATAAGTCGGGGGCGGGAGGGAACTCAGGTTCTAAAGTCATTGACCTCTATAGGACCAAGATAATATTGTCAAAATGGAAGCTTACTAAGAATACTGCTTATGCCTCAAAGTGTGTTCACTGCATTTGTATCAGCCTGTGTTTCTAGCATTTGTGAGTAGTGGAAAACCTGTGCTTAGCTTCAGATTAAAAAAAAAAACTACAGATCCAAGTATACACTCTAGTGGAAACAATTTATGGCAGATTGTTCTTATTTATAGAAATGCAACTTTTGCTGAACAATACTCACGCTTAAGTCATTATGACTAGGGAGTTGGCAAAACTGGACACACTGTGGTTACTTTGTTCTGGCATAGGTGAACTGTTGACACAAGTATATGCCACATTTGGATATAGATATATGACCTCAGGGTCTTTCCCGGACAGCAGAACATTACCCATATGTTTCCTGGCAACAGAACAGTGTAAGTGAATTAATGCAGAGTTACAGTATACAACACTAACTTGAAAAATAACAGGGCCTTCCGTTTAATGAAATACTATATTTGCTAAATGAATTTGACCTTTCCACCTTTATGTGAACTTGCACCTCTTGTTTTCATTACCAGAGGTCAACAGAGAAGCTAATAAAATATTATTTCTCTACCTGTGGCACGGAAATTGGTCCTTCATAAAGCTTTTATAGCAGAACTCTTATGTGTAGTATAAGTAAGTACTTTATACTTATTCAAGTGAATAACAAAAAAAAGATACCTTAGATTTGTACAATATGATTCTTGGTTTATGCTTAGATTCTTTTCCTAGTCTACAATTAACTTAGTCCTTTAAAATTCTAGGAAATTAGTTTGGAGTATATATCAAATTATGACATGATTAACAGATTTTTGGACAAGAGGCAAGATACAGTTCAAAATAATGTTAGAAACAAACCATTTAGATGATTTCATTATATCTATGTAATAGTGCTTTTTAAAAAACTATAAGGATCATAATCCTATAGAAGGACAGTTAAAATGGACAAGGAACGTGAAAACTAAAGCAAGTCTTATAATGAGCAGGGGAAATATATCAGCTTATATACTTGCTTTCTAACTATAAAAATTGCAAATAAGCTTATAGGAATTCCACTTTTTTCTTAGATCATTCTCATAAGAAAAATTTTCTATTTCCAAGTAGTAGCAAATCTCAAAATGGTGTCTTACAATAGTTTCTGCACTTCCTGTGAAAACGTTGTGGCTTCAATTCAAAATAAAACTCCCCTGTGCAGTGTATTTCAGTCAGTCTGCCTGTTCAGTCTCTGGTAAATCCTCTTACCCCCCACACTTGTGGCCTATACCCCAGTTCTTGTATGCATAAAATAAATCTTTAAAAAATAAAATTAAGGAAACAATTTTATGAAAGATTCTTACAGATTTAAAACTAGTCTAGAAAGACTAGCAGAAAATGTTATTACCTTATAATTTTTAAATTTCCCTTTATACAGAGCAGTTAATATAGATGACTTGGTGAGCACCATGAATGAAACCTTTTTTAGCTCTTATTTTTGTGATACTGGATTCTCAGACTGAGTATGTGCATCTGAAGTTCTAAATAAGTTAATGTATTAGGCTGCTTAAAATCTCATAATGCCCTTGGCCTATTGATCTGCCTCTATTTTCCACACACAAGTCAGTCACATCAAATTACATTTACAGTGATAATTGTGACTTATCACAATTGGTATGAAATGATGAATAATAAGGATGTCTTTTCAGTGAATCATTGAAGGAAACTTAAATCTTTTATCAGTGTGGTCAAGAACATCCTAAATTAATGACTAAGTAAAACATTTTTAATCATTCATCCCTGCAGCCTGGTATTTTTGACTCAAAGCCCAAAGAGATTTCTTACTGCTATAATGCCAGGCTTAAGGACCTTTGGTCTATGAATTCCTATGTTTAGGTTAACCTAATGCAGTCATATATCCACTCAAAATCACCTTTCAGGAAGTCCAAGAATTCAAGTGACATAGCTTGCTGTTTTATTTTTTTTTTTTTAAAGATGTGCTTATTTATTCAAACAAACACTGGGTACAGTCAGAAGCGCGGGAGGGTGACAGAATTCACCAGAGCCAGAGCAGGGAGCAGAACAGGCAGAAGGACCGAAGTACACTGCTGAGGGGAGCAGCGGGCGGCAGGAATAGCTTGCTGTTTTTTAACATAATTAGACTTAATGGGTTGTTACAGGTCAGCAAGGGAAAGCTCAACCACTTTTTACAAGGGGTTCCCATTCAAATTTAAAGAAAGAATCAGCAGCAATAGCAACAGAAAATATTGAGTATCAGCTAAAACTATAGAATAAAAGGACTGCATAAAATAAGAACTGCTATAATAGAAAAAATATATGTGCAAGTAGATACATTAGTAAAATTGATATTGAACAACTACTTGAATGTCATTTTTATAAGGCTACGTTCATATTTATGAAATTAATTGAAACTTGCTTTCCAAATTATATCCCATGGGAAACTTTCCTTGGGATGTGGTCTGCATGTACGAGAAATGCAGAAGTAAACAAAGCAAATATTCTTTCGGTAGGACCTCTCAGGTCCTTTCAGACCCTTCGTATTAAATCGCGAAAGTGATGATGCTATTTTTTTTCCCCTTTCCTTTAACCAAAGGTCACTTTTGCAGAGCATTTAGCTAGTATTTGGTGTAATATACTTTGGGAAAGTGCACAGAATTTTAATTATATCCACAAGTCTTAATATTTGGAAGAAAACCGCTTATAATTATAATCTCATGAGTACCAAACATTTCAATAGTGAATTGAAATATACACAGAAGGCAGAAAACTACACAATAAAGGCAGCACCCGTAACTCTAGTTCCCTGTTATAGCACCGCCCACATTTCCAGCCAACTTATTAGTAGTAAAAGGCGAAAGATTTATGCCATCTGAAGAGAAACCAGAGTATCCAACTTATTAGTAGTGACAGCAGTAGTGACCCTGATGCTGGCTCACCCTGGATTAGGGGGGCGGGGCGGCACACAACTCTGACCATTAGAAATCAAGCAACAGTGAAAGTAGTGTACATGATTCAGGTTCACTGGCTGCAGTGATGCCCGCAGGGGAGTTGAATGCCCCAGATACAAGGTCTGTTACTCTGGCTGTTCCCAAGACCCCTCTACCTACCACAGTGTCCACCACCTCAATGAACTGGGTGATGTTACCCAAACTGCAGTGACAACGGCAGAGGCCTTAAAAACATAAGTAGTGATAACACCTCACCCACACCCCCAGCAGAGAAAGCAAGGGGGGGGAGGTGTGCGTGGGGGGCAAGCTGCCAATTCTCAAAGCTAGACAGGATTCAGTTAAGAGATATAAAGAATGTTTTCTAGTAGGTGGTGCTATAGAACACAAAAGTCCTCTAGTTACCAACCAGCTGAATTATTAGGATCAAATATAAACAAAGCTGTACTGAAATAAGAAAGGCATTTGCTACTTCCAAATTATTAATCAAAACAATATTTCAAAAATCAAAGTCACTGATGATTACGATCTGTTAAGAGAATTCAAAATAGCTGGATAGGTGTCTAGAAACTCCGTGAGCTATAAGAAAACAAGGTTCTCTGAACTCAGGAATGAATGAATAGATTGAATACTTTACCAAAGAGATTAAAAGCCTTTTTTAAAAAAAGCCAAACAAATTCTGGAATTGAAGGACTCAGTAAAGTGATATAGAAAGCACTGGAGGTAGAACAGACTGTATGGAAGATAGAATTAGATCAAAGACTGGAATCTTAAATGATTCAGGTAGAATAAAGAAAATATTTTTTAAATGAAGAAACTAGGAGAAATGCTGTTTTTCCTAACAGTCATGTATAATGAAAATGGATACTGCAGAAGTAGAAGAGAGGGAAAAGCAACTGAGACCCCATTTAAAGAAATAATAGCTTAGAAATTCATAAACATGGGGAATGAACATGATATACACAATGCACCAAGCTATCAGAACACCTATTTATCTCAATGGAAACAAGCCTTCTCTGAGACATGTTATATTAAAAATGTCCAAAGTCAATGGTAAAGGCAGCCTAAGGGGACAAAAAAAGTAACTTACAGATTTTTCATTTATGATGGCTTTCCCTGACAAAATCTGAGGGAGCTCACACTAGACTCATCTTACAAGAAATATTGCAAACAGTTATTTTATCTGGAAGAAAAGGCAAAAGTGCACAAAAATGATGAGTAATATGGTAAACAGAATCAGATCATTTCAATTCTATTTCATAATAAGGTGTTAAACACCCAATCATGGCATACAGGTTATAAGGAGGGGGGCATTTAAAATAACTATAGTTACACTTCAATTTGCTAATGACCTCAATATAAAAAGGGGTTACTTTTGGGCCTCCCCTGGTGGCACAGCAGTTGAGCGCTGGGTTGCGAGGCTGCCCGCAGCCTCTGCAGCGCCAGTTCGATCCCTGGCCACCAGGGAGGGTCCCACAAAAAAAAAAGGGGGGTTACTTTTGACAACAAAAGTGGAAAAGGGTAGAACCTGCACAGGCAAATGAAGCTTAGATGCTACCAGCAGAAAAGGACATTAACTAGAAGAGGTTTTATGCAAATCCAGACACCAGAAACACAGATCCAGAGCAGACACAAAACAAAAAGAGGAAACTGGACTCTACCCACAACTCTTCAAACTGAGATATGTTTAAGCCTCAGACTCACTCCCTGCACCCTCTCACCAGGGTAAACTAAGAAACAAAACTAAACAACTACACCCTAGTGCCCAACCACACACACATCTACGAACAAGACAACACATAACTCATGCCCAAGATCCAAAGAAGTTCTGAACACAGGAATGAAAAGCAAAATGAGATTAACAGAAATTTGGGGACAAATATAAAGGATACAGAAATAGAGGATCTAATAAAGACATTAAAACCATGTTAGCAATGCTAAATAAGGTACTGGAAGGTCATTCAAAGGCAGACAGGTGAAAAAATCTTAGAAAGGAAATCTAGGAACAAAGAGTTCTTTACCCAATATACTGAAAATATTTAAAGAAACATCATGAAATGAGACACTTTAAAATGGTGGCATTTTAAATAGAATTAAACCGGCAGAAGAATTTCAGAAATAGACTCGGGTGTACAAATGACCCATTAAGGGGGAAAAATGCTACAGAAATACAAAGTATCGTAAGAGACTACTATGAACAGGTATTTTAAAACATCTGGTATCTTTGGAGGGGAAAGTGGATAAATTCTTAGAATCCTGTACCTGTTCAAGATTGAATCATTAAAAATTAGAAAGCCTGAAAAGACTGCTAACGAGATTGAAGTCCAGGTCCAGATGACCTGGTGTGTTCTAGCCAACATGATACTTCTCTCAAAGTCCTCCAGAAAACGGAACAGGAGGAAACTGCCTAACTCATTTTATGAAGCCAACATTACCTCAGTAAGATACTGAATAGCATGCTAATATATCTAATGAACATAGATGTAGAAATCCTCAGCAAATTGTCAGCAAAGTGAATACAGCAATATGCTGATCAAATGGGATTTATTCTAGGGATGCAGAGAGAGTACAGTATACACAAATCTATCAACCGGACACCTACCCCACATTGACAAAGGATTAAAATCATGTGGATAGTGAAATCAAGAATAGCCCTTTGATAAGAGTCCAAATTAATTATTTATTAAAACAACTCTCATGAGGGCCTCCCCTGTGGCGCAGCGGTTGAGCTCTGGGTTGTGAAGCTGCCCGCAGCCTCTGCAGCGCCGATTAGATCCCTGGCCGCCGGGTGAGGGTCCCACATGGCGCACAGACCTTTCCTGCCGCCCGCTGCTCCCCTCAGCAGTGTACTTCGGTCCTCCTGCCTGCTCTGCTCCCCGCTCTGGTGAATTCTCTCACCCTCCTGTGCTTGTATAAATAAATAAATAAATCTTTTAAAAAAAAAACCTTTCAATGCAATACATAATGAAACATAGTTCAACATGTGCATAGTGAACAACTCAATTTCCAGTTGGCTGGAATGCTCATCGCTTGGTGAGACAGCAGTTATCTAACCTAGAAGGAAAGCAGTGGTTAGAAGCAAAGCATACTTAAGATTTTTCACTGTGAACTGGTAAATATTTAGTTTAATTCAAGTTGGAATAAGTTAAAAGTAGCTGTATAACACTCTCTATACTATTTTACATCAAAATTTTATTAAAACAAACAAAAAGCTCACATTTCTCTAATATGATAACAGAAGGGTCTGATCCATTTTCAACATAAAATTGTTGGACTAGATTGTATTTAATTTGAAAAGAATATTCAATCACTGTCATTCCAAAGAGTTCCCTCTGGTAGGTGGATGACATTTCTTTGGAATGACAGTTATACCTTGATAGTCTCTTTTCACTCCTGCAACACCCTGTGATTCATGGGCTGAGCACTGTCAGGATTATAGTGCTTATTAATTGCTTCTTAATGCAAAGCACCTTTTTAAATCTTTCATCATTCTGGTGCTCAGTGTGTACTTTGATGTAGAAAGTAGTTTTATGGTTATTTTCACAGTAACAAGACATATTCAGTTCTCTGTTGATTAGTCACAAGCAATCTTCCTGATTTTGCCACACACATTTCCTAGATTTGCTATAATCACATACAAGCATATTCAGTAAGGAGATGAAATCTTTTTAACTATACAACCAAATGATGAATTCATTCATATGCACAAAAAATTCCTCAAATGTCTGACCTCTAGGAATAAATACAATTTCAAATACTATGTGTTAAAATAAGACAGGCAAACTATTTTAAAAGACCCTCAAACACTGACCAAAACACGAATCTTAAAAAACAAATCTTTTTAAGATTTGTTAAGTTTGCTTGTTTCACACTCGCTTTATTAAAAATTTGAAAGATGTAACTGCCAAACATATACATAAATGAATAGGAATGCTGTGCTAATAATTTCCAGTAGAAGTCATCACTTAGTTTCCTTATGAGGTCCACTCTCCACTGTGAATGCTACTTCACTTTTGTTAAAGTACTTTGGAATAATTCATTTATTCCCGAAGACAAATTATCCAAATCAATAGAGCTAACCTTGTTAAAGATAGGCACTTACCACTGCAGATGAAATCAGGTTCTGTAAGACTTACATAGGCTTAAAAAAAAAAAAAAAAAGACATTTGCCAGTGACAATTTTCTCTTAATTTAGGAATTCCTATTTCTTAACAGAGGCCAGCTGGAAATGAGGAAAGCATTACAGAGCCTTCCTTAGCTGTTGGCCTGGAGAATACATATTCGCTCCAAAGTATATATCTTTGGCACAGTCAATAAGGAAGGAATCTCGCGTAATCTCTTTGCTGGCCAAGTGTGAAAATTATTTTTTTTTTTTTTTAATAGAGGCATGTTTTTATTTATTTATTTGTTTGTTTGTTTGTTTTGTTTATACATGCACTGGGTACAGTCAGAAGCGCGGGAGGGTGAGAGAATTCACCAGAGCCAGAGTAGGGAGCAGACCAGGCAGAAGGACTGAAGTACACTGCTGAGGGGAGCAGCGGGCGGCAGGAGAGGTCTGCGCGCCATGTGGGACCCTCCTCCGGTGGCCGGGGAGCAGCCGGGGATCGAACCGGCGCCACAGAGGCCGCGGGCAGCTTCGCAACCCAGCGCTCTACCGCTGCGCCACCTGGGAGGCCCCAAGTGTGAAAATTATTATTTTAAATCCTTAAATACATTTTTTTAGGGAATTTAAAAGTAGATCAGTGTTAATGTAGTTATGTTTGTTATCCAACAAAACTCTAAAATACTCAGATACTTTACAGTGCTTTTTTGAACTATTGCACAGGATAACAGTTCCATTAACTCACTGAAAAAAATAGTTAAGTAAATTTGTAGACCTAGGTTAAATAAACAATAATGTCTCAATTGGTTCCCTAAAATCCCTGAAATTAAAATATTCAGACTAACAAGTACCTAACTAGCACCAAGCACTATTGCTGTGACTATTCTTAAATCCCCCCAAAGAGATAAAAGCTAATCTTTGATCAGTAATTTTAAAGTTGGCATTTTACCATGGAATCCCAATACCTAAAACTCAATATGGAAGTCATTATTTTAATGGTATTTTCAAAATATGATTGAAGTGTAATCTCGAGTTGCCAATTT
Organism: Talpa occidentalis; assembly: GCF_014898055.3. Taxonomy (NCBI): domain Eukaryota; kingdom Metazoa; phylum Chordata; class Mammalia; order Eulipotyphla; family Talpidae; genus Talpa; species Talpa occidentalis. The sequence goes on along the minus strand of NW_023601322.1, from coordinate 76,512,194 downwards.
GGGAGCTATTTCAAGAAGCGTTACAAAATTTAATTTTTACAAAGGAATTGTTAAAACCCAATGTCACATCACAGGCATAGCTGTTCATGCAAGTTAAATAAAGAAAACCAGCATCAACACTGACTCCTTCCCTGACATCAAGAGTGTTAAGACATCAAAATTAGTAACCAGAATAGTTCTACTGAATTCCAATACCCATGAGCCAGAGAAATACAAGAACCAGAGGTCATTGGAAATAATGTGTATCTTCTCTAAATAGGAGAGTAGTTAAGACATATTTGTGAGTATCCCACTTATAAAATATCCTTAGTTGTAATTAAGTTGTCCAGAAGTACACAGGTTACTCCTCACATAAGACAACAATGTTCTTTGGTGAATTTAACAGAGACATGGTATTAACAGGTGATACCATGAGCAATGAATGGCAATTTCTACACAAATTATGATTCTCAGTGACAATGTTATACTTTGGAAGAACAAATCCAAGTGGTACTACAGACTAGTCTTGAGAATCCCTTAAAATCATGATTGTCTGTTCTCCTCCCTCATTTTGACACTTTATAAATAATGAAGCTCAGTATTTATTGGTACCTATATGGTTTTTTTTTTTTTAATTAAACAGTTCGCTCATGTCAATATACTACAGGACAAGTCTGCCATCATTAATTAAAATTTAGTCAATACTTACTCAGCATAGAAACTTTGGGGAACACTACGCATAGATTATTTTTAAAAGATGCAGATTCTTAACATTAAAATAAATCATAAAGGGAATATTTCAATACAAAATAATGAAATTTTAGCAAGTATTTTTTATGTGGCATGTGAATTGCTGAAAACTTATTTAGATCATAACAGTAAATACCTCCTTATCCTCAGTTCCTTAAAAGCATCAGATTGGACTTGAAAAACATGAATAATTACATCAAGACACCATTATTTAACAGCACGCACTCATTGCTCTTGAACATAGTGAAATCGGTAAAATGTCTCAAGATAAATGCCTTACCTTGAACACCTTCTGTAAGTTATTCATATATTTTTCAAAGTAGTAAACTAAGATCTTAGCAGTACTGTCTATTAATGCCATACATAAAGATAAGTGAGATGTGAAATTTTCATGGTCAGTTTCTTCCTATATTTTCCTTTTGGGGTACTACCTCACTACTCCCATCTCTTTCAGTGGAAGAAGTTTCTACACCTTGGCTCATCCATATCTTGAGATGGACTTCATAGACATTTAGAGTTCATTTCATCCCTTTGTTTCTACAATAATGCAACAATAAGAATTGTTTAGGTTTTTTCAGTGTGTTTTCCCCTACTTGTTTTTTTATTTCTCCCTATTTGTTTGCATTTAGGCCAATCCATAAAGTTGCTGAATTATGGCATCTTAGCAAAATATACCAGTACTGGCCACCTGCCTATCCACAGCTGCTCTCTTAGTAAATGTAATTTTACTAGAGTTCACACTAACATCTCTCACCATACACTACCCCCAACTTGGACAATACTTATACTTTACTTTCAGTTTATTTTGATGAAAAATTTTTAGGTAAAATAAAGTCCGTCACCTCTTAGCATAAGACCAACAGAAAGGAAATAAACTTGAAAGTTTTAGCTCCTAAACTATAATGTATATTTCATTTTAAAAGAGGTTAGGGCCTTATTGTTGAATTGCTAATATTTACATGGTTCTCATTTACTGAACGATTTCTCAAATATTTTAGTAGTCCCACTGCTTAAATTATTTAAAGAGTTTCTCTTATTATGGCTAGTGTTTGATATGCAAGCTACAGTGTAGCCACAACTTAATAAAGGCTTAGACATTATCACTAATGTCCTAGGGCAAGAAAGGATTTAGTAATTGTAAGTGAAATCTAAGGCGACAGCATCTAAAGGTATTTATGTGTACCCAAAATGTAAATTTTTGCAGGGAGATTAAAATGATGTCTCTCAGTAAGTCAATAAAGCAAATAACACTTTCAGAAACTGGGTTTTTTGTTTTTTGGTTTTTTTTTTTTTTTTTTGGTGGGAGAGAAAGTAACAAACATCGCTTTCCTTGTGCCTTATTAATGCCGTCAAAATAGCTGTTTAATTCTAAAGTCATGAGAAAATTTTCTAAGCTATTTAAGTTTGCCCTAAAGATCACCACTTCCTTTTTACTCTAGTAAACCTGAGACATTAAGATCCTGTTTCCTGTTCCGAATGAAAGGCTTCTTGGTCATGGAATTGATTCATGAAGTGCCTGTTTCAAAGTTCCTTCAGGGCAATATTAAACTGTTTGGGAAACAGAAAATTTGTCAGACAATACAAGTCTCTCCTTAATAAACACTCTAATGGGGGCTTTTTCTTTGTTAGAGAAATATCAGTGGCAAGTTATCCAGAGCACCCTGTGTTTCTTTACCAGTTGCTAGCAAATTGCTGTTGGCATTTCAGCCTACTGGCCTTTAGTCAAAGCCCGTAGTGCTGACTTGTTTCAACGATATTTCAAATTTACTTGGTATGTTTGTGAAGAACAGGATTTAAATATAATGGAGGGAAGGGCAGAAAGACTGGGAGGGAAGGAGTAGAGACACCCTTGAAACTGATACTGTGTAGAAACAGCGGAAACAGCATTGTATGTGTAATCCAAAAACTTTTTGAGGTTTCTCTCTCCTTATGGAGCAAGTCTTTGTTACCTTCCCCATGGATCCTTCCCTTATCATGCCCATTTGAACTGCAAAACTCTCACCCCAAATTTTCCCAGTCCTTCTTCCCAGGTTAATTTTTGTCCAAACATTGGCTACGTTACGATAAATCTTGCTTCTTTGTTTTCTCGCTTCCCTCCACTAGAATATCAACTACTCATTGGAAGTACATATTTCTGTCTACTTTGTCAATCACATGCCAGTATCCAGAGCAGTGTTTGGCATGTTGCAGGCTTAATAGTAAATATTTCTTGAAAGAGTGAATGAAATAATTTCTGTAAGTCTCATGCTTTCCATTTGTAAAGTTATTAGGGTTATGAGGAAGATTAGCCCAGACATTCGGTATAAAAAGTTATTCGGTATGAAGTTTTACGGTTATGAGGAAGATTAGCCAAGGTATTTGGTATAAAAACTCCTTAGATACAGCCTAGAATATAGGGCCTCTCCTGGTGGCGCAGGCGGTTGAGCGCAGTGCTGTGCCTCTGCAGCGCCGCTTCTATCCCAGCCGACTGGCGAGGGTCCCACATGGCTAGCAGACCTCTCCTGTCGCGCCCGCTGCTCCCCTCAGCAGTGTATTTCGTCAGTCTGCTGTTCTGTTCCCCTCTCTGTCTCTGGTGAATCCTCTCAACCTCCCCCGCATCTGGCCTGTACCCCAGTTCTTGTATAGAAATAAATAAATCTTAAAAAAAAAAAAGCCTAGAATATATTAATCATGTGGCCATTGTTGTTTATCACTAATACATTGCTCAGTGGATAGGGTAGCTCTATGTTCCAGTTCACCCAGAACTGTCCCCTGCCTGCCTGTAGCATGGGTTTATTATTAGCAACTATTTTCAAAAGTGCTCCAATTTGGATGTTATATGATCACTCTAATGATAAATCTCATGTGTGAATTATTCTTAGGGTGAAAGAGTTTATCTCATACCACATAACCTGAGTTAAAACAATAAGCCCATCTAATTTATTAAGATTTACCTTAATCATAAAATGCAAGGATTATGAGTTAATTTGGCTGATGAGGGAACACAAAAATTTCTGATTACATAAAAAGGAGTATTAGCATGCATGAAACATCAAGTAATACGTAGGTTTGCAAACCGATTCAGAACATGAGGGTGAAAACTCCATTACTGCACTATTTAAAAATCCTGAGACTACATTTCTTACCTGTAAAAATCTGACCAAAATGTTTCACTTGTTTGACCTCTGTTTTCTGATCTTTGTAGAAGGGACAATAGGTGGCACCTGTGGGCTTCAGGTGAGATACTAACATAAATATGTATCATAGTACATATGAGAAACACTAAATAAGAGCTAACTACTGTTAATATTGTACAGAGTTAAAGTTTTCAAGACTAGTTTTGTTGCTTTCTTTTGATCCTAAAGTAGCCAACAGTGGTTCTACAGTGCAACTGATTATTTCAAATAATTAACAATTGGCTAACAGTGAAATCGACCAGCTTCCATAGTGTTTAGCAACACATTTGTGACTCCATCTAGTTTATGCCAGCGTTATTATTTTTTATATATATATTTTAAAAGATTTATTTATTTATACAAGAACCAGGGTACAGGCCAGATGTGCAGGAGGGTGAGAGGATTCACCAGAGAGAGAGCGGGGAACAGAACAGGAAGACTGATGAAATACACTGCTGAGGGGAGCAGTGGGCGAGACAGGAAAGGTCTGCTGCACCATGTAGATTTCTCCCCGGTTGGCTGGGATTGAACCTGCACTGCAGAGTCTGCTGACAGCTTCACAGTGCGGTGCTCAACTGCCTACACCACCAGGGAGGCCCCTGTCAGCGTTATTATTAATGAAGTTTATTAATTTCTGGAGCTGGCACTTCTATCATTTCTGTTGTTTTTATTTCCTGCACAGGATACTAAACCTAATGGATGATCAGTAATATTTGAAAAGCCAATACATGACTGACTATCCTTAGACATTCAAGCTAACTATAATTTTCAGACTTCACAGAACTTCTTTCATACCATCACTGGAGGGCATAGTAAAAAATTAGATAATGAAATTTATCTAATTAGCTTTTGCTTTCTGTAGTTTCACTACTTAAAAACTGTCAGACTGCAATAACTTAATAAAAAGTCATTTTGGAATTTTTAGCTTCATAGTAATATACACCTTAGAGTACAGCTGTGATCTTTTATAATGCCTTGGCTATTAACAAAGGGAAAAATAAGTCCCAGGTAAATTAATTGCTAGAGACAAGATTAGTGCCCATGTCTGCATTTTAAGGACAGAGTTATTTTTGAATTTTGTTTTAATGTCTGTATTTTTTTTTTTAGTTTTTAGTGTGGCCCTTTTATTTTTCATTAAGAAGCTCTTATTTTATAACATTCAGTCTTACCTGTTGTGCTAAAATAGGTCATGCATCAACATAAAAGAATTTGAAAGGCTTGAGTATGAAACTGTTCTACTGCAAACTAAAGAACTGTGCGCTCTTAACCGATTTGAGAAAATAACTTGTTTTCCATAATAAAGTAAAAACTAGTTATCTTGGGATTTTGTTTGTTCCATTTCAAATATCTGTTCATTTTTCACACATTTGTCATAAATTTTTATCAAAATGTTTTATAAATAAAATAATCATAATGCTTTCATATTATGATTAATCTACAATAAAGTAAATGATTCCTAGAGTGGAGGGTTGGGAAATAAGGTTGAAGAGGTAGAAAAGTCCACCCGAGATTTTGAGATACTGGACTGTACCTTGTCGGCAATGAAGAAATCAATTATGAATATTTCTGTCTAAAAGATTATAACATAAAGCAATTTTGAAAAAAAACACATTAGCTATAAATGAGTGAGGGTGACTGGAAAACTCGGAACTAAATATAAAGAAAACTGGGCTTGAGATGAGGGTTTGTGAGGGATGCTTCCTGTGCAAATGAAAATGTGCAGACCTAGGACTAATGGTGACTGTAAAGAAGGAACTGACAGCAAAGTGAATGCAATCCTAACAATGATTTTGTAAAATATGAATTAAAAATCTTACTGCATATGTAAAAGTTGGCAATTGAAAGGGTATTTACCAGTTTTCAAGTAGAATATATCAAGATAATTTTTCCCTAGTTTTAAGTTCTTTAGATTTTGCAAAATATGACTAATTCTTTACTGTATAAAATACTAACCAGTAAATAAATCATTTTCAAAATCATAAGCATATAACCTTTCACATTGAATTTTGATACCATAAAATCGTATTTTCATAGTCAAGTTAACATCTGCTTATTTGTGTCACATATTAAAACTAGAAAGATAAATGGACCCAAGTCACTTCTCTAGAAAAGACCATTGTGCATCAAATATGTTTTTCTTTATAAAATTTCTTAAAAATGAAAAGAAATTAAATTTAGTTGATACACAGTGAATCCATGAAAAGGCTGTTTTATGAGAAAACCCCAAATGACTTCATTAGTAATCTTGAGTGTCATCTAATCTGCCAAGCAATGGCTGGTATGTCAATTACCCATCAGATTGATAAGCTATTTTGGTATTATTGATGAAAATGTTACAGCCAGAGCAAACGGAGTGTACTTAAGTAGACTGAAAGACGGCAGCAAGGATCCAGCTACATGCTGACATAAGCTAATACTTGAGCATCAATAACTATAAAGAATAATGAATTGGTCATTTGTTGCAAAGTAGATATTAGAACTTTAAATATTTCCTGCCCAAGTGCATTACTGATGTCATTCACTGCTTTTTCTTTCAAGTGTTACTTTCTAACTTTCTTTAACCTTCTTTGTCTCTCAATTGCCTAATGGTCTGCCTTAGGTTAACTAGAGGTTCTGAATAGCATTGTGCCCAAATAATGAGTATTAGTCTTTCTGACCCATGTTTTACAATCAACTCTCGATGTTGTGGCTCATATTAATCTTAGGATATACAGGGAGAAGGTGGCTCACAGCCTAGAAAAAGTAAACAGCAAAAAACTTCTAACAAACGTCATTTCTCTTCCAGTGCTCAATTACCTGCGGCAAAGGAATGCAGTCCCGTGTTATCCAATGCATGCATAAGATCACAGGGAGACATGGAAATGAATGTTTTTCTTCAGAAAAACCTGCAGCTTACAGGCCATGCCACCTTCAGCCCTGCAATGAGAAGATTAATGTCAATACAATAACATCACCCAGACTGGGTAAGCAGACCAAAAGGTTGAGTGTGAGAAACACAGAAATGCTTGCGGCTGCTTCTATTTTACTCATCGCCTTAAAGGTCAGATATAGACCTATATTAGTTAGTTCAGTTCTGACTGAATGGGGCCTATGTAACTGTAATTTTGTTAGAAAGATCAGGTGGATAAAAAATTCTAAAAGCTATTTTGATTCCTGAAGCTGTTCTCATACCCCGGGCCTGCAAATACTACTGCTACACCACCAAAGCCATCATGGAAAGAAAGGATTCAAGGATGTAACGTACTATGGGCTCTGACCAGACCCGTGGCAGAACTTAATTAAGGTTATGTCTGTGGTGAAGTTGTAGTATACACTTTGGAATCCTTCCTTGTGGTTCTCCATACAAGCTAGCATTTGGAGACAAAGTAATAAAAATGGCTTTCAAGAAAAATGGGCACAGGGATCTACACCAATGAACAAGAGGTACTATTTTTTCTCTTTAGGAACATAGTATTAAATACTAATAAATACTAGTAACATTAATTTAAATAGTTTTTATGTTATGAAATGCTTTCATATACTCAATTCCGTTACTCAATTTAACCCATTATCAAGAAATAGGGTATATATTTTAAGGAGATATAGGCTGCATGTCCACAACAAATATCCACGAATTACACTGTACTTCTGTGGTGATTAGTGAGTTTTAACAGCAATGCTACTTGACTGTCATTATATTAACTTATGTTTAACGCCTTTAGTTTTAATCTGTGTGTATTTCAAGGAGAAGAATTTAATCATACAAAATAATGTTCCCGAAACACAAGAAGCTTTATTATCAAACTTTTCTAGGTATGAGAGTTAATCAAATAAACGTTTGGAAATACAAAAATTCTTTTTCCAGCCAAAAAAAAAAAAAATAAAGTAACATTTCTAAGATATCTGTTCAAGTAGAATTAAGATTAGTTAACGCAAAAGTTAAGCAATCCTAGGACAAATGTACCAAATCCATGTACTCAAAAACCATTAATCCCTTTATCTAACAATTACTTGGAATCCTTGAATTTGACTAAAATTGCATTTATTCTGCTTATTATTTCTTCAAAGTATATCCCAAACATTTTCTAATCTAAGGGTTAGAAAATCTAAGGGCCTCCCCTGGTGGTGCAGTGGTGGAGCTCTGGGCTGTGAAGCTGCCCACAGCCTCTGCAGCGCCGGTTCCATCCCCAGCTGCCAGCAAGGGTCCCACACGGCATGACAGACCTCTCCAGCCGCGCCCGTTGCTCCCCTCAGCATTGTATTTTGTCAGTCTGCCTGTTCTATTCCCCACTCTGGTGAATTCTCTCCCCTCCCAAGCTTCTGACTGTACCCAGTGCTTGTATAAATAAATCAATCAATCTTTTAAAAAAGAAAATCTAAGGTTTTTAAAAGTAAAATAATGAGTCATTAGAATAGTGACAAAAGACTTATACAGATACAAAAGAATTATAGCAGAAGTGATTTATTATACATACCAAAACACAGTATTTCTTCAGAAAAACTGAGGTCTGTTATATATAACCAAATTTTATATGCCACATTGTAAAACTTTCATTGTTGTATACTTCAATCACTTGTAATGATCAGCTTTAATTTTAAAGATGCCGGAACTCTCCCCCGATATATCACCTAAACATGACTACTATCTAGGTAATGAGGAATAAGTGTGTGCATATTTTTATTTTGCTACTTCTTACAATTTCATTCATAAATGATTTTCATTTCCCTAAAAGTGCATTTATTGAGTACATTTTTTTTTTCTTTTCACCCTTCTCAACCAGAAATCCAAAAGAAACTTTATGGTGTTTAAGTCAAATCTTAGAAGTCATTTGCAATATAACTCACTGAATTTAGTAACCTGTCTTTAGTGTGCTTTAAAAATTCCATTAGTAAATGTAACATAAAGTTGTGTGTATATTTACATGGTGGAATATTACTCAGTTATCAAAAAGACAAATTCATGCCATTTGCAGCAACGTGGATGGAGCCAAAAGGTGTTGTGCTAGCTGAAATAAGTCAGAAGGACAAAGCTAAATATTGGATGGTCTCACTTATATGTGGAATATACTAAAGAAAAGGTCAAGAAACAGTTTAGCAAGTTAACCATAGATCTGTGGCAAACAGCAAAGGAGGGAAAAGGGAAGGGGTCAAAAAAGGGGAGGGAAGAACACAAAGGAATATGGTGATGGTTCGTTGAGTGACATGGCTGGGGCCAGAACTATGGGGACTACAACAATGTAAGAAAAAAATTCGTTAATAAAAAAATAAATTCATTAGCGAGAACAATATTCACTCACTTTACTCCTTTTTTATGGGGGGGGTGTGAAAGAGAGAGATAACGAGAGAAAGTGAGCGAGAGATTGATTCTTTGTCTTTGACTTTTAAGTCCCACAGGTAATATAAATGAGTCAACGCAAAGTAGACTAAATATCCCCATTCAGATGACATTTTCTACTCCTGACATGGTATGTGCTAGTATTGAATTCCCTGTGTTCTGCCTACAGCCGCTCTGACGTTCAAGTGCCTGGGAGATCAGTGGCCTGTGTACTGCCGAGTGATACGGGAGAAGAACCTGTGTCAGGACATGCGATGGTACCAGCGCTGCTGTGAGACTTGCAGGGACTTCTATGCCCAGAAGCTACAGCAGAAGAGTTGACGTCCAGCAGCCTGGCTGGCTCACAGCTCTCTGCGACATTATTTATAAACACACACACACTAGCATGTTTTTCAGACCAAATATGATCAGATTACATATAATTTAATCAAATTAATTTATTTTTTTGTCTGCCAAACATTCAGTATGGTTTATTTTGGTTATACAGACATTTTGATTTATAGTATATGGCTTCATAATTTTATATGAATAAGTTTGATCCATTTTCTGGAATGAAAATTTTTCAAAACTTAAACCTAACTTTTTTTTTTTTTTAACTGAGGGCTGTTTCCAAGGTGCTACTTACTCTCTCCCCACCAATACCAATGAATTATTCAGAATATATACTAACTTAGCATAGTAGTTTAGTTATATATGGAGAGAAGTAAAATTTTTTTTTTTTTGGTGTTCTGAGGCAGAATTAGCCCATTTTCTGGAGTCTGCAGAAGATGTGTCAACAAACCTCATGGTGTTGAACAGATTTATAAAGAATGTATTATGAATTTGGTTCAGATTTAGAGAAATTCATAGCAAAAATTCTACTGTAATTATTTTAATGATGGAAAAGATATGTCAAATTGAGACTTTGATCATGTTCATGAACATGTACTTGAACACAATTATTGTAACAATGAAACACTGTAATGATTTACACTGAATCACCATTGCACTGTTGAAATAGTGTAGAAAAACTGTTACAGAAATGGTAACATCCTGCAAAAATATATTATTTTTAACATGTCATTAGATTTTAGCTTTTTAAAATAATTTGAACAAAGAAAGCATCGATCCACCCATTTCATTGTATGTTTTTAGCAGATTGATAAAAGAATAGAGTACTTACTTAGCATTACAAATCATAGTGAGAAAATGTACTAAATATTTTTTAGCCTTTTCCCTAGAAATAAGGGGGGGGGGAAGCTTATATACTGTGGTAGTTTCATTGTGCTTTTTCCTTTAAAATTAAAAAGTTTTACAATTCTGTGAAACGTTTAAAAACAGCTTAAATTTTTTCTTGTGAGAAAATATTGTACATGATTCACATGATTTCCTAGATTTTTCAATAAAATATGTGAAACTTCCTGTTGGGAGGCAATTCTTCACAGGTCTCTCAGATTTCCACATGTCTTGGCACTGTCTGCCTTGGTTCTGGAGTGTCTTCTAAGGGGATGTTTATGTAGTAAAAAGCCTGGGAAGTTAAACATAATGTCTTTCCTTGGAGCAAAGGACAGATTACGCAGTCTTCTCATTGTAAGAGTTTAGGTTCCCTGAATTGGGTTCCTTCTCCTGTAATACAACCCACCCACCGCATGTGCAGGTGTCACCTGACTCTCTTGTCACTTTGTGGGGAGTGGGGGGTTCAGGGAACAGATGCAAGAAAAATGCTAATTCTTTAATTACTGCTATTGCTGTGGGTAATAAAATCCTTTGTTACTAAGCCAGGAGTCTGTCTTCTGCCCTGAAGGTACAGCAGGCTGGCGGATAGACTGCAGGTGAATAGAACCTCAATCCTCACAGTTACTGACACTTCCCTCATTCGTATTTTCACCTTCATTTAAGAACTCCCTGTAATGTAGGATATATTCTGTTTCCACATTGACCCTTGCTATGCATGTCCTTTAACTGCTGAAGTCCAAGATTAACCAGTATCAGACCTCTTATAACAGACAGTAGGGGGATGGGAGCTGGGAAAAGTGAAATTGTAAGAGGACGCAGTCTCAATTTCATTCCTTGATTTCTGAATCCATGACTAGGTAGAAAAGCGCTAGATATTGGTTAATGGTTCAGTCCATGTTATTAGGCCTCCCGTGGGCTTCATTCAGCAAGTACTCAGTCTTTATTTTTAAGGAAGTTACATCATTCTGTTAGGCTTCTGCTTCAGTGTCATTCACAGCGTGGTAATATCAGAGATTTACATAAGCATGAGCCCACTGCTCCAATTTGCTATGAGTTCTCTGAAGAGAAACAATAACGCAACAGTGAGCGAGGCATTTGTTAAGTTGATAGATGGTATTTTGGCAGAAGTTCTGCAGACAAATCCAGAGTGAGTGATTGGTTTTGTGAAAACAGACCACCACTGCCTGTTCTATGAGAGAAGTGATAGAATGTAACCATACTGCAGTCAAGGCAGTGGACTGGTCATCCCACAGGATGGTGCTACACCGGGGATACGGTCTACTCTCCGCTCTTGTTAGGCTGAAACATCAGCAGTGACTGTGACCAGATAGGCTTGACAAGGGGAGGTTCATGTTGTTGAACCCATGCATTATCTCTGCTCTTGTCAACACTGTTTCTGCGTCTACTGGGCAAGGGACAGAGCTGGCCGATGAAAGAGACTGGCCAATGCTCATAGAACTTGTCATCTTATCAACCTGATGAATGATACCGCTCTCCTGAGTGAATATCCAAATAGTCAAACAGAACATATTTAAGTTATTCAAGGGGGTCTATCTACAAACATTTCCCTCAGAACATTCTTACCACCAATTTTCAACTCATGTCCTTTCCAAGGTGTTAAGAATCCAGTCACACCAGTGGCTACAGTCTAAGAATTAGTGAATAGCCTTAGGTCTGGCCATTTCTTTTTCCCATCTAATCAAATGAACAGTCAGAATGCTAGAATCCCTTGAATTCTTTGAGAGAATTCTCTATACTACTCTCAGTCAGGCCACCTTTGTGTGGGACTGTAGACGTCTATCTATTTTGGTGGTGCAAGCATATTGTGAAGAACTATTAGTAAACCAAACCTGAATGATTAGGTGGACTAGTCCTGTGAAGTGTTCCATGAGTCACTAGGTGTGGACTGAAAAAGAGGAGGCAACACAGTAATAGTAAGACCCTTAACAATCAGAGCCACTTACTCATCCTCTTGCAACTTGTATCTTCAGAACTTACACCTTAAGACCAAATTCATATACTTGATGATAGAATGCTGATCTGCACTGGTAATCTGTCAGCACACTTGATGCATCAGACATCACCCAATTTCTGATGAACAACCCACGTTGCATGAAAACTTGGTGGCCCATGGTCAGCATTCAGCCTCTACTAAGACCAAATAGTAAGCCAGACTTTGATTATAAAAACAAAAATTATTTGCAGAGAATGAAACAGCTTTTTGCTCCAAAATTCCCATTTCTCAATATAGTTCAATATAGTTCACCAATAAGGGCCGGCTACCTCCATGTAGGCAGGACCCTTGTCTGTCACTGTTTCTTTAAGTACCATCATCTCTGTTATGCCACATAATCCTAATACCAGAGCAAATGCAACAGCAACCTGGATTGTGTAGTGCAGACTCTACATTACACAAAATTGAGAAATTATTAGGGTTACTCAAAGTTTCACAGTACCATTCACAAATGAGATACATATCGCTAAATCAGCCAAACTGGCATTAGGTTTCTTCCTTAGGAAGCAGCAGCAGGAATTCATCCTTTACACAGTACACATCAATATGCTACTGAAGTCCTAGAAATTTTACCAAGGTGTGAGATCTCTGAAGTTTTGAGGGATGCAATTCACATCATCTGATATCCATGTATCTTACTAAGATATCTAAAGTTAGTACTTACTGTTCAACAGGTCTAGTCATCATGGTATCATGGATGTGACCAAACTTTTTCCTATGCAAGGTAGGATCACAGACCTATGGAGGAGATCAGTGAGCAGAGCTCATGTGGTCCTCAGGTTTGACAGTGAAGTTAACTGCTAGATAAAACCAAGTTGCTGCTGTTGGTTTTAACTAAAAATTTTATTTTTTTTAAATTGCCAGGTGCTATGGGATGCTCTGGTAATATATCTGGAATAGAGTTGAAATGATAGCCACTGATCTCATTATATTTATGATAATATAATTTTTCTTCAAGATTCGTCTTCTGCATGGGACAATAGGCCAAAAACAAAAAAGGGGGGGGGAGTGGGGGGAGTTTATCATTCCTGCATCCTTCAAGGCCTTATGGTATAATTCTGAGATCCCTCCATGAATTCAACACTGATTTAGTTTCCAATTTTGGTATTTAGAGGCGGAAAGGCTTCCATTTTCATTACTACCATAAGAGCTGTCATTCCATAAACCATGACACAAACAAGGGAGGTGAGGTCCTGCCAGTTTCTTTTTCTTTTTTTTTTTTTTCCTGCCAGTTTCTGAGTATTTCTATGCCTTCCAAAATTAGGAAAGTTATGGGGTGGATTCAGATTCTTAGATCACTGCTATGGAAATAACCCAAAACTTGGTTAAACTGTCCAACTTCCATAAACTCTTGGTCTGACTATGGAACTACAGTGACAATTTAGGGTCAACAGGAATTAGTATCAGTTCAGAGCCGTAATCCAGTAACTGTCAAAATGTTTGATCATTTCCTTTTTAAATACATAGTTCATGGAAAGGGAAAACTAGGAAAGATTTACAATATGAATTTTTGACAATGTAGAAAAACCCCGCCTAAAAGACAGAAATAGCCTTTTCTTCATTCAAGGAGTTCTGTGTATGTGAACCTGCTCTCACCTGAAAATTAAGGGAATACAATTTCTTGGTGTCTTGATTCAAATCAGACTGTTTATTAAGTCTAGAGATTTAATTTTTCTATAAATCAAGAAAAAGCCTTTGCTTTTTTTTCTTAGTGTCCATGTATTTCCATTCCTAAGAAATCCATGATCAATTTACCCACCATCAAATATCTCTGCAAGTCAAAGTAGCCCATTTACTTCTTTGACTCTGCTGCCTTGTATAGTAACCATTAGCATGTTGGTCTCTAGCAGAGAAATACATCCTCCTGCCCCCTGCCCTTAATGGTATCCCATCATCCTCATTAAATTGAAAAAGCTCAGTTCTACGGCACCACTTTCACAATGTCACTTACAGTTTTCAGATAACAGCCACTGTGAAGTTAAGGAATCCGATGCCCCCACACCAATGTATTTTTCAAAGTCTTGGTAAAGGGACTGCCTTCTGGACTCCCTTAGAAAACACAGTTAATGTGTGGGTAAGCACATTATTAAAACCACCCTCCCAAATCATTTATATACTTTCCTCTGTACTACAACTACAGAAGGAAGTTTCGCATCTCAAATTCAGTGTAGTGTGGACCACCACTGGATTCAGTTTTCACTAAAATTGTCATAGTTACTCTCAACCGTGTGAGTTAATATGCAGAATATCTTAATCAAAACCACTGTGGCTAATCCAGCATTGTATTCCTTTCGTTCTAAAATAACTCCTTAAGAAACATAACCACACATATGCCTTGGGTTTTCGTCACTATGAATTAGTGAAATTTTGCAATTCCTTTACCGTGTATGAGTAACAGCTTTTTACCTGATCTCTAGGACTTTAACTTGGATAGAGATTTAGGAGACAAGACAAATGGTAGAACATCAGTAATACAGTTTAAAAGGCTTCATCTCCAGGTAGTCATGGAAGCCTCTAGCTCCTAACTTAGACCAGAAGTTGTGAATTTAAAACGCCAAGATTATTCTCTTTCTCTATGTTCTTCAGCTTATTGAGAAGCACTAAATCAATCCTACACTCAGCATTCCCTTTGTTCCTATCAAAAGGTTCTATTGCAGTATATATCTGGTAACAGAGTCTCGCCTTTTATAGGCACTTTATTCCAGGTGACTATAGGTAAGAATTTAAGCATTGTGTCACCATATGCCACGACTAACCATGCATTTACCACTGGAGACAAGAAGAGCTCAAATAACTCATTCCAGCTTCTACTTTTAAAATTCTGTTCCTTGGAAAGATTTCTGGTATCATCAAGTTTCAAGGTTCAGTCAGTAGAGCAATAGTGGAGTGTTACAGAAAAATAGATTTGAATTTGCACAACTGGGAGCAGGTAAGGTCCATTAAGAAGATTTAGAGGATCAGAGGAGTAACCAAGCAATCTTCAGGTCCTCTCAGGCATATGAAGGGACAGTTTGTAAAGATGTCGATGGGATGCTGTTGACTCGCTGCAGCTTCCTCCTCTGTAGGTCCACAGTCACATCTGAGAGTGGACCCAAGTTTGTTATTGGTCAATGGGACCAACTGTTGGACAGAAGAAATGGGCTGGAGTACAAAAGAACAAAGGTAAACTGGAATGTGTCAAGCACTTAGGCTTCTGTCATTGCATCTGATTGTAAAAAAGCTTTTCAGCTTAATGAATACCATTTCCATGTTGCCTTCCAAATGTCTCTTTCAGTCAATTCTAACCCACAGTCACACAAAGAAAGGAATTCTGGGAAATATCATTTGCTTTTTAACTACAGATAGCTTATATGACTAATTCTCAATTTGCTTTATATCCGATAACTGAAGTGAAAATCCATTTTCTGACGCACTCTATAACAGTACACCTCATATGTGTGCTTAATATGTGCTAACAATTCTGTTAAACTACTGTACCTATTAAGCCTAACAGCAACCTTACACAGTATCAATGATATTTACTTTATGGTTGAGGAAACAGATTCAGTAACTTGCCCAAGACCAAAATTCAGTTGGATGCAACAGAACCACTCTGACTCCAAATTCTCTGTACTTAATTACCTTGATCGCCCCCCTCGTTTACTGACTTTGAAAATGCTATATAATCAATGTATGGGATTTGTAACCTAATCACAGAGTTGTTTTGTAGTCTAAACTAGCCAACTAATTTTAAAACTGTCACATAGGGCCTCCCTGGTGGTGCAAGGGGTTAATTCTCAGCACTATGAAGCAAATCCACGGCCACTGCAGCATGAGTTCGATCCCCTGCCAGGGAGTTGGCCCGCTTGGCACAGCAGATCTCTCCTGTCTCGCCCCCTGCTCCTCTTGGTAGTTTATTTCAGTCAATTTGCCTGTTTTGCTCCCAGTCTGTCTCTGGTGAATCCTTTCACCACCCCACCCGCTGCCCTGCACCTCTAGCCTACACCCCAGCTCTTGTATGCATAAATAAACCTTAAAAAAAAAAAAAACCCTGTCATATAATTTGATGAACTCCAAATGCTCATCTTGACACAGTATGTTTTTCAGCCAGAATTACTTTTATACATTTAAGTTGGTCACTGAAACAATCTTGAAAGAAAGAGGGGGAATGAATAATAATAAAAAAGGTGCATTACAGTTTTGTGTAGTGTTCCATGTTTTATTTTTTGTTTCTTTTTTTTTTTTTTTTTACATTTTAAAAGGACAGATATATTAGGAAAAAAAGAGGCACCTATATAGTCCCAGGCAAGCAGGAAAGCTGCTAGAGAGCCATATTTAATTCTATTTTTTTCAATGCTAACGGTTCAAAAAAGCAGTAAATCTAGTTCCAAATTCAAGAAGACACTTTTGTAATAATACACTGGGAAGAATGAGTATTATCTGCATTTAGGGGTTGTAGGCGCAGATATACACATTTCAACCAGACTATCCTCACAATATAGCTATTTAGCCTTGTTTATACCCTTTCCCACTCTGGTAAAGGTAGGAATCGCAGAAAAGGAATACCTGTAATCAGGGAAATGCAAATCAAAACTACCATGAGATACCATCTCACACCAGTGAGAATGGCACATATTAAAAAAACGAGCAACAACAAATGTTGGCGAGGGTGTGGAGAAAAAGGAACTCTCCTACACTGTTGGTGGGAGTGCAAACTGGTCCAACCACTATGGAGAGCTGTGTGGAGATTTCTGGACCGACTAAACATAGAGCTTCCATAGGATCCAGCAATTCCACTCCTAGGTATTTACCCAAAGGACACAGAAACATCAATTCCAAAGAACACCTGCACCCCTATGTTTATAGCAGCACTGTTTACAATAGCTAAGCTTTGGAAACAACCCAAATGCCCAAAAATAGATGACTGGATCAAGAAGATGTGGTACATATACACCATGGAATATTACTGAGCAATTCAAAGATAAACACATGCAGTTTGCAGCAACATGGATGGAGCTGGAAGGGATCATGCTCAGCGAAGTAAGTCAGAAAGAAAAAGAAAAATACCGGATGGTCTCACTCATAGCAGGAATTTAGAAAACTTAAATAAGAGACCAGGAAAAAGACTAATCAATACAAAGTAAAAATCAAAATCAACAAGCAACTATAAACCAGAGACACACTGGTGGGGGCTAGGGGCGGGGAAAGGAAGAACTAGAGTCAAAATTGGGGGGGGTGCAATCGTACGGGGAATATAACCAAAATGAAAATGCATACATTGTGCAAAGATGAAAAAAGATGTAAGAATTATATAAAATAAAATATTTAAATAATAAAAAAGAAAGCCCAAGCCAATATTTGTCCAATATTCTCAAGTAACTTTTCTCAAATAGTGAAAAGGAAAACAACGAAATAGGTGGTATTTGAGCAAATCTGCAAAGTGTTAAAGTTGAGGAAACACTTCTCAGCCTTCAATCAGGTTTATGCATTGCAAACTACCATATTACTACTATAAAGTAATAGAGTATATCAAATATTTTTGGCCGTGGAATCCTTTCTCACTGAACATGGTTGAAATATACACTGGAAAGTAGAGACTGAAAGAAACAACAGCCAGCCTTACTAGTTGAGGAAAGGGTTTTGCTAGGGTTTTCAGACATGACTTGCATGGGTACAAGACCATCTAACAGGACTGCTTTTTGGTAGTTTATCATCTAGTATAGGGGCTCATAAAAAATTATTTAAAAAACCCAGTAAGATGAGAATATTAAAAAAAAAATCACTGAGACTTCCAAAGAGGGAAAATTTGTACCTAATAGTAGAAATAATGTAGAGGTTTTATGAAAGGCTAAGTATCAGCAATGGCCAATGCAAGATGGCAGAGGCTGGGAAGACATTGGTGTAGGAAGAATGCAAGCTCACCGCCTCCCACAGATACACTAGATACACAGCCACATTTGGAATAATTCCCTCCAAAAGAGAACTTGAGTAGTCTCTGAACATTTCATCTTCAAAAGATAAAAATGATACATGGATATGGGTAGCAGAAACATAGACATGGTCTAAAACCCATGGGGCATTATGTCCAGGAGAACCACAGGAATCTGGAAAACAGAGAAGCTCCCTTCAAAAGGCATGCACACAGGACCACTTGCCCTGGGATCCTGAGCAGAGGTGGTAATAAAAAAAAAAACAAAAACAAAAACAAAAATAAACCAACAACATAGGAACTATATTTGAACAAAATTCACTTACTGAGGCTAGGGTAACTTCCAAGGGGGCAGAGTATGTAGAAGTGATTACTATGAATATTATATGCTAACAAGTTCAATAACCTAGAAGAGATGGGAAAATTCTTGGAATTACATAATCATGCAAGACTAGGGAAAAAATAAACCAGATCAGATCAATCCTAAGAAATTGAAACAGTAATCAAAACTCTCCCAAAAATCCACAAGATAGTTTCATAAGTTCTACCAAACCTTCAAAGATGAACTAATACCTCATCCTGCTCAAATTCTTCCAAAAAATTATGAGACAAGGAATACTTCCAAACATATTTTATGAGATCAATGTTATCTTAATATCAAAACCAAACAAAGACAACACAAATTATAGACCAATTTCCCTAATGAACACAGATGCAAAACTCCTCAATAAAATCTTAGCAAACCAAATCCAACAATGCCTCAAAAGGATTATACACCATAAACAAGAGGGATGGTTGAACATCCGAAAATTAATCAAGGTAATTTACCACATCAACAATAAGATAAAATCCACATGATCATATCAATGGATGCCAAGAAAGCATCTGATAAGATTCAACATTTATGATGAAACCCCTCAAAAAACTGGGATAAATGGAATATATCTTACATAATAAAAGACATATATGACAAACCCATAGTTAACAACATCATTCTCAATGGTGAAAAGCTAACGCTTTACCACTAAGATCTGGTACAAAACAAGGACATCCTCTCTTACCACTACTATTCAACATAGTATTGAAAGTCTTAGCTAAAGCAGTTTGTCAAGAGGAAGATATAAAAGGAATTCAAATTGGGAGAGAAGTAGTAAAGCAATCATTTGCAGATGACATGATAATGTACATAGAGAACCCTTAAGTACACCTCTGAAACACTAAAAATAAACCAGTTCAGCTAAGTGGTAGGTTATAAAATCAATACACAAAAGTCAATTGTCTTTCTATATGCAAACAATGAGCTAGAAAAGGGAGAAAGTAAGAAAACAATCCCAGGCCTTCCTGGTGGTACAAAGTGTTAAGTCCCAGCACTATGAAGCTATCAGCAGCCCCTGTAGCATAACTTTGATCCCTGGCCAGGTCACCTGCCTTGTCCGCTGCTCCCTTGGGCAGTTTATTTCAGCAGATCCACCTGTTCTGCTCCCCACTCTGTCTCTGGTGAATTTTCTTACCCCCACACACCTGGCCTACACCCCAGTTCTTGTATGCATAAATAAAATAGATCTTTAAAAAAACCCATTTACAATCAGATCAAAAAAAGTGGTGGTGTAGGCGGTTGACCACAGCTCTCTGAAGCTGTCTGCAACCTCTGCAGCACAAGCTCGATCCAGGACAGCCGGCAAGATACCCACATGGTGCAGCAGGCCTTTGTCCCACCCGCTGCTCCCTTCAGCAGTGTATTTCAGTCAGTATGCCTGTTCTGTTCCCTGCTCTGTCTCTGGTGAGTCCTCTCACCCTCCTGCACATCTGGCCTGTACCCCAGTTCTTGTATGCATGCATAAATAAATCTTAAAAAAATTAAATACCTAGGCGTAAACCTAATAAAGGACATAAATGAAAACTGTAAGACATACAAAGAAAACTCTAAAGCTTTATTAAGACAAGTAGAAAAATACGCCAACAATGGAAAGATATTCCTTGCTTGTGGGTTAGAAGAATATACATTTTCAAAATGTCCACTCAAATATATGCACAGGTTCAAAGTAATACCAATAAAAATTTCAATGGTATTCTAAAAGAAGTGGAAATTCATATGGAATCGCAAAAAACCCTGAATAGCCAAGGCAATCTTGACCAAAAAAAAGAAAAAAAGAAAAAGAATGGTGGAGTCACATTTCAGACTTCAAACTATACTATAAAGCCATAATGATTAAAAACAGTATAGTACTGCAACAACAACAACAAAGAGACACAGACCAATGCAACAGAATTAAGTATCTAGAAGTAAACTTAAAAAAGGAGGTAAAGGAAAACTGTAAGACATTAAAATAAGTAGATGACATAACACACACACACAAAAAGGAAAGAGAGTCCCCACTCATGTTTTGGAATAATTAGCATTCTTAAAATGGCAATCTTCCCCAAAGGAATATACAGATTCAATGCAATTCCCCTTAGGGACCCAAAGGCATTCTTCAAAGACATTGCGTAAACATCAGTGAAATTCATATGTAACCACAAAAGAAACTGACTAGAGAAGAAAACAAAACAAAAAATCCAGAGCGGTTGTATCATAACTCCAGACTTCAAACTATACTACAAAGCTACAGTAATAAAAACAGTATGGTACTAGAATAAAATCAGACCAACCAATAGACTAGATTTAAGAGGCAAGAAATAAGCCTGAATATCTATGGACAGTTAATATATGACAAAGGATGCAAGTGTATAAACTGTATAACTGAGAGTCTCTTCAGCAAATGGTGTTTGGAAAACTTGACAGACATATGCCAAAGAATGAAACTATATCAGCATCTCACACTTGTCACAAAATTAACTCAAAATGGACTAATTGCATGGAAGTAAGACCTGAAACCTTAAAACACACAGAAGAAAACAGACAAAATACTCCATGACATAAATATAAGCAACGTCTTTGTGGATTTTCTCTAACATCAAGATAAACAAAAATGAATATAAACATATTGGACTACATCAAACTAAAAAGCTACTGCACAGAAAAAGAAACTATCAGTAAAACAAAAACCCTATTGAGTGGGAAAATATTTGTGCATTATATATCTCACAAAGGACTAATATCTGAGATATATAAAGAACTCTTACAACTCAACAGAAAGAAAATAACTTAATCAACAATGGGCAGCAGAACTAAATATGTACTTCTCCAAAGAAGACATGGCCAATAAGTATATGAATAAATGCCCATCATCACTTAACATCAGGAAAATGTGAATAAAATCCACAATGAGATACCCCTCATATCTGGGAGAATGGCCCATATCAAAGGGAGCAGAAATAACAAGCGCTGGCAAGAGTGCAGAATAAAAGAAACCCTATCACACTGTTAGTGGGAATGCACATTGCTCCAGCCCTTAGGGAAAATAGTTTTCTCAAAAGACTAAAAATGGATCTGCCATACAACACAGTATTCCACTTCTACATATCTACCAGTAGAATACAAAAACACTGATTCAAAAGAAAATCTGCATTTCCATGTTTAATGCAGCACTATTTAAAACAGTTAAGCTGTAGAAACAACCTAAGAGCTCAAAAACAGGTGAGTGGATCAAGACAATGTGGTATATACACTGAATTGAGTACTACTCAGAAATCAAAAAAGATAAACGCTTGTGATTTGTGGCGACATGGATGAAGCTTACTTCATTATGCTAAATGAAGTAAGCCAGAAGGAGAAAGACAATTACTACATTGTGTTACTTACATGTGGAACATACAGAAACTAAACAAAGGGTCAGATAGAGTAAAAATTAAGAACTAACCCTTGAAAGCTGACCACAGAGCTGAGGGATCCAGAAGAGAGGAGACACGAAGGATGAAAACCAAGCAGGGAGAGAACACTATGGACTGTGGTGGTAGATTATGTAGTGCTTTCATAGTGGGTGCATTATAGTACCTGCATCTGAAGGGGAAGGTCTAAAACTTCCAAAATAGTAACAATGGTGTATACCAGTGGTACATCAATAAAAAAATTAAATAAAAAGCAAATAATCTGGAATAAAGAGTGGGTAGAGACTCTGAATAGTGGCCACAAGGTACATGGAAAGATGTTCACTATCACTAATTATTAGGAAAATGTGCATAAAAACTATAAGCTATAACCACCAACCATTAGAATGGCTATCATAAAACAGACAAGCAACAAGTGTTGGTGAGGATGTGGAGAAAATAACTCTTATACATTATTGGAGGGAATATTTTAAAAAGTGCAGCCATTATGATAAAATAGTATAAAGACTGCTCAGAAAGTTAAAGAGAATCACTATATTCACCAGCTATTCTACTTCTGGGTATTTATATAAAGAACAACTACAACAACAACAAAAACCCCCACTAATTTAAGAAGATATGTACACCCCTATGCTCACTGCAGAATTTACAATACCCTAGACATGGAAACAACCTAAGTGTCCTATGATGGATGAATGGTTACAGAAGATACGAAAAGACAAAATCTAGCCATTTCTGACATGGATTGACCTTGCTATTATACTTAGTGAAGTCAGATGGAGAAAACTACTGTAAGCTTTCACTCCTTTGTGGAATATAAAGCAACAAAGCAAATGAGTTAACAAAACAAAAAGAAACTTTTCGATACAGAAATTATATTGGTGGTAACCAGAATGGGAGAGGGTAAGGTGGAATGGTGAAAAGTGTAAATGGTGTCATTGAATGGAAATGGATGGACACTAGACTTTCAGTGGTATAGGGTAAATGAGGTAGGGTGTATAGCTTGAGTTATGCTACACACCTGAAATTTATATAATGTAAATCAACGTTACCTTAATAAAAATTTAATTAAAAAACGAACAGGTATGGAAAGAAGTTTCTAGGAATGAGGGCTGGCAAAACAGTCAGAGCTTGAGGGGAAGACAGGTAATAGCAAAAGAGGGACCACAAAGTCTGATTTCCTGATTGTGAGTCATGCAGGCTCCATGGAGGAGCCTTCAGGGAGAGTAGTGAGGGTTGGTAGTGAGAAATGAGAACTGATGGTTTGAGGATAAGAGTAGAAAAAGGATGGTGAGAGGAGATGAAGAATTACACTTCTAAAGTCGTAAACAGAAACAAACACTGTAGAACCCTTTCATCTAAAAATGGGGGAGGAATCTAAAGGAAAGATGCCTAAGAAAAACAGAAGGCTCGTTTCACCTACCTCATACTTTGGCTAAGGAAAGGGCCTAATCAAATGTATTTGGATCTGGGTTCTGTGTGTCCACTTGCCAATAGAAAGAGCCAAAGAGAAGTAAGGCTCTTCTTGAAGATGTGTGTTACTCCCCAAAGAATCTTTCAGGCAAAGAAAATAGCCTGAGAAATATTTGTTCATTAGATATAGTCTGGCAGCAGCCAGAAAAATCCAGAAAGTTCCAAATACATGCATATACACAAAATACACTTGATTCTTGAAATGCCTGTGATTTAACTGTTTTGTTATGAACTGTCATTACGATGAAATGCCTCTTTCTCCAGTAAATGTACTGCTAAAATTTCAATTATTTTACAGTTTGGGGTAAAAATTCTCACAAAATTGTCAACTGTGCAATCCAGTTTTACATCTGTTAGTAGGACAGATGATTTTTTTAGCACCCTCATGTTATTGCTATAAAGAAGGTAAGTATTCTCAAGAGCCTTGCTTGTTTCAAGTACATCCTGGCTGCTGATTCTTGTGAGCTATATGACCCTCTTCTGAAATGTGGTGCTGATATATTCCACATGTAACCCTTTACCCCTGGAAGAGAAATCTTCCTGCCGACTCTGATGGGCCTATAGAGATGTAAACCTAACAAGCTATGTCTTTTACAAACTGCTTATGTTTGTCTTTCACCTTCTCACAAGTGGAAAGGTTTCCTCCTTCTCTGCATGGAAATCCACTTCCCCACTGAGAAGTATGGGTCACCTAAGGCAGAGTGACTTAGAGTGAGAAAACTTATCTCCATTAAAGTTCTCACCACTTCCTGGCTTAATCCATTGTTCATAGCCTTACTCCCACTGTGGCTGTCAGAAGAGCAGATGGGTTCACTTAGGGCAGTACACTGTCCCAACCCAGCAGTCATGTTATGCTTTGGTTCCAAATGCACTGTGCGAATACCAAAAAACATATCATAAGAATTTAAATAGCAAGTAACATACTCAGACAGTGAGTGGGTCAAAGCCGTGCATTAGGACACTTAATCACTGTAAGAAACTAGATAGCAAATTCTTGCCATTTCCTTGCCCAGAACAAGTTTGACAACCCAGGTTGTCAAGGTTAGGTTTCCCACGAGGCTGAGACTCCAGGAGTGAAAACATGAAAAGAAACAAGATGCTGTCTATAATATGGGAGACTGCAGGGCTAGGTCAGCTGTGTTTAGCTCAGTAATGTTCAGAGAGGACAACTTGGTAAAATCTGCCAGCAGGGAAATGTTTCCTGAGCTCCAAATTATGGACACCGACACTGAAATTCTGACAGTTTTTATCCTCTGTATGGGGAAACATTCAGTGTTACACATACCTAATTTTGGCATCCTTCTAAATTGCCTGAGTCTAGCCCCATCTCTCTTATTTGAGCACTAGTAAATGTGTTTCTGTGTGAAAGGGAAACTGGGGTGCTGCTTTGCTCTTGAGTATTGTTATGTCATTCTGAGAGTGGCTTCTGAGTGCAACTGAGAGACCTGGTTTCAGATGCCAGTCAGAGCATCCTCGAGTTCATTAATAATGAACAAGTCTGACAGGAGTGTAGCTGCCTGTCTCTGTTTTCCACCACAGAGGAAGGAAGACATGGATCTCTCTGTTTTGCCAAACAACAACCATCCTGACAAATTTCTGCAGCTCGAGGTCAAGTCTTTAATGAGGAACTCTGTGCTTCTTCAAACAAGCCTGGCGAGGTTTCCGGGTGGGAATTACCCTGTGGCACAACACTGGCAAAACCTCGTCTACTCGCAGGTAAGGTCTGGGAGCACAGAAATGAGTGGAGGCTCGTTGCTTTCTCATGATCTGCCATGATTCTTTGTGCAAAAGGAAAGCTATGGGTATAGAGCACAAGGAAGCTACTCACTCTTGCTATCCAGAAAAGGTTGTCTCCACTAAAGAGACCTGCTCCGGATCTCTTCATTAAGTATGTGAATTCTCCAACTGTTCACTTCCTTTCAAGCATTAGCTTCCCACCCTGCCCTCATTTTAGATTTTGCCTACCCTTCACTTTAGTCCTTTCCTTCAGAATTTTTCTAACCAGTGGTAACATATGCAAATAAGGTTCTGGGGTTTCTATCTCTGTCTTTTGCTTAAGCATAGGCTAAGCGCAAGATATCAAAAGCTTACACTGAGGCCTCAGACACAGCCTGAGATATCCAGAGAACCTTGCTTCTGCCTCATTTAGATGCAGACAATAGAAGGACAATGGAAACCTGATGATTGAGGGAAATCTGAGACAGGGAACCCTCCACCTTGGAAAGGTGCTGGCTGTTATTTCAGATACTTTTACTTTGCACAGGTGTCTGTGTGGAGGAGACATACCAAACAGACTTTAAACACAAC
Organism: Talpa occidentalis; assembly: GCF_014898055.3. Taxonomy (NCBI): domain Eukaryota; kingdom Metazoa; phylum Chordata; class Mammalia; order Eulipotyphla; family Talpidae; genus Talpa; species Talpa occidentalis. Next base: position 76,486,311 of record NW_023601322.1, on the reverse strand, counting down.
AGACTTTTTTTTACTCTCTTCTTTCGAATAAAACTGTAATGAGTTCCATGTGCTGTATCGCACCATGCATGAAGTAGGAATCATCTTTTTTTTTGAGAACTCATATAGTATGTTTATGATTTGTATGAGAATATTAATGCTGACAGTATAGGGAAAGAACAAATGGTATAGAATAGATACTTTACATACGGAGGGGTGTTTAGTGGCATGGTAGTTGTTAATCATGACTGAATATTCTCATTATTTGGTTTAGGCGGGAGTATCTAGGTGTCAGATTTTATTGGGAAGACTTGGGGAGGGGGAGGGGGGGGGGGGGGGAGGGGGGGGAGGGGGGGCATCTGAAGCACAGAGCATAGCAGAGCAGCAGGCACAGAAGAGAAGAGACCCTCTGCTGCACCACATGCGCTCCAGCTCCATGCCCCCTTCTGGGGTCTAACTCCCACACTCCTTGCGGGTAGCTCCCTGGCCGGGGCTTGAACTCAGGCCGCAGCGGTGAGAGCGCTGAGCCTAACCCCTAGGCCATCCTGGAGGCCCCGCCAGGGGCTTAGTTAAATGGAGCCTTTAACCTTTATTAGGAGGCTTTAGGAGAACTACTGACAGCTGCTTCTCCAGCAAGTCAGAAGAGACTACGGCTGCCCTGCCCTTCCCTCAGCGATCATCACTGTCTCCTCCTAGGGCCCCTGGGCGCTGAGGGAAGATGGCTTTCAGCGGCACGGCAAGTCCATGTCTTCATCCGTGACAAGAGGGGGCAAAGTATGGGGATTTTTCAAGTCTAAAACAAGTATTTTTCATTGATGAATCAGAAGAAAAACCTACACAGTTCAGAAAGTAATCAGGATTGTACTGATCCTGAAAGATTTCTTTGGTGATGATCGTGTGTGAAATCAATATTTAGAAGTTTCTAGAGATTTAAGTCTGCAGACTTCTGATGTCCTCATAGAATAATGAATGCTCTTAGCGAGCTGAAGAGACTCAAAAAAACAAAGTAAATAATCCAGTCACAAAATGGGCAGAAGAGATAAAAAGGAACTTCTCCAAAGAGGAAATGCAAATGGCCACCAGGCACATGAAAAAATGTTCAGCATCACCTGCAATCAGGGAAATGCAAATCAAAACTACCATCAGACACCATCTCACACCAGTGAGAATGGCACATGTTAAAAAAAACCAGCAACAACAAATGTTGGCGAGGGTGTGGAGAAAAAGGAACTCTCCTGCACTGCCGGTGGGAGCGCAAACTGGTCCAGCCACCATGGAGAGCTGCGTGGAGATTCCTCAACCCACCAAACATAGAGCTTCCATAGGATCCAGCAATTCCACTCCTAGGTATTAACCCTAAGGACACAGAAACATCAATTCTAAAGGGCACCTGCACCCCTGTTCACAGCAGCAATATTTTCAACAGCTAAGATAGGGAAACAACCCAAATGCCCCAAAATAGATGACTGGATCAAGAAGACGTGGTGCATATACACCATGGAATATTACTCAGCATTCAAAAAAGATAAACTCATGCCATTTGCAGCAACATGGATGGCGCTGGAAGGGATCATGCTCAGCGAAATAAGCCAGAAAAAAGACGAAAAACACTGGATGGTCTCACTCATAGCAGGAATTTAGAAACCAACAAAGCACCTTTAGTCCATGACCTTAGTCTATCCTTTGCACTTGTTTTCTTCACATTGTATAGAAGAAATGGATTAAGTAGAAGAAGCCATACATTTCTGGGCATTAAAGAATAGTTTGTGTGGTTGTTCAGAATCATCTTGGAAGGTGCAGTGATTTATCTCTCCATATCCTCCAGATATTTCTTAGCTCGTAAGTGTCTTCTAGTACCACCGTCTCTTCTCCCATCAGTATACATTCTGTTTGCCTTCCTTGCTCCTATAAGCTGCCCAAGGACATATGACATCCGTTATTAAAAATGCTACCTGCCAACATTCTAAGATCTTTCCAGGCCCTCCATGGATGGCAGTGGTTTCATATCACACTTAAAAAATCTCCTGAGGTTGTGACCAGAGATTCATCCATTGTCGCTGCTCTCACAGACCCGCGAGGGCTCTGGAGCGGCGCTGGCAGAGGCGCTGGGGTCCAGCACAGAGGACGGAGGCAGCTGCCCGGGGTCCGGGAGTCTCCTGGCCAGAGCCCACCACACTCTGCCCGAGCCCGGCCTCCCGGGACACAGCCCGCGCTCACCTCGGGACGCCCCAGCGCTCACGGAGGCCGGAATCATCTTTTTTTTAAGACATGAGGGCTAATGGGGTTAAGGGTTAGTCAATTTAGAAACAGGAAGAAGCATTTCATTTCAGAACAGATGTGACTGACCTACAAACCCTTGCAAGTCATTAAATCCTTTGGAGTGGTTCTAATTCCCTGAACAGAAATTTGTTTTCTTTTAAGAAACAGTTGCTACTCATGAATCCTGGTGTTAAGTGACTCCTTGATGGTGTGGTTGCAGTCTCCTAGGGACCTTTATCATGAGATCATTCAAAAATCAAGTACACTTGCGTGATTATGTAAGTGTTTCCTCCACCTATGCGGGTTTTAATTTATTTCCTTTGTAAAACAGCCTATGGAGGACAACTGACTTTTAAAATATTTTGCATCCTTCCCTTTTGTTACCTCAAAATCCCTCCACTCATCCAACACCTTTTTTTGTTGTTTCTCCTGTTTTGTTTAACTTTAAATGTAATGAAATTCCTCCGTTTTTATTATTTGTTTATATCATGGAATAAAATGAATCAAAAAATCAGTTCAGAAAACCTTGGCCCTCCTATGCTATGAATTTAGTCTAAGACAACATCCAATAAATTCCTTTGACGTTGGAACACAATGATCTAATATCTTTTGCTTGATACTGGAGCTGACCTATTTCCTGCTTGTGAATCTTCAGTTTCAAGCTCTGTTTAATGCTCTCCTTAAACCTAAGAGAGACACAGGTTTTTAAAAGGCATGGTTTTCACCAGGTCTTGATGATCTGAAATAGCAATTCCAGAAAAACTACGGAGGTAAAGACTGTCTTTGTTATCGAGTATGTTATTACTAATTAACTGTAAACGACAAATAACCTTGACTTATCCTTTTACCTTACAAAGAAATGCTAAATGACTGAATATAGGTCAATTTACTATTGAAACAACGCAGGATTGGGGGGAGTAAATCAACTGCAAATTCAGGTAGCTGGGTAGGCCTGGCAGAAATTATGAATAACAACAATGACATTCACTTACTTTAGATTGCAATATGTCAATAAGCAATTTTTTCTCTTCCTGATCTTAAAATGTGCAAGTGACATATTCATTGGATAGAAAATAAATTTAAATAGGAAATTTTCAGGATGAAATTTTAAATCTCAGACAACATTCACTGAGCCTTCATTGACCTAAACATCACATGATCCTTATCTCCCAGTTCCTCTCTATGAAACCAGGACCCTGGATTCTGGCACAAGCTGTTATCACAAGCCTGGTGTCTTTTATACAAGTCTAAGTTCCAGAGGTATTTAAGTATCCTCAGGGAGCACTATGGCAGGACAAGACTTGGATCTTAGTTCCTGCAGCACAACTGCAAGGTTAAATTTCTGACTCCGCTGATGATTTTGGGAACTGAATAGAAGTTCTGGTATTTGTTATGCTCCTCAGTCCACTTCTTAGACAATAATTTAAGTGTCTGAAAAGTCCTATACCATTTCCTCAAATATAAACCTAAAAGTGGGAGATTGTTATACATTCAGGACTGTTCTATTTCAAAATAGTAAATAGAGTGCTGGGAACAGAAACACTTTTAGAGAAGGCATGCATATGTGTTCAGCTAAGAAAAATACAGTGATAAAAAACAAAACAAGGGGCCTCCCTGGTGGCGCAAGGGTGTTAAACATGTCAGTGCTATGAAATTATCAGCAGCCACTGCAGCATGAATTTGATCCCTGGCTGCCCAGGGAGCTAACCCACATGGCGCAGCAGACCTCTCCTGTCTCGCCCACTGCTCCCCTCGGCAGTATATTTTGTTAGTCTGCCTGTTCTGTTCCCCGCTCAGTCTCCGGTGAATCCTCTCCCCCTCCCACACATCTGGCCTGTACTCCGGTTCTTGTATAAAAAAAAATATTAAAAAAAAAAAAAGATTTAAAGGGAAGAGATAGTCATACAACTTAAAAAAAAAAAAGTAAGGAAAGGTAACTAGGAAGTAAACGAAATAAATGACACTGTGTGTAAATGAAAGAAAGAGCAGCCTCTCACACTGGGCCTTTTGCTCCAGCTCACAGGTTTAGAAACAGACATGACAGAAGCAAGGAAAAGATCAAACAAAAAGATAAGCTGGAAGGGATCATGCTCAGCGAAATAAGCCAGAAAGAAAAAGCAAAATACCGGATGGTCTCACTCATAGCAGGAATCTAGAAAACTTAAATAAGGGACCAGGAAAAAGAATAACTATAAGAAAGTAAAAATCAAAATCAACAAACAACTATGAACCAGAGACACTCTATGGGGGACGGGGGGCGGGGAGGGGAGGGATTGGGGTCAAAATAAGGGGGTCACAATTGTATGGGGAATATAAAAATTTTAAAAAATTAAAAAATAAATTAATTTAATAAATTAAAAAAATAAAATGGCAAAAAAAAAAAAGTTGGAAAAGATTCCGAAGTATAAGTGCTAAAGGGGGGGGGGGGGAAGCGGCGGGGGAAAGGCTACCACAATTTCTGAAAGCCCAAACAATTTTGTCATTTGTGCTTAAAAAACTAGCTTTCCCCTTTCATTACCTCATTTTTATTAAGATATCAATGGCCTGAAATGTTTGGAATACAATTCCAAAAGCCCTGATCTAATACATTGCTCAATTATTTTAATGACCATAAACATGAAATTTTGGTGAAAGCTTGTTCATCGCACACTGAAATTTACTGTGAACCTTTATTTCTCTAGTGAAAGAATGTAAGTATAAATACAGTAGAATCAAGAAATACCTGCTTGTACTCTGTCCTACTTAATAGGTGACCTGTGTATCTGGCAAAGAAGGCAAGTTACTTTGGTGGGGACTACTTAAACAGGTTTCAGTATTTTCTGAATCTATTACAAAATTCTATTTTTTTTCCTGTTAATGTGGTCAATTGTATTTATCTTCTAATGTTAAACTTTCCTCCTGGTAAAATATCCTCTTCTAATATAAACCTGTCTTGTCCTGATGTGTGTAATTTATACACGTTGTAGGATTCTATTTAGAAGGATTTTATAAATTATGTCTACAACTGTTTATAAGAGGAACTGGCCTATAATTAAATTACTATTCTCTTATTTACTGCTCTTGTCAAGAGTTTATAGCAACTTCTTAAAATGACTTGGGAAGTATCCCTTGCTTTCCTATTTCCTGGAAGAATGTGACTAAGACAGAAATGATCTGTTATAAGAAGGTCTGGCAAAAGTTGACTGCAAAACTCTCATGCTGGTATTCTTAAATTTGTGTGTAGTTTGTGCAGATTTTACATGATTGATTCAATTAGTCAAATTAACACAGGTTTACTAACATTTTCTATTTTTTCTTAATTACAATTGGTAAATTGTTTGGGGAAATGTTGAATGACGTGTAAGTTGCTACAACTGTTCAGATTATTCTATTACTTGTATTATCAACCTATTAAGTCTTTTCTCATGTCACCTTCACATTTCTAACACACATGAGCAACACTGCCTGACATGTTTTCAATGTGTTTACCGGCCTTTTCAAAGACATCATTTTCAACACTATTGGTTCTCTCCATTGTCATCTTTCCACACACACTGGATTCACTTTCCCCCTAGAGGTACCAGTCCGGAGATGAACCAGTCAAGACATTTAGCACATTCCTCCTTCCATAAAAACTTAGTTGGTCTATGAACAGGGTTACTACAGTAAGTTCTTCCCCGATGAGTGGCAAGAATGAAAGACACAGCAGTCACTACTCCAAAGTCCGAGATCCCACTGGAAAAAACTTGTGTGGGCCCTTGCCCGTAGTTTGGGAAGATGGATTAAACCCCAATTCAGCTTTGTCAAAGACCCCTCTCCCCTCTCAAGCACTGTTATGTATGTCCTGGTTCCACCCTCCAGGAAGTAACCCATTCATCACACTCTACGGTCACCTCAGTAGCAGGCCCTCTTTCAGGACTGTATAAGCTTCAAAGCTTACTTGTACACTTTGATTTGGAGGCCTGGAGTTATTGTATCTTTTTTTTTTAAAATATTTATTTATTTATATAAGCACTGGGTACAGTCAGAAGTGGGGGAGGGTGAGAGAATTCACCAGAGCCAGAGCGGGGAGCACAGCAGGCAGACTGAGGAAGTACACTGCTGAGGGGAGCAGCGGGCGGCAGGAGAGGTCTGCGCGCCATGTGGGACCCTTGCCCGCCAGCAGGGGATCCAACTGGCGCTGCAGAGGCTGCGGGCAGCTTCGCAACCCAGCGCTCAACCACTGCGCCACCGGGGAGGCCCTATTTTGTTTGTTTCTTAACTGAAATAATCAAAAGCTTTTAGGCCTAGACTTAATACTACCTGAGGTCAATGTTCATTAAAAGTTATGAAACCACACCCTTATCATCATCTTTACCCTGAGTCATTTCATTCAGCTAAGAAATTTTAATAACCTTTTTGCGCAATGTCTTTTTTCTTTAAAGTATTCTGTGTCTTAGTGTGTGGATCTAGAAAGAGGCAAATTTTCCACAATAGAAGGCAAATTTCTAGACTCTTACTCCTTTTTTACTTCTTGCAAAATGTCCAGTTCTTTCTCTCATCTCAACTCTTTCTTGCATTAGACTAATACTCGGATACTTTTAATATCATCATATGTACAAAAAGGCTCTAATTATTTATAAGTATCTCCCCTAAAACTAAAGGAGACTGAACTCCAAGTAGCCATAGATGACACAAAACAATTATTTTTGACTTTGTGAAATGAACAATCATTCCAGCTTCTGATATGTTGTTGCTTTCTACTTCTTAACTGCTAAGCTAATACCACCTCTCTGTGGAATTATTATATACCACTTTCTCTATTAAGGAAGGTAGGTTGGGGTGTGCTGTGATGACAAATACACTCACAGGGTAACAATAAGTAAAAAGAACAAAATCTTGCTCACAAAATGTCTGAGGACGGCAATGGGGATTGGGGGAAGTTCTTTTCCAAGCAGTAACTTAGGGCTTCAAGTTCTATCATCTTGTAGCTCTGTCATCCCAGAACCCTTGCTTATAGAAACACAAAAACTGAAAGCGAGGAAAAGTGAGCCAGTAATCATGTGCAAGAGTTCAGGAGCGAGAAGCCAGGTCGCCTTTACTTGACAACACAGAATAAGCTAGAAAAGATTTGACCCAATAAACTTAAAGATAGATCGAAAAGATCGAATCCTCTGTGGCCAGGAGGGGAAAAAGATTAGTAAGCATTTGATCAGTCACAACACCCAGCTCTCATTTGTTTGTGTTTGCCTGTGCTGACGTTCATGTTCTTTTACTCTAAATTTTAGGTATCTCTCTGATAAATGTAATTGAATTTAATTTTAAAAGGTGCCCTGACCATTGTCATTTAAATAGGTGGTTTACTCTGTTTACATGAATTGTGATTATTTCTAAATTTTTTCACTTTTCTGAGGTTTCCACCTACAGTCTTTGTTTCATTTTTCTTATTTTTTTTATATTCTTTTTTTTTTATAGAGGCATGTTTTATTTATTTATTTGTTGTTTGTTTATACATGCACTGGGTACAGTCAGAAGTGCGGGAGGGTGAGAGAATTCACCAGAGCCAGAGTGGGGAGCAGAGCAGGCAGAAGGACCAAAGTACACTGCTGAGGGGAGCAGCGGGCAGCAGGAGAGGTCTGCGCGCCATGTGGGACCTTCCTCCGGTGGCCGGGGAGCAGCCGGGGATCGAACCGGTGCTGCAGAGGCCGCAGACAGCCTTGCAACCCAGCGCTCAACTGCTGCGCCACCGGGGAGGCCCTCATTTTTCTTATTTTACAGATTGATCAATTTTCCTTTGTTTTTTCTACTGCTCTACTGAAAGAAGCTTTTTTTCCTACTTTTATTAATATCTCTATACTCTAATTGTGATTTCTTAAAATATCCTAAAGATATCTTAATATCTCAAAGAATATTTAAAATATCTTAAAGTCCTAATCAAAAATATCCATTTAATGTGTTACTGTCCAGTGCTTTAGTTGCTTATTCTAAAACTCAGTGATTTTTATTTCTATCTTACCAAAGAAATCAGTGGTTCAATACTAATAAGTTCTAAACATATTCATATACCTAACAGTTTTCTTTCTTATTTGTCCATCATTCCTTCTTGTATCTTAACCTTTCCTTCTAGTAACAGCTGTATTCTTTCTGAAGTACATTTCTCAGATATTCCTTTTTCACTGGACTATTAATTGTATGGTCTCAGTTTCGTTTGCCTGTATATATCTATTTCATTCACTTTATTGAATGATGGTTTACTTATGCATAAATGGCATAATGTCTAAAGTTTATAAAGAATAATGGGTTAAGAAAGCTAGATGTTACTTTCATGAAATAATTTTAAGTTATTTTAGTCTATTTACTAAAATAATGGAATTATTATTTATCAAAATAAAATGAAACTCAACCATGATAATTACTTTTAATCTACCAAATTCTTCAAATTATTTTATTAACTTTCCCTTCACATATCCCTCAGACATGAAACTGACATTCCATATAAAAATGGCACCTTGCTCTAGGATAAGACTTAAAACTTCCAAGAACATAGCTTGGTGTTCATTTTAGACTATAGTTCTGACTTTTTTTTATATTTCATGTATTGGTTTTTCAAGGCCTTCATGCATTGAAACTATATATTCTTTAAATAAGAATAATTTCTTTATTTAAGAAGTTCAAAGAAGAGCCTAGCAAGCAAGAAAACTGACAAAGCAAATTCGTCAGTGTCTGAAGAATTATCCTTCTTCAAAGATGATCAAAGATGTCTAGCATTAGAGAAAAAAAGTCAGTATTATGCTAAGTTGAAATGATCTAAATTTTAAATCAAATTGCTTTCCCTTAATTGAGAAACATTTTTTGTGAGATAATCTATCTTAAAGAAAAATACTCTAGATTTTTTTTTATTATATCATGGAAAAATTAAGTATCATAGGGCCTCCCCTGGTGGTGCAGCTGTTGAGAACTGGGCTGTGAAGCTGCCCGCAGCCTCTGCAGTGCCGGTTCAATCCCTGGCCGCCTGCGAGGGTCCCACATGGCGCACAGACCTCTCCTGTCGCATCCGCTGCTCCCCTCAGCAGTGTATTTCATCAGTCTGCCTGTTCTGTTCCCCACTTTGGCTCTGGTGAATTCTCTCACCCTCCCACGCTTCTGACTGTACCTAGTGCTTATATAAATAAATAAATCTTTAAAAAAAATTTAAAGAAACTTCAGGTGTATACAGACTATGAATGGTTTTCACCAGCCATTTCAGAATAAAACTATTAATACTAGCTTATAGTTTAGCTTACATAAATACATGCTTAATGTGACTTTTATACCCCAACAGGTGAGGGTAACAGTATTTATAATCATGAATATAATTCAGAGGAATATTAATTGCATTGAAAGTTGTTCAGAAAGGATGAAATTTGTGAAATACATTTACTGAATAATTTCTATAAATTAATGAAATACTACTAGCTTTTATGGGTTAAACTCAAATTTTCTCAAAATTAACGTATGTAGAATTCCTTTTCCTTGATGCTCCATGGTAAGTGAGGTATTATTCTATAAGCTTTTTATTTCTTCTCATTTTATATGGCCATTGGAAAATTTTTAATTAAACCTTTTTCTACCCTTATGATAATTCTGTAGTCATAAGAAAAGCAAAAATCTGAAGGTCAACCAGAGACAGAAAACCATACATTGACTCTATATAAAATATAAAATGAAAACAAATTAACCTACATTGTTAAATTTTGGATACTAGTTTATCCTTGGGTGGGGTAGGGATAGTAGACTAGAAGGAAGCCTTAGGCATATTAATAATGTTCCATGTCTTGGAATCTTAGATTTACTTGGTTTGAATTTTTTTGTGTCTGCTACACTTTTATGACACACGCATTTTTCTGTGTGAATTTTACTTCAATAAAATGTTTTGAAATATATGAAAATCAATATTATACCTAGCTAATAGTCAGCTGGTCTATAGGCACATTTACAAATGCAATCCTGTTAGTCCTGATAGCAAAATTTTCTGAGATAGGAGTCCCAAGAGAGTATTCATGAAAGCCAAAGCATATCTATAAAATAATCTTGATATATAAATAGTATCTATAAATTAATCTTGCTGGATTAATATAGCAATATTAAACATTGTTTTATTAGTCACAAAATGCCACATACAGAGAAATAAAATGTTATTAAATCTCAGTGCAAGTCAGTTTTTTTAAGTTCAGAAATTTAATATTTAATTAAAGAACAGTATTCTTTCTCTGTAGTTGTAACATTTTAATGATTATTCAGTTCTAGGTCAAGCTAGATCTAGAATCCTTTTCTCATTCATTATCTCAATATGTTGGATTTCTAAGCAGTATTGGAAAATTGTCAGGTATGGTTATTTCATATCGTATTCTGTCATCAGTGGGCTACTGGTAAAAGAAGCCTTGTCTTTATGCCTCCTATCAGAGAGAAGAGAAGAATATTACTCCTCAAAGAAAGAGGGGATCCAGTGCAGAGGGCACCACTGCTGCAGACAGCCGACACCCATCCCTGTCATCAGTTCTGAAGAATAACCCACTCTACGATGACATAAGTTTGGAAGAAGAAAGAAAAAAGAACCCTTCATGGACCATTGAAGAATATGATAAGCATTCCCTACACACAAACCTCTCTGGGCATCTGAAGGTAGTCAATATAAAGAAACAATTCCTTCAACTGATGAGAGAGACAAGTTAAATAATCCTAAAGAAGTTGGATACTGAGAGGACAGGCACTCTTCTCCAGACTTAAAAATTCCCAGATTTCAAGTCATTGAGTTCTCTGGCTTTCATTTTTCCCTCCAGTCAGTATTTATTTTTTTGCTTTGTTTTGAGTCTCATAATTTCATCAACTGACATTTATGTAGAAATGATTGACACTAATGAGAAGTTTTGCTGGGAGGGAAATGGATTTGAGAAATAATTTCCCAGGTTACGTACAGTTTTGTGACCACTTATGTGCTGAAGAGTTAAGAATTCTGTGTCCTACATTTATTTGCAAATACTGTTATGCTCAGTCTTAGGCATTGTGTAAAGCAGTTCTCATCACGATCATTTTATTTCAAGCTCACTCAGTGATTTAAAATTGTAGATTTACATTTTGGATGTTTTCCTGTGTTTCAGTAACAAAGCAAAACAAAAACATTTCAACAGAGGAAAAGCATGCAATGAACTCATTCACCCAACTTAAACCCAAATTAAGGTTTTCTTTCTTCCCCTTCAACATACCCTCCCTGGATTGTCACCCACCACGTTGATCTAGTAATACCTGAAAAGCAGGGAGAGTGGCACTCTCTTTTCTGAGTGGATGGGATTCCTACCCAGCCTTGACTTGCCTCTGCCTGCCCTAGGGGCAGGGAAGCCTGGCATTTACCAAGTACCTTTCACTTAACAATGTATATCTGTTCTGAGCCTTAAGCACCTGAACATTCTTTGTTTTGAAGGCGACAGCACTATGTCCCTGAAAGCCTTTCACTTTTTAAAACTGCAAATGTGCACTCTGTGAACTCTCTTGTTATCCAGTGTCCGAAGTATCTTAATCTCTTAGTAGAGCCAGTGTATTTCCTCTTCAGTATCAATTTATTTCACACACATTTCTCGATTGGATGTTGAGCCACTTTTCTTCCGTTTGTTGTTTATATCAAAGACAAGGGGAAAATAGAGATTAATATTACTGTCTCTACACTCAAAAAGTTCATCTAACTGAGCAAATTAACAATGACGACAGAACAAGGTAGGAGAGGATAGGCACTGTAACAGTAGAAAACACTGCAAAGACTCAGAAAAGTACACTTACACTGAATTATAAAAATCCTTCATGAGAAAATTAATCTGGGCTTAAAGAATGGGCTTAAAGAATATGTAGAATTCCAGATGGTTAGTGGGAGGGGGGAGGCCCTTCTGTCAGGAGCAACAAGAAAAAAAGGCAATAATGCAAGAAAGTTAGAGAGTCGGTTGAAAGAGTAAGTCCAGCTTTGTTGGTGCTACAGTTTAAATAACAGAAAACAAAAAAAATAAGACTAAAAGGAAAGTTTAGTCACTATCCCTTATCTATATTTCCTAAGACATCCCCTAACTTATTTTTTTGAAAATTAGGTAACATTTATGAGCTAAAGAAGTTCCAAGTGTCTTTTACCACTCCCATTTTTTTCTACAGTTCTGAGAGTTCATAAATAAGAAAGAACATGGAGGGAAAAACCCATATGTAGTTACCAAATTATAAGCAGAACATAAGAAGATAGTCTCCACTATGGAAATTCTTATTGGACAATGGAGGCATAAGACTTGCACAGTGCAGGTCTCTGATTAGGACACTAATAATAGGAAGGACAATAATGAGGCCACCAAGGATTTTTAATTCATCTATCCTTCAGCACAGGTATCCAAATTTTAGTTTAATGTTTCAGTTTGTCTAAGAGTAGAGAAGTTGAAGCTAGTAGCAGCATGACAGAAAAGGAGTACTGTCCTCACTAGCTGATATTAAGTACACTGACACTAGAGAGGCTGATACAGGGCTGGCAGCTTGGTTTCAAGCCACCACAATCATCGAAACCCAAATAAGGGATCAGGAAAAAGACTAATTATAATAAAGTAAAAATCAAAACCAACAGGCAACTATAAACCAGAGACACACTATAAGGTGGGAGAAGGGAGTAGGATCAAAACAAGGGTGGTGGGAATTTTATGGGGACTATAATGAAGATGAAAATGGATACATTGTATAAAAATGAAAAATGATGTAAAAATATATATAGTTCAAAAAAAGGTGAGAAATGATGGCTGAACTGAGTTAGTAAAAACAGAGGTTTGGCATTAACTATAAATTTCTTGTGTGCTTGGTACCTGCCAGGTATAGACACTGAATCTTCAGCACTGAAACACAGAAGATAATAAGATATATATTTTTTTAAGTGTGGACAGTAGAGTTCACAAATGAGTTACTGAACACTAGGTAATCAGGTTGAATTGAATATAATTCTGTAGGGTTGAAAGGAAGATGAGACTGGTGGGACAAAGTCACAGGGAGTAGGAGCTGTTACAGGGGAGGATCTACTGGGTCCATTCTTGAAGGGGACAAAGAGCACCAGGTTTCTGCACACCAAACATGCTGGTGGCTCCAGAAAAAACCAAAAAACAAAACACACAGATTGACAAGCATGGAAGGGTCTCTGGATTCGTAGCTTATGGATTTATGGAAAATCTTGGCAAACATGTTTATATCTACCATGAAGACAAAATTAAACCTCTAAGACTTTTTTTTTTCTTTTTTTTAAAGACCTATCCATTTATTTATACAAGCACTGGGCAGTCAGAAGCACGGGAGGGTGAGAGAACTCATCAGAGCCAGAGTGGGAACAGAACAGGCAGAGAGACGAAATACACTGCTGAGGGGAGCAGTGGGCACGGCAGGAGAGGTCTGTTGCGCCATGTGGGACCCTCCCTGGCAGCTGGGGATCGAACTGGCGCTGCAGAGGCTGAGGGCAGCTTTGCAGCCCAGTGCTCAACCACTGCACCACCAGGGGAGGCCCCAGGACTTTTTTAAAGCAAGGAATATAAATTTAATTTCAGCTCACTAGTCTGACTACTTATTGAGATGTAAGAAACATTAAATTGGCTAAAACATTACAGAAACATTCTTATCTTTCTGACCCTTAAACAGAAGTCCTGTCACTCTCCTCTGAATTCTCATGCCCACTCACAGATAGGAGCTGCAGGGACTGCTGGGCAGCCAAGAGGCAGAGGCTTCGTGTTTGAGCAGTTCAGGGACGCCTCGCCACGCTCATGTGAGCCTTGACATGTGAGCTCACAGCACCTTTGACGGTGTCTTGTTCTGCAAATCAATTAGTTTGTCACATTGATCAATCACTATTCTCCATGTAATTTTCTTTCAGGAAAATCCTAATGAACTGCGGTTTTGGTTGGGAGACATGTACACACCTGGTTTCGACACCTTGCTGAAGAAAGAAGAAGAACAAGAGAAGCATTCAAAATATTGTCGTGTAGGTCTGATTTTGCTCCTTGTTGCCTGTATTTTGGTTTCCATAGTGACTGTTAGCTCTTTTTTCACCTGAAGAATTTGCCACAGTCTTTTAAATTTCTTTAAAAGTTTTTCCAAATAAACATTTGCAGAAAAACATGCTCATGCGGTATACATTTTTGATTGTGTGGTTAAATTGTTTTGGACGATGCAAATGTTGGCTGAGACAGGCTGGCTTTATCTATTTTGTTCTCTGAAATCTATGTAACAAAGTCAGTGGCCTGAGCTTTGCCCTTTGGGAAGCAGAAGTTCTGGACCACTTAACCATAGGGCCTCCCCTGGTGGCGCAGGCGGTTGAGTGCCACAGGCGGTTGAGCACCACACTGTGAAGCTGTCCGCAGCCTCTGCAGCACGGGTTCGATTCCTGCCGGCTGGCGAGGGTCCCACATGGCGCAGCAGACCTCTCCTGTTGTGCCCACTGCTCCCCTCAGCAGTGTATTTCATCAGTCTGCCTGTTCTGTTCCCCACTCTGTCTCTGGTGAATCCTCTCACCCTCCCGCGCATCTGGCCTGTACCCTGGTTCTTGTATAAATAAATAAATAAATCTTTAAAAAAAAAAAAAAAAAGAACTTAACCACAGAAAAGTCCCAACCAAACACAATCAAAATTAAATATTTCGACAGAGAACGAAACACCACCAACAATTGTCAGCAACTTTTTCTTAATCTTCCAATTATACTGACCTTTAGAAAAAATAATTACCTCCTGGCCACCCCACCTACCTGGGTCACTAAGAAAATTGAGCATATCATTTTTTGGCCAGCTGCCAGGAAGGCAGGATAAAAGCTCCGGTTGTGCTGTCTAGTAGGTTGGATACCTGATTTTTGTTATGTCCCATTATTCTTATTTATGTCAGAAAACAGAGGGGTAGGAAAACTTGATACAAATATATTCATATTTTCTAGTAATATATCAGTTTGATGTTGCAATTTGCATAGAAGTAAACTTGGATAGGCCCATAGTTATGTGATTAATTTTATTTCCATCCATTTGTTCAGTAATTGATACAAACTCTCTAGTGTGTACCCTGGTATATGTCAGTCAGTACATGCTGCCAGCTATGACCTAGAGAGATGCTCCTAGCAAGTATTTCCTAAGGGGAAAGCTGCTTAGAGAACAGAGTTTGGATCCTAGCAGTGCGCACTGTCGGACCCTTGGCAAACTATTATCTCAGACAGAGAAGGGAGAACATCACCTCCCCCCAAAAGGTTTGCCTAATAGATCAATAAAAGCAATACCTGACTCACAGTAAGCAGTTTTGTATTTAATGACAGCTGTTTTCACTATTTCTGCTGTCTTACTGACACCCTTAAGTTGCCATGTATTTCCTGCAGAAACCTGAGGACATGGTACTGGCCACTGAAGTAGAATCAAGTCCCACCCTTCTCTTTCTCCTAGAATACCCTTCCTTAAGTCCCTCAACCCCATTCCTGTCTCTTTCTTTTTTCAATATTGCCCCCACCACCCTCAGATTGTCTTATGAAACAAAAGGACTTTTCTTCCTATTAGTCAGTCTTTGCCCTATGGGAGTGTCCTATCATTTTTTTCGCATTCATCTTGAAGACACTTGAGAGTACATTAACATGCAGCTTTACTACATAATAAAATCATTGTGTGCAAAAAGTTTTTTAAGAATATTTGTAGTCCTTGACTTTTTATTCCTTCAGTTCTAAAATAGCTTCTAGTGCAATTAAGAACTGAATGAAAGAGAGACAAAGGCCCTAGGGACTTTGTGAGCAGACCTACCTTCTCCGTGGACACACCTAGGGGCAACTACTTGCTATTAACCTGTTTTTAAAGCTGGACTGCTCAATGCTCACTTCTAAGATGTTCAAAACAATTTCCTATCTCTGCTACACATGGAAAACATCTGTGCTGCATTAGGAGACATCTGGCTGTCCAGTTAAGGTGTCCTAAAGGTACTAAGCACTGGTACCACAGGCGTGTGAAGCTGTTCACCTGAACTCCTAGTCTTCCTACCCCCATTTGTTTGTTCTTCTCTCCTGCCCAGGCAAGCACCTAGTATCCCTCTGTTCTCATCTATGATACTTTCAGTCACATGTATTTCAATATGAACGACCTTGTAATGTTGCTATTGTTCCCAAGCCAATCTTCACTGTTAGCCTTCAATGTAACTGGAGAATGTTCAAGATAGCAGCATAGGAAGATCCTGGGCTCATTTTCTCCCACAAACATAAAACACACAGCTATCTATGGAATAATTCTCTCTGACAAAGATCTGAAAACGACCTGAACAACAACTCTACAAAAAGCAACATAAGGACCAAACCAAATGGGTAGAAGGAGACACATGATTTTTCCATGAAACCATACCCCTAAGCCAGAGACCACAATCAGGAGGGCATTCACAAATATGGGTTTATTGAGAAGTGAGGGGTTCTTGGCCCTTATCAAGCATCCCGACCATTGCAACCTGCACCAAAGAGACAGAACCCCCCGAAACATCTAGCTTTGAAAGTCAACAGGGCTTGTGACCATGAGACCCAAAAAGTGGTGAGGAATGGAGAGAATGTGCCTACGGGAAAGTGCAGACTTACTCACCCTGGGGCCCAGGAGCAGTAGGAAAAGCAAGGAGATTTACTAGCCAATCTTAAAGTATCTGCCAGGGGAGAAGGATTTGCAGGAACTTCTCCAGGATCATAGGCACTAGTAGGTGACTTTTTGGTACTTTTGCCTTACCTTACTGGTGCCAGAGCTGTTTTAGTACAGAGTTGTCTTAGTACACACCGTTTTAGTACACCCTATCTTGTGAGCCTGAATGCACACTGACCACACCCCACCACATCACCGAATGAGGTCGAGCTGGCCATGCATCTGGGAGCAGGTCACTGTACCACTAAATGCAGCTTCAAGATCTGCTGCAACACTGCTCAACATGACTGCTCTGCTCAGTGTAGCCAGAAAGGGTGTGTACACAGAGCAGGGAACATTATCTTTGGAACCCAAATTCTTGCTTTAGGGGGACAGTTACATATTACCAGGTCTGGAGGTCAGCTTACTTTAAAAGCAGATACCTGAGAAGTTGGCCTCAATCCGCCTGAAATCATGTGCTCAAAGTGATCCTTCTATTTAAATTGTCAGATCTTTGCAGACCAACCCTACCCCCACAAATTATCAAGGATGAGCTATCAAGATCTATGAAGAATAGGTCTTCTTAATAGGTGATATATCAACAATGATCCAGACTGCCTAGTTTGGATAACCACAAAGTTTCAAGAGACGACCAAAAAGTAGTGCAAAGTAGAACATAAGCTTTAACACCTACAAAAGGTCATTCTTTCAAGATTGGGAGACACCTTTGCTTTGCCTAATACATAGTAAATGGAGCAGTCAGTATGGAAAATAGTGTGGAAATTACTCAAAAAAATGTAAAGTAACATATGATCCAAAAATTATACTTTGGGTATTTACCTGAAGAAAATGAAAACATTAATTCAAAAATATATACTGAAGCAGTATTTACAGTAGCTAAGATTGAAAAGAACCTAAGAATCCATCAATAGAGGAATGAATAAATATGTGTATGTGTATATAAAAGTGTATACACACACTATAACAGAATATATATTACATAGAGAATATACACACACAGGAATATAATTCAGCCACTAAAAAGAATGCAATCTTGCTATCTGCAACAACTGCTCAAACAGAAAGAGACGAATACCATATGACTTCACTAATATGTCTAATCTAAAAAAGAAAACAGAGGGCCTCCATGGTGGCATAGGGTTAAAGTTTCAGTGCCTTCAAGCTATCACCAGCCACTGCAGCATGAGTTCAATCCCTGACCAGGGCGCTAATCCACATGGTGCAGCAGACCTCTCCTCTTGCCTGCTGCTCCCCTCAGCAGTGTATTTCAGTAGATTGGTCTGTTCTGCTTCCCACTCTGTCTCTGGTAAATCCCCGCACCTCTGGCCTACACCTTAGTTCTTGTACTCATAAATAAATAAAATATTAAACAAAAAACAGGGCCTCCCTCCTGGCGCAGGTGGTTGAGCACCGCACTGTGAAATTGTCCGCAGCCTCTGCAGCACGGGTTCGATCCTGGCCAGCTGGCGAGAATCCCATATGGTGCGGCAGACCTCTCCTGTCTCACCTGCTGCTCCCCTCAGCAGTGTATCTCGTCAGTCTGCCTGTTCTGCTCCCCGCTCTATCTCTGGTGAATCATCTCACCCTCCCGCACATCTGGCCTGTACCCTGGTTCTTGTAGAAATAAATCTTTTAAAAAAAAACCCACAAAACTAAACTAAAATCAAAGGGAAAACAGACTGGGGGTTACCAGAATAGAGGACTGGGGCAGGAGAGGGGTGAAAGGGATCAGGAGTAAAAACTTCCAGTTACAAAATAAGCCAAGGAGGGCCTCCCTGGTGGCACAGCGGTTGAGCGCTGGGTTGCGAAGCTGCCCGTGGCCTCTGCAGCGCTGGTTCGATCCCCGGCTGCTCCCTGGCCACCGGAGGAGGGTTCCACATGGTGCGCAGACCTCTCCTGCCACCCGCTGCTCCCCTCAGCAGTGTGCCTTGGTCCTTCTGCCTGCTCTGCTCCCCGCTCTGGCTCTGGTGAATTCTCTCACCCTCCCGCACTTCTGAATGTACCCAGTGCTTGTATGTATGTATGTATAAATCAATCAATCAATAAATCTTTAAAAAAATATTAAAAAAAAAATAAGCCAAGGAAATAGAATGTACAGCAAGGGGGTGACAGTCAATGATGCAGTATTACAAATCTGAAAATTTAAAAGACAGAAATACTTGTTATGATTATTTTGCAATGTGTACAAATGAAGAAAGAATGTTGAATATTTGAAACTAAAATATTCTATATCAATTATACCTCCATTAAAAAAATACAACCCTTGGTCATTAATTATTATTATCCTCAACACTATTTTACTCACTTTTTTTTCCTAAATTGGGCTAAGAAAGTCTAGGCTCCATATATTCCTAAAATTAAAAAGCTAAGCTTCAATCAAAAATCTTTCCCAGGTTCTTTAGACGATGCATTCCTCCCCCTTCCTTCGTTGCCTTTTTTTTTTTTTCCTCTTTTAAGTTAGAGGTCTCAAATTAATCTAAGAGGTCTCAAATTATCGTGGCAATTTTCTAGAGAAAAAAAATCCAACTGTATATATTCTTTAAAAGAGCTGCCCTCACATTTAAAAGTAGTATGAAAATTCTTTCTTATATAACCCAGTGTGGCTTATTCCAATCATCTTCATGCTGCTGTCACCTAGTGGAGAGTCTGATGTGTGGAAAGCAAAGAAAAAGGCATCCTTGACAACTCCCTTATTCAGAGTGCACTCCTGCCATCTGGTGGTGTGTCTGCCCTTCACTCATGAAAAATATTTTACCAAAAGGACATTCTGCAGATGATGGTCTAAATATGCCTCTGGGATCAGAATCAGTGTGACTGGCTCGCAAGAGCTCCGACTGCCCAGTCCTGCACCATGAATTTGGATACCCGCTCATGTTGCAAGAAATGAGGTTAAAACTGGTCTAGAGTCATGCTGACCCATGGCAGCAGAAGTGGGAGCACCAGCTTCAGACCCTACTCCACAGTGTAAGCTGAAGTTAAACGCAGAATTCTCTTCTTAGTGAGTCCCATTCCAAATCTCCTCAAGTTGTTAACAATTTTAGGGATATTAAATGAGTTATGGCTTGTATCAGATTTGGAGTGGGACGAGTTTCTACAGTTTGAGCTCTGTATTGAGAGTATATTTTGGTATTTCTTAATTCCTCTTTTTCATACACCCACTGTTTATTACCAGATTTTTAATTTTCTCCTCTTATAACTGAAAACACAAATTTATCATGAATGAGAACTAATTTTGAAGAGTGGAATTAGTTGAGGCCATTAAGTCTCACCCCTGAGGATTTCCACTTACACACCTAGAGTCTAATAGACTGCTTTTTGGAGGAAAGATAACTTTTACAGTTCCTTCCAAATAATCACTTAGTCCACTGGAAGCCAACTTAAAGAGAGAATATTCAACCAAAATAAGCAATTTTAGAAACTGAACACAGCTTTCTGCCAGAGCAGTTGTTCTGTTTTCATTTTACGGACACTATGAGTCATATGTCTGGTCAAGCTGCCCTCTTTGTGCAGACTGCTGGAAAATTTCATGCCCAAATTAGGAGCCCTCTTCTCAAGTATAGAGCACCTTCCTCAAGTGCTTTTCAGGTCCTGTCTTCCTTCATGACTCTGTTAATAATATGTCCTTTTTGCTTTATTTGCCTCCCGCCTCAAATATATCTCACAGGGGTATACATTTTCTCAGTGCCTTAAACCTACTGTATGGAGTATACAGGGAATTGTAAGTAGGTACTTATTATATATGCATGTAATGAATGTCAAAACCAAATACAAAATGGTATTTCAAAAGAAAAAAAATGAAATTAAAAATCTTTTGAGCAAGTCATTTTTAATATAAAATGTCCCGACTAGATTTCTTAGGCCTGAAAAAATGAGATTCAAGAAGCAGTGTTACATATACTTATTGTTCTCAAGTTCCTCACAAAGCAAAGAAGGAATTCTTCTGCTAATTAAAATCTTGTTAGTTTTTCCCAACTATGAAATAAACATTAAAATTCCTCACATTTCAATTAGTTTCAAGGTTGCTGAAACACTGTTTAGATAATTACCTGGATAATACAACAATTGCTCAAGGCCAGATTCCAAACTGCATTGGCCAATATAAATGAAATAGCGGTAAACTGAGCTTCATTCTAAAAATATTATTTTCAGGGCTAAAATATCTAAATCAAAACAATTGCTAAGAGAATAATTTCACTTTTTTTCTTGCTATCTTTAAAAAAATATGACATTCATAAACCCTTTTCATGATTTCTGAAATAGATTTTAAGTTTTATTTTGCTTTCTATTCTCAACACACAAATACACATCTTTTAGAATCACTTTTCGACTTATACAGGATCCAGTGGATGCCTGTGGACAGCTGCCATCTCCCTACATGTCCCCATATTACTGATCCTCTCAGTTGGCCTTCACTTGCATTGCCTCAGGCTGACACAAATACAACAGACATAACCATGATTCCTAGGCTCATAGTTCTAAAGCCTTCCACCTCCACAATCCCACTCATCTCGATACTCTTGTGAGGTAAGTGTACAATTTAAGTACATACACTGTTGTGTCTAGAATGCCAGGAAACCTGAATATCATAAATTGCACCATTTTTAAGTTGAGGTTCACATTGTCTCTTTGTAAGAAAAAAAAAAAAGCAGCCTTAGACCCTGTGATTTAGAATACTCATGGATTCATTGCTTTCTTAGTAAATAATGTTAACAGAATGTCCTTCCCTTATCACAGTGTTGCAGAGTACAGAATCTACTTTCTCCAAACTTGCCTCAGCTCATTCCTAAATTTATGTAAGCTCCAGGAATTGCCAACTCCCCCGGAGTCTGGACTGGACCTAGCTCCAAAAGAGGTGACATCTGACCTACTTTGAAAAGTGGGTTGAGAATATGCCTTGCAGAGTTCAGGTCCACATCAGTTCAGGGACATTCCTGGGACAGATCCCTCTAATGCCAACTCTCTAAATCAGCCAGGTGAGGCACCAAGGCTCAATTTGGCAACATCAAAAGTGTTGGCTTATGCGCTTTTATCATCTTTATTGTCTAAAAAATCCATTTTTTGTATTTTACACTGATAAAACTCTGCAAAACAAGAAACACCACCACCGAAAACAAGCAACAACAACAACAACAACAACAACAAAACAACCAAAGAAAAACAGGGGGGAACAAGCTGAAAACAAAGGCTCATTTGAATTTTCCTGTACGCTGGAGCTAACCTCTCACCACCAGATGGCACCAGGATGCAAAACACAGCTGGCATAACTTGAGGAACGTAGTTTTTTAGTGTCAAAACCCAGAAATCCTGTCAAATGAGTGGAGAGCTTCTAAAGAATAGGAGTGATTAACTGTTCTGATTACACCCTACAGTGTGGAGCAGTGGGACTGTGGAGATTGTCAAGAGGGCATCTGTGGAGGAAAAGTGACAGTAATTGGGATCCCACACTGAGAAGGCTTCAGACCAGGGCAGTTTAAGCTACACACTGAGAACTCATTAACCAAGTCCTCCACTGTGTCTTTACTCAAATTGTGGTTCATGCTTATTAACAAATACAAAATTCCAGGCAATTTGACCCCTGCAATGTTTTAAAAAAATGATCTTATTCAATAGGTATTTTATGTTTAAAAAGTTGAAGAATCAGTACTGCATTTTGAATGTTAGAAATATGTTTAGAGTTTGAAGAAAAACAGTGAAAACCTCAAGCCTCATGAATAAAGTAATAGTGATTTCTTGCACATCAGCAGGATTTTTGTGAGTCAGAGGTTAGCTAGAAAGCTAGTCACTTCTATCTACAGCTGGTTTCTGGGTTATAGAGTCAATGCTTCTGCCCTCAAATTTGTGTAACAGTTTAACTCCTACAGTCACCAACTTGAAACTTCCAATCTGCCTCTAGAGTAGTAGTATTGGGGTAAATTCCATTCAATCAGCCATTTATCAGGATTGCTAGTTCAGTCTCAATCAAGTTCAAAGCTTTGGGCCTCCCTGGTGGCACAAGGGGTTAAAGCACAGCACTGTGAAGCTATCTGCAGCCGCTGCAGCACAAGTTCAATCTCTGGCCAGCCAGAGAGCTACCCATATGGTGCAGCAGACCTCTTCTTACTCACCCACCGCTCCCCTCAACAGTGTATTTCAGTCAGTCTGCCTGTTTGTTCCCCATTCTGTCTCTGGTGAATCCTCTCACCCCCTGCCCCTCTGGCCTGTACCCCAGTTCTTGTATGTATAAATAAATCTTAAAAAAAAGTTTAAACTCTTGAGTTTCTTGCCCCCTTCTCTGAAACTCAGGCTGTCACAGGGTATGCAGGGAGAGTGTGATTCCTTTTATTGTTCCGTGGCACCTATCCTGTGTGTTGCTGGCTCCTGCCGGTGAAACAGTGGTTACCTGCATTGTGCTGGAGTTGCCAGCCATCAGCTCCTCTTTATAGTTCACATATATATCACTGCAGTGGGTTATCGCCTTAATCTTTTGGCCAAGTGGCTTCTGGGCATGGTTATCAGCTCATTCTCCTAGCTAGTTTCCACAACTTACTCTGAATGTACAGGAAGAACACGGACCCTCTTCCAGCCAGGGACTCTCAGGTAAGATGGTGCCCTTCTATCCAAATACACCACTGAATCTTCTCTACTGTTATCTCCAGTACTTGTACGCAATGCTTCTCTGAGGTTTCTATTCTCAAACTACAACCAAAAAAATGGCAAATTTGTTTCCACATTTCTCAAACTGCACTTTTCTCCAAGGACCCACTTACATTTCCTTCCATTTGCTTCTTCACCTATTACTACTGGAAGGAAGTCAGACCTTTATTCTTTATTCTTCCCTGCTTTGAAACAACCTTCCTTAGCTATGTCCTGGAGCTTGAATTTTTAATGTGATTCCAAGGCAGACAGAAAATCAGTTTGATCTGTTATTGTCCCACTGAATCTGTCTTATTTTGTGATAAGAGCGGCATCTTTGAATGATAAAATTTAGATGATGAGTCCTTGCCATCTGTCAAGGAGTTTGAGATAGAAGTCAGATGAGATGGCAACAGGTAGCACAGGGAAAGAAAAAGGAATTTGAATTAATGGTTGGTTATTCCTTCCCATTCCATGTGGCCGTATATGCCTGTTTCTATATTTTGATTCTGGTAGCACATAAGCAGATCCATAAAGGTGTTAAAACCTGAGAGGTTTACAAGCGGTTGAAACTAAACACAAATGTTTAACATTTATTATATTCTATTTATCTATTTGTCTCTCTTTTGAATGGCAAATGAAAACATTCTCAGAAAAGTTCTGTCACAAATAGCTTCTATGGGTAGGTTTAAATGAGCTGCCATTTAAAGTAGGTGAAGACTGAGGTTATTTAAAGCAAATATTCTGGTATATTTTCTTAAATTCTATAAAATATTAACAAATACAATCTCACATCTAATTTACAGGCTCATTAATCTTCGTATTTTTATATACTTTGTAGGAACCCATTAGATTTCATTTGATACTTTTTTAATTTTTTTAATTTTTTACATCATGGTTTATTTTTCAATAATATTTGCTTCCCCCACCCCCTCAGGTGTAGTCCCCATAGAGTTTCCTTCCCCAATGCACCCGTGCACCATCACCTCAGTCCCCTGTGCTCCTCCCTCCCTCCCTCTGGTCCCTCTCCCTCCTCCTTCCCTGCAGCATGTCTCTGATTTATAATTGTCTGTTTTTGCTTTGTAGTGTTTTGTACTGTTGTTTTTTTTTTTACAGTGATGTCTTATCTGGTTTCCCTATATTCCTGATGTAAGTGAAACCATCCAATATTTTTCTTTTTCCTTCTGGCTTATTCCACTGTGCATAATTCCTTCTAGCTCCATCCACGTTGCTGCGAATGGCAAGATTTCATTTGATACTTTAAAATAATTTTCTTTTCGTTATCTTATCTAAAAATGCTCTGAAGTTGCAGCCTATGTATTTGTTATGTGTTCATTGATTCCTTAATGCTTACATATGCATCACACTCAGAAATTGAATTCTATGTCTTCACATCCTCTCCTTTAAAATATTTTCTGGAATTAAGTGCTACTAATGTTTGAATAAAAAAGAACAGAAATTTTAACAGAAATTAAATATGGCCCCTGTCTTGAGTTTTATGTTTTCTTATTGAGGAGGAAGAGAATGGGAATAAAAAGGACTTTCCCTTCAACTGTATAAAGTATGGGTATAAAGAAAAATATTAAAAAATAAAAATGCATGTTAAACATCTAGAACCAAACAAGTATAACACTGTTTACCACACAAAGGCATGTTCTGGCAAGTGTGACAAGAAATTATACATGAACAGATTTTTTTAATTAAAAAAGTAACAAGAACAAAAGTCAACATCACTTAACACCA
Source organism: Talpa occidentalis (assembly GCF_014898055.3). Lineage (NCBI taxonomy): Eukaryota > Metazoa > Chordata > Mammalia > Eulipotyphla > Talpidae > Talpa > Talpa occidentalis. Next base: position 76,461,096 of record NW_023601322.1, on the reverse strand, counting down.
TCTATCCTTTGTCTCTCCAGTATTTTCAAAGTACAAGCTACCATCTCTCTAGAAAACTACCATTACCTAGTAGTCATCCCTACTCTCCCTAATTAACTCTGCACATACCACTTCTACACATTACTTCTACAAACTACCTAAAACCACCAAACCACTGCAACCACCACCACTCCTGCTCTCTTTCTAGCTTGCTACCAAGAAGAATGAAACACATTTTGACCCCTCCTTGCCACAGATCTACACAGTCTAATGGAGATGGTGAGACCAGTTCACAGAAGTGAAAAGACAGTATGTCATAAATTCAGTGTTGTTGATACTGATTATTTGGACAGCAGGCTGAAAGAGAAAGGCCTTTCCTGACTGAGGAGTCAGAACACTTGCACACTCTGTGTGCCTTTATCCAGATCTTGAAGGCCAACAGGAATTTCAACAACAGAAAGAGGGGAACGAGTTTTCTCTGGAAGGGACACTGAGATTCACAGCACAGAGTAGAGGTGCCACATGTTCAGGAAATGACATGCAAAAAGAACATGCCTTGCTTCTTAGTTCACTGAGAAATAAAAGCAACCCAGAAATTCACATGCTTTCACTATGAAGTATACTTCACCGCTGATGACATCCATATATTCTACTTCTGTCTTCTAAATTGAAGAATATGCTCTTTCAGCCTAAAGCCCACTCCTCCATCTTTTCTCTAGGTTTTTATTCCCTTCCCAAAAGGACTTGCCTCCTGCAATTGACCCGAACCTCTCTCTCTTTTACACTGGCAAAGCCTCGCTCTCTACTTGATGATTCCTATCAACAGACAAAAATGTTCAACTATCTCTCCCCTTCTTTAAAAACCAGTCAACAAGGACAACAAAAGGTAACTTCACTGACCCTCTATTTCTCTCCAGTTACTGCCCTATTTCACTGTTCTCTTTACAGTGAGCTTGAAAGAACTGTCAAAATCAGTCTCATCATTCTCTCTACTCATTATCTGCATCAATCTACTAAAATTGGGGCCTCCCTGGTGGCGCAGGCGGTTGAGAGCAGCACTGTGAAGGCTGTCTGCAGCCTCTGCAGTGCCAGTTCAATTCCCGGCTGGCCAGGGAGATACCCACATGGCACAGATCTCTCCTGTCGCTCCCACTGCTCCCCTCAGCAGTGTATTTCAGTCATTCTGCCTGTTCTGTTCCCCACTCTGTCTCTGGTGAATCCTCGCACCCTCCCGCACCTCTGGCCTGTACCCCAGTGCTTGTAGAAATAAAATAAATCTTTAAAAAAAAATCTAAAATTGCTCTTATCAAGTATACCAACAATATTCACTACTCAATTTATCCAGGTAATTCTTTAGAAACATACCCAGTACTTGACTTCCAAATCGTCAACACTCTCATGATACTATCTGGCTGTCCCTTTTCCTCTTTATTTGCTGAATCCTCTCCAATTTCTATTCCTTTAAATACACAGGGCCCAGGGCCCTGTCCTCCACCCTCATTTCTGTGATAATATTATACAACAGTATAATTTAAGATTTATTTTATTTATACAAGAACTGGGGTACAGGTCAGAGGCGTGGGAGGTTGAGAAAATTCACCAGAGAAAGAGCAGGGAGCAGAACAGGCAGATGGACTGAAATACACTGCTGGGGGGAGCAGCGGGCAAGACAGGAGAGGTCCGCCTTGCCATGTGGGTATCTCCCTGGCCAGCCGGGAATCGAACCCATGCTGCAGAGGCTGCAGACAGCCTCACAGCACTGCTCTCAACCTGCTGTACCACCAGGGACGCCCCACAACAGCATAATTTTAAATTCCCTCACTGATGAGTCCTAATATTCCAATTCTAATGCCAGAACCGTCCTCTCTATTCCAGACTTCTATACCCAACTATCCATTCAATCTTGCACATCAGAGATCTGGCTGGCATTTCAAATTTATTATGAACTCTCTTGGATTATTACACTAGCCTCTTAACTGGTGTCCCTTCCTTCCTGTTAGCCCAGCTGCAGGTTAATTTCAATGTAATAGCCAGAGAGGTATTTTTAAAAGTGACTTAATTGTGTCACTCTTCTGCTCAAAACAAGTCAATGGTTTTCTGTTGTTATGGATTAAATGTGCATCCTGACAGCTCCCTGCCCCTCAAATTCATATACTGAAATTCTAACTTTCAATGGGATAGTAATAGAAGTTAGGGTGTTTGGAAGGTGATTAAGGTCACTAGGCTTGGCTCCTCATGAACTGATTTAGGGTTCTTAAGAGAACCCCAGAGAGCTCTCTTGCCCCACGACCTTGTGAAGAAACAGTAATCCTTCTCCCACCTAGCAGAGGGCTTTCATCGGAAGCCAAATGTGCAGCCACCCTTATCTCAATCTTCCAACCTCCAGAATATATGAGAAATAAATGCCTTGTTTAGAAGACATTCAGTCTATATTTTATAGCAGCCTGAACTGTTTACCCATCATGTTAAAACAAAAAAAAAGTCCACACTAAGTCCTAGATGTTCTACATGATCTGACTCCCTGAAGCATCTCTGAATTTGTCTCCCTTTTCTTCATAAGATTCAAATCACAAGGTAGTCTTTGAAAACATCAAAATGTTCTTAATGCAGGTCATCACATCTACCCTTCTTCCTGGAAGAACTCTGCTGGTACAAGAGTAAAGACAAGGGCCCAGGGTTGGGAACAGCTTGATGTTTTCAAGGAATGCTCTTTTCCAAACTGACCTCATGAGAGACCCATTCCTTTAATTCTCTTGCTCCAATTTCTTTTTTACACAGAGCTCTTCTCCATTCATGCAATGTGAAATAGTCCACCTTTGTCCATCTCCTCTTACCTGAATGTATTTTCTCCATAGAACCTATCACTCCCAAATACTGTTTATTGCATTATCCTATATTCATCACTCTTTCATTCTTGCTTCACATGCCACCATGAGGTGAACAAAATCACAGGAGCTTAAATCACCACAGTAGCTCAGTGTTCAATTACTTAACACTGACACTAAAGTAGAAAGTTTAGAGATTGAAAATTGGTGCCCAAAGATATGCATTTAATATTTTTAAAATACACATTTATAATTGAATTTTGGCAGTTTATCAACATATCAACATTGGAATCCCACATATTTGTATATTTTAGGCATTATTGTAACTAAGTATTTCAAAGAAGTATTGCATTTTTAAAAAAGATTTTATTTATTTATTTATACAAGCACTGGGTACAGTCAGAAGCCGGGAGGGTGAGAGAATTCACCAGAGTCAGAGCAGAGAGCAGAGCAGGCAGACTGGCGAAGTACACTGCAGAGGGGAGTAGCGGGTGGCAGGAGAGGTCTGCGCGCCATGTGGGACCCTCGCTCAGCAGCCAGGGATTGAACCAGCGCTGCAGAGGCTGTGGGCAGATTCGCAGCCCAGTGCTCAACTGCTGCACCACCAGAAAGGCACAAAGAATTATTGCATTTAATCACAAAATAGCTCCGTGATTAATCACTAACTGAAGCACAGAAGGGTAAAGAACTTTAAGACTTCTATCAAGTTTTTTTTGAGGTTATATATATGTATTTTAAATTTTATTTTTGTATAATAGAACTGGGATATAGGCCAGAGGTGGGGGGGGGGTGAGAGAATTCACCAGAGACAGAGACTGGGGAGCAGAACAGGTGGATTTACTTAAAAACACTACTAAGGGGAGCACCAGGTGAGACAAGAAAGGTCTGCTGGGCCACACATGGGTTAGCTCCCTGACCAGGGACTGAACTCAGGCCATAGTGGTTATAGTGCTGAGACTTAACCCTCTGGGTCCCGAGGGAAGCCTTTATCTAGTTATTGCTGAGCTGGAATTCAAAACAGAGAGTGCAATTTTACAGTTAGTGCCTTTAACACTATCCTCTCTGAAGGTAGCATTCCTGAAAGGCTACGAACAGTTGGAGCTCAGTGCCAGCCAGCCTTCCTGTTTAGCTTGAGTAAACACTCTGCACATGGCCATCAGACTATAACTATCAGACTTGTATCAACAGTCACTTGAATGTCCCTTTCTATATATGTACTGAGTCAGGTTCTACATGTGATAAATGCTGAGTAAAGAACAATTCTTATTTTACAGGGCTTATGATTTTTTTAAGTGCACATATATAAAATAAAATAAATGTGGTGAAATGCATTCATGAAAACAAATGATATGATGCCATATAATTCAGAGTTCAATATATAAAATTTTAATAACCCCTGCCCCCATGGGAGCAGGGATGTTCTTTGTTGACTGGTACACCCCAAATATCTCTACAATACCTGATATAGCTGTGCAATGCATAGTTTTGAATGAAGATACCTATCATATATAAGGAGTCTTATCCCTTCTGATTCAGTTTAATTTTGATTTCTCTTGTTAGAATGATCCTTTGTTTTATAAAATTAGTGAGAAGGCACTGTCAGAAGGCAAATCAGAATATATATTGAAAATTATTGAATATATATTGAAAATTTTAAGATTCTATTTAAATAAAAACCAAATCAGGTAGCATCACACCAGAAATGGTTAGGAGCAGCAAAAGGAGACAAGGTAAAGACTTACATGGAGAAAGCATAAAAACTAAGCAAGAAATTAATTTGATTGACTGGAATTGAAAGCCTAGTTGGCTGTGATTGGTTGTCCTAAGTGTTTTGATTAAAACACTTCAGGCATCTCCAGGCTCCTAATTTGATTGGATACAGAGGCTATCAAAGGCCTTAGAACCTCCTAATTATCAGTGCCTTCTTGTTTAACAAAACATAGATAGTATTGTAAAACAACCAATGAGCACAATTAAACTATAAACTACAATCCCAGTTCAAAAGAAGGGATCATGCCATGTTCAAAGAGAACAGAGACTTCATGTAGAAATGAGTTTTGAAATAGGTCTAATTGTTAGCAGGCAAAGACAATTTAAAGAAATTTTTGGTCCATAAAAGTGAGTCAGATCAAATTATTTGTATTATATGCCGTGGAGTTTGGCAGCTGCTGAGGGTTTTTAGCAAGTGAATGTTGATTTTCTTTTGACATGTACTTGGCTTAATAACTGAATATGCACCTATGCCATTAAAAAAAAAAAAAAAAACTAAAGCAAAAGTGAAACTCCGGCTTTGATTTATTTACATGTTGATTTTTGACAGTTTCTTGACTTCCCATGTAACAAGACTGTTCTGTCAAATTTACCTCTTTCCTACTGAAATCAATCAGAAAAGACACTTGGTTAGGAGTCAGGCAATGAACTGATGGTAAGGAAATATAATCCTGGCCTATCTGAAATTCAGAGATATTGTGCCTTTGTGTTCCTCTATGTTACAAGGGGCGAGGGAGTGAGGAGATTGTTTTCTAGCTGCTGAGAAAGTAGAGGATAACCAAGAACTACGGGGCAAGATCAAACAGCTTATGCATTCTCTGCTGGTTGTAAGCAGAATTTTATACATAGCAATTAGTTTTAGCTTATCAATTACAATAGTTAATTTAGCTATCAATGATAATTTATCATCTTGACTTGTTTCCGAAAAGCAGATAGTAGAAAACACTAAGCACATTGGTTGATCTGCTGCTTTCCTCTGATTCTATTTACATCTTTTACTGAAAATAGTTCTCTAAAGACAAAAAAGTTATATACCTATTTCACTTTGTTACTTGGCTTTTTGCTTTTGGCTCTCCCAAAATAAAATGTTCTTCTCGAAGGAGCATTAATAAGTAATGATCATTTTGTTAGTTTTCACAGGTCACATGGAAAGGGATTACATTCAAAAATAAATATAATTTAATGTAGAACATTCATTTTAAAGCTTTCCATTATTTTTGGCCCTTCCACATTTCCCTTCTTGGTCTCACATCAATCAGGAAGCCTTCTCCCCTTTTGCTCCTCCTGGCTCTGTAATTCCTGCCTTAATCTCAAAGCCAGCTTCACTCACTACCATCAATTTCTCTCTTGGTTTGTTATGTACAATAGTTAAACTCTACTCCAGATTCTGTTTTAATCCAAGATGATTTAACCTACAACTTCATATAAATTCAACATATCAAAGGCCATTTTGATGGAGAGATATGATTATGTTCAGAAAATGAAAGATTCTCCAACACCTCGGCCTTTTCTTCTACTGGAGGCAACAGGATTTATACATTTCATAGTGTAACATATTTCGAGTCAAAAATCAGACTTTTTTAATATTCAAAGAAGAGACAAAATTGCATTTTTTTCCCTGGTTATGTGAAGAGGCTTGAGTAACAACCTGGATTAACAGACTGGTTCTATTTTTTTTTCCAGCATTTAATCAATTTCAATAATGTTTTGGCATCTCTTGTGGGCAGCCAGTTGGACAACTACAGCCTGATTCATCATTTAATCCTATTCTGATCCAAGACCATGACAAGAGAAAATGCTAAACTTTCTTAGAAAATCAATGAATTTTAATGTTCTGTTTACTCATTGAATGGTTTAAATGTTAACAATGCTTCCTCTCCACACACATCTTACACATCCACACACATCTATACATAGAGAACTATCTTATTTAACATAAATTATGTTTTAGATAACAAGACAATTAGTGTGAGGTTAAAACTATTTGTAATTGTCTCTGAGGGCAAAAATTCGTAACTTCAGTGTGGATCACTTGTTACTTACATTTCAAATTTGTATGTCTCTTCTGATATCAAAACACAACCTCAATTAATTCTAGATGACTTCAAATTTAGAGCCAGTTCCCATGTTTCTCTCAATTATTTTTCTCTGTGGAGATCAACTAAGTTCTTAAGTACTCATATGGGGTAAGTTAGTAATCTGGCCTGTGGTTTCTAGTAGCTGCTGCTATTTCCTCACCTGCGTGGGTCTGCATGTGTGGCATCTTCCCTCTGTTGGCTTCCCAGGTAAGATGCCAGTGCTGGCACTGGCACATGCACCCTACAAATTCCACATCCTAACTGAGTGAGATCTTCAGGTCTGCTCTCTAGTTGCTATCTCTTAATAATCTGGTGCCTTCTTGATGACAAAGTTAGAACTATTTCAAACTCTTCTAGATATTCAGAAATTTCAGTGGAGCCATCTGAGGCCATGTTCTCTATAATTTTATCTATAAACTTTGCTTTTTTTTTAAGATTTATTTATTAATACAAACACTGGGTATAGTCAGAAGCACAGGAGGGTGAGAGAATTCACCAGAGCGGGGAACAGAACAGGAAAATGGATGAAATACACTGCTGAGGGGAGCCGCGGATGCAACAGGAGAGGTCTGCTGCACCATGTGGGACCCTAGCCGGTGGCCGGGGATCGAACCTGCACTGCAGAGGCTGCGGGCAGCTTCGCAGCCCAGCACTCAACCACGGCACCACCAGGTGAGGCCCAAATTTGCTATTTATATAGGCACACCCCCTCACCCCTTAAGGAACTGGTCCTGAGGCAGTGCACAAGCCCACAGAAGCATCTAAATCTCCAAAAAAGTCCTTTCTCTTGACCTTTTGAGTACTTCAAAAGTTGTGAGTAGCTCCTTCTGAATATACACCTGTGTTGTTCTTCCCACCACAAACCCCCACAACTTAGCTCCTGCTTCTAAAGGAGGACATTAGAAGAGGACATAGGCTTTGAAAGCATGTTCCATACCAAAAAGCACACTGATTTATTTCACTGCAAATAAAAACTGGGTTTATAGTCATGGCTTTTATAAAAGTCTACCATATGGCACTGTGTGAATCATTTAACCTTTCTGGATATTAGTTTCCTCTTGTAAATTAAAGGGGTTGAACTATATGATGTTCAGAGTCCTTACTGGCACTAACATTCGGAGTACATGTTTGCAGACTCAAATGTACTCATACTCTGAATCGACAAATTGCTTCTATAACCATCTCCACACAACTTGAAGAGGATGACATTGTATATTTCATATTAAAGGGCTTTGAGGAGATGGGCGGAGCAACATGGCGGCGAGGAGACGCTGCGAGTAAGATCTCCCATTAAAAAAAGTGAATAGGGAGGAAAAGCGGCAGGTCCCAGTGAGAACTGAGACAGGGAAGATAAACGGACGACTCCAGCAAACTGCCCGAAGAAGAAAGTTGCCATAAAAGAGGACGAGAAGGGAGGGAAGCGCAGAACCCTGCTCCCCTCCCCCGCCCACAGAGGCGGCACTCTCCGACCGGCAGAGACGAGGGAAACAACAAACCAAAACGCCCAACAAGAAAAACGGATGCAGCAAGTGGGACTGTGAGTGGAAAGGAACTATTTCAGCCACCACACCCCGTGAACGGGAGCTGAGGCGAACCCTGCAGGATCCGCCGCGGAGGTGAGCTCCAGGCGCCAGTAAAGAGAGCCCCGCCCACCAGGAGGAGCCCAGCACCAGCACACAGCCCCGGCCGCCCGGTAAGCTTGCGCGAAAGTGGCGCTCGGATTGCAGCTGCCCAGGGCCCTGCGCCTGCGACCTAGGCTTGCGGGGAGACGGCGGAGGCCCTCCCTGAGTGAGCAGGAACAAGGTGCCCAGGCAGGGGAGCGGGATTCAAAAGGCGCCATTCCCGCGCCACTGATCTGGGCTACAGCCCGCGTCCTGGAACTGAGGGCTTTGGAACTGAGACCCGGGCGGAGGCCCTCCCTGAGTGAGCAGGAACAAGGCGCCCAGGCAGGGGAGCGGGATTCAAAAGGCGCCATTCCCGCGCCACTGATCTGGGCTACAGCCCGCGTCCTGGAACTGAGGGCTTTGGAACTGAGACCCGGGGCACGAAATTAGGGGCGTGGGTTCCCCACGACGGTGGGGCACAAGGCAGACACAGCACCCCAAAGCCGTTGAGGTGTACCCTACCATCCCCGCTCTGCTCCCTGTCCCACGGGGTGGAAAATCAGCTCCCCAAGGGCTCTAGGAGAGATCTCTGGTGCCACCTAGCGACTTGACCCCAGCACAGGCTACTGAAGGAGCTAGTGGCCAGCTGGGGAGTTAGCCCACACCGGGCCCCTTCTGAACAAGTAGTCTGAGCCCACAGGGAGAGCGAGCACCCACAGCCGGGGCAGACCAGGCGCGCAGAATAGTGTGCCTGAGACCAGAAGCGCAGGGAGTGTGTCCCACATCACCATTTTAGAACAGGGACATTTCTTCAGTAAAGACTACCTGCAGAAGGCTTCTCAGGAGCCAGAGGTGAGCGGGGGAAGTTCGCCCACGCCAGACCCCCTCTGGCCTGCAGTCCAAGCCCAGAGGGGAGCAGGAACCCACCGCCGGGGCAGACCAGGCGCACAGGGGAGTGTGTCCCCACATCGACATTTTAGAACAGGGACCTTTCTCCAGTAAAGGCTGCTTGAAACTGACAGATGACTCCTGGAAGAACCAGAGGGGAACAGAGAAGCCCACCCAAGATGCCGGCAAGTCCCAACAACACAGTGTCCCAACGCATACGGCAAATTAGAAAACAGACAGTAGGGAGGAGAAGAACCACACGCAACCTAGCAACTCTCCAGAGAAAAAGCACACCACAAAAAGAAAGCCAGCCCCCAGATTGCAACGACAATAACTTAGAAGAATTTCTGAGCCTTCCAGAAAGAGAATTTAAAATTGCCGTGATTAAAAAACTGACAGAAGTCATAAAGGAAAACAATGATAAGGGAAAAATAATCAACGATCAGAAGAATGCAATTGAGTCCCTAGAGAGGGAAAACAATGGTCAGAAGAAAGAAATTGAGTCCCTAAAGAGGGAAGTAAAAGAAATGCAGGAGATCAAAGAATTAATGGAAGAACTAAAGAATTCTGGGAAAAGCAATGAAAGCAGAATAGATGAAATGGAAGAACGAATAAGTAATCTTGAAGACACAGAAATAAAAAGAACCAAAACAGAGAAGGAAAGAGAAGTACGAAGGAAAAAGAACGAAGAAAGACTTCGGGAACTATCGACTCCATGAGGAAAGGAAATATAAGAGTTATAGGAATACCAGAAGGAGAGGAGAGAGATGTAGGAACAGAGAAAATATTCAAAGAGATAATTGAAGAGAACTTCCCAAATGTGAAGAAGGAGCTGAAAATTGATATACAAGAAGCAAGAAGAACACCAAACTTCCACGACGAAAGGAAAAATACAGCAAGACACATAATAGTAAAGCTCCCAAGAATCCAGGACAAGGAAAAAATAATGAAGCTGGCAAGAGGGAAGAAACAGATAACATTCAAAGGAAAACCAATCAGGCTGACATCAGACTTCTCCGAAGAAACACTACGGGCAAGGAGAGAGTGGAGGGACATAGTCAACAGACTCCAAGAAAACAGATGCCAACCAAGAATACTCTATCCCGCAAAGCTCTCCTTCCTCTTTGAAGAAAGAATATGGACCTTCCCAGACAAACAGAAACTCCGGAATTTCATTGCAACTAAACCCCCACTCCAAAAAATACTACAAGGAGTTCTAAAGCCAGAACCTCAGAGCGACGAATAACAATGAAAGAAGGCCAAAAAAAAAAAAAAAAGTTATTAAAAGAATAAATAAATAAAATCAAAGGAAAGACAAACACAATGGCAAATACAGATGTTAACATATCAATATTAACTCTAAATGTAAATGGACTAAACTCTTCAATAAAAAGACACAGAGTTGCAGCCTGGATTAAGAAACAAAACCCAACCTTTTGCTGTCTCCAGGAAACACATTTAGCTACAAAAGATAAAAATAGGCTCAAAGTTAAAGGATGGAAAACAATCCTACAAGCAAATGGACCAAAAAAGAAAGCAGGAACAGCTATACTTATATCAGATAAAACAGATTTCAAACTCAAAAAGATAAAAAGAGACCCCAATGGTCACTACATTATGATCAAGGGGACAATACTTCAAGAAGAAATAACACTCATTAACATATACTCACCAAACGAAGGAGCACCAAAATATATCAGACAACTGTTGTCCTCTCTGAAAACAGACATCAGAGAAAACACATACGTAGTGGGAGACTTCAACACACCACTATCAACAATGGATAGATCAACAAGACAAAAAATAGGTAAAGAAACCAAAGCTCTAAATAAAGACCTAGAGCAATTGGGCTTAACAGACATCTATAGAACACTAAACCCCAAAAAAACGGAGTACACATTTTTCTCAAGCGCACACGGATCATTCTCCAGGATCGATCACATACTGGGGCACAAGACAAACATCAACAGATACACCAAGATTGAAATCATATCAACCATCTTTTCTGACCATGAAGGCATCAAACTAGAAATAAACCATAAAAAGAAGGCAAGGAACTTTCCTACCTCATGGAGATTAAAACCACACTACTGGAAGACCATTGGACTAATGAGGAGATCAAAGAAGAAATTAAAAAATTTTTTGAATTGAACGACAAGGAGGACACCAATATCCTAAATGTATGGGATGCAGCAAAAGCAGTAATAAGAGGAAAATATATAGCAATAGAAGCTCACATCAAGAAACAAGAAAGAACGCAAAGAAACAACCTAATCTCGAAGCTCAAAGATCTAGAAAAAGAACAACAAGAAAACCCCAAAACCAGTAGAAGAAAAGAAATAATAAAAACCAAAGCAGAAATAAATGAAATTGAAACTAAAAAAACAATCCAAAAGATCAATGAAACCAAGAGCTGGTTCTTTGAAAAAAATCAATAAAATAGACAAACCCCTAGCCAGGCTCACAAAGGAAAAAAGGGAGAAAGCACAAATAAACAGGATCATCAATGAAAGAGGAGAAATCACAACGGACACAGCAGAAATCAAAAGAATAATCAGTAACTACTATGAACAGTTATATGGAAACAAGTTTAACAATCTAGAGGAGATGGACAAATTCCTACAACTCTACAATCACCCAAAGCTAGATAAAGAAGAAATAGAACACCTAAACAGACCAATTACAATTAGCGAAATTGAAATGGTAATCAAAAACCTCCCCAAAAACAAAAGCCCAGGACCTGATGGATTTACAAATGAATTCTACCAAACATTCAGAGACGAATTAGTGCCTATCCTTCACAAACTCTTCCAAAAAATTGAGAAGGAAGGGACAATACCAAACACGTTCTATGAAGCCAACATTACACTAATACCAAAACCGAACAAGGACAACACAAAAAAGGAAAACTACAGGCCAATCTCCCTAATGAACACTGATGCAAAAATCCTCAATAAAATTTTAGCTATCAGAATCCAACAATGTATCCATAAGATAATTCACCACGACCAAGTTGGATTCATTCCAGGGGCACAAGGATGGTTTAACATCCGAAAATCAATCAACGTTATCCAACACATCAACAAAAAGAAATATAAAAACCATATGATAATATCAATAGATGCTGAGAAAGCTTTCGACAAAGTGCAACACCCATTCATGATAAAAGCCCTTGAAGTTCTTGGGATACAAGGAACATACCTCAACATCATAAAGGCCATCTATGACAAGCCAACAGCCAGTATCATTCTCAATGGTGAAAAGCTGAAAGCAATTCCATTAAGATCTGGAACAAGACAAGGATGTCCACTCTCACCATTGCTTTTCAATATAATACTGGAAGTCCTAGCCAGGGCAATAAGACAAGAGAAAGACATCCAAGGAATCCAAATAGGAAAAGAAGAAGTCAAACTATCACTATTTGCAGACGATATGATATTATACATAGAGAACCCCAAAAACTCCACAGAAAAGCTAATTCAACTCATCAATCAGTTCAGTAAAGTGGCAGGATACAAAATCAACACGCAAAAGTCAGTAGCCTTCCTATACACAAACAATAAATCTGAAGAAGAAGAAATCGAAAAGACCATCCCTTTTGTTATTGAAACAAAAAAAATCAAATATTTGGGAATAAATCTAACAAAAGAGGTAAAGGACCTATACAAAGAAACTATAAAACACTGTTAAAAGAATAGAAGAAGACACAAAGAAATGGAGAGACATCCCCTGCTCATGGATTGGAAGAATAAACATTATTAAAATGGCCATCCTTCCAAAAGCAATATACAGATTCAATGCTATTCCAATCAAAATTTCAATGTCATTCTTCAAAGAAATAGAAAAATTATTGATGAAATTCATATGGAATCACAAAAAACCCCGAATAGCCAAAGCTCTCCTGAAAAAAAAAAGGGAATGGAGGCATCAGACTCCCAGACTTCAAACTATACTACAAAGCCATAATCATCAAAACTGCATGGTATTGGAACAAGAACAGACATACAGACCAATGGAATCGAATAGAAAATCCAGAAATAAACCCACAGATTTATGGTCAACTAATCTTTGACAAAGGAGCAAAGACTATGCATTGGAGCAAAGAAAGTTTGTTCAATAAATGGTGCTGGGAAAACTGGGTCGCTACATGCAAAGAATGAAGCTTGACCACCACCTCACACCATACACAAAAATCAACTCAAAATGGATTAAAGAACTAGACATAAGACCTGAAACCATAAAATATATAGAAGGAAATATAGGCGAAACACTACGTGATTTGCACATCAAAGACATCTTTACAGACACATCACCCAAAGCAGTGATAGTGAAGGCAAAGATAAACAGCTGGGACTATATCAAATTAAAGAGCTTTTGCACAGCAAAAGAGACAATAACAAAAACAAAGAGAAACCCCACCAACTGGGAGAACATTTTTGCACCCAACACTAATGATAAAGGACTGATCACAAAAATCTGCAAAGAGCTGATGAGACTCAACAACAACAAAGAAAATAATCCAGTCAAAAAATGGGCAGAAGAGCTTAAAAGAAACTTCTCTGAAGAGGAAATGCAAATGGCCAACAGGCATATGAAAAAATGTTCAACATCACTTGTCATCAGGGAAATGCAAATCAAAACTACCATGAGATACCATCTTACACCAGTGAGAATGGCACATATTAAAAAAACTAGCAACAACAAATGTTGGCGAGGGTGTGGAGAAAAAGGAACTCTTCTGCACTGTTGGTGGGAGTGCAAACTGGTCCAACCACTGTGGAAAGCTGTGTGGAGATTTCTGGACCTACTAAACATAGAGCTTCCATATGACCCAGCAATTCCACTCCTAGGTATTTACCCAAAGGACACAGAAACATCAATTCCAAAGAACACCTGCACCCCTATGTTTATAGCAGCACTGTTTACAATAGCTAAGCTTTGGAAACAACCCAAATGCCCAAAAATAGATGACTGGATCAAGAAGATGTGGTACATATATACCATGGAATATTACTCAGCATTCAAAAAAGATAAACACATGCAATTTGCTGCAACATGGATGGCGCTGGAAGGGATCATGCTCAGCGAAATAAGCCAAAAAGAAAAAGAAAAATACCGGATGGTCTCACTCATAGCAGGAATCTAGAAAACTTAAATAATGGACCAGGAAAATGAAAAACTATAAGAAAGTGAAAATCAAAATCAACAAAAAACTATGAACCAGAGACACTTTTAGGGGGCGGGGGCGGGAGGGGAGGGATTGGGGTCAGAATGGGGGGCGGCAATTGTATGGGGAATATAACAATAAATTTATTAAAAAAAAAAAAAAAAAAAAAAAAAGAAAAAAAAAAAATAAAAAAAAATAAAGGGCTTTGAAAAGTTAAATGTATCACATAAATAGACTTTGGTGTACAGCAATTTGATGTCCAGCAATGTCCTTTTACAGCCTTCAGCCAGTTAAATCTACGTTATCATTTTACTGCACTCATTGGCCACCAAGAGCACAAGAATGAAGCTTAATCTGCTACTGACCTTCCTAATGTACCTCAGATACTAGACCAGCACCCTCTAATCTCTTCCACATTTTTAGATCCATCGCCACAGGCCAGGGTGATGAAGCAGGGAAAGCAGAAGGCTTTGGGCCAATGTCCTGAGCACAATCCTTGTCTCAGTAAGGATGATGTTATTCAGTGTTGTTATTTTCATGGTTTAAGCAAACTTTTAAGCCATTTTAAATAACGTGATCCCCAAGTATCTTTGGGTATATATTCATATAAATGTAATTATATGTGTCATCTACAATCAGCATGCCTGAGTCATTCTGGAGGCCAAAATGTGCACAATCCCATAAAACAAATTCCACACTGGCCGATGAGGGATAAGCTCACCACTTGGAACAGGGACCAGGCTACTGGCTCCCCATAATGATCCAATGAGCAGAATCTGCAAGCTTCTTGACACCTCTGACCAAAGTCATGTGATTGGGAGGGTTATGGGGTTGGGAGAGGTCCCCAAAGGGGAGGAATAGGGGAAGGGACCCTCAAGGCCCCTGGCTCAGCATGGGGGTGTCAGTCTAAATAACATCACTGATGCTGCCTGGTTCCAGCCACCAGAAAAGGACTTAGAACATTTTGAGGAAGAAAGGCCTTGCTTGCCTAGTTTAAGATAGTCCTGCCTATTGCCATAATCAATCTTTAAAGTAATTCAGGAACCAGTGCTCTGGTGTTCTTATCAGCCATAGCACAGGGCAAATGGAGGTAGAACAAAAATACTGTTAATTTTTGAGAACATGTGAATAAAATCGCTGCTTATTTATTTTTTTAAAGATTTATTTATTTATTTATTTGTTTGTTTGTTTATTTGTTTATTTATACAAGCACGGGGTACAGTCAGAAGCGCAGAAGGGTGAGAGAATTCACCAGAGTCAGACCGGGGAGCAGAACAGGCAGAAGGACCGAAGACACTGCTGAGGGGAGCAGCGGGCGGCAGGAGAGGTCTGCGCGCCATGTGGGACCCTCACCCGGTGGCGGGGATCGAACTGGCGCTGCAGAGGCTGCAGGCAGCTTTGCAGCCCAGTGCTCAACCGCTGCGCCACCAGAGAGACCCTGCTTATTTTTTTTAAATTATGGCCAAAATTTTTAAGTTGAACACATGATTGATACAGCAAACTGACAAAATAAAGTACAGAAATCAAAATTCTCACAGAAGCCTATAGCAGTTCTGCAAAGTTTAAGGTGAGGTCACGTACAATATGAAGCTGGAATGTGATTATGGGATGGCCTTGCTTAAAGACCCTTCACGGCAAGAGAGTTATGATTTGATGTCTCTATCTGTGCTTACTGTACGAAAAACCAGTGAGGAAATCACCAAACAGAAACACCAGCAACATCAAACAAGTAACATCAAACAGTAACATGACTAAACTAATCTCTAAAAACCCTTTTGAAAATATCAAAGAATCCCTTCCAAATTCCATTGCCCATGACTACAATGTTACTGAATCTTGTCATCTCTGGCAGCAGAGTAATGCAGAAATAACTGATACAACATCTTCTATAAAATACTGTAGCATGCTCTCTTATATCATTATCTAAGTTATAAGACTTTGCACTGTATCTGAAACAGTTTTAAATCTGTGTTGTCAGTCAACATGGGCTTCGTGACAACTCAGGTTAGAACCAACTGCAAAGCTTTTTCAAAAAAATGATTGTTAATTCAAAATATAGTTTTTTGGGCCTTACAGTAAACCAAGAGTCACAGACTCTGGGAATGGGTTCTTGAAAACTGTCACATCCATGAAGCTTTAAGTAAAACTAACAAAAATAATATGAAAACCTAGATTAAGATTTCAGAAACTATTAAATTCAGCCACATATTGTGGAAGTAAGACATTCTTTTTTTCTTTTCAGTATATGCGCCATTTGCCATGCAAAAAAAAACATTGATGTCTATTTGCTCTATAGTGGTCACCTGTGACCACTACTCCACTTGGACATTGATGCAAACCAGGCCCCTCTCTCACGCTGAATAAAAAGGAGTTTTTTCATAGACTTGAGACTTCATTGGATTTGTCAAGATTAAAAAGATTTAGCTTTTCAAAATCTAAGTCATCTGAAGTTGAGAAATGATAAAAAAAGTGCACGAAGCACAAGCATCTTATGGACAGAAAACAGGTTAGTGCCTTTCAATTTAGAAATGAAGATTCTTGATATGTCTAGCTCTTTGGTTTAATGCCTTTAAATTACCTTTTACATCAGTTGTTCTTGGATGCTTTTATATGCTCTTATTACAATATTACTTTCCTCCTTTTCTTGTGTTGGGGATGTACTGGCAGAAATTGTTGCTTTTCCAAAATATTTGTTTCAACATTTCCAAAATCTTTTATACCCCAAAAGCATGGTTTTTTATAATACGGTCTCCCAATGAACATGTTAAATATAATTTAAAGTTGAACTCTATAGTTTTTCACTGTATATCAAAAATTATCTAATGAAAACAGTCTCCTGAGAGGGAAAGTTAATATTGCTTTGTTATAAGCTCTTTGAGAAAGAAGAATTGACCATTTTTATTTCCAGGCAACATGCCCAGGAATCTACTGGGAAGAATATAATATACCTTTGAGAATAGAAAAAGTTAAGTTCTCAGATGACGAAATTAAAAATAACAGAATCTGGGCCTCCCTGTTGGCACAAGGGGTTGAGACGCAATCTATTAAGCTATCCGCAGCCACTGCAGTACAAGTTCGATCCCCAGCCAGGGAGATACCCACAGGGCGTGGCAGACCTCTCCTGCTTCACCTACTGCTCCCCTCAGCAGTGTATTTTGGTCAATTCACCTGTTCTGTTCCCTGCTGTTTCTGGTGAATCCTCTCACCCCCCGCACCTCTGGCCTGTACCCCAGTTCTTGTATGCATAAATAAATCTTTTAAAAAAAAGAACAGAATCTTGGTCTGTTTTAAAATACTACATATACTTCAGACAAATTCAAGTATTTGAAGCAGAGAATGCATCTTTTACCGAGGCAGACACTCTAACACCAACAAACTGCTAGCAATAAGATATCCCATATTAAAAAGATAAAAGAAATCGATTAGCCATTTCATCTTAAGTCTTTAGTGCTGACCTGCTATCTGGCTGACCCATATCTAGTTCTTTCTCTTCACCTGGATAGGATACTACCTTCCAGTATCTGCCCACCAGATACTGTGTTACCACAGAAAAACAATCAATGCACAGCAACAAGTTTCTTTACTGTTTGTAATCTCAGCAATGGGTGTAAATGGCTCAGAATTCACCTCCTATGACATGCAATGCAGGTTTTACTTTAAACAATAGTTTAAACCCATTGCTTGCAAAACTATGTATGTTTCAGAAGTGTAACTTCACACCTCAATATACCACACCACACTCACCACCAAAGTTCCAATGTCATTCACCACAATTGTGACTAAGTGGAAAAAGGGTTTTCTTTTAAATGAAATATATTTTGTGTCCATTAACCTCTAGTGTGCCAGGTAATTTGCTTGGTGCTCAGAAGTGAGCACAGAGAACATTGGCCTTTGGTCTCTTAAAGCATACAATCTAAATTGAAAAAAGTTAAATGCATATGCGTGAGCACGCGCGCGCACACACACACACACACAACTAATAATCCATGACTCCAATGAAGTGCTCAGTATTGTGGGAGATCAGAGACAATAGTAAAAAATGATTAGTTTTCTTTTCTTAGATTATCAAAGCCTGATTCTTTTTCATCACCTCAATATTTTTTAATTTCATTCCCCAGTAATTTCTGAAAAAATAAAAATATACAGATTACCCTGAAATGTGCATTTTCAATGTTTCATAAATATTCTTGAAAAGAATACAATATAATAAAATAGTAAGATAGTAATATATATTTCCAGTTAATCTTGTTTTGTCATCACAAACCTTTTAAAGTCTTGAGACAAATGTTTCAGGCAAAAACATATCCTTTTATAGATTGCTTTTATTAGTTAAAAAATGGTATGTTCAAACTAGGGCTTCTAATATATATTTGGTAATATAAATGTTTAATGAACCAAACAATATGTTATTGAACACAACATACAAGATAATTTCTGAGCTCTTCATATTGCTAAATTTTTTTTAATGTGATATATTAGTGTGCGGCAAGATAAAAAATACAAAACTTAGAAAAAGGGCAGAAATAAATGAGTTACAAGATAGAAAAACCAGGAAGCCTAATTACTAAATAAAAACTCCTGAAAAAGATTAGATTAGCAAAATAGCCCACAATAAGACAGAAAATGACAAACTTGAATAAGTTGAAAAAAACAAAAAAGCAAAATAAGTGACAGGAAGAAATGACATTTATAACTACATTTTTTAAAATAAGGTACAATTTTTCAGACTTGCCGAAATAAATTTCAACACATATAAAAATAAATTTCAACACATAAAAATCAGACAATTTCTTAAGGAAATACAATCTATGAACTGTAATCTAAATAAAATTTAAATATTAATTAGAACTGGAAAGCTTTTTCCATAGAAGAATTAGAAGACATTATTAGGGAGCTATCCCCACATAAAGCACCAAGTCTAGATATTTCCACAGGTGACTTTTACCAAATTTTCTCTATCATTTCAGACTCAGTATACAAATTCATCTTATCTTTATTAGCACCATTAATATAGAACCTGGTATTATTTGGTGCATTTTTTTTAACTAAGGCAATATTGGTTTACAACACTGTATATGATTTAGAGGTACATGATCATCCCTATTAGATGATGTTACACACCATACCCGCTACCAAGAACCTGTAGTCCACTGTGCTCCCTCTCCACTTTGTTCCTCCCCCTCCTACTCCTTCTCTGCTAGCCTGAGTTCTACAGTCAGATTTCCAGGGTTTGGTATCGGTTTGGTTTTATCTGACCCTGTGTTTTGTTTCTCAATATTCCACATGTAAGTGACACCATTCAGTATTTGCCTTTCTCCTTTGGACTTCTCACCACCCACCTTTTGTTGCATAGAGTTGAATTTCCTCAGTGTCTCTTCTGTCATGTGTGGCCTCTGATGACAGAAGGTGCTCTACTTTAGCTGTAAGTCCTAAGAATTCTAGGTGCAGTTCTCCTTTAAATTACCCTACTGGGAGCAAAGCAGGCAATCTCCTCTGAGGCCACCTCCCCCTCCTCTAATGCATGTATTTCTTTGGAACTCAGGAAATGTCACATATTCCATTACTACAATAAGGGAACTTTATTTCTCTGAAATGCTACCTTTCACTTATTTATAACTATTTGTTAATTTTATCCTTTCTCTTTTTTCCAGGTGGAGGGGAGAGAAAAATCACACATTTTATAAATGTAAAGACATTTCAGCTCTAAACAGAGGAATCTGACCAAGGGGTTTCACCCTCAGAAATAACACCAGGACACCTACGATCTCTGCTACTTTTTATTCTTCAAGACCTGCACGCATTATCAATGTATAAACTACACTATGGAGGACTGTGGTATACCGTTGTGGTGAATTCTAGTCCAAAGCAGGTTTGCAGAGTTTGTCAGAAGAGTAAATGATTCCGAGTCTGGATGGTGCTAGTGTACTGCTACACTGTTAGGCTGAAGCAAAATACTTATGCTAGGGCCTCCCTGGTGGTGCAGTGGGTTAAACACAGCACTGAGAAGCTGTCCGCAGCCTCTGCGGCATGAGTTCAATTCCCGGCCAGCCAGGGAGATATGCACATGGCTCAGCAGACCTCTCCTGTCTCTCCTGCTGCTCCCCTCAGCAATGTATTTCAGTTAATCTGCCTGTTCTGCTCCCCGCTCTGTCACTGGTATATCCTCTCACCCACCACATATCTGGCCTGTACCCCAGTTCTTGTATAAATAAATATAAATCTTAAAAAAATACTTATGCTAGTGATAAAAAAAAGATATATTCAGTGGCATAGTTCCCCACCTTGTGCCAAGAGTTGCATTAATTTGTCTCAGTAAGAAACATGTCTGAAACACAAGTCATTGCCTGATTAGGTTTATAATAACCCTCTACCATTCTCCAAAACTTTTCACCGCTTTTAACTCCCCATCTGTGGAATATAATGTGGACATGATCAGAATGTAGATACCAATATTGAAATTCCTGTAGGGAGATGATTTTGCTGGGTTGGAAGGAAAGAGCAGACCCAAGCTTCATAAATAAGGGATTCTTCTAGTTGCTCAAGATATGTATTCTAACTATATCATAAGGGACTTGGGAAATAGTCACATATAATATTTAAGATCCTTTTGACTATCATGAATAAAACTTAGCTCAGACACATTTCTACCAATTAAACCATGACTAGTATTGGGCTATGCTGGAATCCTACATGGCAGAAATTAATTCCCAGAAATTAATCTCTGCCAATATCCAAAAATCCTTCCTTATTTGAGGGTTTCTTTAGGAAAGAGTAGAATGAAGGTACTCACTTGTGTTACTATAGCATCTGTCTAAAAAGAGTTTAGCTAAGTTACTCTATGGTACTGCTGTCTGACATTCATTTTGTTTGGCCACACAACCCAACTCCCTTCATGCAGGTGCATGCCCTGGATAGCAACCAAACAGTCACGAGCAAATATAAAAGATCCTGATAGGATTTTTCCAATGAGCCTTGTAATCAAAGGTCTGCCCTCTCTCCCAGTACCTCCCCCTTATAAGCTTCTTTTATTTTGTGGGAACCTCGCAGGCAGCCGGGGAACCAACCGCAGAGGCTGCGGGCAGCCTCTCACCCCAGCGCTCAACCGCTGCTCCACCAGGGGAGGCCCCCCCTTAAAAGCTTCTTAAAGAAGACTCCCAGGAAACTTACTAAGGCCCTCCTCTTGATTTCAATTTAATTAGAATCCCCATACCCTAATCAAATTATGTACACCAGTACCAGCCGTTCTTTATCTGCATTCCGCCTTCACTTGCCCTGCATTCCGCCTTCACTTCAGGGCAAGAGTGCCTGGTACCTACTCCAGGACTTGTGAGCAATAAACACACGTGTCTCAATTTCTCTTGTGGTCTGTTGCTGAAACACTGATCACCATTGGCCACTTAGAAATTACTTGACCTCCTCATTGTCCAACATGCTCTGAGTCCTGATTTGAGACCTAATTAGAGACTGAGACTGATATCAGGCTCACCATACTTGGAATTCCAAGTTTATCATAGCTGGACTTTGGGTGGTTTAATTTTGTTGTTCTGTTTTCACAATTCAAGGTTAAGACCTAACTGGCTTTATAATTATATTATTTTTGAAAGAACTCTGTATTATAGAGATTCTGAGTATTTATTCATTCCCTGACCTTTTAACTTTTCATATCCTTATGCTCCATTTGCCATTACCTAGGCTCTGCCCACTAGGAGGACCCTCCAACCTTGCCACAATCATAGGGTCCAATTCTTTCCATTTCAGTTGCTGCCTTTTGCACTAGAAATCCTGGCCTAAGATGATTATCAGCAAAGTGTGAAAAAAATTCTAGTGCTTTTCTTAACAACTTATTTTTCATGATAAATATGAAGGCATTTGTGGGAAATGGAGTGAGGTTAGGTTTTATGAGAGCACTGGAAATTCAATCTAGCATTTTTGTCTCCCAGACTCTTTGAACCCTATCTTCCAAATTATGCCAAGATTCTTATGATCTTTTGTACTAGCCAAGTTGTTTCAGTCTAAATTAAATGACCTAAAATTGTTTAGATCTAAATGCAACAACCGCATTGGATACAAAACCTCTAGTAACTTCACCCATATAAAAAAAATTCAAACTGGTCCAAAACTCTGTTTCCTCATCTTTGGTTAAACATTTGAAATACCCATTTCGCTGACAGTTTAATTAATTTCTGCAATAATTTTTTACTGATTTTCTACTTTATCATTTAAACTAAGGTGAGATTTCTAAACTCTTGTTTACTCAGAAGCAAGGCATTACTGGACATGTGAGCTTTCTCTTTCACGGGAGCATGCCTTAATCAGCCCAGAAAGAAGCAACAGATTTTTCAGGTGGATTCATTAATCCAGGGTTCTCAAAGTCTTTAAAACTCTTAGATTTTATTGTTTCTGTTATCAAAATCTCACCTTTACCAGGCAAAGTTATCAATTTAAAGATAAAATAACTCAGCAACTGGAAAAAAAAATCCCAACAACCAAACCCCACTGAATTTCTAATTAGATTATCTCTTAACTCTGTACCCAGATATAAACGACAAATTACAAAATGCAGTTATAAAGTCTAACTAATTCTTTACTTCTACCACCAACTGCTCATGTGGTAGAACTTCAGCTGCCTCTGGCCTCATGTGCAAGGTGTAATTTGATTTGCCATTTGTGGGAGCTCTGCTCTCTGGAGAATTTAGACAAACTGAAACAACTGTAAACCTTTCCTTTAGAGTCATCTGGTTTTAAGTGTCAGCGGGAAAGGCCACAGGAAATCCTTAACTGGAGTCAACCAGTATTTCTGCACCCTGCACCTTGTACTTGCCATAGTACCAGTTGAAAAAAGCTTGCCCTTCTGCTACCCAACTCTTGAGATGCATCCATCTTCTTAGTGTTTGATGTGATCCATCATATTTAAGATGTTGAACCCTTGCTGAATGCAGCTGAAATTGCATTGGATGTTTACCTCTTTTTCAGAAAAGCAGAGGATGTTTACCTCTTTTTCCTCCTCATTTGTTGCTTTGGATTCCTGCTACTGTCCAAAATGTGCCCTGGCCTCCTAGCTCAAATTAGCACAGGCTCTATTGTTTTGGCAACTATCCCGTCTGTGGTTATGCCCCTCCATTTCAGCAAAGCTTTCAGGTATATCACTAAGTAATAATCCTTCCATCTCGTTTAGACCTCAGGCTCTCTCAAATGTACATTTCACTCCCAATTTGACTTAGTCAGTTTGAAGAGTTTCGCTCTAGCTTGCTTTCTTTTCTTACTCAACTTGGGTCCAGGATCACATGTCTCAACCACCTTTTAAGCAGCAGGATATAGTTCTTTTGATTCTCTCAGTCACAACTACCCAGCTGAGAACCTTAACCTGGGTCAACCCAAACATACCCACATTAGGTTCTAATAATATTTTTTTAAAAGATTTATTTTTATTTATTTATACATGCACTGGGTAGAGTCAGAAGCGCGGGAGGGTGAGAGAATTCACCAGAGCCAGAGCGGGGAGCAGAGCAGGCAGAAGGACCGAAGTACACTGCTGAGGGGAGCAGCGGGCGGCAGGAGAGGTCTGCGCGCCATGTGGGACCCTCCTCCGGTGGCCGGGGAGCAGCCGGGGATCAAACCGGCGCTGCAGAGGCCGCGGGCAGCTTCACAACCCAGCGTTCAACTGCTGCGCCACCGGGGAGGCCCTCTAATAATATTTTAAACCAGTGGTTCTAAAGAAACTTTTTGAGATGGGGACTCAAAATGGGAACTCCTGGAGTTCCCCAAAATCATTTCAAGGGGTCAAGAAGGTAAAAACCAATTTGATGATAATACTTGGATGTTCTTTGTCTTTTTAATTCTCACTTTCTCTTAGTAATGTACAGCGAACTTTTCCAGACTAAATACAGAAACAGATATGATAATCTATTGATACTGTATTGTTACAGATTAGACAGCTGCAAAAAAAGTGAAACAATTCCACTCTTATTCAACTTTTTGCTTTACGCGTACAGCTATTTTTCATAAAAATGGTATATGGGTTAAGGTGTTGTGGGTTTTTTAAATGTTAAGTGAATAAAATTTTAGTTATCAAAGGCTATGTGGCCAAAATACTAGACATAATACACAAAAGAAAAGTTCCTTGGGGGGCTTAATTGCTGTTAAGACTATAAAGTTATACTGAAAACAAAAAAAAAATTTAAAATCACTATGCTAAAACATGAGATCAGCAGTAGACATTTAGGGAGGGTCATGTGCTGGGCTGCCTCTAAATGAGATATCACACCCCATAGCAGAAAGTGTGGAGCACAGGATACAGTATATGATGAAGGTGTGCTGGAGTTTTGAAAGTCTTTGGAAATTAGGCGGTTGGTATGGATGAAATGTTTCAGGAAAAGTACTAAAAGGAGAGGCATTGGTGAGCTCATCAAGAGATATTTCAATGACCCTGCGAGTAAGGGGTTGGCAGAAGACACATGTAAATGAATTTGGATAAGCTGGAGATGAAACATTTGAGAGAACAACTCTCAAGGAATTTAGTTAAGCAGGAAGAGGACAGAGAACAGAATGGATATTTCATAACATGGGATATGTAGATATTTTGCAAGGTAGCTTCATAGTCTATTTACAATTATCTACATGTGTCTGTTTTGTATAATTACAAGTGCCTTGAGTTAAGTGGTCTATTTAGCACCACACTCCATCCTCAGCACCTGCTATATATTCAACAAATCACAGAACAGTGATAAATATTAATTTCATCTTTTACTGTTAATATAAAACAAACTTACAGTTCTTAATAAGCTATGGAAATAAAAAGTTGGCTATCATCCCATTTGAAAAGAGCCTTGAAAATGCTTGTTTATAAAGTCATGGAAGCTAACTCGTATCACATAGCCAAGAGAATACAGTATAAAAATTTTGAAAAAAAAATACACACTGTTTTTAGTCCTTTTTTTAGTTCTTTTTTTAAAGATTTATTTATGCATACAAGAGCTGGGGTACAGGCCAGAGATGCGGGGGGTGAGAGGATACACCAGAGACAGAGTGGGGAACAGAACAGGCAGACTGACTGAAATACACTGCTGAGTGGAGTAGCAGGCAAAAGAGGAAAAGTCTGGGGCACCATGTGGGTTGCTCCCTGGCCAGCCGGGGATTGAACTCATGCTACAGAGGCTGCAGATTGCTTCATAGTGCTGTGCTTAATCCTGTGTGCCACCAGGGAGGCCCCGTTTTTAGTCCTTATAAAAATATATGTTCCTGGATTCTCCCCAAAGAGAGGTACATATTAATCCCGACTATTTCAAACCAATGAGAGCAGTGAAAGCAGAAGAGTCACCAGGTTCTCAGAATTGACTTTTGACTGATGTAAAGATATACTCAATTCAACTGTCTGTATCTAGAAAATGGAACTCTGAAATCTTAAATACACATTATAGCTATTAACAGTGATCTTTAAAGGTCTACAAATTTTTAGTGAAGTGAAATCATTATAGAAAATCATGTGTTCAGAAGAAAAATAAAATGAGCCTAATTAAAATGGGTAGTGATTTGAATTTATATGTCCAATTCATCGTTCTTCAATTATTTTCATGAGAGTAGACTAACATCTGTGTATAAAAAAATTACATTACAAACACAAGACACACAGAAGCCCCCAAAGACTCAAAAATAAAATGAAATTATGCACAACAGAGAAATCAGCAGCATGCTAATGACCATTTGTTTTATTCATTTGTGAGATGGATAAATGGTGAAGTGAATTATTCTTCACCATAATTTTTCATTAAGCAAACATTTTTCTTCTAAACTAGCAGCTTGTTTTAAACAGAGCAGAGTCAATGACAGGCTCTCAAAACATATTAGATGCTATCTAGCTCTGACTGCTACCAAACACTAAGGAATAGTGAACTTTCAACCTTTCTGGATGTGGGTGGAAATTAGAGTTAAGGGTGACTTATCCTGTTTCCAATGGTCTTCTATCATATTTGTCATTCTCTACCTTCTTTGTATGGTAGAGAATTTTCTGGGCGGGGGACAGGGGTGTTAGCACATGTATACATTATTATTTCTTCCCCAGTGTGAAAATCAGAGGTAAAACAGTCTCAGCCTCCTTTGCAGACAGGGTGAAGGTACGTGACCAGACACACCTGCTGGTCCAAAATGAGTAATGGGAACTCCATGCAGAAGGTGGGGGCAAGAACTGCTTCAGTTTTCCAGTGATTACCAAGGAGGGTTGCAGATGCATAATCAATGCCGACAGTAGAGAAGTCACATTGAATTTCTGGTATTTGGCATCCAACAGAGGCAGTGGGCACAGTTTCCTCAACAGTTCAGTTCTGTGTATCATGTTTTGGGGTATTACTACTAGAAGCTTAGCAATGCCAAATACCACAAAAACAAGCAAGCTTATTTTGATTCTTTTTCCCCAAGTATCCCAGTGAATCTATTAACTATCCCATATTCTTAATTACATAGCTTTGTAATTGAACTAGCCAGAACAGATTCACTGTTTATAACAAAGTATTTTAGTGCACCACTGTAGCTCAGAAATTGTAAGAAAAATAATCAAGCTCTAAATGCTTCTTTAAGCTAAGGGAATCTTTACTGAAAGAACTTATATGAAGACAATATACTATATGTTTATATTCTAAAAGGATAATGAAACTGTGCTGCAAAGTGTAAGGAAAAAGCGCATGACCATTAGAGCTTAGGGTTTAATCGTGGCACCACCATTACTAAGTACAGATAAGTAATTTAACCTCTTTGATTCTCAACTGCACCACTTATGATAGATACATAATGACTGTTAGGATTAAATGGGATAATATTTATAGAGTATTAGTTCAATGCTTTATACTTCAAACTGACAAAGATCTTTAATTCAGCTATTGCTGGTGCCACATTATTCTGGTGAATTTTTAGTTATAGAGACTCTAATCCACTCCAGCTACTTTAAACAGAAAGGGGAATTATTTTTAGAGTATTAAATCACGTCCAGAATATTTGGGAGGGCTGAATAAATGAAGTCTAGGTTAAAATTCCAGAAAAGTCCCAAGTCACCCCTGGGGTATGCTAACAAAGAAGCTGCTATCCTAGATCTGAACCCGTGAAGTGTAAAAACAGGAAGCTTCCTAATAACTAGGACGCGTTTATTAAAACTTTTAGATCTATCACCTGTTATGCTCTGGAAGCTACCTGACGAATCAGGAAATCATTATTTGATTTCTATCAACTAAAACTATGCTTAGTTTGGTCTATTCCTGAACTTTATATAGAAAGAACCATAAAGTGTACACATAGCAGGTCCTTGAATAACACTGCTTTGTTCATCATTTCATTATAATGATGAGGGAAAAAAAAAAATCAATTGGTGGCCAGTGCCATTGTCTGTGTGAAGTTGCATGTTCTCTTCCCATCAGTGTAGCTTCTCTCCAGGGACTAGTTTTCTATGACATCACAAACATGCGCACGTTAAATTGAAAGGTGTTATCAATTGCCCTTATATCAACTAGCCTATGGGTCAAATTGGTTTTGTTAGTCTTCTAAAGTCACAGTGTCCAAGAACCTATCTCTGATGTTAAGTGAGGACCTACTATACTACTGTCAGTCATTCACTTTAATGCTTGTGAAAATCCACTCATGCTGTTCCGTGCAGCAGGACGACCTTTCCATTGCTATACAGCAGGAATGTAGCAAGAGTAGGCAGACTAACGGGACCCAAAAGTACCAACATTCTAATCCCTAAAACCTGTGAATATGTTGCAATATACTGCTGGTCTCAAAATAGGGAGATTATCCTGGCTTGTCCAGATGGCCTCAAGAAAATAAAGGAGCTTAAACTAGAAAAGGTAAAGCAACATGTAAGAGATAACAGGACTAGGACTTGGCTGGCTTTACTAGCTTTGAAGATAGAGGAAGTGGACCAGAAGCCAAGAAATAAAATATGAAGATGTCATCTAGACAGTGGAAAGACAAGATTCTCCCTTAGAGCTTCCAGAAAAAAATGCAGCCCTCCCTCAGCCCAAGCATCCTGTGGGACTTGTGACCAATAAAACGACTTCTAACAGTGGTAATTTATGTTTTGTAGAAAATGAACACATAGGGCTTCTTAACTTCAACACCACTGACATTATTGACTAGATTCTTTGCCTCGGGAGGCAGGACATTTAGTAGTACCCCTGGATTCCATGCATTAACTGCCATAAGTTGTGACCACCAAAACTGTCTTACAGTCTTTGCCAAATATCCCCAGAGGCCCAAATCACTGCAAGCTGAGTACCAATGTTGCACAGTATTTTAACTTATAAATATGCCACAATTTATTCAGTCAATCTCTTATTTGAAGATGTCTACATGACAATTTTTACTAGCGAAGGTCCCATGATATCTGCGTATGTATTTTGATGAAAATATGTGCAGTTTACTGTTATAAATATACTGAAAAGTGGAGTTACTTGGTCACAGAATACACCTTTTGTACCAATTTGCAATTCTGCAGGCAATGAATTAAAGCTCCTCTTGCATTCCATTCTTGTTCATGTTTAGTGTTGCCTGTCCATTTTCATTTTAGTCATTCTAGTGAGAGTGTACAGAATCTTCCTGAGACACTCATTTGCATTTCCCTGATATCTGTTCAAATTTCACTTCTCGAAATGTGTATTCCCATCAAGACCATCTTGTTTATGAAGTGCAAGGTCAAGTTTTCAGCCTAGTCTCTTTTTGCATTATCTAAAGTTGTTATTTTAGTGGGGTTGAGATTAAGTATGGAATTGAGGTGAAACTCTCATGCCTCTTTGGTGGATATTTACTACAATTTTTGTATCCTTAACGCTATGAGACTCCCTAGAGTTCTATTCTCCTCTGCCCTGGCATTTCAATGTGTTTGCTCAGTCTCTACCACTGTGTAAATGCCTTGGGAAAAACAACTTCAAAGTGCAACAGAAGGCCTCAAGGGGTGGTGCAAGGGGTTAAGTCTCAGCACTATAAAGCTATAGGCAGCCACTGCAACACAACTTAGGTCCCCAGCCAGGGAGCTGACTCACATGGCACAGGCAGACCTCTCCTGTCTCACCTGCTGCTCCCCTCAACAGTGTATTTCAGTTCATATGCCTGTTTAGCACCCATTCTGTCTCTGGTGACTCTTCTCACCTGCCCCCCCCCCCTCATCTCTGACCTATACCTCAGCTCTGTACAAATAAAATCTTTAAAAAAAAGTGTAGTAAGTTCCCTTCTTTTCAGGATCTTGGTCATTTTTACAGTTGCCACATCTAATTTTTGCTCTTTGTACCCATGCACTTGCCAAATATTCTGCTGGATCTCTAATTTTTGTCAGTAGTTCCTTGTTTCCCCCCTCCTCCTGCCCTACACTCCACTACACAAGAATTTTTAAAAATATTAAGGGGAAAAACAGAACTCAACTTACCCACCCAGGTTTCCTTTTACTTTCTGATCTTGTTTTCCACATTTTGGTTGCCTCAGGGGCTCCCCAATGCTTTCAAAGACACACTGCATTTTTGGAGCAATTGTATAATTGGCAAAGTATTCCCAACAGGAGAAATGGCTGGCTGAATTTCTTCACAGAGGGAAGCAGAAGATCCTCAGTGGATTCCTGAGGCCAGAGATCTCACATTCATTCCTATCTGTCTCGAATTCCCTCCCCATCAATCATTATCACTGTTCCATACTATAATTTAACACCCCCACAATATTCAACTTGGTTTGATTTTTCAGCTATAGCAGCTCTTGTAGCCAGTGATAAGAGGTTCAGGAAAATCATAGAAGCTCTCTCAACCTCTGACTGTACCTTACACTGTGAACATATACCTATGAGGTTACTATTTTCTTTTTCTCTGGTACAGTTAGAGGCAGTGAACTTCCCATTACAGCCCACATGTGCAGTTGTCACTGTCACGCAAATGGTTTATTCTAATAGCTATTAAGTTCTAACAAAGATTCAGCCTCATTTTACATCAAGTGACCACAGAAAATTATTTTGCTAGGGTCTACCAGGGACCACCAGGTTCCAAGCATTTCATGTTCACTTCATCCTTTCAGGTAAGATAACCTACCCCAGATTCCCATTTCCTAG
The DNA here is from genome assembly GCF_014898055.3 of Talpa occidentalis. Taxonomy (NCBI): domain Eukaryota; kingdom Metazoa; phylum Chordata; class Mammalia; order Eulipotyphla; family Talpidae; genus Talpa; species Talpa occidentalis. The sequence continues at coordinate 76,430,716 of NW_023601322.1, read as the reverse complement.
AAGAGTTCTGTGACCTATGCAAACCCCAATTAGTGAGAAGTACATTATTTCAGAAATGGTATCAGATTTAATTTAAATGGAAAGCCTTTATCATTCTTCCAAAATGGTTAGGAGAACTGAAGAAAGACTGCAAGCTAAACAGTTCAAGGGGAAAATATCCAAGTAATATATTAGACTTGGGCCACTGAAAGGCCTGGTAGCTCTACTGTAATCAATGAGTTATAGAATCAGACGTCCCCCCTGCTTTCTGCATCTGCAAGACCATTCCATTGCTGCCTTGTCTGGAGTCATCTAAACAAGCCTTAAGCCCAGCCTTTACCTGTCTTACCCAGTTTTCAGTAGTGTAAGTTTCATATGAGTACATGTGATTGGCAAAATCTATCTTATTTCTGATTCCCTCTCTGTAAGAAATGAGGAAACTGCAGCATTAGGTTGCCAGCCCTCTTAGTGCAAGAAAACATTTGTGAAAAGAGCTGAAACAAATGACAGTCAGTCTGCAGCATCTACCAGTCCCTTGATGACCTATTTGCCAATCTATTCATTATTATTTTTGACATGACTTGATGAAAATGGCTTGCTTATAGACTCCCTGCACTTTATGTCATTAATAAAAAGGATTTTTATCCTCCAAACCTGCTTCTCTCCCTGTTCTCTATCTCCATGTTTGGGAGGCTTAGATTCTTTCCATTTTCTTTTTCTTTTTTTTTTTTTTTTAAAGATTTATTTATTTATACAAGCACTGGGTACAATTAGAAGCGCGGGAGGGTGACAGGATTCACCAGAGCCAGAGCGGGGAACAGAACAGGCAGAGTGACAAAATACACTGCTGAGGGGAGCAGTGGGAGCAACAGGAGAGGTCTGCGCGCCATGTGGGACCCTCGCTGGTGGCCAGGGGTCAAACCGGCGCTGCAGAGGCTGCGGGCAGCTTTGCAGCCCAGCACTCAACCGCTGCGCCACCAGGGGAGGCCCAGATTCTTTCAATTTTCAATCCATAATGCTATCCCAGTTGTATCTAAATCAGCACCTGATACTGGGGATTCCCTCATGCATTTTACCTTCTCCATTCTCCGTTAGTTAATTCAGTTTTCCTTTCTTCCTTACATTATTAAGTCTTCTATTATCTTTTCTTCCCTTAGTTTGCTTGCCACATACTTATCTCCAAACAGAATATTTCCTTCCCAATACTAACTGATCTTTCTCACTTTGCACTGCCCCTTGCAAATACGCACTCATCCCCAACCATGCACAACTACAAGCAATTGATCAAATTCATTTTTTCACTTCTTTTGCTTCCCATTCTCCTTTAAAACTCTAAGTGTTATTTATTCCAGAAAGCCTTTTCAAACTTCCTGCCGCTTCAGATGTGCATAATGCTACTATAAAACCAAACACACAGTTTCTTCATTAGGTATCATTTCTTTGTGTCTTTCCTCAGATCTCTGAAGGGAGAGGTCACAACTTTCTAAACTCTGGTTGCTTAAGTATAATATGACAGTTGGGAGTTTAGTACTCAGACACATTTGTGGGGGTGAAAAAAGGGTGATTACAATAGAAATCTTAGCAACCTTTTGCAAAGCTTGTAAATTACATTGTATTTTTGAATTGTAAAGTGGAACTTGATAGTAAATGTGGAAAACAGACTATGTTCTCAATAAATGTTTACAGTGATGAACAAACTTTACTAACTTTGAAAGGAAACTGTCCTATAAAATTCTCTGTTCAAGTTATGATTCAAGGGCCTTCCTGGTGGCGCGAGTGGTTAAGCACCGCACTATGAAGCAATCTGAAGCCTCTGCAGCACAAGTTCGCTCCCCAGCTGGCCAAGGAGCAACCCACATGGTGAGGCAGACCTCTCCTGTCTTGCCCGCTGCTCCCCTCAATCTGCCTGTTCTGTTCCCCTGCTCTGTCTCTGGTGAATCCTCTTACCCACCCACCCCCCACCCCGCATCTCTGGCCTGTACGCCAGCTCTTGTATGCATAAATAATCTTTAAAAAAAAAAGTTATGATTCAAGTACTTTCTAGGAAATTGTCAAAGATATAACCCTCAATTAAAGAAGCTTCCAATATGTACACACATTATGTGCAAAGGAAAAAAGAAATCTCTAACAAGCTATAGAGAATTAAATAACTGAAATATACTTAATAAGTATTAGCTTTTTTTTTTAGCATTGTAAGGTGAAATAAAAACGTTTACCTTTTCTGAATTATATTTTTAAAATGGAATTATATTCCTTTAATTTTTCCCCCAAGAATATCAAACCTAACTGATGACACACACATTCTGAAAATAATATTCCGATACAAAGGCCATAGCACAGACCAGGGATCAAAAGTCTGTGTTTTTCATAAAGAGTTAACAAACATCCAATTCTGTGAACCTGACTTGCAGCAAACCAGCTCTTAAGTTTCAAAAGACATGCATTTTCAAAATGTTCAACCAATACTAAAGATTTATCTCCAACTTGAAAACAAGAGTGAAGCTAAGCTCTAATCAAGTTGTTTATCGAAGTGATTGAGCTGGAAACATCGATAAGACTGTAACTGTATTTCTTGAGAAAATGTTGATACAGCAACTAAAAGTTGGGAAATGCTGGATTAAACAAATCTGAACAGGCTTTTGTCTTGTCCATTAGGTCTTCTCAAGGTCTTAATATAATAATTAAAATTTTGCTATTTCCCAAATTTACCTGATCACAAAATTGCAAACATTCTCCAAACAGGTACCTTTTTTTGCTTCTTTTTCACAAATGAGAAGTCTTATTTAAAGGAAAGCAATTCTGAGAGTTCAGTGAGGGAAATGCTAGCCTAACAAAAAGAACTGAGTTGCCAGGAAATCTTAACAGCTTTAGAAAGAAAATAAAAACCCACTAAATTGGAACTTGGCAAAAAAAAATTAAGATTTTATTATTTTTGCATAGAAGAACTGGAGTGTAGGCCAGAGGTGGGGTGGAGGTAGGGAATTCACCAAAGACAGAGTGGGGAGCAGAACAGGCAGATCTACTGAAATATGCTGCTGAGGGGAGCAATGGGCAAGACAGGAGAGGTCTGCTGCGTAACCAAATTCTTACAAAAGTTTACATATTTAAGGCAGTATTAAAAATAATCTCCCCTAATGAGTCCCTTCTATGCAAGGTTTGCAGAGGATAGCTGGTTTGCTGGAGGTTTTCTTACTTTTTTTTTTTTTTTGGCCTGACACAATCATAAGTAAATTTTCAATTAATAATATCATAATTAGAATTGTCTGGATCCTGTAGGGTTTATTTCTAGATTCAGTAGCTGACTCACAGGAATATCTTGAATGTAAACTAGTCACAGAACTATGCTCCTAATTCAGCAACCTCTGATAGATGTGCTAAATTCACTTTCAAGCTTCAAATTATATTACCAAATCTAGAAATGGGCCAACATATATTTAGGAACCAACCTCTGCTTATTGTAAGCATAGTCTATTTTTATAACATAAAACCCACTATTTTAAAAAAAGCACAATTCAGTAGTTGTTAATACATTTACCGTATTAAACAATCTTCACTATCATCTGATTACAAAAAATTTCCATCACCATCTCCCAAAATATCTTGTATATGGTAACAGTCACTCCAAATTTCCCTATTTGCTAACAACCACTAATTTACTTTCTTTATGTATTTCCCTATACTGTACATTTCATATGAATGAAATTACATGTGACCTTTTGTCTGACTTCATTCACTCAGCATGTTTTCTAGGCCCGTTCATGAACCAGTTTTTTCCTTATTGTTGAATAATATTCCATTTTATGAACACACCACATTTTATTTATCCATTAAGGGCACTGGGGTTAATTTTTCCCTTCGATTATGTGAATTACCCTGCCATGAACATTAGTGTACAGATTTTTGTGTAAACATATGTTGTCAGTCTTCTTGTATATGCACCTAAGAGTGGGATTGTTGGGTCACATAACTTATGTTTACTTCTTTGAGGAACTCTCAAAATACCTTCCAAAGAAAATAGCAACACTTGTATTCCAAACAGCAATGTAAAGTTCCAATTTCTCCATTTTCTCACCATTTGGTATTTCCCCCAAAATACAAAGAATAACTCAATAGTAAAAGGTTAAATAATCCAATGAAATCTGTACAATGTATAGAAATAATTCTCAAAATCAAATACACAGATGGTTACATAGCACAAGAAAGGGTGCTCAACATCCTTAGTCATCAGAGAAATGCAAATCAAAACCAGACGCTACCATGTCTACTTCTTTTGAACTTAAACAGAACACCACCCAGTAATTTTTTCCTTAATTTTTCTTAAGATTCATAGTTAGCTCCAGGAACCTAACTTCACCAAGTATTAAAGAAACATGGTAGTCTTTATCCTCTTGTTAGTCTCAGAATAGCTATTATTTTTAATCACAGATATTGATAGTCCTTTACCCATTTCACTATTAACTGTTTCTTCCTCTAAGCTTCTACTTCACATACATTTTATCAGTCTATATTGTTCCCGTGTGTTCCCAAAATATGTGATAACCTTTCCCCACCCAGAGGAAAGTAACTGTTCATTTTCAACAGAAACGGCATTTAATGACCTATTCTTTATGAACTATTTCCAGCCCCTCTTTACTATCACTTTCTGGTCTCCTACCATTTTATAATTTAAACTTTGATCCAAGAAAGCTTCATTCTCAAATGGGTCATTCTTCTTTTTAAAAGCCTGAATTTAAAAACTGTTAAGCTTAGTACAGTATTAAATAGAAAAAGAGGTAATACGGAGGAGTCTACGGTGTATCAGACAAGATCTTTAACATTTTTGTTGCTAAAGCGCATGTTAATCATAGGATAATCTCTGCAATTAGGTTTTTAAGAAGTGCTTCTAACATGTGCACAGTAAAACACATACTCATGTCTTTAATGAAACACTGGGAGAAGGACCTTTAGAATAGGAAGTAGTGACCTGCTTAGTTTTTTTCTGTCTATCCTCTCTCTGTAATGACAAAACCTCACAGGTCAAGTTTAGCTTCAAAAGAAAATGAGGGAGGTGGTGCAAGATGGCGCCTTGGAAGCTCCTGGGCTCACCTCATCCCACAAACACACCAAATCCACAGCTACCTGTGGAATATTCGTCTCCGCTGACTACCTGAGGAGGAGCTGAACAACTCCGTGAAAACAAGGAACAAAAGGACCCCAACAAAATGAGTACAAGTGGCAGACACGGTGCGCCAGGAAGCCCAGGCCGACCCGGAGAACCAGCCGGGAGGCGTCACACACAGGCTTCTCCCCGAGAGCTGAGGTGTCCAGGCCCCACATCAGCTCGCCAGCCCTGAGACCTGCACCAGAGGCCCCACATGAAAAAACAGACCAGCCTGGAAACCAACATGGGGAGCACCACCTGCAAGCTCAGGGAACCACTCCCCGGGGCACCCAGCGCAAAGCGCCTCAGACCTGCGGGAGACGCTGTGGACCCTGAAGCATCTGCCAAAGGCACAAGGGCCTGCAGGGACACTCCCTGGGGACAGAGGCACCGGCGGGTGCCCTTCCTGCGCTTTCCTTACCTTTCTGTAGCCTGGCTGGTGTGCGCCCAGCAGCAGCATCGCCTCGCCTCGCCGCATCTGCTTGCACCCCCGCCGGGCCCCCCCTTGAAGAGACAGGCCGTGTTGCACTGCGCAGGCGCCAGCACGTGCCGCCCAGGGCACCTCCAGGTGTTTGTGGTTCTTCTCAACCAGCCAGAAAGCAGGCTGGGGAGGGCGGGCTGGATAAGCAGCCAGGTGGAAGCGGACATAGGCACTTGACACGGAAAGGGAGGCAAGACCTCTAATTGCCCGGGGCTACCTCGCTTCACCACGTGTGTGAAGCTGTCTTCCCAACATGCCGCCCCTCCGGGACGGCTCTTTCAAGCTCCCGGCCTCCTCCTCACCCCCCCTATCCTTTTGCATTGTGCTCTGAGGGTCAGCAAGGGGTGTTTTCACCAGCAATGGAGGTGCCGCATTTGGTGGCTCTCTGGTTGCTGCATTGGAGGCAGGTGCCCCAGCAATAATACATCACACGCCAGGGGAAACACAGGTTAAGGTAACAATTCCAAAATCAGGAAGAACTTTCCCATTTTGATTTCCAGGACCCAAGCCACTGTTTCATTAAGTCCTACAGGCTGGGGGTAGGATCAGTCAGGGTATTTACTGGGACAGTCCTCTAGTCTAGACCCCCAGATGGTTTTCTGCTTTGATACTCCATTCTTCCTTCTATCAACCCTGCTGCCTGCAGATTATAGGGGAGATGGAACCTCCGTGCAATATCATGTTCTCTTGCCATATTTCATGACCTTTGAAATGTAACCTCCACCCTCCTATCACTGTCAAGCTGATGTCATGTACTCAGTTTCTTTAATCCTCTTATGGTGACAGCCTGGTTTGTGTGGCAACAAGGGGAAGTATAGGTTAGGTCAGGTGCAGTGTCCACATAAAACAGGGTATATTTAAAACCCTTGCTCAGAATGCAGGGACCAATATATTTGTTTTGCCAATCTCTCACCAGTGGGGAACTTTGGTGGATGGTCCAAGGTTTTTGGCAGTTGCTTGGATGTTTAGAAAACAGAACATGTTATTACTGTAGTAATTAAGCTAGTATATTTTTAGGGCAATCAACAATCCTTGACAATACATCCCACTAGACATAAACATGCCCAAATTATGTGCACCTGATCTGCTATATGTACTGGGGTTTAAAAGACAAAAGGGGGCCTCCCCTGGTGGCGCAGTGGTTGAGCGCTGGGCTGCGAGGCTACCCGCAGCCTCTGCAGCGCCAGTTCATTCCCCGGCCGCCAGCAAAGGTCCCACAAAAAAAAGACAAAAGGAATGTTAAATAATACAGTAATTAGTTATTACTCATGTGACATCATACATATTAAATGTGACATCATACATAGTAAAAGGGGGTAGTGGAGCAGTAAAAATGTACAGTTTTAAGATGAATTCAAATTAAAGTTGCTAACAATTTACAATATAGCATTATACACATATGATACTGTAGGGTAAGGTAAAAAGTATCAGGCTTTTCTGCCCTCCTGCCATTAGGATAGATGACGGAATCCTGTGGTCCTGAATGCATGCCTGATGGAGGACACCTGGAGTAGGGTGTGGGCATATGTAGATGGGATTCACTGGGCTGAGACTGTGCTTTTAGGGGCAGTGTCGCGGGGACGCCAGCAGACGCTGAGAGAAGCAGAGAAGCTGAGAGCAGAGAAGCAGGGAGAACGCTGGAGAACCCAGAAAGAGTGAAGACTTGCTGGGGACTGGGAGGCCTGCCAGCCTCCCAGCCCCCCAGCACCTCTATCTGCCCTATACCCAGTAAATCCCAAAAAAAGCCTGCAAAAGCCACTGAGGGCTCCAGGACTCTGACTCCTCCCTTACCCGGTGTAAAGTCAGGAAGACCACAGGGCAGGTTTTGTGATCCCATGCAGACCAGGTAAAGGAGGAGTCAGAGTCCTCAGTGATTTTTGCAGGTCTTTTATTGGGATTTAGCGGGTACACAACAGGCAAGGGTGCTGGGATGCTGGGGTGCTGGGAGGCCTGCCAGCCTCCCAGCCCCCAGCAAATCTTCACTCCATCTGGGCTCTCTGGCGTTCTCTCTTGTTCTCTTCTTCTTTCGGCTTCCGTTCGTTCTTGGCTTCTGCTGATGTCCCCATGACGCCGCCCTTAAAAGCACAATCTTAGCCCAGGTGAATCCCATCTACCTATGCCCACACCCTACTTCAGATGCCCGCCATCAGGCATGCATACAGGACCGCAGGGTTGCATCATCTATCCTGATGGCAGGAGGGCAGAAAAGCCTGACATTTTCCCTTACCCTACACCCCGTCTGCTGGGATCATAGAAAACCTGCCCTGGGGCCTATCCTTCCCTTAAAGATATTATATGTGAACCTTATGGTAATCACAAAGCAAAAACTTTTAGTAGACATCAAATGATAAAGACATATAAACATCTTGTATGTCAATGACATTTCTATTCAAAAATGAAAATATAGAAAGTACTTACACGAATCATTCCACGTGCATGTTAAATCATTTTCTTCCTAACAAAGTAAAATAAGATCATTTTCAAATGTACACTTTGATCATTTTTGCATCCTAATAAATACAGTATCATATATTTGCTTTAAAAGGGGTTATTAAAAGTGAGAAATACATCTTTGCATGACATTTTCAGATTTATAAAAATGCTTTACTTCCCAGTTTAGAAGAATATGCTGAAGCATACACAGAGATGTTTGAGAATAAATTATGAGAAATCATATCGGCAATACTTATTTTAGAAGCATATTTCTCTTGCTGGAATTTTGATGAATGTCTTCAATGTATATTTATGCATATTAAAAACATTTGAATTCATCCTTGACTACAGTACTGCTTCTCAAATATTGAGCTTTGGAGCAGACCTAAGAGGTTTCATTAAAGGTGATTGTGTCTTGTTTTGGTTTATTTCTGGGATTACAATTGCCCCTATTCCACATCCTAGGTGGAAGAAAATCAAGAAAACTATAGCTCCTTACTTGCAAATACTAATAACACAAGGGAGGTTGAAATGTATTTTTCTCTCCTTCCACCTTATTTTCTTCAACTGTCATCTACATTACATAACTTGTTCTGCTTCAGGGTTAAGAACATTTTCATTTCCCCCTGAGCATCATTTCAGAAGGTAGAACCTAAACCTCAGAAACCAAGGTGTCCCAGGAGAGGTAGCTTTTTGTTTATAATCCATTCTCAACACACCAAACTATCAATTTCAGTGAGAAATATTCAAGACTAGTATCCATGGCTTGAATATTGAAAGGACTTTTAAAGAGAAGTTGATTTATTTCATTAATAAGATGCTACAATTTCCTCTTATATATTCTATCTCAACATGTGGTCCTCTATTAAGTATGCTGCCTTTTGATGATTTACATTTGAAAGGGTATGCAAAGTATTTTTGCAGATATTTTTCATCTCCCCTCACCGCTAACAGATTAGGAAAATGAAATGTGTTTTCTCTATTACTGATTTTTATCATTTTCCTGTGGCAAATGCAGGTTCTTATCTCTTGACTCTTAACACACATATCAGCATGTTCCTGTTTCATTTGCTATCTCATTAAACAGAGAGCTAAAAATGGGTGATAAAATGTGCAGTGGGCTCAAAGGACTGTCCCGAAAACCCTGTTACTCCTCCTGAGCACATTGCACAAGTGTGACACCAATTCTCTGTGTCAACATCGAACCTGATGGTTGCCTGGATCTTAGGACCACAGGCATAACTCTTATCCTTCCATCTTTCTAAGGGTCATCTGCAATAACCAGACCCAATGTTCGATCCCTGGCTTTGCCTTTCGCCTTTCTCCATAGCACTCATCACCCTTTGACATAGTATAAATTTTAATGTTTGTCTTTTTTTCTATCTATTTCACCTTAAACTCTAAGGCACAGAAAGCAAGAGCTAAGAACATAGCCTGGTAAATAGAGGTGATTAAATTTTTGTTTTCTATGTAAATTGTATCTAAGTGCCCAGGACATAGGTGACAAATTTTCCCAGAAATAACTGACTGAGATACTGATTGACTGAAGAATAAATAAACTTAGACCATACAGCCAGAGAATTAAAGAGTTGAGTAGAAACTTAGACTTGAACCTTCTAGCTTCAACCTTCTAGCTTCAAGGATAAGGGGGATGACACCCAGGTTGTAATGACTTAAGAGTGAGAACTAGTGACTCTCATATAAGTGAGAAACAAGGTTTAGATGATGCTCCAGCTTTCTGATCTCTGATCTGGCGTCCTGCCACATCTTTAGATTAATTTTAGAAAAAAAAAAAAACTAAAGAAGTACATTTCATATTACTCTGACTTTTCCTTTATATACAAATATTTATGAGAATATTCGAATAAACCACCCTGCATCTCAGTTTCATGCCACAGTCATTGTTAGAGCTTAAGCATCGGTAGCTTCTGGCTTTAGGCTGCTTTATTGTGAAAGCCCCTGCAACTTGTCTCTCGGCTGTTCAATATTACTTCTCACTATATGAGCCACAAGTGATCTTTTTAATTCCACTAAGCTGCTGAAGCTAATAAAAGTAAGGTCTTTTTGCCTCTCCAGCTCTCCTCTTGATGCAGAAATATTTTTTCTATGTTCTTTTGCACTAAATCCTCTTGTTTCCTAATTATCCAGAGGATGGAAAATCAAAAGAAAAAAAAAAAGCATCTGTGTCCAGCTCCTACTGGAACAGGAGAAAATACTTTCCAAACGATTTCTATTTTTAAAATAGATTTAATAAGTAGAAAATCTCCTTAACTTCAACCTTTGTATATTATTTGCCCTTTAAAAGTCAGTGAAAACAATCTTCATGCTTGGAATAGGCAAAAGAGAAATTCTGGGCTTTTGCTGTAATATTGTTGGTAGGGATGGTTCATTTGTTCATTTTTAATCATTATATACTTCATAGCAGAATAGAGTATCTTTTTAAAGCCATAAATAACTAATAGTTTTAACTTGAGAGGGTATAAAGATATTTGGTTTTATTTTCCCAGTTAGAGATAAACAGAAGTAAAAGTGCTTTTTCTAGGGTCACATAGCAAGAAAGTGGCAGAATTGAGCTTTTATTTCAGGTCAGCCTGATTCAATATCTAAGCATGTTTGACTATGCTATGGCCATTAAGGAGAGTTGTCATTCCCCTGATGAGTAATACATGTTATTCCTAAGCTAGTATTCTTAATGAAACTACACATTTTAAAATGATTTTTATTTATTTTGTTTGTTTCCATTTTTTTAATCATTGATTATTTTTTATTTCATCTACCAAACCACCTGGTCTTTATGTATTTTTAAATATTTAAATTGGATCCTAGAAACAAAGGTACTCAAGATTGAAAGTCTCCAGAGTCATCAAATTCAAGATCAGTCTGGCAGCTTAAATGTCTTTCATAATACTGGATAACTAGCATCTGATTGCTTAATGGACAACTTAAGTTACAGGGAATTTAGTCTTTCCATTCAAAGTAGGAATTAGTATAATGCTAATTATTAGAGCAGCCATTTATTTTGATAAATGTTCTTTATCTTTAAGGCTTTGAGTTGTGGTCTTTAAAAGCAGAACAAAACATAGTACTCTAAAACCTTACTCTATTTGGAAAGGGGAAGGATGTCCAAAATTCAAGCGCAGGCCTGTATATTGCCAGGTTAATAAAATAACCTTGATGAGCTTGATCTACTTGTGGTCCAAATTCACTCTGGTCCCTGCCGAGCTTTGATGCCACCTGGTGGTCAATGCTATATGACAGATACTATGATGTGTGTGTAGGGAATTCAGTTGATTACGTTCTGGTAAAAAGATACATTCAAACAAACAGTGACGTTATATTGCAAATTGTGATCATTTCAAAAGGGAATAAGGAACAGTGATAAAGAGAGGATAGCACAGGGCCTCCCCGGTGGCGCAGCAGTTGAGCACTGGGTTGCGAAGCTGCCCGCAGCCTCTGCAGCGCCGGTTCAATCCCCGGCTGCTCCCCGGTCACCGGAGGGTCCCACATGGCGCGCAGACCTCTCCTGCCGCCCGCTGCTCCCCTCAGCAGTGTGCTTCGGTCCTTCTGCCTGCTCTGCTCCCCGCTCTGGCTCTGGTGAATTCTCTCACCCTCCCGCGCTTCTGACTGTACCCAGTGCTTGTTTAAATTAATTAAATAAATAAATAAATCTTAAAAAAAAAAAAAAGAGAGAGAGAGGATAGCACAAAAAAAACCTAATGGAGAGAAGTGAGGGAAAGCCTCTTTGAGGAAGTAACATTTAAAACTTGATTTGGGAGTCAGTCTTATCGCAGCTAAAGGAAAGGGAAATAGCAGATGCTGACATCATCAGGAAATAAAAACAATGTCTTAAAAACTGCAAGAAGCGCAATGACTCTGACAAATTGTTAGTAGGAAGACAATGAGATTGGAGAAGCAGCTAGATGCCTGGAATTTGAAGGGTTTTGAAGAATTTTTGAAGTTTTCAGACTGCAATAGGAAGCATTAAGTTCAGGATGATACTGGAATGACAAGAGTGAAAGCAAGGAGACATTATCAAAATATGGCAGTGGTTTGGGCAAGTGGTATACTGGTGTCTTGGTCCAGAGTGGTAACGATGGATAGAAATAGACACCCAGCTGATTTGCTGGGAATTTGCTCTCTTTTCTTTTTGTTTTCTGCTTTTTTTTTTTTTGAGATTTATTTATTAATACAAGGGCTGTGGTACAGGCCAAATGTGTGGGAGGGTAAGAGGTGTCACCAGAGCAGGGAGCAGAACAGGCAGACGGACTGAAATACACTCCTGAGGGGAGCAGCGGGCGAGACAGGAGAGGTCTGCTGCGCCATGTGTGTCTCTCCCTGGCCGGCCAGGAATTGAACCCATGCTGTGGAGGCTGCGGACAGCTTCACAGGACTGTGCTCAACCTGCTGAGCCACCGGGGAGGCCCTCGTTTTCTGCTTTTACACTTATAATGTGTTTCATGTACATCCCATGAATTTTTGAATGAGGTAATTAGAACTACCACTGGTTGAACTAAAATCAAAGATTTTTGTTTTATCTTCTCAGCTACAGATTGTATCAGGGCTAGCCCTCTAAGCAGCAACTGTACCCATTAAAAATCCTACCATTATTTGTGTTACCTTAGAAAATGAGAGGCAAGGGCCTCCCCAGAAACGCAGTGGATTGAGCGCAGTGGGTTGAGTGCAGCTGTCCGCAGCCTCCACAGCACAGGTTCAATTCCTGGCCGGCCAGGGAGAGTCCCACATGTGCGGCAGACCTCTCATCACGCCCGCTGCTCTCCTCAGCAGTGCTTTCGGTCTACCTGTTCTGCTCCCCACTCTGTCTCTGGTGAATCCTCTCACCCTCTGTGCCTCTGGCTTGCACCCCAGCTATTATATAAATAAAAAATAACTCTTAAAAAAAAAAGAAAATGAGAGGAAACATTGCAAATCTAACATCAAATTGGCCAGCTGACCTTCAAACAGATGCCAAAAAAGAGAATGGAAATGAGAGACAGGAAAGAAAGGTTTCTTCCTTTCTTATTCTATCAGGGTGTTTATCCAGGTTCCTCTCAGATGTGAATGAGAGACCCATATACAGTGGCAGGATAATTTAATAGGTAAGAACACAAGCTCTGATTCAAGACTGGCTGGTCTTTAGTTTGAGCTGTACCACTATTTGGACAAGTTACATAACCTTTTGGTGCCACAGTTATACCTCTGTAAAATGAAGATAAAAATAGAACCCATTTCATAGAGTTGTGGGGACAATGAAATGAATAATATAAGGAAAGTGTTTAGAAGAGTGTCTGGCACATGGACAGGTTAAAAAAATACTAGCATTTAAGTTTGAAAGGTCAATATATAGTTGCTTACTAAATACTTTGAAAATGAAATTGTCAGCAATAATCAGGTTATATATTTAGAGTGAGACTAAAAGTACAGTGTTTCAACTTTTTCTATTTGCTACCTGGAGATGAGTCATATATTGGAAATACTTTCTCACCAACTTACACCCAAAAATTCCAAGATCAGCAAAAGGATGAAATGAAGAAGAGGGAAAATGAAAGCAGCATCTGCGGTTTCCACGTATCTTCCTTTTCCTATTAAGAACTTTAAGAGAGAGGCTCTTGGATTTTCACTATTTCTCCAAAGATGGAAGTCTATTAGAAGAACTTCTTCACTTAAGAGCCTCTTAACACCTTTAATTAGTGCATTACACATGTGGAAAGAAATAAATTTTTAAAAAAGCTCTCAAGACATGCCATGGATTCTGCAGTGACTAACCTTGAACATAAATAAGGACATAAATCCTTCACTGCATTTTCTCTTAAAGGATTTTAGGAGATGCTAAAAAATAGTTTTGTCTGGATAACTGAGTTGGCTTGTAAACAACAGTCTGCAAGAGTAATATTTCCCAAGATGGCACTCTAATTTTTTTTATACCATCAGACCACTTTGGCAACAGCCAAAACATTCAAGAATAACAGTTAATGACTTAGCAAGATGTGTCTTAGCAACTGTCTGGCCAAACCACCAAACCCTACAGAAAGGGAGAATGAGCTCAGGAGGTAGAAAAAAATTCCATCATGCATGATGTATGCTAGGAATATTATAATGACTCAATAGCATGGTCTTTATTTCCTATTGGGTTTAAAATGCTTTCTTCTTGAAGCCAGTTCCTCTCAGATAACAACTGTACCTTCCTAAGTCATCTCCTGATGTCCCCAAAGTATTAAAGTGTGTTTGTTCCAGCAGGGTCTGATCCATTCCCAGGGCACGCTCACAGGGTGATTCTAGCTTCCTATTACAGAGAAACAGCATGCATTAATCAAATGTTGTTTTATCTAATGAGTAATTGTACTAAGGTTTGCTTATTAAGTACTGAATTTTAGGGCCTCCCTGGTGGCGCAAGGGGTTAAGATGCAACCGATAAAGCTGCCTGCAGCCATTGCAGCACAAGTTAGATGCCTGGCCGGGGGGCTACCCACATGGCACAGCAGACCTCTCCTGTCTCACCAGCTGCTCCCCTCGGCAGTGTATTTCAGTCAATCTGCCTGTTCTGTTCCCAACTCTGTCTCTAGTGAATCCTCTCACCCCTTCCACACCTCTGGCCTGTCCCCCAGTTCTTGCATGCATAAATAAATAAATTTTTTTTAAAAAAATCTGAATTTTAAAACAAATTACCATTTGAAGACATTTCTTTAAAAAAAAAAAAACCTACTTTACCCTTATATCAGTATATTTTATTAGTATACCTTCATATTAACAAGGAACATGTCTCCCTCATTTTTTCCCACCCAGAAGAGTATACATTTCAGGGTTCTTTACCAAAGGAGATCTCTCTCTCTCACTCAGAAGCAGATGAGATTTCTCTGACTGGAAAATTTGAGAGCTTGTCGTGGTCAATTTCTATTTTTCTCTGTAATCTCAGTCTTCGGGTTCTCTTGCTCTTCTCTCCTCCTCCTCCTCTCTCGTTTCTCTTTCCCCTCACCCCACAAGTTGTATGCTGGCAGCAAGATGCATTCTCAGCTATACCTTCCTCTATAAGAGCTTGTCTTGCCTGTAGGTATTTTGCAATCTTATCTGCTTTCTGTCATGCAGTAACCTTATCAGATTTGGTTGTCTCAGGAGATTGGAGAGGATGAGTAAGAGCTATCTGGCAGTTTATTTTCCAGAAGAAAGTAAATTCAGTTCAGAGGTATATAAAGAAGGCTGTGAGAGCTGTTAATGCCAAAAAGTAGCTAATTGCTAGGGGGCTGCAAATGGGCTGCTGATATCCTCAGGGGTGCTAGAGTGAGACTGGAGGCAGTGCTCTGCCACATAAAGTACCTCCAGCATCTAAGCAAAATGGGGACATGGAAATTAAAAAGGCTGTGAAGCTGGTGGGGAACTGTTCCTTCCGATTTATGTACCAAGGGAGAAAATTATAGTGTCAGGTGAGTTAACTGTCAATTCAGTTGACATAAGACAGACAGGCAGAAGGCATCAGTGGTAGCACTTAAAGAGCTATTCAAATCCTGAAATCAGAGGTTAACTATTTCAAAGTCCAATCCGAGGACCTGGTTTTAAGACTAGCAGACTTACACAGATGGTTGAAATCACAGCCCTTGCAAGTTTTCTTTATGAATGTCAGGGCCCTGATGGAGAAGGAACGAGATCCTGAAATATGGATGAGCCTAGGTGCTTAAGACCTAGACTCTCAACTTTACCCTGAACCATCTAAGTCAGCAAAAGTGTCTTTTTCCTATAAATCACCCTGTCCTTGCTTGGAGACCATTTAAAGGCCTCGTGTGAGGAGTATGCTTCTAAACCACTACTAGATTCAGTTTCAATATGGCCTTCACCAGGGAAGAATTAACCCTGCTTTGAGAGGAAATGGATTATTCATCAACAACTCCGCAGGAATTGGCTAATGAATACTGGCAGAGACTGAAAGAGCATGCTGGGCACTGGATGAGGAAATCCCATGATTTAGTATTCGATGTCCTAGCAATGACACCTACAGTTATTCCTTGGCTGCTAATCTAGGTCCTTGCGGTTGGAAAAAATGCTAGAAAAACTGGAACTCTATGGATGAATATTGAGGAAAGACTCAGAAAGCAAGTCATGTCAGAAGGATTTATTACATAAGGCCAGAGAGTAGTTGCCTGTGTTCCCCTAAAGGTCCCAGAGGAAGATCCTCTTCTCTCTGGCCATTGGAATTTACTAGTGAAGAAAAACAAGTATTGCTAAGAAGCTCAGTGGTGGGTGAACTCTTTAGCAAGGGCCAAGAGTATGAAGTCCTCTTATGGATCTGGGTTCTGTGGAGAAGACAGGATTCCAGATAAACAAAGGTCAGGTAGAGCACTTAATTTGGATGTGATTATTCTAATGGGCATGGAGCCCTGACCTGTGAGGATCAACCAGGGGTCATACTTAAAGAATATGGTGATAACAGGGTCAAGCTAGATGGCCAATCAACAAGAGAATTGCTTAATGTTGATAATAAAAATGATCAAGAACACAGTCTTATGTCAATCATAGTCATGATCTCTTGCCAGCTTACAGATAAGAGCCTGTTCTCTGACCTGAAAGCCATAGATTAAAGAAAAATAATAGGTCCCCTTAAGAGTAGATACTGGGGCCTCCCCACTGGTGTAGCGGATTGAGTGTCGTGCTGTGAAGTGGTCCACAGCCTCTGCAGTGTGGGTTCGATCCCAACCGGCCAGGGAGAATCCCACATGGCGAGGCAGACCTCTCCTGTCTCGCCCGCTGCTCCCCTCAGTAGTGCTTTCAGTCCGTCTGCCTGTTCTGCTTCCCACTCTGTCTCTGGTGAATCCTCTCACCCTCCTGCGACTCTGACCTGTACCCCAGCTCTTATATAAATAAAAAAAAATCTTAAAAAAAAAGAGTAGATTCTGAAACCTTTGTGCAATATTTATGATGATTCTTCCCCAGCCTTCTCCTTAGGGATCCATAACTACATCCCCACGTAACATGAATTCACTGGGGAAAGTAGAATAGTCAGACCTTCGGGGGTAGTTTGACATGGGATCTGAGTTGACTCCAATATAGGGAACAAAAACTCCATCAACCATCATGGCTCCTCTATAAGAGTGATGAATAGTGTCTTGGCTCAACATTTGTTTCTCAGTGGGAACAGTATGTCATTTTCCTAGTCTCCAAGTACGTAAATTATATGGAAATACTTGGTTGCTGGCAAATATCTTCATGCTGGTTCCCTGGTCTGTGGAGTAAGGCCCGAGGTGAGGAAAGACCAAGTTCTTGATGTTGCTGACTTCACTAAGACAATAAATGAGAAGCAGTATGACATTCTATGTAGAAATGCAGGAATTAATACTACCCTCAAAAAAGTAAAAGGATACAATTTCCTTTTATCTCCCCATTTAACCTATAAAAGTGGGATGAATTATGGAAGGTGATGTGAACCCATTTATCAGGTAACGTGGAAGGCTGTCCTTTTTGAATGGGGTTCTTTGGGGGAGTTGAGATTGCATTATAAGCACTACTGCTACTGGAGCCATATGTCATGGCGGGTCCTATGGTGCTAGCATTTTTAGATTAGGACACTATATATGTCTTCTGCCAGCACCAAGAAAAGACTCAGCACAGACACTCTACAGTTCTGGAGCGAGATGATTTCATGTGCAACAGAAAAGTATTCATTATTTGCAAAGTAGCTGCTAGCATGCTTCTGACTCTAATAAAAGTTTGGTGTCTTTAGAACATCATTAATGACTTCAGAAATGCAAATTAAAACCACATTCAGATGCTGTCACATAGCTAAAATTAAAAACTGACTATACCTATTGTTAACAAGGAGAGAAACTATTGGAAACCCTCACAGGCTGCTGGTAGGAATGTAAAATGGTACAAGTTTTTTTTGGAAAATGGGTTGACAGTACCTTAAAATTTAAATATGTATCTACCATATAACCCAGCCATCCCTCCTGAACCACTTACCTAAGAGAAATAAAAGCAAACTCCCTTACGAAGACTTACACACAAATGTCTCAAACAGCTTTGTAGTAGCCAACACCTGGAAACAACATAAACAACATAAATGTCTATCAACAGGTAATTAGAAAAAAGCAAGAGTGGTAAATGGAATGCCATTAAGTCATAAAAAGAAATATGCAATTGGCACTTGCAACACATAGATGAGATTCAAAACAATCACAATGAGTGAAAGAAGCCAAAAAAAAAATTTACATACTTGTGTAGGAAATTTTATAAAATGCAAAGCATTCCATTGTAACAGAAAGCAGATCAGTAGTCAATTAAGAACAGAAAATAGGAGGGAAGGATGTTTTACAAGGGAGCACAGTGAAATTCTTGGGTAATATTTTCATGGATATTAACTTATGTCAAAATATATCATATTGTACACTGAATATATCAGTTTAAATAGTTATAAAGAATTTAAAAATGTATTGTTAGTTATACCTTAATGAAGGTGAAAAAATTCAAATTATACCTTGACAGAGATTTTAGGATATCCTAAATGACAGGAAGTGTACCCTATATTAATAGTATTATGATGATAAAATAGGAATGCGGATGAAATACTTACTAACTCAAAGACAGGACAAGACTTGATATACCTGACTATCTACTTTGCATTTACCGATGTTACAGGCAGGAATTTGGGGTTGTGATGCAGACTAACAATTAGGACAAGAAAGAAACTGCTGGACAGTCTCACTTATATGTGAAATATAGAGAAATATAATAAAGAGTCAGTCAAACCAAACCAATAATAAACTTTTAACATCTGACTACAAAATAAAGGCAGACAGATGGATGTGAGTGGGGGAGTAAAGGAGCTCAATGGAACATGGTGGTGGTTTACTGGAGCACTGGTGGTGGGCAGGGTGTGAAATATACATTTGTAGAGGTTTAAACCTACAACCTCCAAAGCAGATACAATATTGTAAACCTACTTTATCTCAATAAACATAATGTGGAAAATACCTCATATTTAAGAAAAAAAAGAATCAGGACAAAAAAAAAAAGAATGAATTATTTAAGGGTCAACTTGTGCCTGCCTACACACACAAACACACATACACACAGACTATATACACACATACAAACACACACACTATATGCAATGTATAGATAATGTATCATATATTATATGTAATATATAATATATAATGCAATGTATATAATACATATTACATGATATATATATATTGTATACATGTCTGTACACCTAGAAAGCTTCTGACCACTTCTGTCCTATTGCTTCTCCATGGAGTAAGTACAAACCTCATGGTTAGTAAGTGTATGGGCATGGTTTGCCTATTCTGCTCACTGAAGAAAAGAGCAAGATAAAAAACATGGCCCAGCAGAAGACAGTCTTATTCTGCCCAATGCCCTGTGTCAGTTAAGTTTAGATTCAGAGCCCAAAGGCTGCTTAGAGTATTTCTGCAGACTCAGAGGTTTAGTTCCATCATGAATGGGGAATAAATGCCTGATCAATTCTGTCTGGTACACATCTCTGCTAAAACTCATAACTATTTCCCTAGTAAGATGCAAGGCAAAAGTGAGACTTACTGTCTCTTTGGAGCTTCAAGTTGTCCAAGAAGATGGTAATGAAGTCATTTCTTGTATTAAAAGCACAGCAAACTTTAAAACTGAAGCTAACCGGCCTGAGAAGTGTTACTAAAAAGGAAGGACAAGGAAGAGGAGTAGATAAATCACCTTTGGGTACCATAGGGAGGAAATATGGCACATAAGAGTTTCAGTGATATTCTAATTAAGGCTGCCCACTGTGATACACAGTAAATTTAATTTTTATTATCCATATTCAGTCTTCTGTTCTTATTCTGCACTACCCTAGGAACTAGCTTGTGTGACTGAAGTGGAATGACATTTGGACTTGGTGCACCAAGGCAAAGATTTTGGAGGCATTCATATGTCAGTATAAGAGTTCTCATTTTAAAGTTGTATCAGGGCCTCCCTGGTGGCTAGGCAGTTGAGCGCTGGGTTGCGAAGCTGCCTGCAGCCTCTGCAGTGCCGGTTCGACCACCAGCTGCCAGGTGAGGGTCCCACAAGGCGCGCAGACCTCTCCTGCCGCCCTCTGCTCCCCTGAGCAGTGTACCTCGTCAGTCTGCCTGCTCTGCTCTCCCCTCTGACTCTGGTGAATTCTCTCAACCTCCCATGCCTCTGACTGTACCCAGTGCTTGTATAAACAAATAAATAAATATTTAAAAATAATAAAGTATCATACACCATTTTATGGATCGATCTTAATTTATTTTCTCTACTAGTATTGGACATTTATGCTAATTTCCGCCCTTTAAATTATAAATGTGGAAGTGAAAAAAATATGTTATAACGTTTCCTCTTTTTTCTTGTCACTTTTGCTAGATTGATATTTTTTCCTCTTTTATTGTCTTCCGATATCGTAAAAGAGTTAATACAGAATTCCATTTTTCTTTTTTTTTTTTTAAATATTTATTTATTTATTATTTGTACAAGCACTGGGTACAGTCAGAAGCGCGGGAGGGTGAGAGAATTCACCAGAGCCAGAGCGGGGAGCAGAGCAGGCAGAAGGACCGAAGCACACTGCTGAGGGGAGCAGCGGGCGGCAGGAGAGGTCTGCGCGCCATGCGGGACCCTCCTCCTGTGGCCGGGGAGCAGCCGGGGATCGAACTGGCGCTGCAAGAGGCTGCGGGCAGTTTCGCAACCCAGTGCTCAACTGCTGCACCACCAGGGAGACCCCCAGAATTCCATTTTTCTAACCATTAACTTCCTATTTTTAAATACTAAAATTTCATTCCTTGGTAACTGGGCTATTGGGTCCAGCAAACCTCCTCTCCCCGCCCCCCTGTGGTTTCTTGGCTGTGCAAGTCCCTTATATAAAATGGCATCATATTTGCATACATCTACACACAGTCATCAATATACTTTACATCATCTCTAAATTATTTATATACCTAATGCAATGTAAATGCTGTGTAAATAGTTGCTATACAGTATTGTTTAGGGAATAACAGGGAAGAACAAGTTTGTACAGTGAGTACCGACGCAACCATTGTAGGCCAGCTACACAGGATGTGTTTTCCATCCTCAGCTGGTTAAACCCAAAGATGTGGAACCCATGGATGTAAAGCTAATTGTATATTTCTCAATTAATGTAACAAGTTTAAATAATATCATCCCAAATAATTTATTCACCAAGCAGTAAAGAAAGTCCCGATTTGGAATCCAATCTCCATTGATTGTACAGTATGGGAGAGCAGTTGGGGACATGTGTCAGGTAACTGTTTCTAAGTGAAAAGCACCCATTCGTAGGTGGCAGTGGGAGCAGGCTGGGGAATGGCACACGGGTAAATGCAAGAATCAATGTCTCTCTCTCTCTGGGCTTCCCCTGGTGTCGCAGCGGTTGAGCGCTGGGCTGCGGGGCTGCCCGCAGCCTCTGCAGCACTACTGGTTTGTTCCCGGCGAGGGTCCCACCTGGCTCAATAGACCTCTCCTGCCATGCCCGCTGCTCCCCTCAGCAGTGTGTTTCATCAGTCTGCCCGTTCTGTTCCCTGCTCTGGCTCTGGTGAATTTTCTCGCCCTCCCGTGCTTCTGACTGTACCCAGTGCTTCTATAAATAAATAAATAAATCATTTAAAAAAAAAAAAAGAATCAATGTCTTAGACTGCCTCAGTTCTCCTGCTACTTCTTGTTGCCTACATTTTCATTTTGCATCCTGCTGCACTCAAATCTTGCTCTTATTTTTAGGTTCTGCTTAAAAACAAAACAAACTGATAGCTTGGATGCGGGGGGTTATCTTTGCAATTTTAGAGTTTTAAAATCTTCTGGATTGTGAGATCAATTTGTTCCTGTCTGCTTTAGGTCTATCAGCGATTACCCATTTTTCTAGTCTTTCTGTTTCAACAATTTGTTTTGGAGGGCAGCTAACAAATGAGACTTGATATTTAATCTGTAATTTCAGCTGCACTTATAAGGAAGGCAAAGTTGTCACATAAGTAGCTATTGGAATCTCTATGATAAATCCAAAGGAAATAATTTATTGAGTAAATGAGAAAGCGATAAATAATGGGGGGGGTCATTTATATTTCCCTTGAAAAATGAGGTTGATATTTAAATTTCCCAAAAGTTTCTGGAGGTAGTATATCATAACTTAAATTTAACATCATATAACTCATAGCAGTGACTCTGCTTAATGCAAAAACAGCTTACAAATATATGTTCACAGCAACACTATTTACAGTTGACAAATTACGGAAACAACCTAAGTGCCCAAGGAGAGATGAGTGGACTATGATATGGTATAGATACAGGATGGAATACTATTTAGCTATATAGGAAAAAAAAAAAAAGATGAAGACTTGCCATTTGTGACAACATGGGTGGGGATAAGGCTAAGTGAAATAAGTCAGAGATAAAAAGGCAAACACTGGATGGTTTCACTAATATATAGACTAAAGAGAATCAAAACAAATGGTCATTAAAAGCCAAACCAATAGCAAACCACAGAAATGTGCCTATAGAATTATGGCTACCACAAGGGGAGTGGGAAGGGGTGCAATGGTCTATGGTGAAGGACTATGGGTGCCTTGCTAGTACATGTGGTGTGGCAAAATACACTTGAAAGGGGGTGACTGTACACCTATGAATAATACAATGTTTCTAAAAAAAATATTAGTGGGATGGGGCCTCCCTGGTGGTGCAGGGGGTGAGTGCAGCACTGCTAGGGAGACACCCACATGACATGGCAGACCTCTCCTGTCGCGCCTGCTGCTTCCTCACCAGTGTATTTTGATCGTCTGCCTGCTCTGTTCCCCGCTCTGTCTCTGGTGAATTCTCTCACCCTCCCGC
The DNA here is from genome assembly GCF_014898055.3 of Talpa occidentalis. Classification (NCBI taxonomy): domain Eukaryota; kingdom Metazoa; phylum Chordata; class Mammalia; order Eulipotyphla; family Talpidae; genus Talpa; species Talpa occidentalis. The sequence goes on along the minus strand of NW_023601322.1, from coordinate 76,407,863 downwards.
ACATCTGGCCTATCCCCTGGTTCTTGTATGCATGAATAAATAAATCTTTAAAAAAAATTAGGGGATTTTATTTTAAAATGATTTCTGCTCCAAGAGTAATTCAAGGGAAAGTTTTTTTTTTTTTAAATATTATTTATTTTTATGCAAGAGCTGGGGTACAGACCAGCGGCACAGGAGGGTGAGACAATTCACCAGAGACAGAACAGGGAGCAGAACAGGGAGATGACCAAAATACACTGCTGAAGGGAGCAGCGGGCACGAGAGGAGAGGTCTGCCATGCCATGTGGGAATCTCCCTGACTGGCTGGTAATCGAAGCTGGTGCAGCAGAGGCTGCGGACAGTTCCACAGCAACGCGCTCAACCAACTGTGCCACCGGGAGGCCCAGAAGATGTTAATTCTTGTGACTTCTTGATCAATTTTACTCTCCAAGTCAGTTGCTTTTCCTTTTATTTAGAATATAAACATTCCAATTCTCTCAAACATGAATCTGCTTTCACTTAGTATCTTTTTGTTTCTACTTTGGTATGATTCACTTACTCCTCACTCTCTTTGCATTGTTGCACTAGAGACTGGTGGTGAACACGGTGTATACTTGGTATGTTTTTACCCAGCATTTCACCACCCATTGCTCCTCATCATTAATTGAAAGAGAAAATAAAAGCTAACAGGAATCAGAGTTGATGTTGCACATCAAGTTAATGATGTGGAGGAAATATGAAGATTTGGGAGATGAAGGAAGATGCACCCCATAGGTTACAGAAATAACTTCTCTGAATTGAACAACTTCCTGCTACTCTTAGATGCAAAATCTTAAAATATCTAGGGCTGTGTATTAAATCACAAAGTAAATAGAAATTTAGAAAAATTAGTAGAAACAAGTTCCTTTTGTGACAGAAGGAAGAGAATCAGGGGTTTAAAGGAAAACTATTGTTGTGAATATTAAAGAGAATTTAGAAAGATCAAAGGAAGAGAAAAAAAAATGTCTTGAAAGGGTTACTAAAGGGCCTCCTCAGTGGTGCAGCAGGTTGAGCACAGTCCTCTGAAGCTGTCCGCAGCCTCTGCAATGCATGTTCGATTCCCTGCTGGCCAAGGAGATACCCACATGGCACAGCTGACCTCTTCTGTGTTGCCCGCTGCTCCCCTCAGCAGTGTTTTTGGTCCATCTGCCTGTTCTGCTCCCCTGTCTCTGGTGAATTCTCTCATCCTCCTGCGCCTCTGGTCTGTACCCCAGTTCTTGTATCAATAAAATAAATCTTAAAAAAAAAAGAAAGGTAACTAAGGTGTGATATAAAAGTAATTTCTTGAGCGCTATAAAATTATATCATCAAGAGATCTAAGCCTAGCTATAACCACCTATGCATTTAAACCTAGAGAAAGCCAACTCTGTTGATGTAACAATTTAAATTTGCTTTTTAAAGCAACTTACATTTTAGCACAACATTTCAACTGTAGGAAAAACAGCCTCACTGAATACTATTTTTATGAGCTTATAAGGAGATTTTGGGTTAGTTCCCAGGTTCCTATGTGAAAGAAGAAGCAACTTGGGGAGAGGGAAGTGGAGGGCCATTCGGTTTTGCATTGAGGATAAAGAAAATGGTTAGGGCCTCCCTCGTGGTGCAGGCAGTTGAGCACAGCACTGTGAGGCTGTCCGTAACCTCTGCAGTGCTGGTTAGATCCCCGCCGGCTTCGGAGCAACCCACATAGCACAGCAAACCTCTCCTGTCTTGCCTGCTGCTCCCCTCAGCAGTGTATTTCACCAGTCTGCCTATTCGGTTCCCCACTCTGTCTCTGATGAATCCTCTCACCCTTTCACACATCTGGCCTATACTCCGGTTCTTGCATAAATAATTTTTTTTTTAAAAAAAGAAAATGGTTAGTGTGACTAAAGGAAAACGTTCAAAAGTCAGATAGCAATAATGAGAATTTACCAAATTATTTTTTAACATTTTGATTTAAATACTTTGCTCCATGTCGCCTATATAATTTTCAGCAAATTCTTAATTTTTCACTAATGCTTTGTGTAAGTGGACTGTTTTTATGGGGTATTTAAAGATTTATTTGAAATGCAAACTATAACGAAAATCAAAATGCCTAGAAAGTCAAAATCACGCACCTTCAGCCAATTTGACTTCTGAAATTTAGAAAAATCCTAAAAATTTTTTTCATTTAGGAAATGACAGAAACTACTTACCTCTATCTATTATGTTACTTTTATTCATTCAATGTCAAGTTAATGACTTTCTGCCCTTCATGCATTACTGGTAGGCACAATCCAATAATTAAGTTTACTTAAAATGGGATAGTGAATAGCAATAATTTTCTTATATAATCAAATACTAAAATAACTTAATGGACATTAAGTATAATGAGTACTCAGAAGTATAGATTGCTCTAAAGAGAATAATGAGGAATGAACTCAAAAAGGAAATTAAATATGAACTGGATGTTAAAGATAGGTGAAATTTTGTTAAGTTCAGAATAGACTATAGATGATGGACAAGCGGAAGCTGGATACATCTGACTAATTATGTGGTGATGTGGGGAAAGTACACAGTACTTGAGGGAGTAGAGACACAGGTTCAGTGACAAGTGAAAATGAGCTTGAATAGTAGCAAAATAAGCGAAAAATCAGACAGCTTGATGCTGCAGTCACAGAACTACCCAGGCTCTCTAGGACTCTAATGTGAAAGTAAGGGGTTGATTAAGAAGCAGTTTCCTGAGAACTGTAATATGAGGTTAGGCTGGAGTGGAATGAGCCAAGAACTCTGAACCCACAAGTATTACAGTCTCATTTGCCAGCAGAAGCCACCTCTCTTCTCCATATTGATGAGTTGGTCTGCCTTGCTGAAATCTGGTAATGACTTTCTTTGAGGCAGCTGTGTGGGAATGGATTTTAAACAGGTTATATGGAAAAACAAGGATCATGGCATTCGTTGGGTCACTCCATACAACTTTCCTGGATTTCTCTGTATTTGTCAGCAAAGCCTCACAATTCTTTTTGAATGCATGTTGTCCTCTCCTGGGTCAGATTTTGTACTTTTTTCCTGGTGTATTAGTTTCTTATGAGTGTCATAACAAACTACCATAGATTTAGTGCTTAAAGGCCTACAGATATATTCTCTTAGAGTTCTGGAAATCAGAAGTACTAAAATGGTGAGAAAGGCTGCATTCCTTCTGAAAGTTCTAGGGAAGAGTCCACTTCCTTTCCTCTTCTAACTTCTAGAGGTCTCCTGCATGCCTTGGTTCATGTCCCCATCCTTTTTTTCTAAAGCCAGCAGCTTACCATCTTTCAAGTCTCTCTTTCTGAATCTGAGCCTCTTGACTCCCTATTATCGTTATAATAGGGAGTTCTCAGAGATATGAGTGATTACATCACTCTTGGGAGCTTATCTAGATTATCCAGGATCATCTCCCCATCCCAAGATCTTTAATTTAATCACATCTGTAAAGTCCCTTTAACCTGTAAAGATCAAAGGTCCTGAGTTTAGTGTTGTTATAGTAATTATTAAACAAAGAGATCATCAGACTGAGGTGGTTCTAATGCCTTGGCAGACTATGTAAGCAATCTGAAACCTAAGTCAGAGTCAGTTTCTGTAAATGTTCTCATATTTCACACAAAGAAATTTAAGAATATCCAATTTAAAAGAGTCAGCTGTATTTTGCCAAATAAGGCAATCACTTAAACTATATCCAATAAAATAATTTCCTTGCTTTGCCTTCCCAGCTGCTCTGTGAAAAGACCTTTCCCCCCTTAACTACTTTTGGTTTATCACTGCCTAATTCAAACCAATGTTTGCTCAAATAAACTTTTTTTTTAAATAATAAATTTTATTTTTATATTCCCCCATACAATTGCAAACATCCCATTCTGACCTCAATCCTTCCCCTCCCGCCCCCCACCCCCAAAAAGTGTCTCTGGTTCATAGTTTTTTGTTGATTTTGATTTTCACTTTCTTATAGTTATTCATTTTCCTGGTCCCTTATTTAAGTTTTCTAGATTCCTGCTATGAGTGAGACCATCCGGTATTTTTCTTTTTCTTTCTGGCTTATTTCGCTGAGCATGATCCCTTCCAGTGCCATCCATGTTGCTGCAAATTGCATGTGTTTATCTTTTTTGAATGCTGAGTAATATTCCATGGTATATATGTACCACATCTTCTTGATCCAGTCATCTATTTTTGGGCATTTGGGCTGTTTCCAAAGCTTAGCTATTGTAAATAGTGCTGCTATAAACATAGGGGTGCAGGTGTGCTCAAATAAACTCTTGAAAATGTTAATGTGCTTCAGTTTATCTTTTAACAGGATGTGGGCATCTTTGGGACCATTATTCAGCTTACTATATCTGAAACATACAGGAATTTTATGTTAGTTGTGATGCAAAGGCAACAAAAATTTGTAAGAGTAGGGTATGAAGAGAAAGGTATCCCAATGTAAAGTACTTGTTTCAGAGCAGCTGTGTCAATAATAGTGATGTAGCAACAGCAACAATTTCCAGAATTATGCGTGATATCAATAGCTTCCTGAATTTTGGATTATAGTGTCAGGTTATGACTTTTTTTAAACTCAAATTAAAAGTTAAAAAAGTTAAAACAGTGAGACTTTACCTCACTGTTCATCCAATAAGTTTGTAAGACCTAACCCTCCATACAATACTTTTGCTGGATGGGTTTCTATTCCTACAGTGAAATCTAACTGATATGACCATGAATCCCATAAACATACATCACCTAAGTCAGCTAAGAGAAATATTCTGACAGGTCTAAAGTTTAAAATATTATTTTAAAAATAAGTTACTTATTTTTTCTATGCCTCAGTTTCCTTGTCTGTGAGTGAGGAGTATAATATTCCCTACCACGGTTTTCTTTCTTACTTTTTAAAAAAAGTTAAATGAATAATATAGATAATATCTTTAGAAAATGTCTAAAACATAGTCTTATTATTATAAAGGACATTATATTCACAATAACAAGAAATATCTATCACCCCTAGATTTGGGAGAACAAAGGGAAAGGATTATAATTATTAAAAATAAGAGCTTTGAAGGAGGGAAGTTCAGGGAGCTAAAACTCATATCTCTGAGGAAGGCACCATATGACTGGCATGAAGGTCTCTGAAGATAGTATAAAGCTGATTCTAAAGAGCTGGAAATAATATAAAGTGGTTTCAAACATTGCTGCAGAAAGGGACCACAGTTTCCTTTGCTGAAACTATTTTTCAAAAGCATGATAAGTTGATGTTTATGGGAACAAAGAAAAAATACAAGGCAAACAGAATGGAACAAGTTTCATTTTCTTCCCACAGTTTTGAGTCTCTCTCTCCAGTGCCTGATATCAGCTGACTCAATAGGAAACTAGTACAAAGCAGCAATGTGATTTGTAGAATTTCAATCCTACTATGTGAAATGAATATAATGAATATGGAAGGATGGGTTTGGAGCTGAAAGAGAATAACTTAATAACTAGCAATTCTACTTTTGCCTACTCAGCATCCACATAAAACTTTAGACAAAAATTTGAAATTCCATTTTTCACCCAACACAAGGCCATTACTCATCAAAGAACTTATTCATCATAGGGACGTTTTTGTCCTTCTCTGAAATAGGAAGCAAAGTTCCAATAACCATTTAATCCATCTCTGTATTAATCCATGACAAATATTCTTCAAATTCATACATGGTTCCAACTGATTATTGTGTTATTTGAAGACAGCTCATATATAAATTTGTTAGTAAAGACTAAGAAGGAATGCATAGTTAGTGGATAGGGAGTATTCCCTCTAAGAGGGATGGTGAGTTGCTCCATATTATACTACTTATAAAGAAGAATGATAATGCTTGTTGGATTATTTTAAATATTGCAGGTGACATATACCATAACTTAGTATCTTCCCTGATTTTGGTTAATAAGTAAAATTACATTTTTGGATCTAATTGGTACATATGCTAATTTTATATTTATGAATGGGATATGCAGTATATGTTGTAGAATATATTTGTATTTGTTGTAGAATATATTTGTACAAATATATTTGTAGAATATATAATGTATTTTCTAGAATAAAAGATAAATTTTTAACATCTTTTGGCTGCTCTGTCTCTCACATATAAATATATTCACTCTCTTCGCTTTCGATTTTCATATGGTAAAATTTGTATTACAATTGACAGTATTTTCCATATCCCTCAACCTTTGCAATGTTTAAACACATTTAACCTGATGTTGTCATTGATTATAACAGTGCATATGTGACATTTCATTTCTTCTGAGTAAACAACTGTTGCCTTGTTCTAACCATAATGTAAATATATATGTATTTGAAATACATTAGTATCTTTTTATCCTTTCAAAAATTGATTTTATGTGACTCTTCTCCTTTTGCTCTTCCACAGGTATTATTTTTCTTCAGAACAGATTTTGATGTTACAGGAAGGATGCCAAGAGGAAGACGAGTCAATGTTTAGCATTTGAAGTTCAGAATGGGATTTTTGAGTTAGTAATATAAAAATGGGCTTGAAAGCCAGGCTTTCCTGAGAAAAGAATTGTGTTAACATATCTGGGGCCAAGCTTTGTTGATTGAATCATGGAATTTGATCACAAATCAAGAATAGAACAAAATTAAAATAAGATAGGGGCAGTCCTAATTGTAAGAGAGAAGGGAGAGCCTATTCTGATTGACCTTGGACTGGAGGAAGGAGAAAGCCACAGGCATCATGGAAATATTGGTCTATGCCCTGTGCCTTGTGTTCTCACTTTCCCCTTGCCAGGCTATGGTCCCGGGCATCCTGGAGGATGTACAGTAGACATGTTCTGATGGTCTCTATTTGAGCTCCAATAGACCACACACACAGGTTGACTTCCCTCCACTTGAATTACAGGGATGTTGGAGAGGTGAGTAAAAAGATCAAAGGCATCTTCCTGTGCTCTCCATTGTAAAGTCTGATACAAAGATCACATGAGACTAGGAAAATCATTGCCGTAAGCTTTGAGGATGGTAACATTTCCCTTAACTCTGATTTCAGTTTAAAGAGAAAAGTGAAAGGTAGAAAAAGGCTTGTAGGAAGCTTAACTTTGAAGTAAGAGAATATTAATGTAGTAGACATTTTTTAAATTGAAAGATACTGTTTAAAACAGAAGATAATAAGCTATTGTTAAAATTCTCCTCCAGTCCCAGTACTTGATGGATGGTTTAGAAAAGCCACAGAAAATAAAGGATTCTTGCATTCATTGGACATCTGTGTGGTGTATGTGTGAACTTAATACCACCATAATTATCTATTGATTTAAAAGAGCTCAGTGATAGTAGCTATGAATGTAATTATATGTAATCTAAGTCACAGGCATTTTAGAGACATAGAACAGCAAATAAAAAATGTAGGGATTAAACTGTTTAAATATTTCCTTAAATTATTTGGTAATGTTGGTATTATATAGTAAGAAATGACTAGTTACAATATATTCAAATAGGTTCACTCACTTATTTTGTACAGTTTGCATGCAATCTTCTATACTATTTTGCACACTTCCATTCCAAAGGATTCTTACTGAATTCACTTTAGAGAAAAAGTAATAAAGTTATCTTAAGGTTTGTAAAGGCCAATATTTACAGACTGTGTATGCATTTATAAGTTATCAATAATAAAAAAACTGTGCTGTATATCATTTATTCTATTTTTGCGTATCATATTTTCACCTAGTTTACACTTAAATTTTGATTGAGGACTAGAATTAACTAGCTGTATTTAAAAGGAAACAATGTTTTAATACAAATTACAATATTAATATAATTGCTATAAGATAATTTATTTTCCTTTTTAAGTATTATATAATTTGATTTTAAATGTGTTATCATTTTACTGTTACATACACTAAAAGACTTAGACCAGAACTCCATTCCATTGAATATCTGTTATAATGTGTCTGTAGAAATATCTGCTCTATGTGTATAAAATTCTCAGGAAACTGAAAACTTAATATTCAAGTTTTATATAATTCTGTTAACACTACTTTAAAAAAATATTCCAGAAAATTTATGACTAATGTAATGAAATAGCTAAGAAAAATTCTGCCAATTTAGAATATCTACTGGTTGGTGCTATCCATGGAGTTTTTGTTTTAGTGCCAGAATCAAAGATTCCATAAAAAAAAAAAAAATAGAATGTCTGGGCCACTAGTTGGCAACTTTTGATTCATGGATTTTGTGCTGCTGTTGTCATCAATTACAAGAATTTATGTGTTCACTTTTTTTTAATGTTTCTATTTTTCACCAAGAATTTCTTCACTTTTCTCTGAGTTCCATTTAATTCCAGTGCTGTATTTCCCCACCTTTGCTTTGCTTCATTTTTGTTTTAAATTTCTGAACTACCATTTGGTTGTTTTAAATGCACTTAATCTTTTTTTTTTATTTTTTATTTTTTTATTTTTTTTTTCACAGTAGAAACGTATTTTAATTGTGGCAAACTTCACATAACATACAGTTTACCATTTCAACCCTTTTTAAGTCTACAGAAAACATATTTCTTATAAAACAGTGTAAGGGGGATGTCCTGTTCTTTTTTTTTTTTTTTCAAATATTAAATTTTATTTTTATATTCCCCCATACAATTGCAAACGCCCCATTCTGACCCCAATCCTTCCCCTCCCGCCCCCCCCCCCAAAAAGTGTCTCTGGTTCATAGTTTTTGTTGATTTTGATTTTCACTTTCTTATATTCATTTTCCTGGTCCCTTATTTAAGTTTTCTAGATTCCTGCTATGAGTGAGACCATCCGGTATTTTTCTTTTTCTTTTTGGCTTATTTTGCTGAGCATGATCCCTTCCAGTGCCATCCATGTTGCTGCAAATTGCATGTGTTTATCTTTTTTGAATGCTGAGTAATATTCCATGGTATATATGTACCACATCTTCTTGATCCAGTCATCTATTTTTGGGCATTTGGGTTGTTTCCAAAGCTTAGCTATTGTAAACAGTGCTGCTATAAACATAGGAGTGCAGGTGCTCTTTGGAATTGATGTTTCTGTGTCCTTTGGGTAAATACCTAGGAGTGGAATTGCTGGATCATATGGAAGCTCTATGTTTAGTAGGTCCAGAAATCTCCACACAGCTCTCCATAGTGGTTGGACCAGTTTGCACTCCCACCAACAGTGCACAAGAGTTCCTTTTTCTCCACATCCTCGCCAACATTTGTTGTTGCTAGTTTTTTTAATATGTGCCATTCTCACTGGTGTGAGATGGTATCTCATGGTAGTTTTGATTTGCATTTCCCTGATTACAAGTGATGTTGAACATTTTTTCATATGTCTGTTGGCCATTTGCATTTCCTCTTCAGAGAAGTTTCTTTTTAGCTCTTCTGCCCATTTTTTGACTGGATTATTTTCTTTGTTGTTGCTGAGTCTCATCAGCTCTTTGCACATTTTTGTGATCAGTCCTTTATCATTAGTGTTGGGTGCAAAAATGTTCTCCCAGTTGGTGGGGTTTCTCTTTGTTTTTGTTATTGTCTCTTTTGCTGTGCAGAAGCTCTTTAATTTGATGTAGTCCCAGCTGTTTATCTTTCCAGAAATAAACCCACAGATTTATGGTCAACTAATCTTTGACAAAGGAGCAAAGACTATGCATTGGAGCAAAGAAAGTTTGTTCAATAGATGGTGCTGGGAAAACTGGGTAGCTACATGCAAAAGAATGAAGCTTGACCACTACCTCACACCATACACAAAAATCAACTCAAAATGGATTAAAGAACTAGACATAAGACCTGAAACCATAAAATACATAGAAGGAAATATAGGCGAAACACTACGGGATTTGCACATCAAAGACATCTTTACAGACACATCACCCAAAGCAGTGATAGTGAAGAGATAAATGCACTTAATCTTAACCAGTTAATTTTTTTCAGGTTGTATAATATTTAATGTGATAATAGTTTGCATTTATTGAGCACTTATAATGGGCCAGACATTGTGCTATTACACACACACACACACGCACACACAATCTCAATTATTCCTCCCCTCTTAAGAAGCCTGGTATTATTATTGTACCTTTATTACAGAGGAGGAAGCTGAGGCACAAAGGATTAAAATAACTTGTCCAAAGTCAGTCACAGTGTTGGAAAGTAAAAAAGGTGGGGACTATTTACATGTGGTCTAACTTCAAAGCCAGTTAATTTTTTAGTGAAAATTCTATAGGTTGCACCAGAAATTCATCATAAACTAGACTGTGAAACATGGCATAAAATGCCTCGTAACTGAAAAATCTAAGGGTGGCTTTCCAAAAATTACTGGATTCAGATACTTAAGTAACAACAATGTTTCTCTCTTGCCATCACTACAACTTCATTCTCCTCATTCCCAGACTTTCTGTGTGTGACTGGAAGGATGGTGGCCAGCACTTTTGAGAGGGCTGCTCATAAGGTCCTTGCAGTTGGAGATGTGCAGCAGTGAGAGCATCTTTCCTGCTTCCTCTGGCAACACTCCCCAGGAGGGTTATGATTAACCTTCTTAACATCACATGAGTGATGCTTAATTGTGGTCTGTACATTAAGAAAACTATGGACAACAAATAGCCTTACTTAAATAATAAAGACTTACTAGGATTACTGTAGTAGAGAGGTTAGATGATTATCCCAAAGAAGGATACTGGGTTGGCAAAAACTGAAATAAAAACAAGCCCATTAAATGAATATGTGTTAATATATATTGGCATTATACCTTGTGAATTATTAAATTTATACAAAACAAAAAGACATACGAACTTTTATAAATACACTGTGAGTTAGGTTTTATTTTAATTTTATCAGATAACAGAAACAAAGACCAATACAATTTTACCAAGTTCACATTACGTGTAAGTCATCAGACATCAGACATTTTAAAGATAAATTATGTATCCAATTGCACTGCTATTAGAAGAATAATGTATAATGATTAAACCTAAATGTGATGGCATCAAATCTAAGTATCATTTTTTTTAAAGATTAAATATATTTAAATGGATGAAATTAGACATTAGTCTGATTTAGTCCTTCAGTGTTTGGTGATAATTAATGTTTTAAAAATATTCAAACACCCTATGAACCCTAATTCTTACTTGCAATTTCCTTAGGGTATAAAATCAATGGGTGGAAATTTTCTATTGGATGAATGTCAGCTTTATCCACATGCTTCAGTTGAATAAATGTGACTGCTAAGAACCATGTTTAATGAAATAAGTTCGTGAGTTACAAGGACCAGAAGCAACAGCAAGTACCTTCTTATTAAAAATTCTATATAAAACAGAAGTGTCATTGCAGAAAAGAATTTATTTTAAAATATTTTCAAAGATCATTATTGCCTAAAGGAGGGGGATTGTATATGAATTTTAATTCACATGACTGTCATGCCACATTTCTTTTTTTTTTTTTCAAGGTCATCTTGAGTCCCTCTTCCATTTGGAGTGGATAGTGACAAAGTAATTCTAAGAGCTTGCTGAGATATGGTCCCTCTCATATTTTCTAGAATCACACGCAGTGTCAAGGATCTGGGATGCCCTTGAAGTCCACAATGGTCCACAATGTTTCACAATGGTTTCTGCTGATACATCCACCATTCCTATAAGCATGCCCCTTCAGGTATGGTTGCTCTCTGCTTCTATCAGATGCCCTAGCTTATTATAGCAGCTGAGACTAACGTCTAAGGGTCTGGTTCCTTGGAGACTGTTACCTAGGGCAACTCTAATTATTATAGGACTCACACATCTTAGTGCCCTTCACAATTTCTACAAACAGCACCTCTCATTGTTTGGCTCAAAGGCTTTACTCCTTTCTACCCTATGCTCATCTGAGGGGAAAGCCAAAAGAATCTCACCCATGAAAGAATGGCTATTAAGTAGAATCCTTAAGATGATTCTACTCCCAACTCTGCACAAAATCCAGGAGCAAAGAAATACAAATGATGTGACTACCAGCCTGAAATAGGAGGGAGAAACACATATGATAAACTTAAACTATGATTTTAATGCTAAAATTACATAACCAAGATTTGCAGTTTGAATCATACACAATTTCATCATAGTTACCTCTGAAAGAATATATCATGTGACAAGAAGGAAGACTTTAGCCATCTTCAAGTGTGGTGAATCAAATCTCAGGTCCACTGAATTGGAGATAATGCCTCCAAATGAATACCATCAGGATCCCTAAGAAGCAGCTAGATGAAGGAATGAGATGCCATTAGCAGCATAACAGGACATATATTTAAAATCTGATGGAGGACAGGGCCTCCCCTGGTGGCGCAGCGGTTGAGTGCTGGGCTGCGAAGCTGCCAGCAGCCTCTGCAGCACCGGTTCGATCCCCGGCCACCAGCGAGGGTCCCACATGGTGCGACAGACCTCTCCTGCCACGCCCACTGCTCCCCTCAGCACTGTATTTCGTCAGTCTGCCTGTTCTGTTCCCCGCTCTGGCTTTGGTGAATTCTCTCACCCTCCCATGCTTCTGACGGTACCCAGTACTTGTATAAATAAATAAATAAATAAATCTTAAAAAAAAATATGATGGAGGACAGACTAAAGAAATCAGACATAAACACCTCTAGCTAATAAACATGAAAATCAGGCCCACCTGAGGAGTGGTCTGAGGGGCAGACAAGATGCAGGCACTGTACTGTCTTTAAGCTCATAGAGCTCACAAGTCCTCAGCCAATGTTTTGTGGGTCCATGGAGGAACCTGAAAGTCTCTGGAAATGTTTGGTTGATATTCCATTTAAAATAGTGTTTTTAGCTATTTTAAATATGGTAATGGAAACCAGAAGGCAAATCTAAAAGGGTTATACTATGAGGGGGTACCAAATGGGTGTCTTACGTAAAACTTAACTTGAGATCCTAACTTGCACATAAGATATGACTCCATGAGGTCCATCCTGGAGGAATATGTGTTAAAATCTAGGGAAGATCACACCTTCTCTGCTTAAAAGTCAACAATGGTGTCCCATGACTTTCTAAGTGAAGGCCTTAGCTTGACCAACAGGAGCTAAAGAAGCACATTACTAGCCTTGTTAACCTCAACTATTACCACATTCCCCTTGCTACCCTAGCCTCCTCTCTCCTTCTATAGCATATTATAAAGCTCCTATCTAGACCTGGAATGTAATTTCCAAGGCTGCCATTGTATTTTGCTTCCTTACCTCCTTCATGTATTTGTACAAATCTACCTTTTGAGTGAGCCCCTCCCTGACCACCATATTTAAAAATTGCCTCCCTGTCCCTATGTTCCTCCTCCTTTAAATAAAATATGTTTTCATAGATTTTCTCACCATCTTACATACTACACAATTTAATATTGTGCTTCATTTTGTTGTCTCTCACCCCCATCTAGAGCTTAAGGGCCCTCGGATAAGGACAAGAGAATTTGGGCTATTTTATTTGATGATAAAACACAGCCCCTAGAACAGCATAATATTTCTTGGATAAATGAACAGGAAGATAGATGATAGGAGGACTCAAAAAGCAAATGCCACCTGAAAAAGACCAGAGCAAGTGATCAAACATTTCGTATAGATGCATGTTTATATATTTTAACACCATAAACAGCTTTATCTCTTATTCCAAATTGTTGCTCCTCTTCCTTCTTCCTTTTCTTCCTCTTCCTGCCTCTCTGTATAAATTTATGTATGTATGTATGTAGACATAAAACATATGTATGTATGTAGACATAAAACATATATATGTAACATATATGTAAACATATATGTAACATACATATGTATAAATATATATGTAAACATATATATGTAAGTGTATATATATATATACACTTACACAAATCTACAGATAATGATTTGATCATTTGTTTTAACACTAAACACACATATGTGTGTGAGTCACAAATTCAAATATAGGCAATATTTATTAAGCACTTGATGTTTTAGACCTTATGCCAAGAGTGTGCATTTTATTTTACTCAATTGATGCATATAACAACCTGCAAGGCTGTCAAGGTATTTCAATAAAATTTAAACACTGGAAGCAAATAGAATTTCAGAATTTTCCACCCACCTCTTGTCACTGAAAGAGTTTCTTGATAGGTTATCTTAAAAGCAGAATGTCCAGATTTGATATTCTTTTTGAGTACATTCTAGTTGAGCAAACCCCAAACTTAAATGGCACAAAATATATCACATAGCCAAGACCATATGTAATCTACATTATGGGAAAGTCAGGGATCTTCAAGACTATTTTTATGCAACCCAATTTTCTTTTTCTTTTTTTCTCTCTTTTTTTTTTTCAGTGCAGATATATCCTGTTTATTTTGGAAGCAAGTACCTTTCAGAAGTTTTATTTGCTGCACTGTCAAGACATCTAAGCCAATCTGTGTGGTTCTCCCCTCAAACCTTTATCTTGCCCAGGGCCAGATTAAAAAACAAGATCATTTCAGGGTCCCTGGCCTGGAGGCTTTAGGAAAGATCACGGAGTCCCTACGAGAAAGAGAATAGTGTCCCTTACCCTAAATTTCTCTAAGCAGAGCCAGCTGCTCCTCCAGACAGGGATGGTGAGGCTATCCGACCCCAGGAAGTGGTAACTAGAAGGAAGTTCTTAGAGGCATGTCTGTCTGAAGTTCTTAGAGGCATGTCTGTCTGATGGGGGCCAGAATTGTTCAGGATCCTGAGTCAGAGAGGTCATCCCCAGCCCCAGGAGGAGTTACGCTGCTGAAGTATTTTTGCAGCTCCTACAAGGCCTGGAAGTGATGGTAGATGGTGTTCGTCTCTGTTCCTATTCATCAGGCTGGAAGCAGGGGGCCCAGCCAAAGCTCTGGCAGCCTAAGGACACCACAATCTGGCCCGAAGTCTGGCCCCTGAACAGGTGCACTGGCTGGCTTAGGTCCCCAGTGGTGAGCACAAATGTACACAGGGTTTAGACTGACTCGTCCTCGAATCAGCCAGGAGCTGGTAGAGACCTTTAGGCTTTAACTTCTCCAGAAATTACTTTATAGAGGGGTCAGGGAGGCCTCTAGGAGCATTGAAACACAGACAGGACTCCTCCACCGCACAGGACCCTGTACTTGGTGAGCTGTCTTATACTTCTGCATGGAAACCTCATCAGACTCTCCCTGATACACTGGCAGGTCAATTTTCTGTGCCACCAAAGTGCATGGAAACTTATCTCCTAAAATCTGAATGACGACCTCCAGCTTCTTGGGATTTCCCCATGACAAATATGATGCTCTTCCAGGCCAAGGAGTCTGCAATGGTGAACCCTGGTTATCCAATTTTCATCTTAACTTTCTAATACAAACCTTCGTAAAATGTAACATCAGTTTACGCTAACTAACATCACTGTGATATCAAGTTACCTTGTCTCTACTTAAACTTCAGAATAAAGATTTAACTCTCATATCTATCATATCTAACTATTATAACTCACATGTATATATTTAAACATTTTGTTAAGGAACCCTGGAACAAGGAGCTTGTTGTTCTTCATGACTACCTTTAAAGATCAAGCTGCCTCTGTCCACTCATAAAGTTGCAGCAGTAAACTCTTCTGTTTGTGCCTGCTCCTCAGAAAGATGTCAGTGGTGCAATAAGAAAACATTGAAAGTGTTAAAATATGTAGACCGCTTTATCTCTTAGTCTAAATTGTTGGTGCTTCTTGTTTGATTACTATTTTTTTGATTATGAGAGCTTTTTTAATGTTGCAAGTAAAATCAAAATTTTCTACTTCTCTTTCAAGAATTTGGATCAGTTCAATTTCAGACTGTCCTGGATTGCAAGGTGAGCTGTTGAAAAAAATTGCTACTATTTATAACCACTTATCTGCTTTAAACAGGATTTTAGTTTTCAAATCACCCTACAAAAAAATTCACAGGAATAAATTGTAGGTTGAATCTTCTCTAAGACTAATGATTCTCTACAATCCCCAATGTCACAATTGTTGTTCCTCCTTATAGTTTATCATGCTCATCAAAACAGCCGCAATGTTCCTGTTTGAATTTTTGAGTGAGCATTATTAAAAATCTCAATAATTTAAATAAATATGCATTTCTTGTTTAAGCAAAGAGTTTTAGAATAAGATTTTTCCCTTTTTTTTTTTTTTTAAGTTCTGTGACTAAAAACAGTTTGAAAACCATTACTGTGGCCTAGAGGTTGGTGAACTTTTCCTGAAAAGGTCAAATAGAAAATCTGTTAGACTTTGCAGGACAAGAGGGAAGATTGAAGGTACTGCATAAGTACTTACATAACATTTAAAAATCTGACAACTTAAAAATGTAAAATCTATGGACCACTGTTGACTAATCTCTGCTCAAGCCCAATATCTTTCTTACTAGTGAAGAAATGTTTAGCAGAGTTACAATTTCTTGTGGAGGATCTCCAGGTGGTGCAAGGGGTTAAGTCTCGGCACTATGAAATGGTCACCAGCCACTACAGCATGAGTTCGATCCCTGGCCAGGGAGCTAACCCACGTGATGGAGCAGACATCTCCTGTTTTACCCGCTGCTCCCTTCAGCAGTGTATTTCAATAGATCTGTCTGTTCTGCTTCCCAATCTGTCTCTGGTGAATCCTCTCACCCCTCACCCCACACCTTTGGTCTGCACCCCAGTTCTTGTATGCATAAACACATAAAATAAATCTTAAAAAAAACAAATTTCTTGTGGAATGTTCACAGACATGGAATGTTCACAGACATGCAGCAACGAGAGAAGAGCATGAATTACTATGCATGTTTCTGGATCTCACATTGCTGGGTCATTAACAAATAACCTAAGAAAAAGCCCAGCTACAAATATCCAATGATCCCAAACCATAAGTGAAGCCAAAAACACACAGAAAATATCTACATAAACAATTACCGTGTAAGAGAACCGTATTTAGCACAATTCCTTCATCCCCATATTCAACTCTACCAAACCTTTTGTGGATGCAAAGAAAAATTTCTTGTAATCCACCTATACTTTCATATATATTAAACCAAAAATCTCAGATGGCTAGGAATTATATAGATATGATATATATATATATATATATATATACACACACACATATACATTCAACTTCATAGGAATTTTAGAAATTCAATAAATTTTATAAAAAAGTAAAAAATAGAAAAAATATGTAAAGTCACACTTTATGTCCTGATTTGTAGATCATAATATCAATGATGTGATTAGGAATTAAATTGCAGAGGTGAAGATTGCTTCTGGTCGGAATAAGTTTCTGTATTTGAATTATTTCAGTTACTTTTTCTTAGCGAGACTTTCTAAAGAACCGAGTATAGACATCTTTACTCTTCAACCATCCTTTAAAAAGTCTGGACAATCAAAAATTAAAAGTAACAAAAACTCATTTCTCCTACCTTTAACATGCACATTGCAGCACCAGATAACTTAATGGTAATTTTTTTCTTCATATAAGTATTCCAGCTAGCAAAGGAAGAAACCATGATAAAATTAGAATTACTACGTTTTGAACTTCTAAAGATTTAATTAATTTAAAAATTCATTATCAACAACAGCTAACATCAGAAACAAAGAAAAGCATTATATTTTTTCTTCTGGAAGAACATGATTTCATCTACTAAGTACTTTTGTTCCAAAAGAAAAACCTAACTTGGATAAACAGTAGATTTTTGGTGGGGATCACAATGTAGCATCCACAGATGCCAGATTATAATGGTGCACACTTGAAACCTACATCATGTCATAAACTGTTACTTCAATAAAAAACATTTTAAAAATTGAACTTGTATTGGGCAATTCTCTAGATCCAAAGAAAGACCAATTTACCATTTCACAGGACATACAGAAGACAGAAAAGCATGTTGAAGAATCATTAAAGCAATGAAATCTGCAAAATACAAATTGTAGATAATCCCACAGGGCAAATAATCCAGTCCTTTTAAATTTGAGATATAATTCACATTTAGCATATTAGTTTCAGATAACAACATAATGATATGATCGATGTATATATTGTGAAGTAAACACAATAAGTTTAGTTAACATTCATCATCACATAGTTATAAGTTCTTTCTCTTGTGAAGAGAACTTGAAGATTTATTTTCCTACAACTTTCAAATATAGAGTCAATATTACATCCCTAGAACTTTTTATTTATTATTTTTTAAAAATTTATGCATACAAGAGCTGGGGTACAGGCCAGAGATGTGGGGGGGGGGTGGTGAGAGGATTCACCAGAGACAGAGTAGGGAACAGAACAGGCAGACTGACTGAAATACACTGCTGAGGGGAGCAGCAGCCAAGACAGGAGAGGTCTGTTGCATCATGTGGGCAGCTCCCTGGCTGGGAATCAAACTTGTGCTGCAGTTGCTGAGGATAGCTTCGTAGGTTGCGTCTTAACCCCGTGCTTCATTAGGGAGGCCCTATCTATATTTTTGAGAATAGTAAATGTCAGTAGAAGAGTGTACTAGTTTCACTGTTCGTTTTAATTTAATTAATAAATGAAATTAAGTCAGTCCTAATTCTTAGAATTATCTCAGTTATCAAGGAAGACTAGGATAGTGCTGCCTCTCCAAGCGGCAGTATTGGAAGCTGTGTGGGATGAGAGAAAGATTACTCAAAGTCTATGTGGAGCAATAAGAAGCCTACAGGGACTACATCAAGAAGGTGTATCCCTGATCCAAGGGCAGTCTTGTATTTATTTAGAACCAGGTTCAAAGAAAATGGGCAAGAGAGTGGGGAATGTACATGCATGGGGATACATTATCAGGGATGCGATATTGGGGGATATTATTGTCTGGTGCAAGCTAGGGTAGAGTGACCAAGGGCTATTGCTGGGGGGCTCCATAGACCCACTAATCAAAGCATACTATCTTTAGTCCTTATTCTTACCTAACTTTCTGCTAATCTTTACAAGTAAGGTATTCTAGCTGATCTTGCTAATCTGGCCATAATATCTGCCTGCTGTTTTCAGCAGATACTGGTTTCTCAGTATGTTCCTCATACCAGGACTTTTGCCTTGGTTAGAGGCTTCCTGCCTGATAGTACTTTAAGCTTGACCAGCAGGAACTCTGGGCACCAAGACAATAGTCCTGAGAACTATAAGGAGGCCTGGGGATCCCACATCATAGCAGGCTACAAACTTTAGTATGTTTAAGAATCTCGTGTCTTGTTCAAAATGTGGATTCTTAGCCCCCACCCTCAGGGATTTTGATTCCATATAAATCGAGATTTTCCATTAATAGTTGTGCACAGTAAAAATTCTTATGTAGGGGTCCTGAGGATCCCACTTTGAGAAACACTTACCTAGGTGCCAAAGGAGTAATTACTTATATGGTGTGGCCAGTTGGCTCTACATGCCTATAACAAGTTTTGACCTGCCTCTGATAGCTACATCATCATGAAGTCCCAATTCTGTGCTACTACTGAAAACTTAATTTAAACTTAATCTGATTCAGATGGCACTGTTGCTATCCCTGTTGGCGTTCTGTAAAGGTAGACGTGGGAAGTGCAGTCTGGAAAAATAAAAGTGTGGTGTAGAATGGAGGGTGTGGTAAGCAGAACTCTAGCAAAGGTCTTAAGAATGTAGTGCTCCACCCTTCACTCATTTCTTGGGTGTGCCTCAGCCAAGCCTCCTTTGAATCTCTTTGTGCCCAGTTGGGAGATGAAAGCAGAAAGCACTGCTGAGAAATCACTTAGCTACGAGGCTGACATTTATTCTTATTCCTCTCTTGAGGTTATTCTTTTGGACTTTTTCTATCCAATGAGATTCAGAGCTAAGGCCACAGGAGACCAGTAAGAGAAAGTGTCATCATTCCCCCCAAACACTCATATTTTGCACCTTGAACAACACTGTTATGACAATTTCCAAGAAATGACCACTTATAAATTCTTATGGAATTTCATTTATGAGAACCAATTTACCTTTCTCAATTAGCTCACACATTTTTATTTGGACTTAGCATACTATCTATTCCTAGAGTGCCAACTGACTTCAAAAGGAAAATAAATGCACCTTCAACCTCATTAGTATAGTAATGTTATTTTCTTTTCTTGCTACATTTTATGACTTAAAAAAACTAGAATTAAGTTATTGCAAAATTCTTTTGTGGTGCGATAATACGAAATTGTTGGAGCTTTAGAATGATGCAGCTAGTTTTTGTAGAAATGAAAAATACAATCCCAAATTTGTTAAAGATACTAATTTGTTACTCGGTACAAATTAGAATCATAAATGTTTTTATGATATAAATTCTATTTGTCTCAGAAAATTCATGCCTGCCTTTCCCTTTCAATAGCAGCAAAGGCAAGAAAAATCAAGCTACTGGATTCCTAGAATGCAATAGGTATGAATCTAAAAACATGGAGGCAATAAATATGTCAACTTTTTTTTTTTTTTTAGAGGCATTTTATTTATTTATTTATTTGGGTTTTTTTTTTTTTTTGTTTATACATGCACTGGGTACAGTCAGAAGCGCGGGAGGGTGAGAGAATTCACCAGAGCCAGAGAGGGGAGCAGAGCAGGCAGAAGGACCGAAGTACACTGCTGAGGGGAGCAGCGGGCGGCAGGAGAGGTCTGCGCGCCATGTGGGACCCTCCTCCGGTGGCCGGGGAGCAGCCGGGGATCGAACTGGCGCTGCGGAGGCCGCGGGCAGCTTCCGCAACCCAGCGCTCAACTGTTGTGCCACCGGGGAGGCCCCAATATGTCAACATTTTTAAAAATGCAAATTCAAGGCCAGGCACTCTGGGATCATTCCTGACCATTAGGGTCAGTGTTCCTTCAGAAGCAAGGCATTCTTTCTCTTGATTTTTCCTCCTAAGAAACTGTTCTTATTTCTATGAGAAGAAAATGATAAGTGAAACAACTTCCTTAGGCTAGTGATCTCAAATGTCTTGTTCTTGGGATCTCTTTATAGTCTTAAAAATTAATGAGGATTCCAAGAATTTATTGTATGAGAAATTAAAAATCGGAAAAGATTGGTTTATTAAACTCATAAAGAAATAATAAACCTATATGGTGCCATGGTTGTGTATAACTACAGGAACTAAACCTGAGGGGAGAAATCAGATACTATGCAAAATTTATCAACGTCATAAAAAAAAAAGTAGCTTATCTAACTATAAACTTGAAAATGGGGCTTCCCCGGTGATGCAGGGGGTTGAGTACAGCACTGTGAAGCTGTCCGCAGCCTCTGCAGTACGGGTTCGATTCCCGGTTGGCCAGGAAGATACCCACGTGGCTCGGCAGACCTCTCCTGTCTCTCCTGCTGCTCCCCTCAGCAGTGTATTTCAGTAAATCTGCCTGTTTTGCTTCCCAGTCTGTCTCTGGTGAATCCTCTCACCCTCCTGCACCTCTGGCCTGTACCCTAGTCCTTGCATAAATAAATCAATCTTAAAAAAAAGAATATTTAAAAAAAATAAACTTAATTTTTTTATGAAAATAAGTGTATTTTCAAAAATGGGAAAATATTGCAAAGAGTGGCAGAAAAATAAAGCTCTGCTCTCCTAGTGCTAGTATATTTTGAAAGTCATAAAATTGGAATTTAAAGATTAAAAGACTTATGTCATTAGCTCACTGAGCTTCAATAAAAGTCCACTGCTGGATATAGCAGCCTTAAAATGATTTACTCTGCCTTACTCACTCAAAATGCAAAATCTGGGCTAGAATATTCACTTTGCAGAGTCTAACCCATCTCCCTTGATAATGGGTTGAGGGATGTGAAATGGCTAAACTTTCCTGCATCTCAGTAAAATAGCCTGAAATTTAATTAAAGTAGGCATAACAGAAAAGGAAATACTCCTAACCTTTCATCTTACAATATTTTATGACAGTGTGGCTATAAATAGTATGTGTACATGTATATATGTACAGGCATGCAGAGACATTTTGATATAATAGTATGCAAAATATTTGTATATATTGACACGTAAGAAAACTGCACAATAAATCCTGTAGATGTCTCTAAATCCAAATGTACTTTTATTATTTAAAAAATGAACTTTATGATGAGTCTAGATTAATGATCTAGATATATTGGGTAAAATAAAATAAATCATTAAAATGTGGTTACTAGAAAAATTTTAATTACCTATATGGCTCGTATTCTATTTCTTCTTAACAGCAATGATCTGTGGCACAGCAAAAGTAATTAACAGGGTTGAAAATAAAAGAATCAGGAAGGAAGGTGCCATGTGCATTATATTGATAAGTTTTCTAAGATAGAAAATATTGAATTGGAGCTTATTAACATTTTAGGGGAACACTAAAATGAGAAAATTTTTGAAATCTTTCAAAAATAGACTGGTGGTTAGGAACTTTGTGAAGATTTTGCAGCTCTGCCTAATCATAGACTATTACTACTTAAAAAAAGAAAAAAATAAATTTCTGGCATCATAAATTGTGCCTTTTTGTAAAAGCTTGATTGAGTGTTTTGCTAATGTCTATGAGACTGTCACTGGACTTTGGAGGGATGGAAAAAGTGGCAGCTGTCCTCTTGACCTTTCATAAGTGACAGCAGGAGACTCATTCTTCTCTCCCCAGTATGACTGAGGGTTTGGACAAGGGGGCCACCTCTTAGTCAGATAGATCTATAGAAAATAAAACATTGATTATGTGCTGACTTTAAACAAATATATTATTTTCTTTAAACTTTTTTCTAATTCTGAATATACCTAGTGATAAAAAACCAGCCTTCATTGTCACTAATATCTAGATAATCACCCCCCCCCATATTGTAATCACTTAGCACCATTCAGAATTCCATGTTATTTCACATGCAGGCTTCCTACCACTTCATCTGTAAACATTTTGTAAATATATTTCTGAAAAACAAAGAATCCTTATTTTCAAAAAGTCACAATACCATTATTGTGTGAACTGATAATTCCTTGGTAGCATCAAATATCCAATTAGTCTAATAAAAAGTTAGTTACAATATTTTCATGGTAATTAGCTAAATGTACATTAGGTTAGGCACTAAAATTTCTGTTGTTGTATAATTTGCTCTCAATTGTTATCTTTTCTTATTTCAGTATATGAACTTCCATCATCCCCTCTTGTGCTGATTTCTGAGAATATGTAATATATAAAAAATGTTTATTCTTTCGTAATCATATTCTTATGATTATTATCTTCCTTGGCAATATAAAAATATTTTATAACACAATCTATCCCTTAGAAAAACTGAATTACATTATGATTATTAACCACTAGATGCCACAGTTGCTTCATGCAAATGAAAGCATCTCAGCCTTGATCTGTCAAGAAAAAATGTTAACATTAAAAATATCACAGCAAAATACTGAATCAAAATATCAGTACTAGTCTAAATTTGATTACATCGTGTAACAAAAGCATATGCTGAACCATTTATTTAACTATATAACTTTAACTTCCATAACTGATTAAATGGTGTCTCCCTTTCAACTCATTTGTATCTTTTCCTGAGGTTTTAAAGGTCTTACTTAGTCTTTCTATTCAATTCAAAAATTCAGTATAGTACCTTTAGCAGTCTGCTAAAGGGTTCCAAGAGTGTCAGACTTGGCTATGGGGTGGCTGACATTAATATCATCCCTAACCCATTTTTTACCTATTTCCAGTCTAATTTGGTTTATTTCAAGTTTGCACCAAAATATATTTCAGGCAACAACTCAGATCATTGTTTTCACAATCTCTAAGCTTTATGCCATGGCTGTTCTTCCCAAATCTGCCAGAACTCTGTTAAGTGCTCCAGGCCCCCAGTTCAGGAATACAGTTAGAATCTGCATGACAGGTGAGAGGACAAAATTCATAGGCTGCCCTGGCCCTTCCTGTTACCTTGGCAAGTAGGTATAATCTTAGAGCTATATAATTTGGTTTTTAGTAGTAATCAGTGAAAAGGATTAGGGAGTATACAATCTATACAAACCCTACAAGAGTTCTGCCTTAAGTGTGAATCCAGATGATTCCTTATGGTCTAAAAGCTTCAGCTCAGAAAAGGTAGTAAATATCCATGTATTACAATAGTAAAATGAGTAAAAGCTTGGACTTGTTTAAGGATTTAAAGAGGCCAGGGCATCAATTTTTCACTTTTCTGGAAATACTATAATTTCAGGAAGCTTTTTTTGTGTTACTGTTTCTTGCAAAATATACTACTGAGGTATTTCACAGAGATTTTAACAGGTGGTTCATAAGTATACCTACTGACACATTCTCCTTTAGATGAGAACAGCAATTCAACAAGACATTTTTAGCCAGCAATATTAGTACTACCTAAGTTTCTGTATTCTCATTTCTAATATAGTGTATACATCTGGCTATGCTGATAGTATGTATTTGTTATGTTTACTCTTCTTCAGTGGTAGTTTTCATACAAATTTGTTCCATAAGACCACTCTTACCCAACTGAATTTATTTTCTTTAATTCCTACTAGAACATATTACTCTATTAAATAAAAACACCTAGGGGGCCTCCCTGGTGGCCTAGGGATTAAGTCTCAGCACTATCACCACTATCACAGGTAAAGCCTGAGTTCAATCCTTGGCCAGGGAGTTCACCCACCTATGGCACAGGAGACATCTCCTGTCTCACCCACTGTTCCCCTTAGCAGTATATTTCAGTAAATCTGCCTGTTCTGCTCCCCGCTCTGTCTCTGGTGAATCCTCTCACCCTCCCTCCCACCTACTCCCCACCCCATACTCCTGGCCTACATCCCAGTTCTACAAAATAAACAATATTGAAAAAAAAAAAACAAAAAACCTTGGTCCTTGGTAGAGGTAATAACTTCAATAATTTTTTTAAAGATTTATTTATTCATTCATACAAGAACTGGAGTATAGGCCAGATGTGCAGGAGGGTGAGAGGATTCACCAGAGACAGAGCAGGGAACAGAACAAGTGGACTGACTGAAATACACTGCTGAGGGGAGCAGCGGGCGAGACAGGAGAGGTCTGCTGCACCCTCTTGTGTAGCTCCCTGGCTGGGGATAGAACTAGTGCTTCAGTGGCTGCTGAGAGCTTCATAGGCTAAGTCTTAACCCCTGCACTACCAGGGAGGCCCAACCAATAATGTTTTAAATAGTTTCCCTAATTTTACTTTCTCCATGGGAAACAGTACAGTTTTACCAAAACAATAATAAATATCTCATCACCACTCAACTCAATACCTTCATTGTCACTCACAACAAAAGCCAGTCTTTACAAATGTCTTTAAGGCTCAAAATATGCAATCTCCAGTTTAATAGATACTGGTTACACGTGTCTATTAAACAACTGAAAGGTGGCTAATCTGAATTGAGATGTGCTATGTGTATGTACAAATCGAGATTGTGCTGTATGTATAAATCCATACAATTGATTTGTAAAATCTAGTATTAATAAAAAGAAAGTAACATTTCTCAGACCTCCTTGGTGGCGCAGCAGTTAAAGACACAGCGCTATCAACTTATCACCAGCCACTGTGACATGAGTTCTATCCCTGGCCAGGGAGCTGACCCACATGGCATAGCAAAACTTTCCAGTCTCACCCGCTGCTCCCCTCAGCAGTGTATTTCAGTACATCTGCCTGTTCGGCTTCTTCCTCTGTCTCTGGCGAATCCTCTCAGCCCTATACCCCAGTTCTTGTATGCATAAATAAATAAATTTTTTTTAACAAAAAAGGAAAGTAACATTTCTCAGTTATAATTTTATAACTTGCCTATTGGGATTGATATTAATTTGGTATGTTCAGTTGAATGAAAAATATTTTAAAATTAATTTTATTTTTAAAAAATGGCTTCAAGAACAATTTAAATTGCATTTCTTGCATTGATAACTTACATTATGTTAATGGACAGTACAGGCTTAAATGATCAATAAAACACCAGCTCCTCCCAATTTCCAACCCACAATGGCTTCTTTGCCATTCCTTAATATACCATGTACATACCTCTAGTTAAGTTTCCTCATTTCCTGCTGTTTGCTGCTCAAATGATCAGAAAGAGATTCTCTGACAAATTCATTTAAAACGGCCTTACCCAGTACATGTACACACCTGGTATCTAGTGGGTGAGTGTGTGTGTGTGTGTGTGTGTAGAAGAACTGGGGTGTAGGCCAGAGATGCGGGTGGTGAGAGTATAACAGGGTGATCCCTAGGAAAAGGGTAAGTTCCAGGTTTCCTGGCCCATGCAAAGGACAGTGGAGCTGAGCAGGGAGAAGAAGAAGCTGGAAAAGAGACTGGAGGAAGGAAGGACGCAGGATGGAGAGGCAGAAGGAGACCTGGGAGAGGCACATGGAGCAGAGAGACACATAAACTACGCTTGCCTTTTGGTTGTGGACTGGTTGAAACAGATGTGGGTGAGAGACCTGTGGGGAGAGACAAGTCCTTCCAGACTTGTCTGCTTGTTTCTGATCCTTTTCTGTGGGTCCCACTGAAAGGTGCTTTGCTTTCGGGCATTGCTCTAGGCCAATCCTGCTTGGGTGGATTTTTACCCACGAGGGGATGGGTAATTTTGGGTGCCTGATTTAGAAACTATATTCTTTGCCTTTCCTGTAGTGTTTACTAAATCTGTTAAAGTTCCTTTTCATTAAAGTCTAATATGTTGTTGCAGACAGGATGGCAGAACCTATTAGGAGCAGGCAGGTCTGCGGGATCTGGGGTGCCCCTCTCCCTGCCCTGTAACAAGAGGATCTTACTGAAATATACTTCTAAAGGGAGCAGTAGGCAGAATGGAGAGGTCTGCTGCTAATCCACATATGGGTTAGCTCCCTGGTGGGGGTAGGGGGAGGATGGAAGGAACTCTGGCTGTAGAGGTGATAGTGCTGAGACTTAACCCCTAGGCCACCCTGATATCTCTTTTTTCAAAGCACTTATCATCTAGCATAGTACATGAATTTACATGAGTAGAAGAAGAAGAAGAGAGAGATTGCTCTATCCTTGTGTAGACTATCAGCTGCATGAAGTAGGGCTTTGTCTGTTTTGCTTAGTTATTTCTCTAGAATAGTGCCTCTCTGATGGTACATAATGAATACTTGTTAAACAAAGACTGAAATCATAAAAATAAAGAAGGTGTTAAGAGATTTTATCAAGAAGAAAGGAGTTGGAAAATGAGAACTAACATTTCCTGAGTCCCTACAATTAGAGACTGTTACATGCTTATATGTACTATCTCGATATACTATGTCAGAAATGTACTTACAAATGATAAACCTAAAGCTCAGATAATATACATAATTTTTCATGGGTCACTTAGCTAGTATGGAACATTATTTCAATGTTTTCAAATACCTTCCCTGACTAACATACTAAATTAGAGGCTTTTATAAATGTTGTCTCAGAAAGTACTCTACTTTTTCTCTTTATGTCACTTGTCATCACTGTAATTCACTGTATAATATGGTTCTTAAACTCTTCCTTTCCACTGTTCTATAAACGTCATGATAGGTGGAAGTGAATACCTTGTTGACATTTTCATACCCAGAGTCTTCCACCTTGTCTACTATTTAATCTTTAATACATATTTGCTGAATAAGTGAATGCAACTTTCTCCCAAAATATTAAAACAGTGAATGGGTGAGTTATTTGTGCCCAATGAGAATTATAGATCAATTACATGAATGACACCTACTGGAAATAGCCATTCTGCATATTGTAGGGGAGACCATGCTGGTTGCAGGTGGGAATTAGTTCTTTGCAATTACCCATATATAACGGGACCACAGATTATGAATTTCCTCTGAAAATGTGCTGTCCAACATGGCAGTCCCTAGCCACAAGGTACTTTTTAAATAAAAATCAAATAAAATTGAAAGTTCATTTCCTCAATCACACTTGTCTCATTTCAAGTGCCTGGTCATCACATGTGGCTAGTGGCTACCTTACATATAGCAGAGCATAGATAAAGAAAATTTCATTAATGGGAAAGTTCTGTTGAACAGCATATTTTAGAATAATCTTGGGAAATATATTTTTAAACCAGAAGGGTCCTGTTTGTTTAGTTTTGTATTTTAACTGAAATTAAACTCTGAGAAAGAGCCAATAATCTGTATCCCCATGTCTTTCTGGGCAAGACCTCCGCATGGAAAAGAAGCTTCATTGTCCAGCAGATGAAAGATTTAGTCAGACATGCTCATGCATAGCCAGTGACTGGTGTGGAAAGAACCACTCCTCCAAGGGTTCCAAGCAGTCCTACTGTTCCAGGGACACTGCCAGCACCTTGCTGGATCAGCCCTATGTCTAATGCCATTCAATACCATCACTTTGCATTTGATGTACAAAACAGAACACTGAAATTTGAAGAGGAGGAAAGGTTTTAGGATGCCAGTTGCACCTCAGAGTATAGTTAAATTCACAACTTCTAAGAGAGAAAGTTTTAAAATGTCCCCTTCTTAAAAATGTCACAGATCTTCAGACAATTTCTTCATAATGCAACTGTAATGATTTTGGCCAATACGATTTAACTTTTTTTTTTTTTGAGATTCTGTCACTGAAGATTTTTCTTCCCTAATTGGAGAGGTAAAATATTCCTGACATTGGCTTATAGACATTGGCTTATAGACAAGAAAAATCTATTTTCCATTTTATTTTCTGATTGATCTTATTCTGAAGGGTAAGAATTTTCTTACTTTGTATATTTCAGGCACTGATGATAAAATGTGTTCACATTTCTCCATCATTAACCAGTCCTACTGAGCCAACTAAGGCAGAAAATATAATAGTTCCTAGTTGTTCTTGACAAGTGACCAGTAGTAGAGGCAAGGAAGGGACCCACATTTTCAAACTCAACAGGTGGGGTACATGGAATTTTTATGTTCTTTGGGGATTGAGCGCATACTCCCCATATCTCCCCCAGTCTTTCATGGTAGGTACTGTATGTCCTACCTCTGAGATTTTTTTAGGAAAGACGCCGCCAGGTGACAACGGTGTTTCAGTGGTGTTTCTGAGGTGGGGGTGGGGGTGGGGGTGGGAGGGGAGGGGTTAGAGGCGAGGGGAGGGGAGGATGCAGGTAGCAACAGGAGAGTAAGGTTGGGAGGAGAGATGCTAGGACGGGACACATGACTTCCCGAGCAGCGAACGGGACGAGTTGTGGAGAGTGAAGACAGGGAGTAGGCAGCAAAGGTGAGAGACAAAGCAGAAAGGACGAAAGACCCCGAGAGTGGACCTGGGGCGTGGCAGAATGGGGAGGGCCACGCCGGGACGTAAAGGACTGTGGGGTCCAGGCTGGCGAGCCCCGCCGCAGACGCCGCAGCTGGCCGGGGACTCAGGGGCCCGAGCTCCGCCGATGAGGTCAGCGGAGCCGGGCGCGGGAGGAGGGCGCGCGGGAGGAGGGCGCGCGGGAGGAGGGCGCGCGGAGCCCCCGGACGCCGGAGCTGCGAGGCCGGCGGAGGGGCGGGGCGGGACGGGAAATGGGACGGAGAGCGCGGGCTGGGGGAGGAGGCACGAGGGGCGTCAGCGCTGGAAGCTGGAGGCGGCCCGACCCGGATCGTTTCCTTCCGGAGAGGAGGCGGCTCTGGACCCGGCGCAGACGGGGGCGTCCGAGGGCGGGTGCCCGGGAAATACCGCGACCCGCGCTTCCCCTCCGCCGGCCGCCGCGGAGCGCGTGGCTCCTCCTCCGGGCAAGTCCGGTGCCCGGCAGCTGGGGGAGCGGGAGGCGGGGAGAGAGGGCGGGGGCTCAGGAAGGAGGGAGGAGGAGGGACCAGCCGCGCCAGTGACAGGGTGGCAGCCCAGGAGCGGACGCGTTGCCGCCGCCGCTGCTCCACCTCCTCCTCCTCCTCCTGCAGCTCCTCTTGCTGCCGCCGCCGCCTCCGGGAGAAGTTTCACTCCCGATCCTGCTCGGAGCCCCGACCCAGAGCGCAGTGGGGAGCGCGGCCGGCAGCTGCAACCCGCAGCGGGCGAGGCGCCCGGAGCGCTCGGAACCCCAGCCGGCGTCGGCGCCTCCGCGGCGGGCAGCGGCCGGGGCCGGGGGCGCGGAGGCGGAGGAGGGGCGGGTGCCAGGCGGAGAACCCGAGCGCAGCGCCGCAGCCGCTCAGCTAGCGTCCGCGCGGGGGCCGGCAGCGATGGCCGTGCGCTCCCGCCGCCCGTGGATGAGCGTGGCATTGGGGTTGGTTCTGGGCTTCACGGCCGCGTCCTGGCTCATCGCCCCCAGGGTGGCGGAGCTGAGCGAGAGGAAGAGACGCGGCTCCAGCCTCTGCTCCTACTACGGCCGCTCGGCTGCTGGCCCCGGCGCCGGCGCGCAGCAGCCGCTCCCCCAGCCTCAGCACCGGCCACGGCTGGAGCAGTCGCCGCCCCCCGCACGCCCGGAGCTCCAGGGGCCCCAGCTGCCTGGGGCTGCACTTGGGGCAACCAGTTTTCGGAGCAGCCCCTGGCAGCAGCCACCTCCGCTGCAGCAGCGGCGGCGAGGACGCGAACCCGAAGGCGCGACGGGGCTCCCCGGGGCCCCAATGGCCGAAGGGGAACCAGAGGAAGAGGACGGGGGCGCGGCCCGGCAGCGGACAAACGGCCGGCCGGGGAGTAGCCACAACGGCAGCGGGGACGGGGGCGCCACCACCCCGAGCTCCAGACCCCGGGATTTCCTGTACGTGGGGGTCATGACCGCACAGAAGTACCTGGGCAGCCGCGCATTAGCGGCGCAACGGACCTGGGCACGCTTCATCCCCGGCCGCGTGGAGTTCTTTTCTAGCCAGCAGCCCCCCAACGCCGGGCTCGGCCAGCCCCCGCCACCCCTGCCTGTCATCGCGCTGCCAGGGGTGGACGACTCCTATCCACCCCAGAAAAAGTCCTTCATGATGATCAAGTACATGCACGACCACTACCTGGACAAGTATGAGTGGTTCATGCGCGCCGACGACGATGTCTACATCAAAGGTGACCTCCCAGCGCTGGCTGTCCTGCCAGACCGATTCCTTTCTCTGCAACTAGCCCCAATCCCTGCCCAGCCCCTCTGTGCTTTTCTGCCAGCACGTGCTCGCAGCTCCTGCAGCCCCCAGCCCGTGGTCCCCACCCCTCGCATCCGCCCACCATTCCTACTCCGCTCCTCCTCTCCTGCAGTCTGGACGCTCCTCACACCTGCCTGGCTTTATTTGCCTTCCTCACCCTGTTTCCGTTTTCGCCCAGCGTTTGCCTCTACTCTAAACCGCGTAGGATAGGTCAGGAAAGGAACCGTAGGGTTTAAGCAAAGGCTGTTCCCACTCTGCCCTGCCCTGAAAGCCCCGGGTTGTGGTAGCTGACCAGTTGGTCCAGAGGGGCGTGTCCTCGGTGCAGCGAGGGAGAACCGGCGAGAGACACTCTGGAGATCTTGGCTCTCGCTCTAGTTGCATTGCCCTTTTGTTTCAACTGCATCTAGCGCAGTTTCGGAACTGGTGAAATTGAGGAATGCTCTTCGCTGTCCCAGACCCTTTCGTGTGCGTTTCCTCCCGCTTAGCTTCACGCGCCAAGCGCTGGAGTCCTTGAGCACCCTACCCCTCCCGCGTGAGACTCCTTCCAGCCTCCATAGTGCCACACCAAGCCTATCCTCTCCTTAACAAAACCCGGAGGGGGTGGGCGTACTGTTAAGAATTGGTGTTGGGGAGACGGGGGCAGCTCCTGCTTGTGATTCAGAACCCGGGAGCTTCATGCTGTACCCAACGCACAAGTGTGGTTCCTTTCCAGTCCATCTCTGTGGCTAGGGCGATAAGAGGCTGGAAGTCATTCCCAAAACCACACACAGTCAAAGCACGAGAAAACTTTCATGGCAGTTTCTAAAGAGGCGCGGTCCGCACCCTAACCAGAGGTTTCTGAACTCAGGGGAGAGAAATTCCGTAGAAAAGGAGTAAATCTTTCCAGCCCGTTGAGAAGCTGGAGAGGGAAATGCAGGGTTGAATTGAATGAGATCTCCCAAGCTTTCCACATTTCTAGTCTCTTGGTCAAATGGGGGCAGCCCTTCCTTAGTTTATGCCTCTATACTTCTAGCCTCATTGCTTTCTCCAGATCCAGGTCGAATCTTTCACATGACTTAAGAAAAAACAAAGAACAAACTGAAAACAAAAATCTACCCCTTTTGGTTAATAAGTAGACATCTGAGTTGGGTGGAGAAAAATCACATCAGGGCTGGTTTGCATGGGAAATATTGATAATTAGACACAAAAATAAATATTTAGAGAAGTCAATACAAAAAAAATAATTTCTGATGAGTACACTATCTTCTATATGTAGGTTATAGATCTACTATCTTATAGTCCCCTTGTCTTCTGGGTTTCATTAGAGTCACAAAAGTGTACTGGCAAGAGTTTTGCCACACTTTGCAGACAATTTCTAAAATGCATTAACTTCTATTTCTGTCATTTCTTTTAATGCCTTGAGACACTGACTTGCAGAACACTGAAATGCCATATTCTTTGCATTTCCATTGAAACTGAGATCCGAGGGGTGTGGCATAGAATCAAGATATTTATGCTTATTCCAATGTATAGCTTTGTGGATACAACAGGCCTTTGAACCATTTTAGCTACTGAATTTTATTTTAAAATAAAGTTGCAAACTAAGTAAACTATAATATTTTATTTCTAACAAATGGTTATTTTCTCCCAAAAATAGCCTACAGAGATAAGATAGTACGCTCATCAGAAGTGCAATTATTTGTTTTTGTATTGACTTACCTAAATCTTCATTTTTGTGTCTAATTATTATTTCCCATGCAAACCAACCCTAAAGTGATTTCTCTCCACCCAGTACAAGCCCAAGAAATCTCTACTTATTTCCAAGTTACATTTCAAGACAAGTTTGATTATAGATATTAATCTATAATAATATGTAACTATATAAAATTAGTATTTTTAAATAACAGACTGTCTTTAAAATTTTTCAGTTGCATAAGACTTATGGGTAGTTTGCACACAATACTGGAAATATCGTTCCTTACTAGTATATTATAAATGATTTTGAAGTTAGGAAAAGGAGTGACTGTTACCTTTCTCTTTGTAGGTGATAAGTTGGAAGAGTTTCTTAGGTCACTGAATAGCAGCAAGCCCCTCTATCTGGGCCAGACTGGCCTGGGCAATATTGAAGAACTTGGAAAGCTGGGGCTGGAGCCAGGTGAGAACTTCTGTATGGGAGGACCTGGCATGATCTTCAGTCGAGAAGTTCTCAGGAGGATGGTGCCCCATATTGGTGAATGCCTCCGAGAAATGTACACGACTCACGAGGATGTGGAAGTAGGAAGATGTGTTCGACGTTTTGGTGGGACTCAGTGTGTCTGGTCTTATGAGGTAAGACAAGCTGTAATGAAAATGTTCATATATTACAGGTGCATGTCATTTTATAGTCATTTTACAGGTGCAGTGATTCTATTTATTCTCTCCGTGTCTTTGAATTTGCTAGAAAATGATAGCAGCAACCAATATCCACACAAGGGAGACTGTGACACTTTTCTTATTAAAACTGAGGCCTGTTTGAGGCATTCTTATTATCTTGATCCTTAACTTTAAGTAGCTGTCTATATATTTGATCACATGTGTCTGGAAGATGATATTTTACCCTTTCTTTGCTTTATTGGTGTTTATATACACGTGTGTCTACATTTTGTCTAACAAGAGGACTAACTTCATTCTCTTGGGTTGCAGCTTTTGGTGCTTTGTTGTTTGTTGTGGTTTTGCTTAGGTATGTAATAGATTTTAACATAGTTAAAGCTGAATTTTCTAGTAAGATTTTCATGTGAAAATTTTTAACATGTATTTTTTAAAGAAAGGAAAAGTTAACTCATAATGTATCACTTGTCATATTGTTATTTACAAAATTTTAAAAGGAATGAATTAACTTGAAAAACAGAAGTTCTCAAGATGTTAAGTAACTGCTTCACATTTTGGTGGCCTGAAGTAGCTTGTCTGATTTTACTCTAGTTTCTGAACATTACACTTTCTGAACAACCATTATTTAAATAATATGAGATATGAACTATTGTTTTATTGCAATAATTAGTTGTATAAAATATTCTGGAATTTTTTCCCTTCAGAAAATGGCTTTGAAATTAAATACATTTTTATTTAAATAATTTTTCCTGAAAAATAAACTTAGTTAAAAAAAACTGACTTAACAAAAGGTTAGTGTATTACAGTTTTCATTTTAGTATGTTTTCCATTGACTGGGGTTTAATATATTTTAATATTCTTTGTCAATTATAACAACTAATCTACTAATATTTTCAACTTTTTCATCTTCTTTAGTATAGAAGAAACATTTTACATAAATATGTCCCCTATGCAATCATTATAGCTCAAGAGTACATAGTCCTACTCATTTCTCTGTAATCCCACTTTAATTTTTCTTTCTTTTTTATATTTTGTGGTATTTACACCTTGGGTAAATATATCTTTTTTCAGGAGTTAAAAATTGATAACTAGTCACTTGCAAATTAAAAATTATTAGATATCTCATTGCTTTTGAGGTTAAAAATGTAATTTTTCTTTTTATAAAACTATCTCATGACTACCCTTTTGAATAATAATTTATGTAAAAACATTTTAGCTTAAAAAATAGGAAATTTAGAATAACCTCAAAGAAAAAAGAATAGCCTTTCCCCATTTAATTTAAAATTAACTGGAAGGTAAAATAAACTTGTAAGATAGAAAACATATTCAGTTGGTTTCATTTACATAAAGATATTACTTTGTAGATATTTATTCTATAGGGATGAGTTTTAAAGAAATAAAGATGGAAAAGTATTATGTTTTATTTGGTACTTTATTGCATTGACATCACACACAGTATTAAAATGTTCCTCCCTTCAAGTTTTTTGTCGAGTCTGCTATGAAGGTACCATCTTCTCATAGCAGCCTATTCATTCATGTTCCAAGAGAGCAAAATATGCACAGGTGACTTACATGCTCAAGATTTGATTTAATATTTTATTCATAGTATAGGTATTTGTTCTGGTTAAAATGAAAGGGAGTTATCATAGATGTGTAACCTGTCTGTTAGAGTAAATAGAATCTTAGATTTTTTTCATTAACTGGCTTAAAAGACTGCACAAAGGGACTCCAAGTTTTATAGGATATAACTTTACATCACAATATATTCATTAATGTTTTCATAGTACATTTAAATTTAGATTGATTCTTTTCCAGAATCTATGTGAAAAAAAAATTCTGTATTTTTCCCAGCAACAGCAAATATTCTTTTTGAAAGTATTTTTGTTTTAGAATACTGACTTTATGTTCTGCTAAATAATTATGTATTTAAATAAAATTTACTTTGTTTTAAAATTCAGTCTTTGAAGGAGCTATTTACACAATATTTATTTTAGAGGAGGCATTCATATCATCTTAATACAAAGTCTCAAAGACTTTTTAAAGAAATGATGAAAAATTTCATTACCAAGTGATATATTAAATAGTATCTGTTAATAAATCCAATAAAGACAAATATACAGTTAAATGATACCTAAGCACTTTAATATTATGATGTATCCTATGTTTTACAAGACACCTGAGTAGGTCATTTGGGGCTCAGCCAAACAAGGACTTTTTGGTTTGGATTTTAGGTTGTTTGAAATGATAATCATCTGTGTTACTATTCACATCATATGGAAAAGTTAATTTATTCCATGCTGGGTTGGTGTCCTCAATAAAGATGAGATTTCACATCTGGTTCTAGAATAAGCCATGAAATTGATCATTAATTTTGTTTCCATATTTCTTTTAAAAGAACCATCTGTCACAGAATTGTCTTAAAATTCTGAATTTCCTTTATCTATACCTTTCATAAATTTCAGGATTTTGTTTGACTTTTCCTCATAATAAAAGGTCTTGCAGAGTTAAGATCACTGTTACAAAAATCATGTTTTCGATCTTTGAGTTTGAATGGGTGAAACATTCATAATGGAATGCTTTTTTTGTAAAATAATGAATAGACCTGTAGGAAGAGAATTAGACCAAAATATTTTAATATATCCATTGTGTAAATTTTCTTGAATCTAAATAATATTTTTTATAAAACTTGGTATTATTCTTTACTGCTAACTTGAAGTCTACTTTCTTTGTGGTATTTATACAATTAAGCATAACACTGAGGGAAAAAGACAGAGGGAATATGAGTATAAATTTAAGCTTGGTTTTGAGTCACCATGCTATCACTTACTAGTTTCATTGTCTTTTGTAACTTCTCTGTGCCTTGTTTCATTCATCTGAAAGGGGAGAGTATAACAATGTCTACATCAAATTTTTTTTAAAGATTTATTTTTTATTTATAGAATAGCTGGGGTACAGGCCAGAGACACGGGAGGATGAGAGGTTTCACCAGAGACAGAGTGGGGAGCGGAACAGGCAGATTGACCGAGATACACTGCTGAGGGGAGCAGCGGGCGAGACAGGAGAGGTCTGCTTCGCCATGTGGGTTGCTCCCTGGCGGGCTGGGAATCAAACCCGTGCTGCAGAGGCTGCGGACAGCTTCACAGAGCTGTGCTCAACCTTCTGCACCACCGGGGAGACCCTTACATCAAATATTTTGGAGGAAATTTATTTCAAATAAATATCTAATACTTAATATAGTGTCTACACATAGAAATTTGCCAATAGATGTTACCTGTTGTTATATATAACAAGTTCATTGATTTTATTAATTTAATCATTATTAGTAATGAATGATTAATGTAAGAAATTCTAACTAAAAGTAAACCAAATTATTTTCATTAAAAAATCCAAATTTAAGGGAATTTATTTTTTTGTCAAAGAGTGAGAAACCAGTATGTTTCAGTATTTTAGAAATATGAGGAATCCAGTACTAGTGAAACTTATTATAAA
Organism: Talpa occidentalis; assembly: GCF_014898055.3. Lineage (NCBI taxonomy): Eukaryota > Metazoa > Chordata > Mammalia > Eulipotyphla > Talpidae > Talpa > Talpa occidentalis. The sequence goes on along the minus strand of NW_023601322.1, from coordinate 76,371,217 downwards.
ACAGAGGTCTGGTAAAAAATGCACTACAGGGCCTCCCCTTGTGGTGCAGGTGGTTGAGCGCAGTGCTGTGAGGCTGTCCGCAGCCTCTGAAGCATAGGGTCCATCCCAGCGGTCAGGCAGGTGAGATACCCACATGGTGCAGCAGACCTTTCCTGTCTCATCTGCTGCTTCCCTCAGCAGTATATTTCAGTCAATCCACCTGTTCTGCTCCCCACTCTGAGTCTGGTTAATCCTCTCACCCTCCTGTGCCTCTAACCTGTACTCTGGTTCTTGTATGTATGAATAAATAAATCTTTAAAAAAAAAAAAATCACTACAAATACTTGCTCTTTGACCATCACATTAAATAATTAATCTTAAGGAGATAGTGTGGAAAATATTGATATTTAACAAGTGATTATTAAATACACACATTTAAGGAATCCCAAACAGATCAGACTATCTACATAAAAAAAATTACTATAAAGATTTCTAAATTTATTACCAGAACAATAACTCCTTTTCCCCAAGTTTCTCTGGAATTTTCAGTAGGAAAGGGAGTCAGTAGCCTCCTTTCTGCAATAACCTTATGAGAATACCCCTCTAAAGGCATCTGGAAACTTGGTAATGTTCCCAAAGTTTTTCAGACTTTTTCTCACCATAATGTCCTGGTGGTCTGGAGAAAAATGTCAAGCCTATTGACCTCTTCTCTGTCATCTCCACTACTAGCAACAGACTCCTTCTGGATTTAATGATAATTTATAAGTGCATTTTGATATATACCACTTTTCATTAGGTTCTCAGTAAATTAACATGCTCATGAGAGGCCAACCCTGAAAGCTGAGATCACAGGATGCTGCACCCACATCACACTTAGTGCTCAGGAGTGACTTGCCCTCTTCTGAATGAAGAGAACCTGGGTTACTAGTGAGCCTCAGACATACTGTTTTTTCCGACACACAGATTCAGAATTTTTACAGATTCAGAACTGAGATTCTCCCTTCCTCACCTGAACCTAGAAACATCTAGTTTTCAAAGATAAATGGCAGATGTTAATAATCAAGAGGTTTCATTACTGTTGTACTCTTATGTACCTCAAATTGTATATGTAAGGATTACTAACTAAAGCATGTTCATGAAAAATTATTCCATTCTGTTCATCCTGTGAGAGTTAGAATTTCCTGGCATCTACTGTTGGCTAAGTTCACATTTTTGGTTGATCTCTATTTTGGCTACTGTTTTTCTAGTTATCTGAGCTGCAATCTGGCAGCTTGGGAGGCTGCATATGGCTCTTAAATTGTTTGGCACATGGAGTGTTTTAAGGTTTCTGTTTTTCGATGCCTTGAGCAGAGGCAGGCATTCTTCAGTTCCCTTCATGTCCTACTGTTGTACACCAGGCTCTCCTTGTCTGCTTATTTTTTTTTTTTAAGATTTATTTATTTATGCATATAAGAACTGGGGTATAGGCCAGAGATGCGGTGGGTGAGAGGATTCACCAGGGACAGAGCGGGGAACAGAACAGGCAGACTGGCTGAAATACATTGCTGAGGGGAGCAGTGGGCGAGACAGGAGAGGTCTGCTGCACCATGTGGGTTGCTCCCGGGCTGGCCAGGGATCGAACTTGTGCTGCAGAGGCTGCGGATTGCTTCATAGTGCGATGCTCAACCCCTTGTGCCACCAGGGAGGCCCCTTGACTGCTTATTTTAACTGCCTGGTCCAGGTAGGCTTGTGTTTGATGTTTTCAACTAAAAATTCATATATTAAAAATTTCATTAGACTAGTCCCTAAAAAAAATGAACCAATTTTCCAGTGAGGATGAGATGTATATTATAGATACTATACAGAACAATTGTTTTTTTTTTTAAAGTTTGGCTATTAGAATTGTATATCATATAATTAGATTTTCTTTGTTATATGTATATTCTTAGCAAATACCTAGAAAGTTCTTACTGTTAAAAAATTTGTTTATACAATTCATTTGCAGCCTGTTTCTTAGAATTGGAAGGTCTCTCCTTTTATTTTAGTAAGTTCACTTATATTCAAGCATTGAATAATTTTAATTCCAATGATTCTTCTGCTCTCCTTGAGGGAGTTTTATATTTCATCAGAATCATTTTTAAAACAGTTTATATTTATCTGTTTAATATCTGCAGTTAAATGGATCCAAAGACTATCCTTTTCATTTAATTGCTGTTGTTTCAAAGAAAACATAACCCTATGATGGTAAAAACATGTCTCTGTGGGCTTAAAAGCCATTCCTTAGAACTAAAAGGATTTTTATTTATTAGACTCTTTAAAGAGTCTTCAACATAGAATGTCTTATATCCAATCTTGGTTCCCAAAAGGCTATAACACCTAAGAAATTTCATTGGGAAAGTATATGTTTGGGTAATATTTCCCTGTGTTTACAATACCAGGGAGCTACACCATTAGAAATTAAATTACATGTAAATTCTACATACCATCATCATTAGGTTAAGTTAAGTTAATCTTACAGGATTGTTGTACATCTTTCTCTGCCTCTTCTTATGAGTCACCCTCTATTGTAATGGTAATTTTACTGTGTCATGAACATGGCTTATGCCCCTAAAATATGTTAATATCTATGGAAAAGTGTAAGTCTGGAATTTCAATCTAACATGTAGTCTTTCAAAAATCTTTTTTTGGTTCTGATTCTGTCACAATTTAGTTTTTAACTTAACTAAAAGAGTAAGCTCCTCACACCTACACTTCCCACCCCCATTCCACTTGTCAGATGAAATCATCTTGCATTGATTTTATGAAATTTTTTTCTGCTTTCTGTTTTCTTCATTCTAAAAAATAAAATTGTATTCGAATTGAAGGGGAAAGAAGGCATCCCCTCCACCCCATTTTGTAGTCATAGCTAATTCGTTTTCATTGTTACCTAGTGCCTTATCACCTGAATTGTGATAATGGGTGCTTTTTAGTAAAGTGATTATCAAGATTTGTAAGAATGGTAAGTTTGGAAGATGCCTCCATACAATTTGAAATAAAAGCCATAATAACTAAATTTGCACATCAGTTTAAAAGCTTTGGAATCTTTTTCTCTTTAATTAATCAAAAGCGTTCTAATTTGCTGAGAAAATTCCAAGTGGTCAATTTTCTACTTCTAATTTCTTTGTCTTGTCTTTTATACCTAGTGAATTAGTGCTCAAAATAGAGTGAAATGTATTCTGTCATTTAACTAGTGCATCTTACTGTCATTATTTCTTTTGCACAAAGATGTAACTTTAACAGTGCATGTGAGTTAAACATAAACTTCACTAAATTAAAAAAGTGAAGTGTAGAATCGTGTCATTATTTGATATTACTAAACCAGAGAAAAACCTATGTAATCTTAGAAGTGAGGGTTGTAGTCCCTCAGAATTCTACATTATCTTCATTTATTCTTCTAACCATTAAACAACTCTTTATTTAAAGTTCAACCACATAGAAATCAGTTTGAGTCATGACATACATTTAATGTCACCCTGTCTTGCAAAGCTGTTGGATATTTAATTATAATAACTATGGTACAAATTTCTAAAATAACTGAATCAAAATAATATTTTTAGAAGTTCAGCAGTCTCTGTTTTCAAACTAATGACTGAATGAAATAGGTTCCTTAATTTTTTTAGATTTTAAAATCTGTATTGAGCATTTGTAATTTTGAAACTTGTGTCCGTCATTCTTCATAGTCAGTAGTATCTGATTTTCTTTGACTATCTCAGTTTCATTCACTTTTATTGTAGAACTGTGTTTATTCACAGACTGCCAGTACCTCAGAAAGGGATGGTTTAAAGAAATATACATATTAATAAAAGTAAGTAAATTGCATTGAAATGTGAGTAAATGTAAAAAAGGAAAATGTGTAGAGAAATAAAAATGAAATTGTGATAATACATGTTGGGCTCCTGTTTCCTGTTACAAAAGAGAACCCTACTTAGAGTGATCACTGAGACCCAAGAGATATTTCCCTCATAGACAGAGGTTCTGAGAACCCACATCCTCAGCACCATTTCTATAAGTAGAATATTGTGGTTCACTTGGATGTTTCTTGTAATTCTCTTCAATATAAACCAGACTGCAACACATAAGAGCAATCCTATCGGAGGACTTCTACTAGGGGACCATGCATTATGATCAAGTGAACCACTATTTTGATTCTTGCTTCATTTTGTTTTGAAATTTAGCACACTCTTCAGAGAGCCCTCCATGGATGTTACTGCTCACTGAGATGTTTCACATCAGTTGACCAACAGGAAATTTGAGTTTTGCATATTATCTGGTAAAAAAAACAACAGCAGTGCAGCTATTGTGTCATTGGTTAAGTGTAGATTGGTGGCTATGTTTTGCTAATTAATAGGAGGGTAAAGACACCAGCTGCAATTGGAGGAATCACACCATATTAAGAACAGAATGAGTACCCCACTCAGAACCAAAAGAACTACTAATTACCTGCCCTAGAGATAGCAATATTGTTTTCTAGCTCTTGAACTGATTATTAGAAATGTCCATTTTTATATTTTTACTAATTATAGTTATCATATAATTGTCATATATATTAAAATTATAATTATATATTTATCATCTAAATGATTCATTTAAGGTAAAATTTATATGCATAAATTAAAATACTGAAGAGCTGACATTCTAATTAAAAACACTATATTTTCATAATCCAATGCTCTATAATATATTAATAAATTACATATGAAATAAAGATATTTAATGGACATGATGAAAATCCCTCCTAAAATACGGAAAAAATATGGTATTAAAATAAATTGAAACTATTCTGTCCTTTGAATTCAGTCTTCTCACAAATTATTTTGCTGATTTCATTTGTTCAGATGCTCCCTGGTGGTCTAGTGGTCTTGTTCAAATATATTTACTGAGCACTTTACATCAACAGTGAATGTACAAGGACCTTCCTTCTCCTTATGGAGCTCACTGGTGGGAGGAGTCAGGGAGTCAAACTTCTAACCAATCTCCTGCTTTCACGTTTAATACAGAATTGGGTTTCCAAACTCTGACTTACTTCTCAGTATTTTTCTTTCTAAGTTGTGAAAGCTCTAGGTGATTCCAAACAGTATTACCTTTCTAAGGCCTAGGAGCTGATGATTTTTATTTTAGCTTCTTAAGTGAACATTTTCCTGTCTTGCTTGTAGTATTGTCTTCTGAAGAGGATAATAAAGACATGTTTAGTAATATTGCATATAAATTTTATTCTATTCCTGCTACATAGCACACATCACCCATATTTTGTATTTTTAAATTAAATCTGGAGCTAGACTATGCAATTTCAAATCCCAGCCTGACATTCACTAGCTATATGACCTTAGACAAATTACTTAAGTTCTCTGTGCCTTAGTTTCTACATTTGTTGAATGGATATGTAAATTTTGATTACATGAGTGAGTCTATGCTTAGAAATACAATGGCATAAATGTGACAACTTTACAGAGCCATTGTGAGGAATAAAAAGGTCACTGTATTACTTAGAATAGTGCTTAATATATAGTAATTCTTTTTTTTCTTTTTTTTTTTAAACTTTTTTTTTTAAGATTTATTTATTTATTTGTTTGTTTATTTATTTATTTATTTATACAAGCACTGGGTACAGTCAGAAGTGCGTGCGGGAGGGTGAGAGAATTCACCGAGCCAGAGCGGGGAGCAGAGCAGGCAGAAGAACAGAAGTACACTGCTGAGGGGAGCAGTGGGCGGCAGGAGAGGTCTGTGTGCCATGTGGGACCCTCGCCTGGTGGCCGGGGAGCAGCCGGGGATCAAACCGGTGCTGCAGAGGCTGTAGGCAGCTTTGCAACCCAGTGCTCAATTGCTGCGTCACCGGGGAGGCCCAATATATAGTAATTCTTGAGCAACAACTATTAACTATATTTTCCAGTTTGCTATGCTCATATTTTTTTCTCTTATTGGAAAGAAATAATGTTGATTAGAAAGGGTAGATTGTGGGCCTCCCTGGTGGCGCAGGGGTGAAAGACACAGCACTATCAAGCTATCGCCAGCCACCACAACATGCGTCCCATCCCCAGCCAGGGAGCTAACCAACATGGTACAGCAGACCTGTCCTGTCTAGCCCACTGCTCCCCTCAACAGTGTATTTTAGTACATCTGCCTGTTCTGTACTCCATTCTGTCTCTGGTGAATCCAATTACCCCCCACACCTCTGGCCTACATACCGGTTCTTGTATGCACAAATTAAATAAGAGAGAGAGAGAGAGAGAAGATTGCAATTGCTTTTTAAAAGACAAATTTTATTTTAGTAGGAAAGGTACTGATTCATTGTCTCTTTACCAGACTACACAATGGAATACCCTCAGGGACGATGAAAAAAGTTCTGATGTTGGAACCCATCCCTGACCCATTATAGTAGACGCTCTTACAGGAGAAGCCTGTAGTAAGGACAATGTTTAAAACAATCCAGTAATTTTTATGTGGCAACAGGATTTAGATCACTATTTAAATTCTTCCATTACTATTCTGTTTTCAAACATCCAGCCAATTCTTTAGTTATTCCTTAAAATATGACTTTTCATTTTGTCTTCCTTTGTGGAAATCAAAGGACAATAACCAGCATTTTTGAATTTCTGCCTTTTTCATCTGTTTTAAAGAGCTAGTCACTGGATTCAAAGACAACATAAAGCCATCACTTACAACCATTAATTTTCTCATGATTTTCATATTCATATATTACTCTTATTTTTTTGAAAATTTCAAGATAAATTTTACAGTGTTCTTAGAAAAATGTATTTTTCTTACCCGTAAAGCTTTAGGTTTTATTGCCATTTTTATTTATTACATTTTAATAGTATGCAGTAATAGAATTCCTAAAATATAGGTAGAATATTTAGAATATTTTTTTTAAAGATTTATTTATTTATTTTACACAAGAACTGGGGTACAGACCAGATGCCCGGGAGGGTGAGAGGATTCACCAGAGACAGAGAGGGGAACAGAACAGGCAGACTGATGAAATACACTGCTGAGGGGAGCAGCGGGCAAGACAGGAGAGGTCTGCCCCGCCATGTGGGACCCTCGCTGGCAGGCCTGGAAGGAACCAGCACTGCAGAGACTGTGCGCAGCCTCACAACGCTGCGCTCAACCGCCTCCGCCACCAAGGGGAGGCCCTAGGTAGAATATTTTTATTGACCTGATCACTTTAACATTGACTTGTTGATTGGAATTCAAAAGGAAGGGTTATTGGAGTGATCCGTTACATTACAGAAAAATGACTTAAAATTTAAATGGGCAAATTTGATTTCAACTGGTCATTTTCAATATTTCCATGTTTGCCACTATAATAGTAGGGAGTGTAGTATGCAAAGCAGAGGCAGAGAAGTATCCAAAGAGAAAAGGATAATGCATGGCTTTCTGAATGATACACAGGGCCATTGCCAGGTGAAGTAGGGGAGGTGAAGGCAAAGGTGTTCAAAGATATCTGGAGGCAAGAGAAATGAAGTACAAAAGCTGTGTAGTTTTCCTATCTTGGCTATTGTAACTAGCGCGACAATAAACATAGGAGTGAAGGTTTCCTTTAATGTTAGTGTTTTTGTGTCCTAGATTCCTAGGAGTGGAATCACTGGGTTGTATCATAGGTCCATTTTTAGTGTTCTGAGGAACCTCCACAGGGCTCTCCATAGAGCCTGGATCAATTTACATTCCCACCAGCAGTGTAAGAGGGTTCCTTTATCCCAACATTCTCTACAGCATTTGTCGAATGGATCAGAAAGATGTGGTATATTTACACCATGGAATGTTACTCAACAATCAAAAAAAAAAAAAAAGACAAACTCATGCCTTTTGCTGCAACATGGATGGAGCTGGAAGGGTTATTCTAGCTGAAATAAGCCAGAAGGATGAAGATATCGGATGATCTCACTTATATGTGTAATATAGAGAAAACAATGAAAAGGTCAAGAAAAAGTTAAAACTAGTAAGCTGACCATAGATCTGAGGCAAACAGCAAGGGAAGGGGGGAAGGTAGAAGAGTCAAAACGGGAAGGAAGAACACAAGAGAATATGGTGATGATTCACAGGTGATATGGTGGCAGTAGACTGTGGGGACTAAAACAATGCAAGAAAAAATAATTAATAAAAAGAAAAAACAAACAAAACCCCCAAAAGCTGTGGGTAGATCTCAATTATGAAAAATCTTGTATGTCAATGCTTAAAGGTTTTCTAGATCAATGATTCTTAAGTGTCATCTAGGGTGATGTTAGTGGTTCAGATACAATTATTAAAGACCCCACACATTGTTAAAAATCTGTCTGGGTGATTTTAATGAGCTGTAAGAGTAGATAATTAGTTACACAGATAATTTAAGACTTCTTCATAGATGAGCATTATAAGATTACCACTTAGTGGTGGTTGATGGAAGGATAGATTAAAGGTTCATATAATTCTGAATAGTGGCACAAGATAGGAGGCTCTTGCCCAAATGAGAGGTGGGTTTTGATGAAAGAGTTCAAGTGGAAATATTCCACTGAGGAGATGGAATTGAGAGCTAATGAGAAAAAACAGACAGAAGTAGATGATTGAACATAGATAGGAGTGGAATAGGAAAAAGTTTAAGGCAGCTCCTAGATTTTGGATTGGGAAGATAGTAATATTCCTAGAGAGATGGAATTTAGGTAGAAGACTAGGTTTTTAGATGGGTATAGTGTTGATCTGAAATATATATTTATGCATACTATAATATTAAAAACAGATTTTATATTGAATATTATTTATACTAGTTACATATTTATCATGTATATTTTACATATTTAATATTTCCATATTTACTATCTATATATTTTATTATGTTGCAGATTAAATATGATTATTGTATCTAATATAAATACATATGTATATAAGTAAAAACATTAATGTCTGAGCTTGTGAAGACAGATTTAATAGGGGGTTACAGATATGCTTTACTACAAACTAACCAGTAAGAGAATAAAGGCAATAAAACATAATAAATGTTAAGTGACAAACCTGGGCTCCATTTATTATATGTGATTTACTATATTTTATATGCATTATATAAAATATTTTACATGCATTTTGATTACATAACAAATTTTGGATCATTAATGCAAATAGCATGAGATTTTATCACACAATATTATTTGACAACTAACCAAAATTTAATTGATAATTTCAGATAGATAAATTTATTGCATATTTATATCACATTATTTGTTACACTTGGATATTCTTCTTTTAGAATCAATTTATAAAATTTTCATCTTAAATGGCTTTAGTTTAGTGTTCCAGATCTCTTAAGATACGTGTCTTTCTTTGTGAAACTGGAGTTTTGAATTTATGGTCATGTAGTTCAGTTTTGTGTCTTAATTGAATGGTAGGTGCTTCTGCCACAAATACATTTAGAGCAGGATAAACTTAGATTAATTACATAGCATATTAATTCATCATCATTGATCTCCTAGCCATACAACTGCTTATTGTTAAGATTTATGTGTTTCCCCTATGTTTAAAATTCTGCATTTCTCATGTTTAATCTGTGTCTTGTCTTCCCTTTTTTATTAAATAACCTTAAATATTTATGAAGCTGTGGTCAAATTACAGCAAGAATGTCTTCTGACTTTGGAAAGTCTAGTGAAAGACCCACTATAATAAAATAACCTTTGTTAATCATTATGTGTTCTTCTAACAATGTATTTTATACTAGTGTTTGTGAATGTTTAATTTTATTCATTATATGCCTATAAGTGATGAATAATCACTATTATACACATTCATTACCAAAATATTTATATATTGAATCCAATTATTCCTGTACAGGTATTGTCTAACAACCAATTATAAAAATAATTGTAAAGCCATTAAAATTGATTTTTTTATTTGAAGAGCATTTAACAGTATCATAATTTAGTTTGTTGAGATATAAGCAAACTAATGATATGGTATATTAAAACATATAGTTACGAATATAAAAGTTTCCATCTATAATAAAATTATAGGCAGTAAACCATAAGTGTAGATATTTTCATGAGGTCCTATAAGGTCCTAACTTTAATACATTTAATTTTCTGTCCTTTTTAAATTTTAACTAAGTTCTAATTTTCTCAATCTTAATGAAATTTTAAATATTGTGCTTTTTCTTCTAATATTTCCTAGTGATCACAGATTTAATAAAAAAAAAGCTGCTGGTAGATCTCGATTGTTTTCTAGTGATCATAGATTTATATTAACTTTTTTCTTATATTATTAATATTTTGACAGTATTTGATATGTTCATAGTTTTTTTAATGCAATAATTAGGTTTTATTCTGCCTCAATTCATTTTTAAAAGGATTCATTAGCCGAAAAAATATAGCCATTTTGTCCTAATATTCTTAATACATTTGGAATGTTAATAATGCTTTTCTTGCAATATTAAATTTCCAAGTTAAGAGAGAAGATAAAAACATCTGATTTCGGGCCTTCCTGGTGGCGCAGCGGTTGAACGCTGGGTTGCAAAGCTGCCCGCGGCCTCTGCAGCGCTGGTTCGATCCCCGGCTGCTCCCCGGCCACTGGAGGAGGGTCCCACATGGCGCGCAGACCTCTCCTGCCACCCGCTGCTCCCCTCAGCAGTGTACTCTGGTCCTTCTGCCTGCTCTGTTCCCTGCTCTGGCTCTGGTGAATTCTCTCACCCTCCCGTGCTTCTGACTGTACCCAGTGCATGTATAAACAAACCATCAAACAAACAAATAAATAAATAAATAAAACATGTCTCTATAAAAAAAAAAATTAAAAAATTAAAAAAAAAAACATCTGATTTCAATTTTGACACTTTTAACAAAGGGTTACATGTTCAAATGCACAGACCAGCTTAGCAAACACCTTCAACTATCTAAGGCTTATAAAACTTAAATTTCATCTGAATTAACTGAAGTTCCATTTCATTAAGTACATTATTTGAAGTATTGCTTTAAACAGCTAATAATGAGAGGAATTGATTTTTATCGAATTTTAAGAAATGTCTGGAAATAATGGGAGAAAGATCTGTTTCCTTGCTTTTGTATAGCTATAATTACTTTTAAAACATTTGTGCTTTCATGTTTTTTAAAGAACCCTTGCTTTCATTTGAGTTTTCTCCAAAGAAAGATTTGTTACTAAAAACACTATGTAAAAAAATATTTTTGGATTTGAGTGGTGAATCCTTTCTTTGGTTTTCCATTTCTCCATACTAGCATTAAATGCATGAGTTTATGGACATCTAGTTTTTTTAGCCAACCTCCACAAATCCTTTTAAGTTGAATCAAAAACAGTGGTATATGATCCTTGTGGTCGATTTATATACATTTATTAGTTTCAAATTTCAGAATATCAGAAAATTGTGCAAGTACTTTTTTGTTAGCATATTTGCCATAATTTTTTTTCTGTAGAATAGAATTAATATGGTTTATCCAAATTAATCTAGATCTGGATCAAAGAGATTTTCCTTTATTTTACAAACTGATGAGTAATGCTGGCATCATTCTGTTAGATCTTTTTGGGTCAGATTTCTTTTTTTTTTAATGCTGTACCTCTGATTGAAACAAATTTAGAAGTCTGTGGATCACTTTGATAGTTACGGTATATAACCCATTAACAAAATGGAAGCGATTTATCGTAATTGTAAAAAAGCAGTGGAGACAAACTGATCATATCTGTAGCTTGCTGTAGTTCTATTAATTCCTACTCTACCTCAATATTTAATTGTTTTTATGTTGAACAATATAAGCTGTTTAACCTGATTATATAAAATAATAAAAAATCAAATTGATCTGTATTGTTACATAGCTATAAAAGTAGAAAATCGATTATTAGTTTTATACCAACCACTAACTGAATGCTTTAACAGATTTTTCTGGGCTGTAAGGGGTTTAAGTGAAATGGACTTCCTCTGCCTTATGCTACAAGTGGGCAACTGATTCAGAGAAATGTAGTAATTTGCCCAAGGTCTACACCACTAGAGAGCAGTTATAATCTTGCTTTGAATTGTGGTTAATTTGATTCCAAAGACTATGTTCTTGAAATGTTATACTGACATTCTGCCTAAGGATTTAAAAAAATGACATTTCATTTTTATTTAAAATTACAATGTTAGATTGAAATAGACAAGTTCAAGTACATTCAGTATGAGGAAATTGGAAAGAAAAGAGGGAGACTACCGTAACTGACAGTAAATACCTAGAATAGGGAACTGCTGCCTTCAATTTTAGCATTCAGTCCAACAGATGGTTACCTGCTGGAAATAGTCTCTTCATCATCCTCTGAAGAGTGAATGAATGGGACCAAAATTGCTACAATCCTTCCAGTCCTTAGCGTATAAGTTTACAGGAAAAACATATAAGAATAAAGTTTTCATTTTCAATAGAAACAGAAAATTGTATATTTTATTTTACCTCAGGGCAAGAATAAAATGTAGGCTGTCAGTTTTATCGAAATTGTTTTTCCTTCAGCTGTACTATTTAGGAACAAAGTGCTCATGGGCATATGTATCACTAGAATTTCACTTATTGGGATGTGTTCTGAAAACTCATCATAATATCTGGAAAATAGTTCTTGTAATTAGTTTATGTTAGAAGAAAGATTTCTCACTGCTCAGAAATACATAAACATAAAGAAAAATTTCTCAGGAATAGTTATTATTTTTTAAGTGACAAAGCTTTGAAGAAATCCTTGTCTCAGAGTTTCATATATTTCACATTTATTAGTTTCTAGGATTGCTTTTTACATCAACTTATATTATTAATAAATTCCTGTGAAGAGCTCTATGGGTTGATGAGCTTATTATCATCTTTATTAGAATTATGATAGTAAGCAGACTCGTATTGAGAGCTAGCCCTATACTTAGCTGTACACAGAATATGCAATAAATATGTTTCAGGTAACAGCTTTAGAAAGGTACAGCTATCTCTGGAGTTTAAACAAAATGTAGTAGAAATATCAAGACATAAGACCATAGCTGAATGAGTATATTTGAAGTACTTACCAGGATTTCATACATTGTTCTAAACACATGATCTCTTTGTTTGCAGAGTTTAGGAAAAAGGATACCTAAGTAAAAATATTAATAACATAGAAAAGAGTGTAGAATTGATGAGACATACGTAGACATGCAGTATAGATGTGTAAAAGGAGGCATCACTGGGATCTATGAAGTGGAAAAGTTGACCTTAACATTGAAGAGTAGGTAGGTGAATTTCCCAACCAGAGAGAAAGGCTGAGCGTGATACCCTGAGGACACCATGGTCAGGTAGGCCTTTCTTAGCTCAAACCTGTGGAGGGGTTTGGGGTGGGGGGTCACAGCATCAAAAGAAGAAACCAGATATTCAACCAGCATAGGGCTGATAGTGTCCATGAGTATCTAAGAGTTGAATTGGTGGCAAGAAACAAGGCAAAATTTAAGGGCAAGAAATGACAGCTTTAGAAGAACCCTGAAAAAATGAATGAGACTCCTCGCTTACCACTGGGGATAGTGGGTCTCTTTTAGCCTCCCAGTACAAGTAAGTTCTTGGAATTCTTAGGCCCCTCAGGCTACTTGATTAATTTAATCTCCTCTTTGAAAACAGCTTTATTCAAATTCTTGTTCAGTGTGCCTCATTCTTTCCAATCTAGTTAATTTTAAATTGCTTCAATCTCAGCCTTCTTGATCTTATTACAACCCACCTGTAGCACTATTTGTAGTTTCATATATCAGGCTCAGTTTCATGTAACTGATTTTTTTTTTCCATTTTCAATAATGCACTGAAAACAGCTTCTTTTTTGTGCAGCTTTGTAAAAAAAATTTATGATGTGTATTTGTGAAGATGATTTCTAACCTAAAAAATGTGATTATTCTTATTGGCCTGTTCTACAACCACTTACACAAAAACTGACTTCCTCATCTTGCTTTGTGGGTCTCAACTGACTCACAAGTGTGGGTCTTATTCCCTACAGCATAGCATTAAATGTAGACCTTTTAAAAGAAGATACTCATTAATTGTTATTCCACATTTCAATTCAGAAAATTATTAATAGCTAATACATTATACCTGGACTTTTAATACTTGTACTTTATTTATTTTTATTTATTTATCTATTTGTTTGTTTGCTTATTTATTTATTTGTACAAGCACTGGGTACAGTCAGAAGTGCGGGAGGGTGAGAGAATTCACCAGAGCCAGAGCGGGGAGCAGAGCAGGCAGAAGGACCGAAGCACACTGCTGAGGGGAGCAGCAGGCGGCAGGAGAGGTCTGCTTGCCATGTGGGACCCTCCTCCGGTGGCTGGGGAGCAGCCGGGGATCGAACCGGTGCTGCAGAGGCTGCGGGCAGCCTCGCAACCCAGCGCTCAACCGCTGCACCACAAGGGAGGCCCTAATACTTGTACTTTAAAAAAACAATTCTTACTAAACTTTCTATAAGGAAATAAATATTTAAGAATCTAATCCTATAGATGTTTGAGTAAATGTAAATAAAACCATTATTTACAAAGTTTGCCTACAGTGGCTTTTATTTGTCAGTTTTGCAGATAGGTAGGTTAGTAAGCCTTGAAGAGATGTTAAAAGATACCATAGCTCCATGCTTTTACTGTCTTTTTGCTCTGCCTTTGCTTATGGTTGCCTTCTGTCCTCATGCTTATAGATTTCAGGTACTTTCATTGAGCTTGTATCCACATAGGAAGGGAAAAGACTTCCTATTAGCCTGAGTTTAGTCTTTTTTTCCCAGAGATGGAAATCCTCCCCATGAACTTCTGCCAACAGATCTGTGGTAAGAATTATCTCATGTAGCAGCCACCTGTAGCTATAAGAGAGGTAGGCAAATTGAATACATCTACTGAGCTTCTCTAGCAGAAGAAAGCAAAGGAGAAAGAACTTTAGGAATAGATATTAGTAAATCAAACTGAGTGTTAGGGCAATAGGATGTCTGTCTGTCGGGGTATCTACTTAATATATAAAGAGAGATACTTAAGGAATTGGTTCAACTGATTTGAGGGCTGGCATATTGAAAATTCTGGAGGGATTTAACATTTCAATGCAAGTCTGAAGGCAAATTTGGAGGCAGAATTCCTTTTTCTCTTCAGCATTTTGGAAGACTTCAGTCTTTTCTCTTAAGGTTTTCAACTGCTTAGATGAGGCCCATTCACACTTTCGAGGGAAATCTGCTTCACTTAAATGTTTACTGATTTAAAAGTTAATCACATCTAAAAATACCTTCACAGAAACATCTAGACTATCCTTTGACCAAACGAGTGCATATCCTTTCCAAGTCCACACATAAAATTAAGCATCACACTCACATTGTTTTTACTAATATTCAGTAATGAACAGTGACTTAGAGAACTTTCAGATTCTAGTCAACCATTAGCTTCAGTGGGCTGACATCCTTCTGATTCAAATTATAGTTTGTATATATTAAATGCAATACTTTTTCTATGTATCCCAGAAAATTCTCGTATTGATTCTGAATTAGAGTTAAAATACTAATATCCACTTAAGCAGGGGAAAAGCTTTAAAAATATATATAAATATTGAGATTTATTAGACTTACTTTGCATCTAAGGTGGCAAATAGTGATAACATTTTAACCAGTAAGATGCCTTCTACCTAAATGAACCAGTGAATGTTAGGAGGGACAATGGAATGTTGATTGGCTTAGAAATGAGGACACCTAGGCTTTTATATATCTCTAAATTAGTTAATTTGCCACCTTTGAATCGCCTGTAAAAGAGGACTAAAATAGACCCCTTTCCTTTCTTACTAATTGTGAGTTATATGAGATAATGGATATTAAAAAAATGACTTATGAACCGTAGAGTGATAAAAAAAATATACAGAGATACTAAATATAAGAACAAATGTCTCATAATAACCTCTGTGATTAGAGGACGGCATGATAGACAAGCTGTCAAGTGAAGGTTAGCAGCTAAGCTTTGGAAACAGCCCAAATGCCCAAAAATAGATGACTGGATCAAGAAGATGTGGTACATATACACCATGGAATATTACCCAGCATTCAAAAAAGATAAACACATGCCATTTGTAGCAACATGGATGGCGCTGGAAGGATCATGCTCAGCGAAATAAGCCAGAAAGAAAAAGAAAAATACCGGATGGTCTCACTCATAGCAGGGATCTAGAAAACTTAAATAAATAAGGGACCAGGAAAATGAATAACTATAAGAAAGTGAAAATCAAAATCAACAAATAACTATGAGCCAGAGACACTTTTTGGGGGGTGGGGGGCGGGAGGGGAGGGATTGGGGTCAGAAT
The DNA here is from genome assembly GCF_014898055.3 of Talpa occidentalis. Taxonomy (NCBI): domain Eukaryota; kingdom Metazoa; phylum Chordata; class Mammalia; order Eulipotyphla; family Talpidae; genus Talpa; species Talpa occidentalis. Next base: position 76,354,992 of record NW_023601322.1, on the reverse strand, counting down.
GGGGGGGTTGCAATTGTATGGGGAATATAAAAATAAAATTTATTATTTAAAAAAAAAGTTAATAAAAAATTAAAAAAAAAAAAAAAAAGAAATGATTTGACCCAAACTCTGATAGGGTACGTTTTAGTATGGAAGGCCTAAAGAAACATCCATCTCATGAGAGTGTTACCTGTGGAAAGCAATAGGAGATCCATTTCCTGGTAGAATAGTTGGAAATTAATATCATCAAGCTGTTAGGTTTAGTCAGCATAATAGCTGTTTTAATTCAGGCCTGTTTGACCTGCTACTTGGAGATGCGCAATTATTCAACTAGTATTAGGGGAAATCTAATTTAATAAATATTTTGCCTTAAGAATAAACTTCTAGAACTGAATATTAGTTTTTGTAAAACTAAATAAAGAAGGGTATAACAGAAGAGCATACCTAATATTATAGTTATTATTAAGATCATCCTTTAAGTTGTCTCAAGTGCTGTGTTGCTTAAGTTAATTTCACTTTTATGAAAAATAATTAGGTACTACTAGAAGTCATTAATGGTTTTTGAATTCATTGAATTATCATTTAAGCATATTATAATCAGCTAACTTTCAAAAAATAGTTGATAATAAATATACCTGTGAAGTGGGACGGGATTTTATAACACTAACTACAATTAATATTAATCTTTGACTTCTTCATATAATCATGAATGTCTTTGGGAGGATAATTTTGAATGTGTTTATTTATGATATCAACTTCTTATGGACAAAATTCAGGTAACCTAGCAATTTAATTCCTTTTTAAAAAATATTGATTTTAAAACACTTAAACACCAGGGGTCTCCTGGTGGCTCAAGGGGTTAAGATGCAACCTATGAAGCTCACTGCAGCCACTACAGCACAAGTTCGATCCCCAGCCAGGGAGGTGACCCACATGGTGCAGCAGACCTCTCCTGACTTGCCCGCTGCTCCCTTCAGCAGTGTATTTCAGTTGATAGGCCTATTCTGTTCCCCACTCTGTCTCTGGTGAATCCTCTTACTCCACAAAACTCTGGCCTGTACCCCTGTTCTTGTATGTATAAATAAATAAATCTTAAAAAACAAAACACTTAAACACCAGCCGTTAACACTTTTTCTTGATGTTCATGTGACCTGGAAACTTAAAACTTTAGTGTTGGTTTCAAGTTTTCAGTGTTGGTTATTTGTGATCATTCCTTTGCCCTAGCAATTTCACTTTTAATCATTTATCTTAAAATAGAGTGATTTTGGATGTGTGTGTAGTATTCAAAATGTGGACAGTCTAAACAACAGATTTTTTAATGGTTACAATGCTATTCTTCATATGCCAGAATTATAGACATCCACGAAATATGATTTTCTACATTTATTACATGAAATGGAAAAATGTTCATGACAAAATGCTAAATGAAGAAAATGTGCTAAAAATGGAGTATAACTCATTAATTCACTTAATGCATAAATTACAAATTGTGTATAATTAGGACTTTGGGGGCAGTACAATGCATTCTGTAATCCTTAACATGAATATGTTAATATGTAAAATACTGTAGGCGTTTTGTTTGATGAAATTTAGAGTACTTTTATTAATCTGGGGAATTAAAAAAAAACATGTTAGGTTTATTGCAAATGATGGACTTACAGTCAATAAAGAAAAATTTATTTAAATTTGATGCAACAGGCACTGTGGTATGTTCTTTACTAGTGTACCTCCATGATTTTGATAGCCCTTTAGGAAAATAACTGAAGTAGCAGAAAGTAGAAAATTCTAGAGTAATTCTGGATTTGAAAATGTAGGTAGGAAGCTTTTGTCATCTAGAATAAGTTGTTCATTGGTACTCCAGTGTGGGAAAGACTCGATCTTGGTTCTTGGAGACCATAAAATTAAAACTTAGGTGGCTTATTTTATTTAAAAAAAAATACTGACATCTTTTAATTTCCAACAAATATTTGATATGAACAAGACATGAGAAAAGAGAAGAATAGCAATGAGAAAACAAGTTGCTCTAAGGAGGGTTAGCTTTGAAAATGACTTCACTGTTAATGGTTAGCCTACTCGGGAACATAATTGCACTAACTTAGGAGCACTTACTTTAAATGTAGCACTTCAAAAATGCAGAAAGAAATTCTTATTTATAGTAAGAATAGACCCTCACATTAAATGAATCATACTAAGAGCTGGACTGTGAAAGGAACACAACTATTAAAAAGAACTATTTTAATTACTATGCTAAGAAATACATTTCTAATAAAGATAAACAATTCTTTTTCATTGCAATACATTTTCTCTTGTGCAGTTCTCTTTGTATTGAAGAATATTAATTTACGTATATAAGTACACATTTCTGAGGTACAACTTCTGATGTGCTTTCTTTTGAGCAGTTCCTTAAATGTCTAAATAATCAATCTCTTTGATCACAGTCATGGAAGATGTTCCCTTATTGTATATCATTTCCCCCCTGTAGTCACATATTGCTATAAATGAAATATGAAGTAAGAAAATGAAAGAAAAATTTTGTTTGTTTTTGGCAGTCTTTATCTTTATTCTAGGTCCCTAAATTAGATGCACTGCGTAGCCCTACCTCAGAATACTGATTTTCTTCTGCCAAATAAAGAAGGACAGACATTATTCTTGTGGCTGCTCTGTCATTCATCCAATTAAAAGATTGGTTCTTGACAATCTATCATTTGGACAAAATATTCATTGGCACAGTTTGCATTTTCAGAGTTCATTCATCCACAACAAGGATAACAAAGGGGAAGTCTCCATGAACAGGATTGCTTGAATACAAGGGAAGAATGGATGAAAAACAAAAATCTAAAATTGTACTTAGATGTGAGATGGGGATTTTTTTTATCGTTTACTAAATTTTTTGTCAATCACATGGAAATACTGCATTTTAAAATGTGTTAGAACACATTTATAGCTCTCAAACTTGAAACTGAAATTGCCACATTTAGGTGTTGACTTATATAGCTCATAAATCACGAACCACTGTTTGGACAGTATTCATCTGCAGAGCTGGTATAGGAAAGTGGCCTGTTCGATGCTTTTCTAAACCTGACTGCTGCAGACTGAACAACTTCTGACCAGATAGATCCAGAAATGGGGCTGGAGGCAACATTTTAGTTGTTGATTCAGAAAACAATTTTTGGCAAAAAATAGTAGAAAGTTTAAAAAATTAAACCAGGAGTTCAAACCTTCAGCAAAGTACGAATTAAACAATAACTTATATTCATATTGTCTGAAACCATTAATTAAATAATACGTGTCTATGCAATGTGTTGAAATCTATAAAATGTGCTCAACACTATAAAATTAATTAGAGGATATAAAAAATAACACTTCTAAATTAAGTCCTCATTTGGAGAAAATTAATTTGCCTCTACTTGATTTGTGGATCTACATATCCTACAAAATGAAGGTCAAGCACTTCTGCATAGCTTATCAGTCAGGATTCTTGGTTGAAAGCAAAAGTACCACTTTGGCTTAAGGAAGTACCCCTTCATACAGAAGGTGATTTATTAAAGGATCTTGGGTAATTTATGGAATTCTGGCAAGTCATGAGTACCAGATTGAGGCCAGGTTGTCAAGAACAGGGCCCAGAATTATGCCATGGTTGCTACCTGGTGTAATGTCAGGTACCACCATTGCTAAGCATACACAAGACTGCAGTCATCATGCACTGACCCTGAAATACTGCCCCTGCTGCCACAAGAAAGCAGATGCAGGGCCTCCCTGGTGGCGCAGAGGGTTAAGCGCAGTGCTGTGAAGCTGTTCACAGCCTCTGCAGCACGAGTTGAATCCCTGGCCAGCCAGGGAGCAAGCCACATGGCGCAGAAAACCTCTCCTGGCTCGCCCGCTGCTCCCTTCAGCAGTGTACTTCAGTCAGTCTGCCTGTTCTGTTCCCCACTCTGTCTCTGGTGAGTCCTCTCACCTCCCGCACCTCTGGCCTGTACCCTAATTCTTGTATGAATAAATAAATCTTAAAAAAAAAAAAGAGAGAGTAGATGTAGCTGCCTTAGCAGTCACCACGCTTGCAGGAAAAGCCACGGACTGTTTATGCTTCTTTATTGTCACTAGCTTCCTGAATCAGGTGGGGCTGATAGGGAGGTTCCAGCTCAGAAATCTTCACCTTAGCTATAGGGAAGATTGTAAACATTACTATGTTTTATTTATTTTTGTTTCTTTGACTGACATAAGGTGGGAGATTCCTCAAACATAAGAATAAAATATAGATGATAAGAATCCAGAAAACAGTTAATGTGTATATGGTATTCAGGGTCTTCAACTGCAAGCTTCATAGCGTCCTTTGTTGCCCCTATATACCCTGCATTCTGATCATAGACTCTCCCTCACCTTCTAGCACCCCAGAAAAGTTAGAAACTTTTCTAACATCAAAGTATTTCTCATATTGCTCCCCAAGAAGGGAACTCCCTGGGGAGTCACATTGTTCCCTGGATCTGAATTTTTTTCCTCTTCCCTTAATGTGGACTGACCTCAATAGCTACATCTTCTACAAAGTCTTCTTCTTCTTTTTTTTTTTTTTAAAGATTTATTTATTTATTTATACAAGCACTGGGTACAGTCAGAAGTGCGGGAGGGTGAGAGAATTCACCAGAGCCAGAGCGGAGAGCAGAACAGGCAGACTGATGAAGTACACTGCTGAGGGGAGCAGCGGGCAGCAGGAGAGGTCTGCGCGCCAAGTGGGACCCTTGCCAGCAGCCAGGGATCGAACCAGTGCTGCAGAGGCTGCCGGCAGCTTTGCAACCCAGCACTCAACCACTGCGCCACTGGGGAGGCCCAGTCTTCTTTTTTTTTAAACCCTAGGAAGAAACATGATTTTCATTTGGAGTTCTCTTATTCTGATTTTTATTCTTTTTTTATTTCTCTCTTGCCCCTTAAACGTAAGCTCTTTAAGATGAGATACCATGCTTTAGTAATTTTGTGGAGCTTCAAGTCACAGTGATCACTAGACTGTACTCATTGGTCCAATCTCTTGTAAAAAGAATTTTTAATAGGACTTTTTAAGACTCCAATTTTATAATACTTGAATGGGAATTTATATTTTTTAATTATTTCCTCTAAGCACTGTTTTGCACATAGCTTCAGATATTATCTCCACTCATAATTTGAAAAAGAAAAGTCAAACCCATGTTACATACCTTGAATTTTTCTCTCCAAACAGTAATGTACAATGCTAAGTCACATTTCATTGGATTAAAAACCAAGCCTCCTTACTGCTAGTTGAAATGTGGCAGGTTATCATATAGAAAAATTTTCAAATAAAAAATAAAGACAGGGCCTTCCATGGTGGCACAGTGGTTGAGCACTGGGCTGTGAAGCTGCCCGCAGCCTCTGCAGCACCGGTTCGATCCCTGGCCGCCAGCGAGGGTCTCACATGGCACTCAGACCTCTCCTGCTGCCCGCTGCTCCCCTCTGCAGTGTATTTCGTCAGTCTGCCTGTTCTGTTCCCTGCTCTGGCTCTGGTGAATTTTCTCACCTCTCTCACCCTCCCGTGGTTCTGACTGCTAAATGGAGACTTGAAATACATTCTTATCTATATGTATGGTACTTTACAGCCTGTAGATATTAAGACCAAGCATATCTTAAATTCTGACTTTTATTTCATATGAGTGTGGCAGATATTATTCCCATTTCACAAGGTGTCATTTTCTGTTATCTGAGTTATAGAACTATTAAAGAAACTATGATCATGATATCTTAGATTCTAAGTAGTTACATTAATCAAATTATAAATTCAACAAAATACTTCTTTAAAGATCACACTAAATAGAAATGCTTTATCTTCTTATTTTAGGTTTCCTTAGACCTTGAGGGGAATATATTCTCATGGTCTTACATGCATTAGGTCCAAATCTATTTTCTAGGTCTAAAGGAATGTGGGGGTGGTATCTTGCTAGGCTTTTTTTTTTTTTAAAGCAAACTGAATCCTTTATTTACTATAAATGTGAGATGAATTTCTGATCACTGAATTACTTAAGATGTATTGAGTCTTTGACTCTTTATAACTGAACTCATTCCTAGCACTTGAAATGATAACTTTTATATAGATCAGAAATGACCCCATTTTTTGGATAATGTTAAGCAAGTTGTGCCTTGTTGCACAGAGCTGGGGAATGCACATGCATGAAAGTAAAAGTAAAGTTGTTTTCTATAAATATATTTCCATTATTCAGTGTTACCTCTCTTTTCTAGTGATAACTCTTCAGGGATTCTTATCAAACTTAGAGATTCCACTTGGAAAGTCACAGACATAGCGTGATCATTTCCCCTGCACTTCAGCTCTAAGTCTACAACATCTCTTCCTGTATGCTTCGAAAGAAGCCAGCTTAATTAATCTGAGGGAGGAGACTAAAGTTCTAACCCAGAAGTCTCCTTTCTTGGGCTAAGATAAGTGAATCTGAATACCCATGCATGGCAGTTTGCTGGAAGGTGGAGGAAAGAGACTAGTCATTCTAGATTGGTAATGTAATATAGCAAGAAACAGCTCCATTTTAATTGGCTTAAACAACATTAGAAGCTATATGTGAAGATGATGTTATACATTGTATATGGTAAAGAACCTCAGTGAATTGGATTTAGTATTTTGAACTGCTGGCTAGAGCATATACTGTATATGTTTGATCTATTTTTTTAGATCAATATACTTTTAAATGTTACATGAAAAAAAATATTGTACTTAGGGATGAAAATTCTAAGTTATATAGCTTTTATCCTGTATTTTAAATTACAAAAGTAATGCATGTTTCTTCTAAAGAACATAATGTTCCTTCTAAAGAAATATGCAAGCTGATAAGGGTAACAAAGTAAAATAAAAGTCTTCTTTTTCTGTACCCTTCAGAAGTACAATAGCTTTTTGGTTAAAAACCAAATGATACAGCAAGGTTTATTTTGTCATTTTCTTAGCAAATGCTGATGTTAAATGATAATTTTAGTACACTAATATTCCAAGGTGGGAGATCTGTTATTTTCTTTTTACTTCTTTGAATTTGATTACTGTAATTAACTGAATTGGAAATTAAAATAAAATGAGCCCACAGGTTGGACCAGTTGCGCTTCAGTAAAAACAGATGTCTATTTAAATACCTGATTACTCCAATATCCACAGTCCATGAAGCCTTCTGTGAGCCACTGCCTTGGGTTTTGTCGGCGAAGATGGGCACTGGGAGACTCTGGGGAACAGGCAGAATGTGAAACATGGCACATGTGACTGCTGGGAGAAAACAAAAAACAAAAATCGCTTGTCTGTTCTTTTCAAATTGGTCTGGGCAATGCAAGAAAAACCACAAGATAAATATGGCACAGCTTCCTGAAGTATCAGCTTTGCTTCAAGTTTTCAGGGCAAAATGTTATAATGAAATAAATAAGACCATGTTAAGGAATAAATTTAAATGCCCGATTGATGGGAATTTCCATGTTTCAACACAAAACACAAAGGAAATTATTTTTAAGGATTAAGTTTATATCATTAATCTGTGAGGCTATGTATTTCATCTCTTTTGCCATTAAAAAGTACTTCTGCTTGGGAAAATTTGAGAAACTCTGCTATTTGTTAAGGATATAAGAAAGAAGTGAGGTAAGAGATTCAAATTTTTCATTTTGGATAGTGGGAGAGACAAGATGGTTATTTTTTTTTTTTTAATCTTCCTTGGTATTTAATGTAATACCTTGCAGATGGCAGGGCATATAAAAATGCTTGCGGGTTTTTTGATTTAGTTTCTTTTCTTTTTAAGGAAAATTATGCTGGTATTAAACACCAGCTCCCAAGCTTTGCCAGTAAGTTTTCTTTAAAATTCTTTCAATTGGCTAGTACTGTGTGTGTGTGTGTGTGTGTGTGTGTGTGTGTGTGTGTGTGTGTGTATCTGTGTAGATGTGAGAGGGCCTGACTCTCTCAGAGAAAAAAAGATGACTTTGAGAGAAGTGAAACTATAAAAATATTATTCTAGCCACAAAAGTTATTTTTAACAGTCTTCCCACACTTAGCAGTAACTGGAATAGCATCAGAGAAGGACAGCCTGACTCAGTGAAATACAATGGGTATACTGGGCTGAGTGTTTCACCTTTATGAATATCCCTTTTTTGTTCACCAGGTATTTCTTTTGTCTTTAAGTGTGTGGGATGATATTAAATAGCATGGTTGAAGTGATTTTTTGTTTTATTTCAGAAAATATAGACAGTTCTAGAAATTTTCATTACTTAAATTAAAGCTGCTTCTAAAGGATAATTTTGAGGATAGGGCATTTCTGAAAGTAAGCATATTTCCAGAAAGGATTTCTCCAGATACATTAGAGTACCATGGAAAATCTTGAGAATAATTTTTAAAAAATATCTCCATTCAAAAATTGTTAAACTGGGCCTCCCCTCGTGGTGCAGGCAGTTGAGCACAGTGCTGTGAAGCTGTCTGCAGCCTCTGCAGTGCCGGTTCAATCCCGGCCGGCCAGCGAGGGTCCCACATGGCGTGGCAGACCCTCCTGGCTCACCCGCTGCTCCCCTCACCAGTGTATTTCAGTCAGTCTGCCTGTTCTGTTCCCTGCTCTGTCTCTGGTGAATCCTCTCACCCTCCTGCGAATCTGGCCTGTACCCTGGTTCTTGTGTAAATAAATAAATAAAAATCTTTAAAAAAAAATTGTTAGGGCCTCCCCGGTGGCGCAGCGGTTGAGCGCTGGGTTGCGAAGCTGCCCGCGGCCTCTGCGGCGCCGGTTCAATCCCCGGCTGCTCCCCGGCCACCGGAGGAGGATCCCACATGGTGCGCAGACCTCTTCTGCCACCCGCTGCTCCCCTCAGCAGTGTACTTCAGCCCTTCTGCCTGCTCTGCTCCCCGCTCTGGCTCTGGTGAATTCTCTCACCCTCCCGCGCTTCTGACTGTACCCAGTGCATGTATAAACAAAAAACAAAACAAATATAATAAATAAATAAATAAAAACATGCCTCTATTAAAAAAAAAAATTGTTAAACGAGTGCACACACAGACATAGTATTCTAAGAATATTCTTAAAATCTCATCATGGGCCTCCCTGGTGGCATAAGGGGTTAAGCACCGCACTATGAAGCAATCTGCAGCCTCTGCAACACGTTTGATCTCTGGCCCACCAGTGAGCAACCCACATAGCATGGCAGACCTCTCCTTTCTCACCTGCTGCTCCCCTCAGCAGTGTATTTCAGTAGATCTGCCTGTTCTGTTCCCCACTCTGTCTCTGGTGAATCCTCTCACCCCTCATATCTCTGGCCTGTACCCCAGCTCTTGTATGCATAAATAAATAAATCTTTAAAAAAATAAATAAAACCTCATCAATTTTATCAAATTTATTAATTTTGTATAATTTTGTTATCATCAGCAGATGATAACAGCTAAACCATCACCCTTCCTTCTGGTGATTTGTCTGTAAAACATACAGCTCTGGTAGGGCTAGGAGGAGACCCAGCCCTACCAGATGAGCACTCACCCAATGTCTTTTCATGTAAACCCTAAAGAAATTCTGGGGAGCCATATACTTAGAACACCATCAGTCTAAACCACTAGCCATCTATACAATACTTGAGTTTGTAATTTGCATTTTCTTAAAATATGTGCTATCCAAAGATAAATTAAAAGGCAGCTGTTGGCAGGCATATAAAGTTTTTGATTATCTGTTTTGATTAACAAAGTGATTATTGTCTATAAATTACCATTTGTTCTTAAATGTTTTTAATCTTTACATTACTAAGAGACATTTTTAATGACTGGGGACTCTCCAAAAGAAATTATATACTCTGCCTAAGATGAGGGACATCATCTATGAAGACAAACAATAGCATAATAAACTTCAAGGTAAATTTCACAATTGGTCTAGGCTATAGAACCTATAAACATTCAGGGAGGACACAAAAGACAAAGAAATAAAGCAGCAGAGAAGGATTTAAGGAAGAGTTTTTTTCTTGACTGATGTTGGATGAAGGGTGGAGTCTAAAATACCTGTATTGAGTGAAAGTGGAAAGAATGTATGCAGCTCTTGGAGCAATCAACAAGCTCCTATCCTGCTGACCTGTAGTTTGCTGATAGGAGAGGTGAGCAGTATCTAGTAGAAAAAGCAATTATAAACAGATAAAACAAAACATGATCATTGTACCATGAATACTTCTGGAAGATGTTTAAGATCTGTTAAGATCTTCTAAGACTAGTGTGGTTTTTTTTAAAAAATATTTATTTATTCAAATCAACAAGCAACTATAAACCAGAGACACACTACTGTTGGGGGGATAGGGAGTAGGATCAAAACAAGGAGGGTGGAAATTGTATGGGGGTTATAACCAAGATGAAAATGCATACATTGTGCAAAAATGAAAAATGATGTAAAAATATATAAAATAAAATAAAAATGCTCAAAAATAAAAATAAAAAATTTATTTATTAATGCATACAAGAACTGGGGTAAAGGCCAGATGCGTGGGAGGGTGAGAGGATTCACCAGAGACAGGCGGGGAACAGAACAGGCAGATTGACTGAAATACACTGCTGAGAGGAGTAGGGGGCAAGACAGGAGAGGTCTGCCTCACCATGAGGGTATCTCCGAGGTGGGCCGGGATCAAACCAGCACTACAGAGGCTGCGGACAGCTCCACAGCACTGCACTCAACCACCTGCGCCACAAGGGAGGCCCCTAGTGTGTTTTTATTGATATATAATTGAAGTACATATTCAAATATCTATATAAGTAGTACTATTTTTAAAAAGAATTGTATCAATTTTGCTTTACAATACTTGAAAAAAGCTTGGAACTTAAACTGCTACTTATGTCATAGTCTACTAATAGCTACTTTTCTGTTTTGTAAGTTCCAGTCCTTCTATCATTTATATATTTTTGATTGTTTTTCCCTTTCCTAAAATCTATTCTAATTGCCCTCCTTTTGTAATTTGCCTCTCTGATATTCCACATGTCCCCCCTTATATTTAAAAAAATCTCTCTTCAAATATATTTGATGAGACACATTCTCTAACAAATGCCTGTAATGAAAATGCTCTTTGTTCTTTAAATTCTGCAATTTCTTCTTTATGGGATTTACATAGTTTGTTTCTTACAAGAGTGTTTTATTTCTGCATTAGTTCTGATTGTGAGATATCATTTGCATTCTTTGGGAAAGCACTTGGCATGCTGAGTAGTTGCCTTGGAAACACCAATACAGGTAGGATAAGCACTGAGAAAGAAAGGGAGGAAAAGTAACTTGTAATGTTGACAAAATGCCAGGCACTGGACTGGGTTTTGAAATATATGATTTCATTTAACCATCAAGCCCTGCAAGGTGAATATTATTATCACTGCCAAGCTTTTTTGCTTTAAATAACTTCAACATAGAAAAGCAGAATTGAACCTGATTCCTCAAACATCCAATTCTCTGTGATTTTCAGTTAAAAGGAAATGATAGCACAGTTGTGTATTTTGGAGAATTGTACTGAGAAGCATTTTTGTACAGGTTATATTGATGCCAAGTACTTCTTTATGACACTATCTTGATATTTTTGGCCAAATACACTCAGATATACCAACCATTACATTACTGTTACTATGTATATCATATTAAAATTATGATGTCTATTATATAACTAGTTCCTAGGAAAAACTGTATTACAGAACACTGGATACTAAAGTGATTTTCATAAGTATTATAAAAGTTATACTTTAGAAAATTTGGACTTTTTGGATATTTAAAATGTCTATAAGGGTTTCATTTTCCAATAAATAGCCTTTTATAATTTTTATAACTGAAAATTAATTATCATTGTCACCTTAAATGTCAGCCAGTTAACCCCTAATCAATATGTTCTAGATTTTGTTGAACTTTCCATATTTTAATAGTATTTTTTCTTATATTCTGACAGTTTTCTGATTTAGATTTTTAAAATGCCTCAAAGTATTCCTTTGAGTTTTTAATAAATGAACAAATAAGAGTGACTAAAAATTGTATACTGTCCTTATTTATTTGAATAAATTTTATTTATTTATTTTTTCATGATGATATTTAGGTTTTATTAGGCAATAACTTTATCATTTTCCCAATGTATAGGAAAGTTTTCTTCAGGGTATAATAGTAGTAATACTATTATAATACCTTATACCACTATATAATAGTGCTAATACTTATAAAATGATAGAAAACATACACTGATAAATAATAATAGCAAAATAATAAGAAACAACATTCTGTATGGGGGTGGGAATGTTTTTCAAATTGAGCTAACATAGGTTTACAACATTGTGATTTAGAGGTATTGGACCTCTCCCTTCAGGAATTGTAACTATACCGTATCCACCACCAAAACACCCATACTCCACCATAATCCCCACTCCCCTTCAGTTTACATTCTGGGGTTTGTTCCTGCTTTGGCATTACTGCCTCTTGGTTTTGTTTCTCTACATCACACATATCTGTGAAACCATCTAGTATTTGTGTTTCTCCTTCTGACTAGTTTTGCTTGGCCTAATTCCTTCCAGCTCCATCCATGTTGTCACAAATGCAAATAATTGATCTTTTCAAAATTATTTTATTTTACATATTTTTGCATCATTTTTCATGTTTGTACAATGTATGCATTTTCATCTCAGTTATACTCCCTGTGAAATTCTCACCACCCATTTGCCTGTGAATCATCACCATGGTCCCTTGTGCTCTTCCCACCTCTGTTTTGATCCTACTTCCTTCTCCACTCCTGCAGAATGTCTCCGGTTTATAGTTGCCCATTGAAATTATAATAAAGTAATTTATCACTTTTTTATAACTGAGTATTATTCAATTGTGTGTACACACCACATCTTCTTAATCTGCTCATTTGTTTTTGGACAACTAGGTTGTATCCAAAGCTTAGATATTGTAAATAGTGCTGCAATCACAACAGAAATGCATATATTCTGGGCCTCCCTGGTGGCGCAGGCAGTTGAGCCCACACTGTGAAGCTGTTCGCAGCCTCTGCAGCGTGGGTTCGATCACGGCTGGCTAGGGAGAAACCCACATGGTGCGGCAGACCTCTCCTGTCTTGCCCGCTGCTCCCCTCAGCAGTGTATTTCAGTCAGTCTGCCTGTTCTGTTCCCTGCCTGTTTCTGGTGAATCCTCTCACCCTCCCACATATCTGGCCTGTACCCCGGTTCTTGTATAAAAAAAAATCAAAAAAAGTGCGGATTAATGTTTTTAAATGATGATGTTTTGGAATCATAATTTTCAAATATTGCTTTTTACTTACATGGATTTTAATCAGATTATATCAAAACTAAGAATCCCCTTATCTCTGGAGACCTCTTCTAGAACACTCCATCCTCTTGCTCAAATCTGGATCTGTTTTTCTCCAAACTGGCTGCACAGCTCTTACCATGAAACCTCCTTTCATCCTTCCCTGGATATCATCTCCTTTTACTTGCTTAAAAAGTTTTTTCCTCCCTCTCCCCTTACTCCTTTCCTTTGTTCACTAAAAAACATTTTGAAATGTTTGACAGACAGATAAAAGTATGAGGCAGATGAAGTGAATCAATTATTGGAAGTCTGAAAAAAATCTTTATTCTTCTTTCACAATTAATATTTTGATTTGGTAGAGAATATTAGATTAAAAATTTTCCTTCAGAATTTGAAGGTAATTGCAATTTGCTCAACTGTGGTCTGACATCATGGCTGCCTGATGATTTGAATAGCATTAGTTCCTTACACCCCATGTCCAAAGGAGGTAGAAAGGGTTCTCTTCCCAATGTTTAAAATTTCATGATTTGTGTCCAGGTGTTATAGATTCATATTCATTTCATTATAAATGCTTGAACCCTTTATATTTGGGATCTCCCCCCCCCCCTTAATTTTTCAATACATTTTTTTTCTCTCCATTTTGATTTTCCTTATTTCTATGCCTGTTCTGAAATTCATGCTTATTAGTCATCTATTTTTGGGCATTTGGGTTGTTTCCATAGCTTATCTATTGTAAATAGTGCTACTATAAATGTAGGGGTGCAGGTGCCCTTTGGAATTAATGTTTCTGTGTCCTTTGAGTAAATATCTAGGAATGGAATTGCTGGATCATATGGAAGTTCTATCTTTAGTAGGTTGAGGAATCTCCACACAGCTTTCCATAGTGGTTGGTCCTGTTTGCACTCCCACTAGAAATGTAGGAGAGTTCCTTTTTCTCCACATCCTCGCCAACATATGTTGTTGCTAGTTTTTTTTTTTTAATATGTGCCATTCTCACTAGTGTAAGATGGTATCTAATTGTTGTTTTGATCTGCATTTCCCTGATTACAGTAATGTTGAACATTTTTCCATATGCCTGTTGGCCATTTGCATTTCCTCTTTGGAGAAGTTTCTTTTTAGCTCTTCTGCCCATTTTTTGACTGGATTATTTTATTTGTTTTTGTTGAATTTGATCAGCTCTTTGTAGATTTTTGTGATCAGTCCTTTATCATTAGTGTTGTGTGCAAAAATTTTCTCCCAGTCATTGGAGTTTCTTTTTGCTTTGGTTATTGTCTCTTTTGCTGTGCAGCTCTTTAATTTGATGTAGTCCCAGCTGTTTGTCTTTGCTTTCACTATCACTGCTTTGGGTGATGAGTCTATAAAGATGTTTTTGAGGTGCATGTCATGTAGTGTTTCACCTATATTTCCTTCTATATATTTTATGGTTTCAGGTCTTATACCTAGTTCTTTAATCCATTCTGAGTTAGTTTTTGTGCATGCTATGAGGTAGTAGTCAAGCTTCATTCTTTTTTTTTAATATTTTATTTTATATAATTCTTACATCATTTTTCATTTTTGCACAATGTATGCATTTTCATTTTGGTTATATTCCCCATACAATTGCCCCTCCCCTTATTTTGACCCTAATCCTTCCTCTCCCTCCCCCGCCCCCCTGCAGTGTGTCTCTGGTTTATAGTTGCTTGTTGATTTTGATTTTTACTTTGTATTAATTAGTCTTTTCCTGGTCCCTTATTTAGGTTTTCTAAATTCCTGTCAAGTTTCATTCTTTTGCATGTAGCGACCCAGTTTTTGAACAAACTTTCTTTGCTCCATTGCATATTCTTTGTTCCTTTGTCAAAGACTAGTTGACTGTAAATCTGTGGGTTTATTTCTGGATTTTCTACTCGGTTCCATTGGTCCGTGTGTCTGTTCTTGTTCCAATACCATTCAGTTTTGATTATTATGGTTATATAGCATAGTTTCAAATCTGGGAGTGTGATGTATCCGTTCCCTTCTATTTTTTTCAGGAGAGCTTTGGCTATTCGGGGTTTTTGGTGGCTCCATATGAATTTCATCAATATTTGTTCTATTTCTTTGAAGAATGTCACTGAAATTTTTATTGGAATAGCATTGAATCTGTAAATTGCTTTTGGTAGGATGGCCATTTTGATAATGTTAATTCTTCCAATCCATGAACAGGGGATATCTTTCCATTTCTTTTTTTTTTTTTAATATTTATTTATTTATACAAGCACTAGGTACTGTCAGAAGTGCGGGAGGGTGAGAGAATTCACCAGAGCCAGAGCGGGGAGCAGAACAGACAGACTGATAAAGTACACTGCTGAGGGGAGCAGCAGGCACGGCAGGAGGGGTCAGCGCGCCATGTAGGACCCTTGCTGGCAGCCGGGGATCAAACTGGCACTGCAGAGGCTGCGGGCAGCTTTGCAGCCCATTGCTCAACCACTGCGCCACCAGGGAGGCCCTTTTTGTGTCTTCTTCTATTTCTTTTAACAGTGTTTTATAGTTTTCTTTGTATAGGTCCTTTACCTCTTTTGTTAGGTTTATTCCCAAGAATTTGATTTTTTTTTTGCTACTGATGTTTAAATTGATTATCTTTTAACTTTCTAAATGTTTTTAATTGCTTTTAATTGCTTTTTTTTATTTCTTAGAGCATGTAGTTACTTTTATGGGTATGATAGCCTTCTTGCATACTTTATTGTTCTAAGTTTGTGTGTTTTCCTTCCACAGTTTTATTTAATGCTTTTTTTCTGGCTTTTTTTTTTCTTGCTCATGTTGTTGATTTTCCTTGGAAATCTGGTGATTCTTGGTTGTATGCCCACATTTGAATGAAAGCTTTGGTTGATTATTCTAATTAGGCAATGTGGATTTCTTCTAATGTTGTATAACTAGGCCAGTTTCCTGCTGGGCTTTTCTCTGTAGTGGTGTATCTGATTGGGAATTATATGTATGAGGGAGATGATGTGACAGAAAAGTATTGCTTAGACTGAGTGGGTAGGCAAGCTGCAGTCAAGTGGATGACCCCCAAGCCTGCACTAGAAAACTGTCCTAGGTTACCTTAAAATTTTTGGAACATATACTTCTGGTGAATATTATTATTATCCATTAAATTCCATTTTATTGCTGGTTATAAATTCAGGGAAATCCTATTTATTAACAAGTTAAGAGTCAGTTATCTTGGACCCACAAAGCAGGATTGAAAGTAAGCAAAAGGAGATATTTTGTGATTCCAAAGTACCTTAGAGAAAAATCATGAACTTCTTTCTTATCATTTATATAGGACTTCATTCATTTCTGTTTTTGCCCATTTTTCTAACAGAGTTCTTTTTTGTTTCTATACCCACAGAATGGTATAGAAAGGAAAAAGGTAAAACTTTTAGGCAAACTATAGATCTGAGGCATTCATCAGGGGAGCAGGTCAAAATATGGGAGGGAAGAGCACAAGGGACTATGGTGATATGGTGATGGGATAATTATAGGGATTACACCTGAGCAGAGAAATCAAATGTTGTACAAAAATGAACAACAATATAAGAAATTTAAAAAAAAGAAAAAAGAAAAGCAATATAGATGGAAGTATATGGTCTGCTGAAGATCAATAATAAAAAGAAAATGGTGCCATACATGACTATTAGGTCATACAATCTCCAAGTTCAACTGTGCTTATTACCTTCCTTTTAAGTAACTACAGAAGTAATTTCTTTTAGATTATTATTGAAATAGGCAAAATTTATAAAGATTAATTCCTGGAGGAATAAAATACCAGACAATATTTGCCCACTAACCTAAATAAATGAGTTATTACTCTAGTTTGTTAGCCAAACATAGCAAAGCCCTATTCAATGTCCAGCGTTCAGCTTGCAAATTGTGCTCTCTGAATGAAGTCTTGGATAAACCCCAACTGAATGTGTTCTCTCTAGTCCATTTGCATACCCACATCTTTATTCTCTTTCTCATGATATTTACCATATTTTGCTTCTTATGCTAATTTGGGAGCTAATACTAATGGATATTTTAATCTTGTGAACATGATTTTAATTTTTAATTAACTTCTTGTATTTCTTCGATAGTATTGCCTTTAGGCACGTAAATGATATGGTCAAATGACTGGAACAATGTTGATCTCATCACATTTTCCAATAATAACGTGTTACTTGCTTCAAAGCAAAAAAAAAATTACATTTATATATTCAGTATATTGCTATATTTTCATGCTTTTCTTTCATATTTTCCAGATTTGTCCCTGGGATTATAGTTTGTATTTTGGCTGATAGTTTGCATCTTAAACTTTGGATGTTATGAGGGGCCTCCTGGTGGCGCAAAGGGGTAAGCACCGCACTATGAGGCAATCCAAGGCCTCTGCAGCGCGAGTTCAATCCCCCGCCCGAGGGAGCAACCCCCATGGCGAAGCAGATCTCTCCTGTCTTGCCTGCTGCTCCCCTCAGCAGTGTGTTTCAGTTAGTCTGCCTGTTCTGCTCCCCACTCTGTCTCTGGTGAATCCTCTCACCCCTGCATCTCTGGCCTGTGCCCCAGCTCTTGTATGCATAAATAAATAAATCTTTAAAAAAAAAACTTTGGATGTTATGAATAATAACTTTGAACTGGAATTCTCTCTTCTCTACTTTTTCCACATTCATACTTATTATAACTTAGTAGAGCAAAGAAACTCCTAATTTGCATGTAAAATAATGTGAGATGTGTCAGTTTCAATGTTGTTAAATAGGGGAAAATAACAATAAACATATTTATGAGGTGGAATAGTTGTGAACATTGTTCTTCAGTTGAATATGCAGCTAAAGAAGCAAGATTATACATATAGTTCCCACAAATAATAATTTTAGACTTATATGCCTTAATAAATTTAAAAATTTCCTGTAATCAATTTTCTTTTGTGCGCATATTTTGTTGTACTTTAAGGTACAATTCTTTCTGTTATTGTTTTTCTATATATCTCTTTTTTATCTTTTTTTTAAAAATATTTATTTATATATGCATCCAAGAACTGGGGTACAGGCCAAAGGAGCAGAAGGTGAGAGGATCCACCACAGACAGAGTGGGGAGCAGAACAGGCAGACTGAAATACACTGCTGAGGGGAGTAGCGGGTGAGACAGGAGAGGTCTGCTGCACCATGTGGGTTGTTCCCTGGCTGGCCAGGGATTGAACTCATGCTGCAGAGGCTGTGGACAGCTTCATAGCACTGTGCCTTAACCCCTTGTGCCACCAGCGAGGCCCTTTCATCTTCTTAACAACACTTTCAAACTTCTCTGACATCTTATTAATTCATTGCCACAGAGTTGAGTTGTGGTAAGAATTTCTGATGCTGATTATATTGTTCAAACAGAAAATCCACAATCCTGAGAATTCTGAACAGGCTAAATTGATTTTAAGACTGAAGACGACCATTTGATTAAGTTAAAATGGCTTTTCTGGAAACACGGATCTCATATGCTCAGTTTTCCTCCATTCCTAAATTGCCCAGTACATCTTTCGAGCACAGCCCTTATACTGTCTTTGCTGGCTTTACAGGTCTGTTTCTCCACTGGACTTAGTCCATAGAAGGACCGGTAGTTTGGTGTACAGCAGACAGTCACTACATATAGCTGAATACATGAGTGAATATGGTTTCATTTCCTGAACTTGCTGAATTGTTGAAGATTTTTTAACCAAAATAACACGGTAGAAAATAGTATTCAAAAGTTTTATTTTCCGATCATCTAAAATGATCATTAATGTTGGGATTTTACTTTATATATTTTTAAATAAAAAATCAAGGACTGGTATAATTTTTTTTTTATGGAATGGTTTTGAGAAAGGATTTGGACATTTTACCTGAGTATATATTACAAATGGAAATTATAAACAAAGGAATTTAGCTCCAACTATGGTTTTAGTTAGGTTTCCTTGTTATAATATTTAAAACTCTCAATATAATAATCTCTGATAATTTGGTAAAATTTAATAAATCAGTTGTACCAAACATTTATCTTTTAATAACAAATAATAAATGTACAGTCTTTCACTGTTTAAGAAATAAATTAGTTTTTACTTTTCATGAAATTTAATAGATTTTTATGTTGTTTTTTTAACTGATGATGTACCTTTATTTTACATCCTTGTTTGTTTTTTCACAATATAGGATTTGTCCCCCAGGTGTGGTCACCATAGATTTCCTACCACCAAAGCACCCATAGTCCTCTACTATATTCCATTGTGCTCTTCCCCATCCTGTTTTCTTTCTTCCTCTTCCCTCCCCCGCTTGGATTCCTTATATCTATGGTCAGCATTCAGGGTTAAGTTTTAAAGTTTGTTTTTTGTCTGATCCTTTGTTTGACTTCTCTATATTCCACATATAAGTGAAGCCATACAGTATTTATCTTTCTCCTTCTGGTAGACTTCCCTTAGGGTAATCCCTTCCAGTTCCATCCATGTTGCTACAAATGGCATAATTTTGTCTTTGTTGATTGCTGAGTACTATTTTTTATGGAATATTTTATATTTACCCTACTCCCAACATTAGCATCCAAATAGAGAAGAGTTTTATAAACCACCCATGCAATAATCTTACTTTTTGTATAGCATTCTGAGTTATTGAATTATAATTTTTTTACCTTAAAACTTTTTTATTTTCATTATTTTGTCAGTAGTTTACATATTTATAACTCTGGAGGTACATTTTCATACCACATATGTGCACATGCTTCACTCATCAAATTATGACTTATTTTCTAAGCTACTCTGACTACTGTATCTACCAGTGGAAATGCTCAAACCAGTAGAAAATTTCCACAGCATGTTCTGAGTTGAAATTGTTCCCAGCTAGACTAGAATTGGAATGTTTGGTTGATTGCGGCAAGTCTGACTTGCTTTTCACCATAAATGGTGCAGACATGAGTTTCAGAAAATGGGCAATGGAAATTACAGCTAATGCATGGAATACACCAAAAGGGGTAATTGCTTCCTTCCTTCCCACTTTAAATTTAGGTCTTCTGACATTGCCAAAGTTGCTCAAAATGCTTTCTTCCCTAATCGTAATACATAAAGTCAGTGAAAGGAGAGGAGGTGTGTAATAGTGATAAAAGGGTTTGAATTGAGAAAGAATAACAAATGTGTACACACCAGCCTTTTATCTCTTTCAGTTCTTTCACTTGAAAGCAAAGCAATACAGAGGAAATTATCCCTTAGAATTGTCTGAACTTTCCAAGTTGTACTCTTTCATTTGAGAATAAATTTTAAATCATTTACTTACTCTTTTTAAGGAACAATGGCCGGTTATGATCACCTTTTCATCTAATATCTGAACACACTGTACACAATATACACTTAGCTCTGGAAATTTTTCTTGGAGGCACAAAGATTTAACTCATTCCCTGTGTCCCTAATTTTAAACACTATCTCCAAAAGCCTCTTCTCTGATCACAGTTTTGATTCTTTCTTCATAATCATTGAACTAATCCCTACTTTCCCCTCCATTATCTCTTTTTTGCATTCCTTCCTTTCTTATCATATATACTTGACATATATCACATGTATAAGGTAAGATACAGATAAATAGCTATCTGTATCTTCAGCTATATAGCTATAGCTTCACATCAATGGTTTATAGGTTAGTAACACTTTCCTCTATACCATAACTTCCCTTAAGCTTAAACTTTTTTTTATAAAAGCACAACCTAATATCAACTTGTATAACCGTACATTATTTCTCTGGTCAATATACTTAGCTTTTTAAATTTTTCAAGACTTGTTTAAAATTTATTTTAATTAATTGTTACTGAAGTAGCATTATTTTATGGCACTGCTAGTGTTTTGACAGTGTAGAATTTCCTCCTTCAGGTGTAGTCACAGTAGCACTCCCACCACTGAAGCACCCCAGTCCTCCACCATAGTCCACTGTGCTTCCCCCACCACCTGTTTCTCAACCCTTCTCCTCTGAAAGCTGCAGATCTATGACAAGCTTTCAAGGGTTGATTCTAAAGTTTGTCTTCTTATTTCCCTTGTCCCTCTCTACAGATGATCCTGTTTCTTCCATCTGAAAGAAAGTAAAATCACTGTGCAGAAATTAATTTTCTCTCAGCCAAAACCAGGAAGCTATCTTTATTTGCAACCAGACTTTCAACTTCTTGCTCAGTTATTTAAGAGGGGGGCCTATTCATCTCATACCCATCCCTACATTGCATCTGATCTTATTGCTACTATCCCCAAATCTCTCAGAAAAATTCCCATTATCAACTACTCTCTTCTTTCTCCCATAACAGCTGTTCCAACTCAAAGGAATCTTCCAATCAAGATTCAGATTCAACACCTCCATGACTGAATCCATGACATTTACTACCATCGCCTGCTTTGGTCCCCTGAGCTCAAAATATGACACTACTCTCAGCCAATTACACTTGAGAAACATGAGTCATTCATGAAGTCTCTTTTCTCACTCCCTAAATTCAAAACGCCCCCAAGTTTTAGTGGTATTGCTTGCTAAAGGTCTCTAGTATAGCTACTTCTTTCCATATCCATCTAGGCTAGTATTATCTGTTACCAAAGAGATTACATGAGCTTCCAAATTCTTCAACACTGTTCTCCAATTTGAAACTGCATTTATCTTCTCTGAATATAAATATGACCTGTCATTCTGTGTAAACCTCTGTAGTCACTTCCCATAACAAAGACCAAACCTCTTTCTGTAGCCTGTGAGATCATGCTTGGACTGACCTTGCCTGCATTTGCAGATTGCCCTTACTCTCCCTGCTTTCTTTCTCCAACCATGCCTGCTTCTCTGGTCAAGCAAAGGAATCCTGACTTCTCCTCTTTGATGATGATGTTAAGTGTCCAAACTCTAGCTCTTTTTTGCCTATATTAACACAAAGACAGAATTCTGTCTTCAAGGGTTGTACTCAAAAAATAACTCGAGCAGTAAAAGACGACTTACCTGGGAGGGTTGATTGAATCAATGAGAGATTACAACACGCGGATTGTGACTTAAGTTTTGGCTAGTTTCAGGTGGGCATCTGTTGCATGTTTTGCTTCTGGAGTTCTGCTAACCTCAAGGTGGTTTCTAGGAAACTCAAGGTGGCTGCCAGGGCTCCAGCTTCAATGATGAAGTCAGGATGACCAGAATTTACTGTTACTTATAATCAGTCTGGCAAAACTATGGTGAAATGGAGAAAGATGACTTCTGTGCTGAGCCAAGCACTAGAATTCTTTTATTAGAGAAAAATATGATCTTATTTTATTTTTCAGGCTAGGAAGGTGGATTATAGTTTTTACAAAAAAAACTTGCATCTCTATAGCACTTTAATGTTTATGAATCTATTTTCACCTACTGTCTGGGTTGGTAGCTCACTTAGTTCTTAAGGTAGGCACAACACTGGTTTTCGATTTTGTATATACCAGGAAGCTAAAAGAAAAGTTATAACTTCCCGGTGATACTGGTGGAGCAGCCAGCCACATCTGACTCTTGTGCTGCCCCTCCTGGGGTTAGCATAAAATTCAACACTATTCTGATCACAGTGTGTACTATTAACATATTAGTGAAGTGTGATGTAGTGGGAAAATAACGAGCAGATGACATTGAGGAGTCAATTTTCAGCTGGTTTTCACAATGCGGCCCTCTATTTAGCAGTTAAATTGGCCTATTTTTAGTTGTGTTTGGGATGAAGCCCAGAGCAGTACTGAACAGTGTCTGCAACCTTCTGCTGGGTGTTACTTGCCCTTAGTCATCATCTGAATGTTTCTGATGCTATCTGACTCAGAAAATATGCATTTTTCATTCCAGTTTTTTCCTACAGTATTGGTTCAGTTGATCCTGGGTTCTATATAACCTGAGGTCATTTTTGAAAAGTCTTCATGTGCACGTATATATTCCATAATTCACTTATGATGAAAAAGTTTTGATTTGTGATGCTCACTTTTCCACCCTTACTTCTAAGGAGGTTTGTGCCAATCAGGAATAGGTGGGTGGATGGGGGGTGATCTCCCATTTAAGCCCACTTTTTGGGCAAAAGGGAACTCTGCTGTATGGGAATGAGTTAATGGTCCTACTGCATCCTCAGGAGCTAGGCTTTTTATGTGGACTGAAAGTTGCTCACAGAAAAGAGACTCTGATATATCGCTGGCCATGAGGTCCCAGAGAGATTGACTGCAAGTGCATTTAGTTGACTGAAAAAGTGCATTTATGTAGGAGAGCGGGTGTGCCCTTGAACAAGGTGGAATTCTTACTACTTCTGATCTAGACTCTCCTGTCCCCCCCATCATGCTCTTGCCTAACTTGATAATAGGTAACAATGTGTTGGTGGGCTACCAAAGAGAAACAGATAGTTACAACTTTCCCTGAATCTGGGGCTAGTATAATCCAACCAGGCATCCTTATGTAGCTTGGAGGACTGTGATAGCTCTTTGCCCCTCTCTGCCAATATCTTGTGCCTTTTTCTGTTTGGGATTCCCACCTGGAAATAGTCTTCAACATCCTTTATTTTAACAGCCACTATTTAACAGTGTAGGATTGAATTATTCAGGATGATTTCCCCCGCTGTGTATAGCAAATAATATGTATAGAATTTTAATTATTTTAGAAATAATCTTAATTGCTGACATAAGACAGGCTGTTAGTAACTCTGGTGTGTTTAAAATTCAAATTAATGCGGAGTCTTTAGTTCTCCCTGTACAAACTCTTGAGCTATGAAGCTTCTCACAGTGTAAACATTTCTTTTTCCCCCCTTTTTTCACTTTTGGAGCTGTGACTGGAAACATAAAAGAGTCTTGATCTTTCTTTTCTCTCCCCATGTGTTTTCTATCATTCAAACATGGATATCTTATTGAAATATGTTTAGTCTACATCCATGAATATAGGTTGCAACATTGATAGCCTTTCATTTCTACCAATTTAAACTTTCATTTTTTTAAAATGAAAAACATATTTAAGAGTCCATGAGAAGGTTATGTTAGTGTCTATTACCAGTTTAAAACAATGAACTGTGATAATCCCTGTCAACAGCATCAGGGACTAAAAGATAAACCTTTTACTTTGCCATCAGGGCGCTAGCCTTTGAGGATTTTCTTGGCCGCAGGTTAAAACATAAGACACCGGGCCTCCCCTGGTGGTGCAGTGGTTGCGTGCTGGGCTGCAAGGCTGCCCGCAGTCTCCGCAGCGCCGGTTCTTTCCCTGGCCGCCGGTGAGGGTCCCCCCCGCCACACACACAAAACATAGACACCAATGCTGGAGGCAGCAAAGTGGCAAGAGGTGTGTGTGTGGGATGGACTGTAGGAGATAGAAACTGTCAGGGTGCCAGGTCCCAAACCTGTGAGGACCTATTTATAAAAGATCTATTTCTACTGCAACTGTATCTTTTTAGTTAAAAGTAATAGTTCTCATCTCATCAAAGATTTAAGTGACTGAGATTGTGACTATTCTTTTAGCAAATTTATAGACAGGAGAATTTTTTTTAGAAATCTGCTTGTTCAGTGCTGTATCTCTAGTACTTGTATCCACATCTATCTGGGGCCTCACAGGTATATATTAACTTTTGTATACATGAATGTATGAGTTAATGAAGTGGTCTTGGAGGAGCAGTCAAATGCTAATACTTTGGAACCAATCCCTTTGCAGCCAGAACATAAGATAGGCTATTGTCATTGTCTTCTAAAATTTAATTTTAATGTGACATTTTCATAAATCTATTAAGAACATTGTATATAAAGTGATTTGTTCAAAACTGAGTGCCCATTATATGACTTTTAGGCACTAGGGATTTCAAGTTGAAAAATAACAAATCCTAGCCCTCTTGGAATTTACCTTTTAGTTTAGGAAGATAGGCAACAAACCAACAAATTAATTGTTCTATAACAAATTCTATAAAGAAAAATCAAGAGAGCACTCTCTCAGGTAACATGTAAGAAGGGACTTGGAGGATGTGCCTATCAAAAGAAAGAATGTTCTAGGAAGAAAGTATAAAAAGGCTCTGAAGTGACAACATCCTCTGTGTTTTCAAATACCTAGCAATTCCACTGAGGTAAAAGAGGCATGAGAATAGATTAAGAATACTGGTATAAAGTCAATGAAATACTGGAGTAGGAGCTGATCATTGTAGGCTTGGAATCCATTGTAAGGATCTTGTTTTTCCTTTGAGTAGACTGGGAAGCTAGTGCAAGCTTTCTGAACGACTTGGTTATAGAATGATCAAGAAGAGTGAATAGAACCTTCTGTGTCACCTCTGTAGGTGATTGGCTAATGCAGTCCACCATTCCTGTGTCCATGGTGTTTGTAGTATTGTTATCATTAGCTCAAGACTATATACTTACAGAGGTTGTACAAAAGAAATGTATAGCTGGGGCCTCCCCAGTGGCGCAGAGGTTGAATGCTGGGTTGCGAGGCTGCCCACGGCCTCTGCAGCGCCAGTTCGATCGCCGGCCATCGGGTGAGGGTCCCACATGGTGCGCAAACCTCTCCTGTAGCCCGCTGCTCCCCTCAGCAGTGTATTTCGTCAGTCTGTCTGTTCTGCTCCCTACTCTGGCTCTGGTGAATTCTCTCACCCTCCTGCGCTTATGACTGTACATAGTGCTTCTATAAATAAAAACATAAATCTTAAAAAAAAAAATGTATAGCTAAGACAGATGACACTGCTTCATGCCTCCAACCCCCCCATATACTTTATTTATTTTCCTTTTAATTTTTTGATATTACAAATTCCAACATTGGTTTGAATTTCCTTGATATGAGTATTAGCAGAGATTTGGATCTCAGAGAAGTTTGCATTTCAGGAGTAAGAGGCAAGAGAATAGGCAACGGTGTTGTGTTGGGTTAATGTTATTTCATAGAAAAAGCTCTGAAATAGGTGCCAGAAATATGGTTTTCAGATCAACTTCTGATAAATAGTGCATTTGACCTTGGGCAAATTATATTACCACTTAATGCTTAGATTCATCATCTGTAAAATAAGCAGCATTTGGTTAGATATTTTGCAAGGATTTTGCCAATTATTTTCTTAGTCAGCTTGGGCTTCCAAAACAAAATACTTCAGATTGAGGACTTTAAAAAGAGAAATTTATTTCTCACAGTTCTGGAGGCTAGAAGTCCCAAGATAAAGGGGCAGTTTCTCACCTTGGTTTCTGGTGAGAACCCTTCCTGGCTTGCAGATGATCTCCTATAGCAAATCCTACGAGGGCACTAATTTCATCTCAAGAGCTATTCCCGTGTGACCTCATTACCTCCCAAAGGCCCTGCCTTCAAATACCTTTGTATTGGCTTCAACATATAGGTTTGAGGGGACTCTAACATTTAGTACGTTAACAGCCAGCTTTTAAATCTATGACACCATTATGTGTTCTTTCATCTTATTGAAGATTTTCTAAGTTACACTGATCTACAATATAATTTGTTTGAGATGCAGCTCATCATAAATCTACTAAGTTTGTCAGTTAAGGCAAACAAACAAATATTATAAGTATTTTTCATTGTGAAGCCCTCTAGTTCAGTTATTATGTGCTATTTTGGTCCTGCAGTATGCCTTGAGGTTGTTCCACTTAAACACCTTTTGCATTCATACAATACTTCTGAGAATAGCTGAAAAAATTTTTCATGTACCTTGTTTCATTGAAACAAGACAATTGATAGGTTTCAAAAACAGAAAACTGACATAATGGGAGGTTATTAATTTCTTACATATGATTGATAAATGGTAGTTGTCTTTCCACATTTTCCAAATGTTTTCTTCTTCAGTAATTATTCTTTGCAGATATAAGAAGGAAATGTAGAGATATTATCTCATATTAATACTAATCAATTTTATACTAGTTCATCAACTGTCTCTTATGAAATATATAGGCAAAAAAACATTTAAGCTAGTGAGGTCAGGGTCTTAAATTCTTATTTGATGAGGAATAGTTGACCAGTTCTTCTCATGTTCCATGAATTCTGGATTCTATCCATCAGAAGCATATTTTGTTGAGTGGGGTGGGGGGCAGGAGAAGATATCTATATACTTGCAAAGATGTAAAGGGTCATCCCAACCTTTTTGACAACATGCCTTATTCTGGATGTTATTCTGAATTTGTATTATAGGCTGTGAAAGAAAAAATGTTCTTTAAAGTATTAGAAATACCAAATGGTTGGAAAATAACAGCTGTTGTTCAAGGAGTGTTTATGTGCTTAAAGCTAAAGTTTGGACTATTTTTCTTATATTTAATCTGTTCATACAAATAAGTTTATGTTTGGGAATTATCCAGTCAGTGCCTTGGGCATAACAGGATGTTATATTTGGTGAATGGCAACAATCAATGTGTCATTTCTTAGTGCTTAGTGTGATTCACAGGTAGACTGGTTTTTTTTATAAAACTGCTGAACAAGTTGAAATCCTGACATTTTAACCTACTTGGCCAATAGCTCTTATCTCTCTTGAACCTCTGTGTGCTCATCTGAAAATGGGGCAACCGTAATATGGGTAATGTCATATGCTGTCAGGAGCATTAAATTGGATAATCAAATGTTAATAAAATAATGTTTCTGATATACAAAAAATACCTATTGAAGTAAAATTGATTTATTACACTATAGGTTTTAGGTGTACAGCATTATAAGTCAATATCTGTGTACACTATATTATGTTCACCACCAGAAGTCTAATTTCCATCGATCATGATAACACTGACTCCTTTTATTCAACTTACCTGATTCCCTTCCCCCTTCTCATCTGGGAACCACTATTTTGTTCTTATAGTCTGTTTTCTGTTTTGTTCATATTTATGTTTATCTTCCACATATAAATGAACTCATACTGTGTAGGTCTTTCACCATCTGACTTATTTCACTTAGCTTAATACCCTCTTGGACTACTCATCTGTTTAATAAAGAGGAACTGTTGTTTGGATCTAGAAAAATAATACAAATTTAATAATAAATAAATTTTATTTTTAGCTTAGTATATTTCACAGAAACCAAAACTGAAAGATACCAAGCTATACTCATCAAATGTTTGGGACTCATGGAGCCTGCAAATTCAGCAGAGATTCTTTACTAAATGGGAACTTTTTCAGTGCTATAAAAAATTCTGATTTATCCAGTGGCTACTTGAGATAAAGACTCTAATCTGGCGCTGAGGAAGAGTTTTCTTGAAATGTGTTTAGTCCTGGCATTGAAAAGGGAAAGAAAAAAAAAAAGCAATAAGAATAGAGCCAATGCCTGGCTTCATTTTTTCTCTCTTGGTGACAAGTTGCCTGTCTTACACTGGGCATACTCTCAGTAATTTTATACTTAAAGTCAAAGGACTCCTTGTGTAGGGTCTCAACATGTCTAGTGTTACTTGTGTCTAAAGCAATTTAAGAAGGTAGTAAATGAATGATTCTGACCATCTTCTATTTATATGACCAATTTAGAGTGACAGGGTTGTAATGGAAAAAACACTCATCTCATAATCAAAGGACCTTATGTTTAAAATCAACCTTTCTCCTTTACTGCTTTCAGTGTCCTCACCTATAAAATAAAAATAATAACTTCTCTCACAGATGCTCTGGTTTAATGCACTTCATATATAAGAAGTACCCTTACATGTTAATTAAATATGAAAATCCAATTATTAGTGGCTGACATGCTTTAAACATTGGATTGGAGAAACATCAAATCTAACTTATTTGAAGGTGGTCTGAAGGTAGTCCCTTGGGTTTTGGTCTGATCCATGGTTTATCTCCACATGTAAAACAAAATCATTTTTCTGTATATATGGGACTAAGAGGGAGCTTACTTTAGCTTCTAGATTCACTTATTAAATTTTCTTTATTTCTCAAAATTGAAAATCAATTATTCTTTGTTAATTTTTTTAAGATTTATTTATTTATGCATATAAGAACTGGGGTTACAGGCCAGAGGTGTGGAGGGTGAGAGGATTCACCAGAGACAGAGAGGGGAACAGAACAGGCAGACTGAGTGAAATACACTTCTGAGGGGAGCAGCGGGCACAAGAGAGGTCTGCCGCGCCATGTGGGTAGCTCCCTGGCTGGGGCTCTAACTCATGCTCAGTGGCTGTGGATAGCTTCATACTGCTGTGTCTTAATCCCTTGCGCCACTAGGGAGACGCTTTGTTAAAATTTTTCAAAATTTGGGCCTCCCCTGGTGGTGCAGCAGTTGAGCAGGGGCTGCGAAGCTGCCCGCAGCCTCTGCAGCACTGGTTCGATCCCTGGCTGCTGGCAAGGGTCCCACATGGTGCACAGATCTCTCCTGCAGCCCGCTGCTCCCCTCAGCAGTGTATTTTGTTGGTCTGCCTGTTCTGTTCCCCGCTCTGGTTCTGGTGAATTCTCTCACCCTCCCGTGCTTCTGACTATACCCAGTGCTTGTATAAATAAATAAATAAAATAAAGCTTAAATTTTTTTTTCAAAATTTAAATATTTAACAGCATAGAGTCAAATCTGTCCACACAATAATTTTTTAAAATCTAATGACTAATTCTTAAAATTGTGTATTGGATTTAGGTATTGAAAAGTTAAGTTAGTAAATGATAAATAAGTAATATATAAAATCAGGGCTTTATTTTAGATAGATGTTTTTTTTTTTTTTTTTTTTTTTTTTAGAGGCATGTTTTTCATTTATTTATTTGTTTGTTTGTTTGTTTGTTTTTTTGTTTATACATGCACTGGGTACAGTCAGAAGCGCGGGAGGGTGAGAGAATTCACCAGAGCCAGAGCGGGGAGCAGAGCAGGCAGAAGGACCGAAGTACACTGCTGAGGGGAGCAGCGGGCGGCAGGAGAGGTCTGCGCGCCATGTGGGACCCTCCGCTGGTGGCCGGGGAGCAACCGGGGATCGAACCGGCGCTGCAGAGGCTGCAGGCAGCTTCGCAACCCAGCACTCAACCGCTGCGCCACCGGGGAGGCCCTTTAGATAGATGTTTTAATCTGAATTCCACCCCACCCTTTAACCTCTCCTCATTTTTCTTTCTCCATTGGAGTCATGATAGTCTTATTAAAAAAGAGAGGGGGAAATGGAAATACTATTGATC
Organism: Talpa occidentalis; assembly: GCF_014898055.3. Lineage (NCBI taxonomy): Eukaryota > Metazoa > Chordata > Mammalia > Eulipotyphla > Talpidae > Talpa > Talpa occidentalis. The sequence continues at coordinate 76,324,803 of NW_023601322.1, read as the reverse complement.
TCTTCAGATAAATGTATTTGCTATATGCGATTAACTTAATAAAATGAAAGTTACCACAAAAATTACATGACTCAGGTGCCAGGGAAGGACAAAATAGCAGCTCTAGCTTCTGAAGGTCTTTTACTGTAATCAGTGGGATAATGTTTGGATATAGGGAAGAACAAGAAAATGGTTCCTGGGCAACACTGTAATCAGGTGGCCAGACATCTGGCTCAGGCAGGATTAATGAGCACAGAACAAAATCCAGTTAGAATTCTAAGCAAAAAATTATCTTTTAATGCATATTGATGGGAAGGAAGAAAAGAACATTATAGCGCATGAGGTACAGTTTAAGAAGGATGAGTTTAAGAAAGCTGAGAATGAGGCCGATTATAGAGGATAACATGTTAACCTTCCCAGGTCACATTTCAATAGGGTAAGTAAAAGAGTTTAAAGGAAGATGTAATCAGTTAATAGAGGGCCTCTTAAACCAGGCAAAGAGCTAATATTTGATCAAAGAAGAACTGAATAATGTGAATAAATAGTATTTTCAAATAATCATGCTTCATAAAATATATTTATATGATATACAAGTTATAGATGTGAGTATATATATATATCTTGTTTACCTTTAAATACTCTTTGGAGAGAATAAAACAAATACTTTCATTTGTTTAGAAATTGGAACAGAACTTCTAATTGTTCCCTTTCTGCCTCAATATGGCATTTATTTAAAAGGTCTAATATTTACTAGTCACATCTACCATTTGGTTCCATAAAATGTTCTTAATTATCTGAGAAAACCAAATGTGATCTGGATTTTCTTGGCAAGAGGATATTGACTTTCATTAAGACTGAATTGCAGTTACAGACCTTTAAGCCTTTATCTGCATCTCATTAACTGGCATGTGATTTGGGAGAGTGGCTATTAATTATGCAGAAGATGGTGAGTGAATAGAAAGGATCATTCAAAGGAAAGCCATGCTTAAACCTGACTGTGTCCTGAAGCATTGTACACTTCATCTGACAGGCATTAATTTGCCTAAGTGTTTGGAATCAGCCATAGTAAGGAGTTTTAAAGGACATATCTAGAAGCAATGTTAATGACTAGGATTTATTTTTTGTTCATTTAGTTTAATTTACAGCTAAGCCATTTTTCTTACATGGCTGCTTGGTTGAAGTGACATGAAAGGTATATATGATGTAATAGGAATAAATCCTGAGACTCTGCAGGTAAGTTTTTATGAAGTAAATTCCCTGTCCTCTCATCATAAACTATGATGGTATACTCTTCTAAAATCCACTACAAGTCAAAATATCTCCTTAGTATAAAGATATAAATAGAGGAAGTCCTCACACATAATGTTAAGATGTGAGCAAGTGGCTTGTGTTTAGTTAAGTAAAGACTCTACTGGAAATCTACATTATGCTTTCATTTTTATTAGAGTAACATCTTATAATTTTATAAATCCACACTTAAATATAGATTAAAATGCATTTGCAATAAACTTTGTGCACTCTATTTTCCATTTTATCTGTATAGCTAATGCAATTTGAAATTTGCTCATGTGTTTTCAAGATAGACCTCTTTAAATCAAACACATCTAATTTTTATATGCAAAATTCTTATCATTTCCAGTATTAAAATCATCTTCCTTGTTATAATTCAGCAAACTGACTGTGACTATGGAGTGAAAAATGTATTGTGCTGCATTAAATCATTTAAATGGGTGGTTGAAACTTGGAACTTGTGACTTTTACCACGGTCATGGTATGGACAGTGTTTAGTCATCTGATCTGACCAGTTGGTTCCTAACTAGTGTATGAGTTGAGGAGTCACTGAGTCTGTAAATGACAGATATTTCTCACCCTTTGATGAAATAAAAACAAATGAGAAACAATTTTGATTTTTGTTAATGTTAAATAGTCTGTGGCAATAAACTCTAGACGCAAATAGGCAAATATGTATTTAAAAACTTTTCTTCAGATTTGCCAGACCATAGAAGGCAGTGTTTCCCAAAGTTCAGGCTGCTGATAGTCCACCTGCATCTGAAATAAATGGGGTATTTGATAATGTTGATCTCCTGGTCCCATTCTTGACTTAACTGAATGAAGAACTCTAGAAGTGGAGACTGGGAATCCACTTTTATCTCACTTCTTGGGTAATTCTTAACCACTCATTTAAGTTATATTTCTAGAATGGTGAGTGATTTATTTCTATGAAATGTGTTTATACTAAATAGGTTCATGTTGTAGTTAAATCAGTATTACATATTGGTATATATTTTACAGCACCAGTATCTTTTTTTTTTTTTTTTTCAAGATTTATTTATTTATTTATACAAGCACTGAGTATAGTCAGAAGCACAGGAAGGGGAGAGAATTCACCAGAGCCAGAGCAGGGAGCAGAGCAGGCAGAAGGACCGAAGTACACTGCTGAGGGGAGCAGTGGGCGGCAGGAGAGGTCTGTGCGCCATGTGGGACCCTCCTCCGGTGGCCGGGATGCAGCCGGGGATCGAACCTGCGCTGCAGAGGCTGCAGAGAGCTTCACAACCCAGCGCTCAACCACTGCGCCACCGGGGAGGCCCAGCACCAGTATCTTTTAAGAGAAGTATTTGTGGATCAGTGGAAGTATACTGATGCCATTGTGATAGGTCATTTTATAAGAAATAATACTTCAAAAAACTTATACTATGTGTGAATATACATATATACACAAGTAAACACATGAAATTAAGAGGTTGCATAGCTAGGGTTACATAAGTTGGTATAAATTTGGGAGCAGATTTCTAGAGTCAGTATGAATACCAGCATATTTAAAATATTTGATACTACTTCCATTATTAAGGTAATGATTTACTTTTACTCATTAATGTTTAATGCTTAAATGTTACTTAATATAATTAAATGGATCATGTTGTATGATGCATGGTTTCTTCAACTAAGCATAAGATAATTCTATTCAATAGTTGCCATTAAGTGTATACTGATTGATTACATGCTAAACACATTTTCGTGCTTTTTCTATAAAGAGCATTTAATTTGAAATGCTGTGTTGAACAACTATCATTATTTTCCTTTGCCTCGCACTGAACTCAGACCTGAATAGAAACTTTTTCATAAAGTATTTAATTCATTTATTTTTACACAAAGGACATGCACTTTCAAAGGATGATGTAAATGGATTTGCAAGATTATTTGGAGAAATGAACAGAATATTTATTCTCCTCTTCAACCTCAAATTCTTTGATCTTTTATTCAGTGGTGGAATAATTTTGGTAAGGTATTTTTAAATGCTAGTTCTACAATAGTTGAAGGTCAGCCAGAAATATAAGCTTGAGCAAATGTTCTTTTGCAATTAATTCATTAAGGTAGTTTCTTTTTGTTGAATAAAGTTGGGGGAAAACTTACAATCAAAGACTAATGAAGCATTATACATACATCTATTCGTTAAATAAGTAAAGTGAATGCTGTACTTCTTTTAGTTTTTCCAACATACTCATCTCTTTCTGGGCCCAGGATTCTTGCTGCATGTTGTGCCTCTGCCTGTAAAGAGGTACCCTAAGTTTGCAAAGCTTCCTGCTTATCACCCTTTAGATTCCCATGGGAAGGGACGACAGTATTGTCAGATAGGCACTGTTTGCCTACTCAATTTGATATAGATCTCCACTTCAGCTTTTTTTTTTCTTTTTTCTTAACACTGATTACAATTTGTAATTGTTTTTGTCGGTTGACTCATTTCTTTCTGTCTTTCCCACTGGGCTGTAAGCAACTTGAGATTTGATGAAATATTTGTTTTGTAAATATTTGAATCATCTGGCCTAGCAGAATGACTGTGTCTTTAATATATTTTGACTTAGGGAGGGAGGAAGGGTGGGATGAATGAATGGATGGATGGATGGATGGATGGATAGATGGATGCATGAGTGGGTGGGTGGGTGAGTGGATGGGTATAGATACATGTTCTTGCTTGAAAATATTTACAGAGAATGTGATTTTAAATGGCATGCTAACATGAAATAATGCTTACATTTGATCAGTGGTGAGGAATGAATAACCCCTCAGAGTAAGTCTATATTTATTTAAACCATTCGAGTGAAATTGGACTAATTGAGTTGGAGTATTTTGTGGCTATGTCATTTTGCTGAGATGCTATACCTTAGTTACACTGTTCACTGCTAATTGGTTGATTCTATAGATGTAATTTTCTTTATATAAACTCTGGACATACTTTTTCTTTTTTATATAAAAAAGATATGATTTGTGGGTGTAATTTGATTAATAGTACCACCAGTTCTCTAGGCTATAAAGCTGTGTTGCTAGAAGTCATGCTGTGATTTGAATTTGGTAAATGTCTAAACCTAATGATATGTGTGACAGCACTGGGGCAGAAAGTGAGTTGCTGTATGCAACTCTAATTATTATTGTTAAATATCAATGTAAATGCCTCTATTATGCCAGATAAATATAAGGTCACGACAGCTGTTTTCAATGATACTAGAAAATTAGGGTTTACTGCAGTATGTACCTATAAAATGTATGCTTAGCATATTACTTAGTGTTCTGTTTAAAATACTTGAAAACATTTAAAAGAAAATGCAATGTACTGAACAGGTCCAAGAGATTGAAAGTGAGTTTCAGGATTGTTCTGTTCTCTATATAAGATAGAAATAACTGCATATATTTTAAATTTAATGAGTTATAAGTATGTGCATTTTAGATTTATAATGTTATAGAGAGAGATAATAAGTATTATTAACTAATTATAGTAAGGTGTTTTAAGACAGGTGCTTTTAAAGGTATACAAAAATGATAATAAAAATATGGAGTTGGGGCCTCCCTGGTGGCGCAGCGGTTGAGCGCTGGGTTGCGAAGCTGCCCGCAGCCTCTGCAGCGCCGGTTCGATCTCCGGCTGCTCCCTGGCCACCGGAGGAGGGTCCCGCATGGCGTGCAGACCTCTCCTGCCGCCCGCTGCTCCCCTCAGCAGTGTACTTCGGTCCTTCTGCCTGCTCTGCTCCCCGCTCTGGCTCTGGTGAATTCTCTCACCCTCCCGCGCTTCTGACTGTATCCAGTGCTTGTATAAATAAATAAATAAAAAATAAATCTTTAAAAAAATATATATGGAGTTGGTTTCTAATTTTATTTTCACATGATATGCATTTAGCTTATCTTATATCATTGATTAATAAAAGACTAGCATTAGAATACTATGTACTATAAGTTCTGTTATTATATTACCAGACACTAACATAGCAAAGTTGTTAACATATGTATCTTCACAGCAACTCTGCAAGTTACTATTATTAATTATAAAAATGAGAAAATTGTGGTTTTTACAAGTTATTGGTATAAAGTCATATTGCTAAAATATTGTTGAATCTAGTTTATCTTCTTTCAAACCCCAACCTGCGTCATACTGAATCTAGAAAATAGCTTCAACAACTTAAAATAACATTCAGAGACACTGTTAATGTTCCACTTAGTCAATCAACAAACATTTATAAGAAGCGACCAAGCCCTGAATTAAGAATTGGGGATACACTAAAATTATACTTTGTCTCCAAGGACCTTGTTTTTATAGAGTGAGATTGTTGCTGGTGGCTGTAAATTTCTACACTACTTGGGTCCTACTGGGAGTTCAGCTACACTATTTTCACATCTCTTCATCTCTAGCTAATTCAAAAACATGAAAAGTCTCCTTCCCCTAGAGCAACTCTCAATGTGCCTTGTTTAACCAACAATGACTAAATCATTCCAGCAAGAGACAGATTTTCCCTTATGAATCAGTTTGGAATTCTGACTGAAATAAAGTAGGTAATTTGAACAAAAAGAACTTCAATATTGCCTGCTACCTATGGAGTGAATGTAAATTATTTCGAGTGAATTAAAAAATACATCATGAGTGTTTATGTTAAAAATCACTCCAGATTATCTCTAGATAGCCACTCTCAGAACTCAAATACAAAAAGCCACTTATCTACCTCCTTATTCTTTAAATTTACCCTGATGGTTATTGACACTATTCTGCTGCTATAGGGTTCTCTGTGCTTGGAGTGTTTTAGCAGCTTTGACAAATCTTACTTGTATTTCATGTCTGGCTCAGGTGAACTTCCCTGGCAAAGGCATTCTCAACTATCCCTATCCCTATTAATCATCCCTCCCCAGAACTCTTTTAGTCTGTATTGCTGCACAGTCTTTGTTTTCTAACCTTTTGTATGCTCATTCATTTCTATTCTCTGTCTGACAATATTTTCAAACAGATTGTAAACATCTGATGATCAGGAATCATATAGTCATTTTATTTGTTTGTTTTTATAAGACCTCACCAGGAATAAAGGCACAACAGGCATTTAATATATAGAGGTTCACTTAGTAAGTGCAGTTACTAGGTGAGGGCCTGTAATTTCTAGCGACCATCAACTATAGTTATTTTATGTTTTTCAAGTTGAAACCTCATCAGCACTGAGTATTTCAGAAGGGAAAGATTTTCATTTTGAGACTAAGGGAGAATTTCTAAACAGAAGAAACTACTTGCTACCAGTGGCAATCACCTATGAGACAGAGGGCCAATGAGAAATCATTTTTAGCCACAAGGAATCTGCACTGACAGAATTTGCACTTAAATGTAATTGATTCTACTTAAAAATGAGAAATCTCATGCTGAAATCCATTAAGAGAATAATTGACACAGGTGCAACAGACTTCTCCTGTCTTGCCCGCTGCTCCTCTCAGCAGTGTATTTCAGTGAGTCTGCCTGTTCTGTTCCCCACTCTGTCTCTGGTGAATCCTCTCACCCTCTCGCACATCTGGCCTGTACCCCAGTTCTTGTATAAATAAATAAATCTTTTTTAAAAAAGGATTAATTGGCATAAAGTGTGCATATGACATCATTACTGCAAACATGTGGGCTTTCATATTATTCAGTTCAGCCTGATTGCCTTTATGATGGAATCTTCATGGGCAGTGTGCTTGTTTCTGCTTTTAAGTAGAAAATAAAGTTTAAATATGCCCAATTCCCATAATAACCCATTCTCAGGTTCCATCTGTTAACTTGTGTATTTTCATCTTTCTCCAGGCTTTAACATTCTAAGTAACAACATCCACATAATATAATATTTATATCATAGAGTACTCGTTCTTTTCATTTAACTTGCTAATAAGCTTTAGGAATTATCACTAAAGTTGTAAGTGATTACACAGTTAGTGGGAAGAAGAGTTCCTCAGAGTCTGAAGAAGTGTTCTATTCATATGTGCCTATGATCTCTCTTTTCATTTGCAGTGGCCTTTAACCTCAATTACTCAATAGAGTGGTTTGGGCTGAAATTCCTTTACTAGACCTTTTCCTAAAAGGGAGGGATGGTCCTATGCTTATGTTTATTTGCATTCAGTATTTGAGTGTGTGTTTACTTTGAAAAAACAGTAAAAAATGTATTTTTGCATTTAAATTAAGAATGTGCTAATAGTTCTAGCCATACCAATACTTAAACATCTTAGGAAAACCACTCTACACAGACTTCAGGATTCCAGAAATATAAAAGGATGTAAAATCATATAAAAGAGAGGGGATGATGAGGACACTTAACTTCTGTCACTGAAATGTTTCCCTTCCTGCTTCTATTTCTAATTTTCCAGGATGTGGTGAAATAAGTTCAGCTAGGCCCTCTCAGTCTCTGTGTGTATATATACTGTATATGTGTATATGTATATATGTGTATATTTTCAAATATACATATAAATATTTTCATATATATATATATATATATATATATCTAGAGAGAGAGAGGCATCCTGATACTTTTTCATAACCTAAAATTCTTGATGGTAGTAGACCTTCTTAGCTAAATAAATTCTTTTGTGGCTGTTCTAGGAGCTCTCATCTGTGAAATCTGCACCGTGAAAACAATGTGCACGTGTATAGGGGTGTGTGTGTGTGTGTGTGTGTGTGTGTGTGTGTGTGTGCGTGTGCGCGTGCGCTCGCGCACTCATATCTCAATGAATACGGGAAATACCCTACCATTTAACCCTTAAGGATACTTTCCCACATGTACTGTGCACTAGAAACCAGACATGTAAAAGGCAAGAAATAATTAAGGAAACTATCCTCTTTGTTCCTCTCCCAATGTGCAGTTCTTAGATATTTATATCTTGCATGTTTTGTTGCCTTTGTCTCATTGCCAGTGTCTTGGTTTTGTACCATGTCATGGCCGTCAACTCTGTTTCATAGACCCGCCTTACTTCCTCTGCCCTTTTTTCCCAGGCACTGAACTGTCCTTTCTTACATGACCTTTAGCCCACTGACTTGATCTTGTCATTGGTCACTCATACTTTCTCATCCCATGATGAGTCTCATGCCTTCTATTGCTCTTGCTCTGTAATGCTTTCATGATACTCTTTGCTCTTCTGTTCCCTCTGATTACTTTGTCATTAAATGCCTCTTGCATGAGTTATCTTTTAGCTATGGGGTTTATGAAACCTTTGTGCCATAGATCCTGCCTACACTGATCATATCTTTATCAGGAACTTGGCTCCATTCACCATGATTTTTCATTTACCTTATATTATTTGGTGCAAGAGAATATGCTTTCCAAAAAGAAAAAAAAAGCTCATTTCTGTTATATTTTGTTTGATTTAATTATACTTTCTACAGAGAATTTCTTTTTTTTTAATTTAATTTCTTTTTTTATTTATTTATACAAGAACCGGGGTACAGGCCAGATGCGTGGGAGGGTGAGAGGATTCACCAGAGACAGAGTGGGGAACAGAACAGGCAGATTGACTGAGGGGAGCAGCAGGCGAGACAGGAGAGGTCTGCCGGGCCATATGGGACCCTCACCAGCCAGCTGGGATTGAACCGGTGCTGCAGAGGCTGCGGACAGCTCCACAGAGCTATGCTCAACCACCTGCGCCACCAGAAGAGGCCCTCTACAGAGAATTTCTAAGAGAATCTACAGACTCCTAAATATACTTCTAACTTAGCTAACTCTAACTGCATATTCAAATGAACTGAGGGAATTTTGCCTGTTTTTATCTATCCCTGAATTATATTCCTATATGACTAGCTTTTTTTTTTCTGAATATAAAATTCTTGTTCCTGTTCTAATGAGTATCAAAATGTTCCATTTTTGAATATGAAATTTTAAGGCAATTTAGTTCTTCAGGATACAACTTAGACCTTTAAAACTTCAAAATGATTGTTCTCTCTCTCTCTCTCTCCCTCCTGCCCCCCTCTCTCCCCACCCCATTGTTGTTTGGTATGATTTCCTTTAGAGTTTCAGAAGTCTGTATTGCCATTTTATAAAATCTGCTTCCCTCAGTTTTTACAGGCAGTGCTTTGATGAAAGGACTTGTTACCTCGCTGAAGAATGATGGCTGCATCCTTATAGTCAGTCCATCCCCTGTCCAAGTGATTGCTTCTACAGTCACCTTTCTATAGCACGTTATTCTGGATAAAGCATATTTATCCATAATGTTCTTCAATGTCTCCCTATTGACAAAAACCAGACTCTACAGCAATATCTGTCCCTGCTTACATTCTCAATAAAAATTACTCTACCCCTATAAAATCCAAGCTACTTTTATTTTCCCTTAGAATGGTTTGCTATTTCACAACACCAGGACTTTTTATATACTACAATAGATTCTCAATCTGGAATGCTTTTATTTTCTCTCTTTGGAAAATTCCTATCTGCCCTTCATTCTTAATAGCTTGACCACCTCGAGCTCTTATAGTTTTAAAAATAACTTTCAGCCCCAAATAAATGGATATGAAAAGTTAAGGTTTCCTCAAATGTATTTTGGGGCAAATGTGATTTCCTGGCACATAAATCCTTAATCAGAAGGAATGCCTTTGTGCTGTGCTGGCCATTTACACTGATCTGGTGAAACTCCTGCCTGGTCCTCCTTGTGAATCACGTAAAAGAGATGGACTGTGCCATCAGGTGTACAGATGATCACAGTAGGAAAGAGACATAATTGGCCCTTAAGTGGACTGACTTTGGCTCAGTGATGCTGTTACCTTTAATAAGAATTGGACTGTCCGAGGAACAATAATTCCAATTGAAGTGTTTAAAATCTTTTTTATGTTCTACCTCACCTTCACTGATTGTAATAGAGTTCTTGTTGCTTGTTGTTGAACTGGGATTGTAAAAATACCAGAATCCTTTAAATTATCTCTTGGGAGATAAAAGTGCTATGGTTGAGAATAAAAAGCAAAGACCCTGGGCACTTGTGATTCTTTAGGACTGGCAAGTATGGTAGGTAGTTGGTGTCTTTCACAGTTCTGGAGGAAGTTCATGGCACAGCTGTGAAGGGTGGTGATGAGCACAGGTTTGCTTCACTGGGCATCATGGTGGCAGTACAGCAAACAGTGAAAGAATACAGCTGTTCTTAGAGATTACAGCCCACCATCGAGCATCCTTTCTTTCTGTAGAAAGGATCTAAAATTATCATTATACAGGAAAATATATTATTGTATAAATGTAGAGGAAAAAGTAATTTTAGGTAAGCTGATATTTAAAATCAAGTAAGACTACTACTTTCCAAAAATAAGCAGTGGGGCTACATAAAAACAAAAAGCTTCTGCAGAGTAAAGGAAACTATTATTAAAACAAAAAGGCATCCTACCGAATGAATGGGGATATTTACTCATCATATATTCAGCAAGCAATTAATATCCAAGATAATAACAAAAAATATCAAAACAAATAAATAAATAAGCCCATCAAAAAATGAGAAGATCTAAATAGATACTTCTCCAAGAAGACTTATAGATGGCCAACAGGTACATGAAAAAAATGCTCATCATTATTCATTATGAGGAAAATGCAAATCAAAACCACAATGAACTACTACCTTAAACCTGTGAAAATAGCTATTGTCCAAAAGGTAAGAAACAAGTGTTTAGAAGAGCATGGGGAAAAAGAAATATTCATGTATGTTGGTGTGAAAGTCAATTGGGGCAGCTTCTATGTAAAACAGTATGACGGGTTCTCAAAAAATTTTTAAAGATATGGGACTCCCTGGTGGCGCAAGGGGTCAGGACACAACTTATGAGGCTGGCCACAGCCACTGCAGCACGAGTTCAATCCCCAGCCAGGGAGCTACCCACATGGTGCAGCTGACCTCTCCTGACTCACCCGCTGCTCCCCTCAGCAGTGTGTTTCAGTCAATCTGCCTGTTCTGCTCCCCACTCTGTCTCTGGTGAATCCGCTTACTGCCCGCACCTCTGGCCCATACCCCCGTTCTTGTGTGCATAAATAATCTTTAAAAAAATAGATCTAGCATATGATCCATAGCAATTATTTTCTAGATATCTAGCTGAATAATATAAAAACACTAGTTTAAAAAAAGATAAGCACCCCTGTGTTCATAGCAGCTTTATTTACAAGTCAAAATATTTAAACAACCTAGATGCCCATCAATGTATAATTGGATGAAGAAGATGTGATGTATCTGTGTGTGTGTGCGTGTGTGTGTATATATGTATGTTTGTGTGTGATCTATCAATCTATCTATATAAATACCCACACAATATAATACTTCTCATATAAAAATGATGAAATCTTTCTATTTGAAACATGGAAAGAAGAAAAATACTGGATGATTTCACTCATATATGGGCCACAAGGAGGCAGAGCAAATGGAAAGACAAAACCAAAACAAACTTGTATTCTGATACCATAAATGAGGTTACCAGAGAGGGAAAGAATTAGAAGCAAAGGGCAGAGGAAGTCCAGTGAATTGTGGTGGAGGATTATTTGGTGATGGATTTTGTGTAGCAACATACATTTGAAGAAGCAGTGTGAACTATCCTCCTAAAACATACACTATATTACAAACCAATAATAACCGAAAATTAAAAAAGCATTTACAGGTATAAAAAAAAGACTATTGCTTTCATTGTTTCCAATAAAATTACAGTAGCCTCTGTTCAAATGTTTGTTTTTAACATATATATACTACTTAAAATTAGTTACTTCATAATTTATGATATAATAAAATGACTTCTCCTTGGTCCTTAATTTCTAAAGGAAATAGCACATATAAGAATTTAAAGAAAACATTGATTATAAGTTGTCATTATCTTTACTGTTAAGACTATATTTTAATACAATAATGAGTTAATAATTACAAAATTATTTCTTTGCTCAAGTATAAATCTTAAGTAGAAAGTAATTTCTCTAATCTGATTATTTGATATTTTCTTTTTATCAATTTTATAAATAATTTTTGGCATACATTACAGTATGTCATTATGAAGATACTTGAATATTCCTTTGATGCTTTCCATGTGTTTAACATAATATTGTGGTCTCAATCTATGAAGAAGTTACTTTTTAACCTTGTCTACTATGGAATTTCTGTTTGGTGATGATGATAACAGCATGATGTACGAAATCTGAGCTCATATTATATGTAAGTCAGTATTTCAAGTAGTTTATATAGAGTTGTTATATGGATTAAATAAGATAGCTTATGAGGTAAGCATCATAATCTTCATTTCTATACAGGCAAGGGCACTGAAGCTTGATGATCTGAAGTAACTTGCCCAGGTTAATAAGTGACTGCAATCAGAGTTGCATTCTGACTGGTCTGACCAATTCTATATTCTTCTGTGGGGGAAAAAAAGATAAAATGAGAGCATCTTTGATTGAAATTAGATATGTTAGTGTGGTATCCCTCAAACCTTTGGGACATCAGTTCAATAATCTGAACTAAGATATCTGTTCAGGCCTTTCATTCTGTAAATAAAGGTAATGCTGAATAGACCAAGTGACTGCCAAGTGCGTTTCTCAAATATCAGTAAACAGTTAAGACCAGAATCTCATTAGTGCAGATCAAGTGTTATTTCTGCTATATAATTCTCCCTAAGATGTAATCTCACCCTAATGCAACTTGCATGTGTTAGGTACAACACATTTATAAATTCAAATTCTATCAAATGTTTGTCCACTTAAACTAATAAACACCAAGATCATTACTTTCTATACCTTGAGGTAACTTGGACACTTATTAAAGCCAGAAATGAACAACTGGCTGGGACGTCATCTAGCTCCAGAATATCAACTCTTTTACTTGTTCTTTTTAGCTCAGTAGTTGGTTTGAAGAAGTCCTTGTCTTAGACCCTCAGAGCTCTGGGAGAGGAAGAGTGGAGAGCATATAAAGAAGCAAGATGTTACCAGTTAGTTTGGGGTCTAGAATCAGTTGTTTATGAACTGTAAATTGGACTGACAGGCAGAAATTTCCTGAGGAATGAGCCTGGAACTTGACAACACAGAGAACCTTCAGTACTTGAAGAGCTGAATGAATCCTTTTCTTTCAACATCAAACTGATGTGATGTCTACTTACCTCTCCATTTTGGATTCAGATTGTGTTCTCAGAGTCAACTTCACTCAGTAACCATATCTTATTCAATAAACATTTCAGATTCTTACACAACACACTGGGTGATCAGATATGTGTTGCTACTAGTTCAGGAATTTCTGCTGTTAAAGTCATTCTCCATACCTGGCAGAATGGGGCCGACTCAAGAACCCATTGCTTTTACACATTTTAAGAATATGGTCATCACTTAACTTGCTCTCAGAACTTTCTGTAAATGATTATGCATACATTGATATGTATGTATATATTTATGTATGTGATATGTATTATATCAAGGTTTGGTTAACAGTTTGGTTGGGATATTGGCTAATGATGTTTGAGTGTATTTAAGGAGGTTTGGTTAACAGTTTGGTGGGGATATTGGTTAATGACGCCTGAGTGTATTTAAAAATATTTATGATAGATTGTTGTACTCATTTCTGAAACAATTCTTTTTCTGTAAGTAGGAGTATAATGCGAAAGTAAACACATTCTATTTAGGGTGACTGTTTTTGTTATGTGGGGCTTGGTGTTCCCTCTTAACTATTTGAGGAATACTGAGGATATAAAAGATTAAAGGTTATAAATCAGCTGTTGTAAAGGGGGAATGATTGAATGAAGGGTAATTGGTGACCTGATTTTTTAAAATTTGTATTTAATATTGACCTTTCTGATTAGAAGACACACACATACAAACCTTTACACACAGACTTTTTAATGGTGGGATTTCAAACTACAGTGAAGATAGTAGCAGGTTTTTAGGAACTGGCTACTCTGGCATTTTTACTACATGATGAAGAAAACTCTATAGTAACCTAAAAAAGGTCTATTTAAAAGAAGAGATAATTAAATCACCTTGGTTTTCTTATGACAGTGACTAGGAGTAGTCCACTTTAGTGGTTCATTTTTAAAAAAGCGTGAAAATTTGTTCTTTACTAAGAGAGAACATAGTGCTCGCTTCGGCAGCACATATACTAAGAGAGAACATATTAGATATAGAAAAGAGAGACACAAGATATTACTGTATGTATTAGTAAGATTTTCATGTTGAATCATTTGTTTTGTTTTTTGCTTCAAAAGATAAAATATTTTCATTTACTTGATGTTATTTGAGTACCTAGTATGCAAAACATTGCTTATGGCTGCATTATATATAACACTTCAAATCTACAAAATAACTACTTAAGGTAGAAATTATTGGCACTTCTTACCAGAAAGCTGAAATTCAGATAATTCTACATAAAGTGATGTTCCAAAGGTCATCTTAGAAATGGCATGGTGGCGATCCAAACCCCAGTGCCTTTGCCTCAAAGGTCACACACATTTCACTGGACCACAATGGCCTCTAAGGACAAAAGGAATCCAAAGAATACAATTTCAAGAATAGGTTATATTTCTAACTACTGATTAGCAGCAAAATGATAAAGTATAAGAAAGCTTTAAAGGACCATTCTTTATTTTGACACACATTGCTTGGAACCTATTGTGTCCTTGTGAATCTTTGCAACTTACCATGTGGCAGCTTAAAACAAAGCAGTCCTTTGTGCACATAATATATCATTATTAAATAAGTTAAAAGTAAATTTTTATAATGTCACCCAAAGCAGGCTCAATTTGTCTGCATGAAAGTTTTAACAATACAATAAGTAAAATATGCTGAGGATCCATCAAAATATTAAAAAAATGTATTGGACATAGAGTTTAACTAGGTGTCTTATATTTCTTTTGTTTAATTTTTTATTTATGTATTGCACAGAAGATCTGGGGTATAGGCCAGAGGTATGGGGGTGATGGGAGGAGTGTAAGAGGATTCACCAGAGAAAGACTGGCGAGCAGAACAGGCAGATCCACTGAAATATACTGCTAAGGGGAGCAGCAGGTGAGGCAGGAAAGTTCTGCTGCACCATGTGCATTAGCTCCCTGGCCAGGGATGGAACACAGTGATAGTGCTGAGACTTAACCCGTATGCCACCAGGGAGGTCCCTAGGTGTCTTATATTTCAATGGTAAGTTTTTCCCCTTATGTAAATTAAATTTTCTTTAACTTTGGAAGAAAATAAAAGTTTAAAAAACATTTTTATCATTATAAATAACTGTCAAAAGATCAATGATGTTCTATAATTTAAAAGGAATATTTTTAACAGATATAAATGGAAATATCAAGTCATTTCCTTGACTTTGGCTTGCTCATTGTTACCACTAGATGTATAAAGTTCCTCAAAATATTAAAAATACACCTCCATATGACTGAGCAATTCCATTCCTAGGTGACTACCAAAAAAATGTAAAAACACTAATTCACAGGGATACATGCATTCCTACGTTCATTGAAGCGCTATTTAAAATAGCCAAGTTATGGAAACAACCAAAGTGCCCAATGACAGAAGAGTAGATTAAGAACATGTATGAAAAAAAAAGAACATGTGTTATACATACACACTGGAATACTACTCACCTATATAAAAAAAAAAGATGAAGTCTTGCCATTTGTGACAACATAGAATTAGTGGGGTTATGCTAAATGAAATAAGTGAGGAGAAAGATAAATACCATATGGTTTCACTAATATGTGGAACATATAGCAATAAAACAAAGGAACTGACAAAACTAAACCAAAAACAAAAACCCACCCTAGAAATCTGACTACAGAATTGAGACTATGAGGGTAGAAACAAAAACCTTTACCAATGGTCTGTGGTAAAGGACTTTGAGTGTTTTGGTGATATGGTAAAATACATATGAGGAGGTGTGAACCTATTCTAAATTGCATACAGTGTTGTAAACCAATGTTAGCTCATTAAAAATAAAATATCCTACAAAAATATTTTGATGACCTCATATATTATTACCCTACAGAGCAAGCTTTTTACAAATAACTCCAACTTTAGATATAATTCTCTCTGTCTCTGGTGAATCCTTTCATCCTCCTGCACCTCTGGCCTGTACCCCAGCTATTGCATAAATAAAAAAAAAATACAGTGTGCATATGATAGAAGACAAAAATAAATAGAAATACATTCCTTGATCATGGACTGGAAAAATTAACACTGTCAAAATGGTCATTTCCCCCCAAGCAATACACAGATCCAATAAAGTTCCTATCAAAGTTTCAATGATATTCTTCATATAAATTAAACAAACATTACTGATATTTGTATAGAATGACAAAAAGACCAAACACACACAAATAGCCAAAGTAATCCTGACAAAAAGGAGGAATAACAGAAGTGTCATACTCTGACTTACCACAAAAGTGTGTATGTGTGTATTTGCAAGTATATATGACAGTAATTCTCTGTGTGAATTCAATTTGAGATTTGGTATCACCTTTTAATATATTATCATATATCTACATTTAGTATTTAGCCCCTCTTTTTCATAACTTTAAAAACGTGGAGAATTAAGCTTCTTATATACCACATTTGAGGGCATTCTCCATTGAGGCCAAATTAGGGGGAAAATGGCAATAGTTTTGAGGATGTCACATGGTTGGTTTAAAATTTTGTAGGTTTTTTTTTCCTTCAGTTTTAGTGTGGCTTATCTGAATATAATATGGAATATTTGAATGAAGAAAATCCATACATGGAAAAATCATCTAGAATTGATGATTTTTAATGGGTTAATGAAACCCTTCCTTCTGTTTATGTTTAATTATATTGAGGGGGAAAAGAATGTTCATTAACAGAGGAAATGAGATATGAAAAGATTCCGGGGATGGGTTTTTTTTTTTTTTTACAAATTATAATAGACATTCTCTGAGTGTTAGAAAATAGTTAAAAGTCATAACAATTTCTTGAGTGAAATGACAGCTTATTTTAAAAAATACTTTGTATGTATACACTGTTTAGCCTAGTCATCCTATTCCTTGACATTTTCAGGAGAAAACTAAATACATTTTGGGAGAAATGCAAATGAAGATGTTCCTTGAAGATATTATTTATGATAGTGGAAAAACTGGAAGCAATCAAAATAACTATTACTGTGGTATAACTAAATAAATCATAGTATATCAGTAAAAGAAAACATGGTACATGCACTAAAAAGTATAATGTCTATCTTCTATATTCATTATCTTAGAAAGATTTTCCTGATGTTGTTAATTTTAAAAAAGCTTATGTGATAGCATGTTTAGAATTATTTAATTTTAAAGAAATATGTATTTGTATGTACAAACAAATGAAGATAAACCCATTATATTGATGGGGTTTGCCTTTGAGTATTACATATTTTATCTTTTTTTAGAATTTTTTTGAATTTTCTTCAGTTATTATATATTATCTTAGTTTATTTAACTTGATAAAAATAGTTTTAATCAAGCTGGGAAGAGAATAAAACCACTAAATTTGTCTTGTTAATTTACTTTTGAAACTTAAGATAATGGTTAATTTCCCAGCTACAATAGTAAGAGAGCAAAGAAATGTGTATTAGTAGTATTTTTTCATTAGAAAAATCGCTACTAATTTAGTAGTAAGCAATGTAAACCAAACATTAATTAGGAAAATATACTAAAAAGTCAAAATCTTAAGTGAGCTTGAAAAATTTGACTTACAATTCAGTACTGTGTTTCTATATATTGTGTACTCATTCTGTGTAAGACACCATGTGGTATTTTAACTTCTCAATTCATAACAAATGTTTCAATTAGAGTGAGATTCTGGCTTACTTTTTAATAGGATTTGAGTGCCTGATATAGTTTAACTTCACCTCTGTAAATATTGTCTTTCAATAATCCAGTCCTACAAATTTATTTCTTTTATTAAACCTCTTTCAAGTTCTTTTTTTTTTTTAAGATTTATTTACTTATTTATACAAGCACTGGGTAGAATCAGAAGTGCAGGAGGGTGACAGAATTCACCAGAGCGGGGAACAGAACAGGCAGACTGATGAAATACACTGCTGAGGGGAGCAGTGGGCATAGCAGGAGAGGTCTGTGTGCCACGTGGGACCCTCTCCAGCGGCCGGGGATTGAACCGGCGCTGCAGAGGCTGCAGGCAGCTTTGCAGCCCAGAGCTCAACTGCTGCGCCACCGGGGAGGCCCCTTTCTAGTTCTTTATAATGCACTATTCATTTTGTGACAGGAGTTCAGTATTCAAGGATTGTTCTCTCATATATTTCTGTATTTAACCATATTCTTCTGATATGAAAACAATCCTGAATGAAATTCTGCTCTGAAACAGTTCACTTGGTTTTCTTTATGATCACAACTATTTTAAACATGGGACAAGTAAATAATCCCTTTCTGTCATCCATCTATTACATGTAAAGGTGAAACATTCCTTTTATCACTTTACCTGTTGGTGAGAGTAGAATACTGTCTTAAGGGTACTTAAATAATTTCATCGGAATTTGTCTCTTGGATTAATTAACTCAAAGTTTTCTTTTGGACAATTCAGAACTATATTGAATAAAAAGGGAAAGAACAGGATCTATGTTTAATACAGTACTTTCGCTCATCCTACCCAGTATATTTTAGTAGTCTCATCAAATTCAAATAAAATTAAACATTCCATTACTAGTTTTTAGACAATTTATATTAATTTAATTAAAGCAAAGTGTCAAAAGCAGCAATCAGCAAGTTATATAAACACTAATAAAGTTCAACTTGATTAGAAGTATGTGTACTTATAGCTTTTGATTTAAACATGGAGTTTATTTCACTTCTTAACAGTGTTTACTTATCTGGTGCAAGGGGAAAATGATACCTACTTCACAAAACAAATTTAAGGATTAAATGGGCGAATAGAGATAAGTGGCTTAATCCAGTTCCTGGCATATACTGCATGCTCAATATATAGCAGCATTTATCAGTGTTTTGTTTAGGTTTCTTCAGAGATGTGGTAAATTTTAATTTTTCAAAATTTAGACTCAAAGACAGAGTGATTAAATCTACTTAATTTTTTCTTAGTATGTTTTCTCCTAGACCCATATTTGTCAATATTATAAATTTAAGCATTGTTGTACATTACTTGTGAAATACACAAAGTTTATAATTTGCTCCATTTTTAGAACCTAATCAACATTTCTCTGCTGTGTGCACTTAGATTAAGCTTATATATTCTGTGACCACCAAGGAAGGTAATCTCTTTTCATTTTTCTATGATCTGGGCCTAGAATGATTTAGTTCAACACATTTGAGTATCAACCGTATATGAAGTGGTAACATGGATATTACTAGTAAAACCATGGGAATTGCCTTTTGGATGTTCAGGTATATACAAACTCATTTCAGTAATTTATTAAGAGTTAAGACTATCTGATATTGTATACACACACACACACACACACAGTGGGAAATGGAATATTACTCAGCAATAGAAAAGATAAACTCATGTCATTTGCAGCAACATAGGTGGAGTTGTAAGAGACATGCTACACGAAATAACTCAGAAGGAGAAAGATAAATACTAGATGGTGTCACTAGTAAGTAGAAAATAGAGGAAACAAACTAAGAACCAGAGAAAGACAACCTTAAAAGCCAGTCCATGAAAACTGACTAAAGAACTGAAGCACTGAAAGTGGTGTGAGGGGAAGAGCAGGAGCTAAGAGGGAAGCAAACACAATGGACTAAGATTGTGACTATGGACAATTTGGTGGTGGGTACCCAACAGTGGTGATATCTGGTGGTGAGAATTCTAATGTTATCACAATTAAAAAATAAACTAATTAATAAAACAACAACAAAATTTTGCAACACGAAAAAAAAAAAGACTACCTGAATTATTTCACTAAGCATAATACCTTTTAGATAAGTGAGAGAAAACCAAACTCTACATGACTTCACTCATATGTGGTGTATGAACTAAATGATGCACTAAGTAAAACTCAAAATTTTAGACTATAAAACTGATCAGTGGTCAACGAGAAGGGTTTACCCAGGTAAATCAGGGTAGAACTGGACTTTTATTGGTAAATTTAATAATTATATACACATGTTGATTTTTAATGTTGCACATCTGAAACTTCCATATTGTTATAATACAGTTGTTACTTCAATTAAAAAACAAGTATTAAGACCAACGCATACATAAAATACTAGGGAGGTAGTATGCCAGAGAAGTACCTAATCCAGGAAATGAATTCAGTCCTAATAACTCCTCAGAAGGAAGAATAATTGGGCCTCCTTGGTGGTGCAACGGGTTAAGACGCAACCTATGAAGCTAACAGCAGCCACCGCAGCGGGAGTTCGATCCCAGGCCAGGGAGCAACCCACATGGAGCAGCAGACCTCTCCTGACTTGCCCGCTGCTCCCCTCAGCAGTGTATTTCAGTCAATCTGCCTGCTCTGTTCCCTACTCTGTCTCTGGTGTATCCTCTCACCGCCCGCACCTCTGACCTGTACCCCCGTTCTTGTATGCATAAATAAATAAATATTTTAAAAAAGAAGGTGGAATAATTATATTCAGAATTATCCCTTTGACTTATCACCAAACCCTCAGTCATCAGTAAAGATTCGCTTATGATCATAATTTCCTGAAGGTTATGCAAAACAGCCTAATGTATTTTTAGCTTCTTTCGGTTGCTAACTCATATAGATACATTGTGACTCGCAAGTCATTTCTTTTGATAATATCAACTGAAGATGTCATGCCTACCAATTGCAGATCAGTCTCAGAATTTTTCTTTTGTACATACATTGTGCCATGAAATTTATAATTAATAGTAGTAAATTTTTTTAGGTAGCTGAAATAATCTATGCTAATCTTTCTCTTTCTTTCTTTTTTTCTCTCTTCTTTTTTTATATTTTTATATTCCCCATACAATTGCAACTCCGATTTTGACCCCAATCCCTCTAATCTTTCTTTATTTTTAAGTGAATATACAAACTAAAAACAACAATAAAGGGTTTTGTATAGCATTTTTGCTTAATACCTTTCTATTAAATTAACATGATAGGTAGTGTTTAAGAACAAAGGCTTGTGCAAGAGTGAGAAACAACCTAACAACCAATACGTACCATGATCAAATGGGATTAATTCCAGGGATGCCAAGATGGTTTTATGTATGTAAATTAATGAATATAACATACCATATCAACAAAAGTAAAGATAAAAATCATATGATAATATCAATAGCCACAGAGAAAGCATTTGATAAGAGTTAGTACCCACTAATGATGAAAACTCTAGCTAAGATGGGCATAGAAGGAACCTACCTCAATGTAATAAAGACCATATATCACAAACCAACAGACAATGTAATACTCAATGGTGAAAAATTGGAAGCTTTGTCCATTAAGATCTGGCACAAGGGCCTCCCTGGTGGCGCAAGGGGTTAAGCATCACACTATGAAGCAATCCGCAGCCTCTGCAGCACGAGTTCGATCCCAGGCCGGCCAGGGAGATACCCACATGCCAAGGCAGTCCTCTCCTGTCTTGCCCACTGCTCCCCTCAGTAGTGTATTTCAGTCAGTCTGCCTGTTCTGTTCCCCACTCTGTCTCTGGTGGATCCTCTCACCCCCACATCTCTGAAGTGTACCCCAGCTCTTGTATGCATAAATAAATAAATCTTTAAAAAAAAAGATCTGGCACAAGACAAGGATGCCCATTATCACCATTTCTGTTTAATTTAGTACTAGAAGTTTTGGTTAGAGATATTAAACAGGAAATAAAAGGAATCAAAATGGAACTGAATCAAAAGTCCAAAAATAAATCCATGCATAAACCAATTACTAATTTATGATAAAACATTCATGACCATAAAAAGGGGAAAAGCCAGTCTCTTTAATAAGTGGTGCTGAGGAAACTGGAAAGCCACACACAGAAAAGAATGTTAGATTATTTGCTAACACCATTCGTAAAAAATAAATTACAAATGAATTAAAGATTTAGATATAAGACCTGCAATGATTAACCACATAGAAGGAAACATTAATGATACTTTCCATGATGTAAACAATAAAGATATTTTTGAAGACTCAACTCCTATGACAAGGGAATTAAAAGCAAAAGTAAACAATTAGAATTATCACAAGTTATAAAACTTTTATATAGAGAAATAAAATGAGATGATTAAATAAACACCCTATTAAATCAAGAAAATATTTACACAATATAACTGATAAGGGATTTGTATCTAAGATATATAAAATGCTCATAAATTCAATAAGAAAAAAACCAACTAACAAATGAGTAGCAGATATGAACAGACTATTCATTATAGAAGATATCCAGAAAGACCGAAAAGACATATGTGAAAATGTTCATTGTTACTTCTAATAAAAGAGATACAGTTTAAAACTACAATGAGATACCACTTCACCCCTGTAAGAATGGCACATATTAAAAATACTCCCAACAAGTGCTAGAGACTTTGTGGAGAAAAAGGAACCCTGTTCCTTTTTACACTGTTTAGTGGGGATGTGAAGTGACACTGTTAGTGCGGATGTGATATGACAAGACACTGTTGTGGAAAGCAACCTGGATTTATCTTAAAAAATTAAAAATGGAAATGCTGTATGACCCAGCAATCACACTTTTGGGCATATAGCCACAGAATATGAAACTATCAACAAAACCCCCATATTTTCCACAGTATTCACAACAGCATTATTTATAATAGCTAAGACATGAAAGCAGACTAAAATCTTCTTCATTAAACAAATGGATCAAGAAGCTGTGGTACATACAAAACATGGAATATTATTCTGCCATCAGAAAGGATGAAATATAGCTATTTTCAATAAAAATTGAGGGAATTTGAGAGAATTATGTGCAGCAAAATAAGTCAGAACAATAAAAACAAATAATGGACATTCACATACCACAACAGAAAACACTTTTAAAAACTAGTATACTTTACTGAATGTCCTAAGTGCTCTGAAGTTAAGAGGGAGGGAAAGCGAAAGGAGAATAACACAAGTGATGGGGATAGGGAGGAAATTTTACAGAATAGGGACAATAGAGGATCAGTAAGGTGATTGCATCATAGTTGACAAAGGTACCACAAGGAAGAGACCCCAGGGGTTGCGTATGAATAGAGGAATATAATCTCTTCTTCCCAAGTATATGACACCTAAGCTAAGACCTAGTGAAGAGGTGATTGTTAGTAGGTTTAAAGATTCAAAGGACATTCAAGATATAGAGCAGCAAGGCCAGAGATCACAGAGGGACAAGTAAATCACTAGGACTAAGTAAAAGAGAAAGGACTGGTGCAGATAATGTCTTTGTATAATTACAAGGATTGTGGCTAAAGTATTTAAGTTGAGGATCAGCATGACTATAATTGTCCTTCAGAAAGAACATCTATCTAGTGGCAGTTGGGAAGTTAATTGGAGGAAAATGAGACTAGAGGATGAAATAAATTAAGAGTTTTGTAGCAACAGTCCTGGCTGTAGCTTGGACTTCTGGAGGAAAATTTAAGGGGCAGAATTAGAATATTTGAAGATACATTCAATCTGATGTAGAGGATCCTAATATTACCTCAATTAAAAGAAAAACTAATTAAAAAAAGATTCAAAGTGGGAAGTGAGCATGTAGAGAGAATCAGGATGACTTTTAGATTTCTCATTCCCTTTTATACTAAATTATATTTGGCATCTCAATTGTGAAATTTAATTAATACATTAATTACCCTTTTTGTTCTTTTTACAAAGTAATGATAATGCTGATATGTTTAAGATATTGTTCCTTGGATAGTGTAACAGTCATAAAAGTAAACAATAGGTAGGGCATTGCGATCTGGTCAATAAATTTCTGTTTTCAAAACGTCATTTTATCCAGTTTGTGTCATAATCAAACTATTCTATTGTCATTGTTACAATTTTGATTCTGTTCTATAAATAATGTAACTGGGGAAACAGCCATAGGTAATATATTAGAAATAGCATGATGAGTTTATCACAGAATAAAGAAGGAAGAGGAAGGGGAAGAAGAAAAAGAACATTCTTATTCTGGATTGGGAATCAGGAAAGCAGATACTGTTGGCTCTTAGATTTTTTAAAAATGCAAGGAATAAATGTTGTTCCAGGAGTTTTAGGGAAAATGAAGTTGCTTCTTGCTGCTTCTAGGTAGTTGTATTGTGATGAGTGCCTTCTCTCTGTTTAGTGTTTTGATAGATTCATCATAGAGTATAAATTACTTTTTGTTCCTACATTTAATTCTGCCCAAGAAGCACTAGAAATAATCAAGGATGAAGAAAGGACCTTTTAACTAATTTAAGTTTTTTTTTTAAAGATATATTTATTTATACAAGCACTGGGTACAGTCAGAAGCACGGGAAGGGTGAGAGAATTCACCAGAGCCAGAGCGGGGAACAGAACAGGCAGACTGATGAAATACACCGCTGAGGAGAGCAGTGGGCACAGCAGGAGAGGTCTGTTGCACCATATGGGACCCTCGCAGGTGGCTGGGGATCGAACCAGCGCTGTAGAGGCTGCGGGCAGCTTCACAGCCCAGCGCTCAACCACTGCACCACCAAGGGAGGCCCAGAACCAAGTCATTTTTAATCGCAACATGCAAATCTATTTGAGGCAACTTCCTAGTAATCCCCAGCCATGCTATATTATATTAAATTGCACTATAAAATAGTTGGTTGAAGTTTAAGCTCTCACACATATTAATTCTAATAATCATTACTGTAAAAGATAAAATATTAAAGTTTTGTTGAGTTTTCTGAATGCAGTGCTTTCAAGGTTGCAAATAAACTTCTGTTTTGTGTTTTGGCACTCAAAATACTGTTCTAGATGCTTCATGAATATTGTCACCTAATTTTCATCCCAACTCATAAGGAGCACTGTTATATGCTGTTTCAGATAAGAAAATTAAATTCAGAAAATTTAAGTAACTGGCTCAAGTTTATATGGCAAATGGGTACATGTGAGAGCCAAGTTTCTAAATCTAATCACTCATACTGACTGCAGGAATTATATGCACTATACTCCACCTTTTAATAATGAGCTGGGGGGCCTCTCTGGTGGCGCAAGGGGTTAAGCACAGCACTGCAAAGCTATCCACAGCCCCCGCAGCAGGAGTTAGATCCCTGGCAAGCCAGGGAGCTACCCACATGGCAGCAACCTCTACTATCTTGCCCACTGCTCCCCTCAGTAGTGTATTTCAGTCAGTCTGCCTGTTCTGTTCCCCACTCTGTCTCTGGTGAATCCTCTCAGTCCCTGCACCTCTGGCCTATACCCCAGTTCTTGTATGCATAAATAAATCTTTAAAAATAAAAGAATGAGCTGGTTTGAAAGCATCTGTGTACAATAAAGAAAAGGGAATGTATGGTTATAGAGATTGTCTTTATTCCTTTTAGACGACTGTGCACTCAAACATTTTTCCAGCTGCATTCCATAATACTTTTTTCACAGGTTGGAAAATCCTGGATTTGTGTGTTTGGACTTTTTTTTTTTTTTCTGATTTGCTCTTCCATCCTCCATCTTTTCCTTCCTTCCTTCGCCTTTATTTTCTCCTCCTCCGCTCCTCTTTTCCTGAGCCCCTCCTCTCCCTCCTCTTCTCCACTAGTTGTCTTTTTCCTCCTCGTACTCTCCTCCCTGCTCAACTTCTAGATTTAAGAACCAAATAGACTTCATTTCAAATCCTAGTGCTGTCATTTGCTAACTACATTATTTTGAGAAAACTACTCAACTTTCCTGAGACTGTTTTCCTCTTTTAACAAAGGAATAATAATATCATTGTCAGAATAGTTTCCACTGAAATGATTTTATGTCTTTGAAGTACCTAACCACAGTGGTTTTGTTATTATGATTAAATTTGTTTTCATTGTTCATATTGATACTTTAGGTCATGCTGGAGACTCACTTTCTTTCAATGCTGCTGTCATTGATACATTCACAGTGTATCCTATTGCTTTGTCATCTGTTAGACCTGGTGAAATAATTTGCTTATAAAACCTTTTGAGAAACTGTTATTTTATGCACCATCTGTGAATGTCCAAACTGCACAAGAATCCACTGGGACATGGTGACATTTTGCCCCTTGGAACCCTGGAGTTATTTGTATGGCTATTGTTTGGTGTTTATTTTTACATCTTTCTATAACATTTTCAAATATTGTGGAATTGAATGTCAACAATAGTTTCTGTCTTTCAGTCAGTATTCCAGATGTCTTGATTTGTTTTCTTAGTTTATTGTTAGAAAGAACTTGTTTTTAAAATGCACAAGTTCTGTCTTGAGGAATATCATAGTTATTTTTCAGGTGGTCAAGTTTATCAGGAGAGGACTTCTAAGCCAGACTTATGTTTCAAAGAATTTATTATCTTTATGACAAACATAATAATTCTAAAATCTGTCAATACACACACATATTCTCTCTTTCTCTGTCACATCACTGATTTGTTACATGTCAATTATCATATTTGTAATAATTTTATTAAATTGTGTTTATTATGTCTTTTCCACCATACTCAAAACCCAGTAAATTGATCTTTTTTCAGTATCCTTAGGCACAATTCCTTGATTTACAAAAAATTTTGAACTAATGAATGAAACCATCAAAAATGCCAATGTCAATGTTTCATTCTTGAGGATGACATTTTTTAACAAGGTAAAAAAAGCTAGCCCAGATTATTGACTTACTTTATGAAAAGCAATATATGACAATGTGTGCCATATGTGTGATGAGTATATGCACCCACCTCATTTCTCAGAGTTCCAGCAGCAGTTACCAACTGTTTAATCTGAATTTTTAAAAACTAGGTTTATTTTTTAATTAAAAAACTATTTAGGGGCCTCCCTGGTGGCGCAGGCAGTTGAGTGCGGTGCTGTGAAGCTGTCTGCATCCTCTTCAGTGCCGGTTCTATCCCCACCAGCCTCGGAGCAACCCACATGGCGAGTAGATCTCTTCTGTCTCGCCCGCTGCTCCCCTCAGCAGTGTATTTCGTCAGTCTGCCTGTTCTGTTCCCTGCTCTGTCTCTGGTGAATCCTCTCACCCTCCTGTGCATCTGGCCTATACCCTGGTTCTTGTATAAATAAAAATAAATCTTTAAAAAAAAAAACTATTCATGCATGGCTTTTCTTAAAAAAAATCAAAGGGGACTGAGGTGATGGTGCACGGTTGCATTGGTGAAGGAAACTCTATGGGGATTACACCTGAGGAGATTGGTGGAAGCAAATATTGCTTAAAAATGAACAATGATTTAAAAAAAAACTAATAAAAAAAAATCAAACAAAAGTAGTTGCATGAGGACATGAACGTCTGACTGCCCCCATAGATCCTTTGGCTTTATGCCCAGAAGTAATCAATTATTTAATTTGCAGTGACTTACTGGTAAAATTTTCAGACAGTTCACACATTAGCATCTATACATATATAAATAGATTTATGCTTAAATAAATACCACCATTATATTGTATATAAATACATATAATATATATACACATGTGTGCATTTATATTTGTCATTGGTCCCCACTTAAAAATATATATTTTTATGGAACAGCACATGAGGATCTGATTGTTTTAAAACAACTACACAGTATTCCATTGTGTAAGTATAAAACATGTACTTAATCATTATCCTGTTATTGGGCATTATGATTGCTTTCTACCTTTTGATATTTAAAAACAATGCTATAGTAAGTACACATTTAAATATATTGATTGAATGAATTCTTGAAGTAAAACACTGGACCAAAGGGTTTGTGCTTCCTAATAGATAGATCTTATCAAATTTTCTCTAATTCGCTTGCCACAGTTTTTACTCCTAACAGTAGGTGAAAATGCTTTTCCTGTTACTCACCAGTATTGTTTATGATTAATATTTTCAAAGTATTGTTAATCTGATTAATGAAAAAAGACAGATCATTTTTAACCAGTTTTAACTTGCTTTATAAATTATATAAAAAGGCTCAAGATCTTTTCATGTATTTTAAGTTCCTCTTTGTAGCCCATTTTTCTTTTATCTTTTTGGCTTTTCTTATTGATTTGTAAGAATACTTCATTCTGTACAGAAATTGGCTCTTTGTCTGACATATGTTGCAACAATTTTATTTCAATGCTGTTTTGACCTTTAAAAAAAGTTACCATACTTCTTTTCATGCAGAATTTTTAAAAATGCATAGCTATTAATCTTTTCCAATGCTTTAGCCCAGATACCCCACTCTAAATGGTGGTTCTGACCTATTTTTACACTTAGCACAATATAATACTGTCTTTATGTGCAATTATTCACCTAATTTCTGTCTTACTCTCTAGATTGTAAACATCTGAAGACCAGTTCTGTAACTGCCCACGAAATGCCCAACACATGACATGGCACCTTCCTGGTACAAAAAACCTTCTAATAAATGTTCATTGAGTGAAGAAAGGAGGGAATAATAAGTGACAGGATGTAATTCATTCACCTTAGTTAAATATGTGTGTGTACTTTTTTCAGAGTATGTATTTTGGCCCTTGTGGTATATAAATTCATTTTCAAAAAGGAATAAAAGATCCTCAATCCAGCTGATGTCGTACAAATCACTGAAGACTGTATTTGAAATCATTTCAAATTTTCTCTAAGAACTACTGATATTTGTAAGGTTGTCATTTATTTGGTTGTCATTTCTGTTTTACACAGCATCATTTTGTTCATTCAGAAAGCTAAATGCTTACTTGTCAAAAACTTGTGATGAATTTCAGCATTATGTCCTGAAACACTTAACTTAGAACAATGGTGAAAAAATATTTTTCATAAAGATAATCATTATATAATTTTTTTATAAAGAATAGAGTTTTCAAAGCTAAGGACCATGAATAATGTTTACCCTTCTATTGCTTTTTACAAGATATAAGGACACCACTAAATTCTTTCTTTCATCTCTTAGTTAATAGGTATCAGAATTTTGGTGCAAAATTTGAAAGGATGCACTATAGGAATAACAGTTTTGGTTACAGGTACATATAACAAGGTAGATAGAACGAAGGTGCGTAATTTTTATTTGACTGTCAGTAATGGAAGAGTTAATGACTAGAATTAGCTATGATTTTAAATTTCAAGTCAACCCAAATTTGTACTTTATTAAAAAAAAAAACTTCCAGCCTTTCTCTAAACTTGAAAGTTCTTTTTAGTGTGGATTTATATTCAGATGTATGGTGTCTACTACCTTTTAATTATATATTCATTCTCTATCTCTCTCCATCTAGGTTACTAAAAGTTACCATTTATTTTTAGTTTATAGTAAAAGCCTGATATACTTCCAGGTTTGTTTTTGATGTGTGTGCTCAGGTAATTAGGCAAAAGGCTCCTCCTCTCAATCCTGAGGTTCTTTGGAAGTTGAATTCATTCCCATAGAAAAGATTATCTGAGAAATAGTCATAATTCAAAAAGTTTTAAGATTAGTCTCTGTGCCTCCCTGGTGGCGCAGGCTGTTGAGTGCAGTGCTGTGAAGCTGTTCGCAGCCTCTGCAGCACGTGTTCGATCCTGGCCGGCTAGGGAGATACCCACATGGTGCAGCAGACCTCTCCTGATTCACCCGCTGCTCCCCTCAGCAGTGTATTTCTGTCAGTCTGCCTGTTCTGTTCTCCCTTCTGTCTCTGGTGAATCCTGTCTACCCTCCTAAACTCTATGATATAAGAGTTTTATCAGGAGTTAGTGTAAGTTTAATGCTCATTGTTGAAAATCTTTTCAGAGTGATGCTGGCAACTATCAAAATTATTTAGTCCTAAAATTTGAGATTTATGAAAATTGTTTCTATAAATGAGCTTGATGTATGGAAAATTCTGTAAGTCTTTAAAGTAACTGGAAAACTTTATAAATATGTGGTCCACATTGCATGGAGAATTTCCCCCCCATTTTTATTGATGTATAATTGACAAATAAAATTGTAAGATATTTCAAGTATACATTCTGATGACTTGATGTACTTACACATTGTGAAAAGATTAACCTCATCTAGTTAATTAGCACATTTATCACCTCACATAATTACATTTTGTGTGAGAACATTTAAGTTCTGTGCTCTTAACAAATTTCAACTATTTTAATACAGTGTTAGCAACTGTAATTACCACATTATACATTAGCTCCTCAGTCCTTATTTACCTTGTAATTGAAAGTTTGTACCCTTTTACCAATCTTTCTGTATTTTCCCCAAGCCTGGCACCTACTTTTCCACTTTGTTTCTTTCTTGGAATTTAAATTT
This sequence comes from Talpa occidentalis, assembly GCF_014898055.3. Classification (NCBI taxonomy): domain Eukaryota; kingdom Metazoa; phylum Chordata; class Mammalia; order Eulipotyphla; family Talpidae; genus Talpa; species Talpa occidentalis. The sequence goes on along the minus strand of NW_023601322.1, from coordinate 76,294,390 downwards.
GTGTGTGAATGTGTAGATGTGTGCATGTTTCTACATGTAAGTAATACCATTCATTATTTGTCTCTGACATATCACTTAGCATAATAATGTCCTCAAGATTTATTCATGGGCCTCCCTGGTAGTGGTGGTGGAGCAGTTGAGCACTGGATTGTGAAGCTGCCCGCAGCCTCTGCAGCGCCGGTTCAATCCCCGGCTGCTCCCCTGCCACCAGAGGAGGGTCCCGCATGGCACGCAGACCTCTCCTGCTTCCCGCTGCTCCCCTCAGCAGTGTACTTCAGTCCTTCTGCCTGCTCTGCTCCCTGCTCTGGCTCTGGTGAATTCTCTCACCCTCCCGCGCTTCTGACTGTACCCAGTGCTTGTATAAATAAATAAATAAATCTTAAAAAAATGTTAAAATGTCATTCTAATTATTGTGAGTCCTGTCAAAAATGCAGATTCTGACTCAGTGGGTCAGGAGTGGAGCCAGAGAGTCTGCATTTCTAGTAAGTTCCCAGGTGATACCCAGGATGTATGTCCTTGGGCCACACTGTGAGTAATACAATGAAATTTTCAATAACTTGATGTCTTAATAGATAATACATGGACAACATTTTATACTATATGTTGGTTTGCATTTAAGATACTGTGCTAAGATTCTATGCAACAGTCTAAATACTATGAAAAAGTCAATATTCTTTTTTTTTCATGTTCTTTTTATTGTGTTTTAGCTACTAATCTGCTGTGAAGGATAAAAACTTGTAAAAAATGTTATCATCGCTTTCAAGAAATTTCCAATAGGATATAAAGCCACTGTGCATAGATAGTATGATAGATCATGGCTGTGGTGACCCAGTAATGCAGTGTTGCACAGCTGATGTTTTTGTTAGTACAGCATTTTGAACAATAATAATAATAATAATGTTAAGGAAAGGAAGAGTCTAAGAATGCCTGAAATATAAAGATCATATGGAGGTTTAATTAGATGTCAAGATAAAATGGCATATTAGACCTAGAATTTCTGCTTGGATTTTATTTAGTAGTTAATGAATACCACCGATTTAAGGTTTTCAAGATAGTAGAGACTGGAAAGAAGGTGCTGGTCGAGGAGGATGATTAAGAGGTATCTCAGAATCTCAGTACAGGGCATAATTTGAGGTGATGTTGATGTTTGTGAAGATAGTTAGGTCTTCTAAGAGGCTACTGTAATGATCCAATCATGAAATGCATCAGAATAAAGACAACACCTATGGAAATAGAAAGATGTTATGAAAGCCAGACTTACATAGGTTTTCTTTGCTGGTTTCTTTATGATGCTTAAAGTCCTCTGAAGAAAAGGATGGTGTTGCCAGTTTCTCACCTGTGTGTTTTCTATTCGTTTCTTGCAGTGTGGAGGTTTGAGTGCGTGAACTGTGTATGCAACATGCAGAAGCTTCTGAAGCTTAGTAATTGCCCTAAGTTTAGAATCCTGCTGCTTTTCCCCCTACTCTGAATTTGAGATCCCTCAACAGGCTAGATTCTCCATTGCCCCAGGCTTTCTTGAGTTTTAAACAGCCCTATTGCCTCTCCAGTAGGACTTTGTCTGCAGGCATCTTGGAGAAAACTTTCTAAACCTCCTGGCCATGGAAAGCAATGAAAGAAAAAAATTACCAGGGGCCTCCCTGATGGCGCAGGAGGTTGAGCACAGCGCTGTGAAGCTATCCGCAGCCTCTGCCATGCCGGTTCAATCCTGGCCAGCCAGGGAGATACCCTCATGGCACGGCAGATCTCTCCTGGCTCGCCCACTGCTCCCCTCAGCAGTGTAATTCAATCAGTCTGCCTATTCTGTTCCCCACTTTGTCTCTGGTGAGACCTTTCACCCTCCCACAAATCTGGCATGTACCCTGGTTCTTGTATAAATAAATAAATCTTAAAAAAAAAAGAAAGAAAGAAAAAAATTACCTGGCTGCACTGATGTCCTGAAAAGTTCTTGGGAAGACTGACAGACTCTTAAAAGGCCTTTTTTTTTTTTTTGATAGTGAACTATGGGTGAATGGTGGTGGGTAGGGTACACTATGGTGGTAATAGTGAGGGGTAACTGAATACTACCTCAATTAAAAATAAATCAAAAACTTTTAAGAGCCTCTTTTCAAGGAAATCTCACTCCATATTCCATTCTTTTGAACAATGTTTACATTTACTTATTTACTAATTCCTTCAGACAGGTTGACACTACCAAGGAAATTTTTTAAAAACGTTCTATAAACAATCTTTTGTTGTAGAATATAAAGCTAACTAAAACATTGCTTTTGAATACACTGAAATAAAAGCATGATGAATTATTAAGCAGTGACATTACATCAATTTAACATAGGAACTCTAGAAAGTAACAAAAATAGCTTTGTTTCCTCTTGCCTTTATGATATTGCAAACTGATGCGATAATCCAAGAGGCCCTCCTCAGACCTCTAGTTTTGGCAGAATGGGGTCAAAGCCAGAAGGTTCCTTTGTAATAACTGCTTTGTTTCTTGTTTAGCAGCCTTGGGGGGTTCACAGCTGTGTACCTACTGCCTGGTAATCTTAGGTGGGAATTGCCACTAAAGAAAATCAAAGTACCTAGGTTCTTCTATTTTTTAACAGATAAACTTCCCTTAACTGCTTTATTTTTTTCTTTAGAATATGATTTTATATTTGTTTAAAAAGTCATATCATAAAAAATTAAAAAATTAATAAAAAAGAAAAAAATCATATCAGCAGCAAAAATATAGTAAATCTTTATAAATTGCTATGCCTCTTGCCATAGACATTTGGTATCCAGAAATGTTATTGTTTGCATAAAAATACCTGTACATCTCCAGCTACCTAGACTATTGCAATTTACACTTATTTACTCTCTGTCCATACTAACTGGCTCTTATACTGTCTTACCCCATGGTAAGAATTCCTTTTGGTTCTTATAATTAAAGCTTCATAAATTATTTTTCATTTGATATTTCTGTTGGAAACATTTAAAAAAAATTTTAAATTAGAAAAGATGCTTCATTTTGAGTGCCAACTAAAGATACGTGCTTCTCTGATATCAATGATCGTTACTGCAAGAATTCTGTGGTTTAGCAATCATAATACTAGGTCCAAAAATGCTAGTTTGTAGATATTTTAGATATACTTTAGAAAAACTTCAGAAAACATTAGGAATTTGGGTTGATTTATTATGTATAATAATTATTTCCACTTAAAATAATGGGAAAAAAATTCCAATTAGCATCCAGTACTCCACAGTGTTAATTGTAAGCTTTTTCTTCTCAACTCATTGTAGACTCTCAAGAGAAGGAGCCAGGTTTCATTCAGTGTTGTGTCCCAGAATTTTGTATGCAGCAAATGTCCATGTATATACGTGACTGACAAACAGATAAATGAAAGGTTTTATTTATATGCCAAGGTGATAAGATGTGGAGGCAGGACCTGTTTATTTTTTGTTATATCACCGACCTTCATGTTACATTTACTCTCATGTTTTCTTTATTACTTGTGTAAAGTAATGGGTTTAGACACAAGAATCTGATTCACAACTTCAATAAGCACATATTACCATTATCTGTATGACCTTATCTAAGGGGTCATGGTTATGCTAAGAAAGTGTTATGCTAAGAAAGTGTTCATTTCTATCACTACCCCTGTGGTTATAATGCTGCCCTTACTACCACCACCAATAATGTTCCCCAAATAGCAAAAATTCTTAACTAGCAATACTGGAGATTTTCTATTACTATTATTGTTACTCATAATTGAATTCTTATTCTAACTACATCAATGCAAACTGATTTTTTTTCATATCTTGCTAAATTTGGAAAGAGGATAAATGAAAAAAATTGCTTTTCTTCTCAGTTTCCATGGTAATGGAGCCCTCTATCTGTTTCAAAAGGAAAGAATGCTAGCATAACCTCTTTCTCTCCACCCCCCTCCCGCTTCTCTCCCTACTCTCTCTCCTGCACTCTTATGCACACACACACATAAGAATACACACACACTCACATTATAACAAACAGAAACCAAAAAGATTTATTCTGTCAAATCTTGCGAAAACTAGAACAAATCTCAATATTTCACTCTGCTGCAATTAATCTGTATTATCAGTACACTTACCCTTACCAGAAAAAAGGTAAACACTATCTAAATTCATGTGTATGATATTTAGAAAATAAGGAAGGTGCAAATGTATCAGTTTATTAAATACACTAATACTCTCAGGATTATAAGGGCTTTTACTTTTCTAATTACTGGAGGTTTCCATAAAATCAGCAAGTAGATAAGTTAATGTATTATATTAATGTAGCAAATAATTTAATTCTATACCTGTATGATTAATTAATATCATTTCCACCTATACCATTTTATCACTGTCAGTAATCCGGATTTGCCATGGCCTTTATTCACTGATTTTCATGTGTTTGTGAGTCATACCACTCTACAGTATATTCACATTCTTGGTAAATATTTGCATTATCTGCATAATCTTAATCAGTGGTCAGTACTATGAATGGTGCTAAAAAACTTTCGGTTTCTATGTGTACACTTGTTTTTGAAGTGCTGCTATTAATTCCACCACTAATTGTAATATGTTAAATTATATATGTATATATATATATATATATATACACACACACACACACACACACACACACACATACGCTTACATTTAGTCCTAGAAGAAATAAAAATACAGGAAATTCTTTGAAATTAGTCCCAATTCTACTATTTTTCTGTCACATATGTCACCCTGTACATTCAACTTTAACTTATTTTTAAAATACATTTTGAATAAGGAGTGAGGCGATAAATTGTATTCACTAATCAACTTACATAGAACATAGACCTGTGTTCAAATGGGCTTTCCATAAAATCACATTATTTGAATGTTACCTCCTTAACTTGTATATTACTTTAGAATATATAACAAGGCAAAAGATAAATATATAAAATGTAAGGACAACATGATGATTTCTTACCTCAGTTTTGCATATCAATTAGGTAAAATTCACAATTGTAAGACTGAATTCACTTGAAGTTTAAAGTTTAATATTTTTTGTATTTGCAGAAAGGATAGTTTGCAAGTCAAATAATGATAGACTTATAAACTTGAGATATGGGGAACCATAAACACTGACTAATGTCCATGGCTATTCCTAGAGAAGACTTCTCAAAGTTCTTGAAAGACTTCAAAATACCTTGTAGAAGGTTTCAGGTTTGACTGACTTACATGGTACATTCTTAGATAATGATACACTCAACTCCCCCTTTACAAATGTGAAAATCTCTACATTTGAGTTATACTGTCTTTGAGTTTTTGTTTTAAAAATTTTGTTTCCCCACCCTTTACCCAAAAAAAGAGGTTATAGGTAATACTGATACAACTGGAGGGACACCAACTGGAGGGAATTTAGTAAATATTGAGGTTTTTTCACATACATTTTTTTTACAGAAAATTATACAGGATAGAAGGGACCATAACCTGGCTTTTTTTTTTTTTCTGATTTTCCTGCAATTTAACTTCTCCAGAGAATTGTTTCCTAATTTGTTCCACAATAACTGCTGCGAAGCTAAATACAATGCAAAAACAATGATAATATATAGAAACCAAAATTTAAATATGAAAAAAGAGAAGGTAGGAGAATTTCTTGAACTATTTAAAACCATTGTGTCCAAACTATGAAGAGGAGCCCCACCCAGGTCAGTGAGAGCTAATATTGTGTCATATGCCTTCAAATTTACACATTTTTCAGTGAAATGTGGGTAAGCAGTGAATCAAAAACACTGAAGTCTAAAACCATTGTCATAAGGCATTAAAGACAATCCTGAGAACAGTATCCCTGAAATTAACACATAGGTCAACCTATGTAACAACGTCTACATTTTTCTGATCTTGGACAGTTTGTTCCACGTGAAATATATAACCAATATAGATGCTTATTTTGGATACTCCTTGTGCCTCCTGTATACTATTCCACCACTGACCTTATCTTCCCCTATAATCAGTAGCCAAAAGACACTATAATTACTCGCTCCATGTGGGACTCTCCGCAGTCTTATAATTATGTAATTGCATAACCTCCTACCCTGGGGAATTTAAATTTTTTCCACATTAGGAATAAATGTCTTCAAGTTTTTTTCCTGCAGTTTTCCAGTAGAGATAAAATTCAGTTTAAGTGAATTTGATAAGATTTCCAAATGGCAATAGTTCATCTAAATCTTTTAAATATGAAAGCCCATTGTCATGTTATCTATTTTATTCAGCCTTTACTTGGCTAATACAAGGGAAATATTTTGAGTACTTTGAATCTTCAAACAATAGATCAGAGAGGATTTATTTGCAGAGTCTGAAGCAGGCTTCTTGAACTGTGATGTGGTCTCACAGGAACAACTAGTTTCTATTTTAATCTCAATTAAGGTCTCATAAGATAGTCTTATGCTATGTTTTACAAAATGTACTTTTGCTGCTTTATTATTGACAATATGGAGATAATTTTCTTCTGCATGCACAGAGGAGTGGTGAGCTATTACAAATTCTTTGCAACCATGAATAGCATAAAAAAACTGGACAAAACATGGAGGAAATGTCTATATAAAATCTGCAGTCTAAAATAGGCAAATAGGCAAATTCTGATGGTGGTAACTGCTTTGCAAATTACTCTGTATTAAGTGAGTAAAAGAAAAGGTAGTTTATTATTAATCACAGAAGTAAACCTCCTAACCTATCTCTGTCTCTACAAAGGAAAATGTATAAGATCTTTGTAGGAATTAACTTGATAGGCTTATGATGCTGACACATATTAAAAGGTGTTTTAGAGAGTTAAGACACCTTTTCACATTTAGCACCTCATTTAACCCTTTAAAGAATACTATAAAATAGACTGGAAAGCTGTTGTTTTAATTCCGATTTAACTCATGTTATCTAAGTATAAGTTGGACAAGATAAAACTGAGAGTGACAGAGTTGGAACTAAATTTAGTTCCTCACTCTATAGTCATTGATTCAGCAAATGTTTGATGGATGCTTAGTTTATGGACTGGAGCAGGTTATGCAGTGGGGAATAAAATAGAGAGTTCTTCCCTTGAGAAGCATTTTGATAAATACACATTTTCTTCACTATGTAATGCACAGTTCCAATATCACAATAGAGACCTTCCTTATGGATTGGTGCTCTGAGCTTCTCCCTGGTTGGTTGGCCTCTTGATTTAACTTTGCCTGAGAGAAAACAATAACAGAAGGGTTCTTAATACAGATTTGGTGGAGTGATCAGTGAAATCCTCTCTAAAGAAATAACCTAGGTTGAGACTAGGTGAAGTTAGCCATCTGACAACTCCAGCAAAGAGTGTTCTAGGCAAAAAAAAAAAAAAAAAAAAAAAAAACACACAAGAGCCCAGTACTGAGAACCCAAACTAAAGGATGGTGACCAGTATTGCCTGGAGAGAAGGAAGCAAGGAGGAAGGGACTCATGCAAGCTAGAAGGAAGAAGCCAGGTCATGCAGGGCATTGTTGGGTCATGAGAAAGATTTGTCATTTAACAACTACTACTGAGGAAATATTAAAAGGAAAACAGTGATATGATATGATTTATGCTTGAAGTAGATCATTTTAGCTTCCATGTGGAACTAAGGGAATAAGAAGGAAAGCAGAAAGACATCAGTTTAACTAACCTGACAGCACCTTGGAGCATCAAGGTGAAAGATGATAGAGGCTCCCTGGATCAAGGTAGTGAAGAGAAGGGTTTGGTAAGAAATCTCCTGGGGCCATGTTGCCTCAAACCAAGGAGGGCTACTGTTCATCTTTCTTTGCTGACATCTCTGATCTCTTACTCCAGCCTTTCTTTCCTTGAATTTCTGCTTTACCATGGATTCCTTAGCAGCTTCCTACAGTATCCACAGATAGAAGTACTGCTATCTGTTCATAGTATCTCCTCTTAATTACCAATCCAACATTTGAAAACATCACATTTTATTTGGAAATGTATTAAAATGTAGATAATGAAGTGATTAAAATATCAACTGCTTTCAACATAATTAAATACTATAGTAAAGGAAGATAATTATTTTTTAATATAAATTTACTGCCTGCTGAGAACACTGGTAAGCAGAATTTCCTTCAATAGATTTCATTGCTTCAAACAGCAAAAAATGTTATTATGGTCTGTTCAGGTGGGATCTATAAATAGTACTGATATCTTTTAGTGGTATTGATGTAAGTGGATCTATGCCTTGTAATTTCTGAGGTGAATTTACCAATTTGCAATCTTACAGGGAAATCATGCTTAATAACTAGAGACCTGAACCAATTCTCTGAAAATGGAATTTTGCTGCCCTTAAAATGATGCATAACTTTTTTTGCATTTTATATTAGATTGTATTTTAAATTTTTATTATAGACAAATTCTAATAAAAATTTGCCTTTCTGCTGAAAGTATGGCAGATTGGTCTATTTAAATTTGAATTAAATAAATAACACATAATGAACATTTTATTTTTTTATCACATTTTAGTAAAATACTGAATAGATTACTTTTTTGTAATACAGGAGAGGAAAATATTTTCCCCAAAGACTATGTATATGTATGCAATTCAAAATAAAATAAATTTAATCCAGTTTAAAATAAGGGACAGCATATCAGATACTTGTGCTCGCCTTTCCTGTGTTTGTGACTCTCATCACTTAAGGATCACTAGCATGTGATTTACCTTTGCAGCCCCTTTTTGAATGCTGACTGAAACATGTGCCCCAAGACACCATGGTAACACCATCTGTGTTTTTCTGTCTTTTGTCCCTATCTATCACTGTCTCCCTTTGTCTTTCCTTGTTTCTTTCTTGCTGCCTCTTTCTCTCTCTCTGCTTCTCTTCTCTTTACCTCTTTGCATCTCTTTCTTTTCTCTGTCTCTCTTCTTGTCCTCCTTCTCCAGCCCCACACTGCCAGGTGTCACATTTTACTCTCTTCTCTCAGTCTTTGTGGGTCTGTACCTTTGTGTTTGTCAATTCATCTGTCTTGTCTCCCTCTCTTCTACTTTACTTTGCTTTGGTTATAATTCCTGGTAGACTCTAATTTCAGGAAGGTCCCTGACAATTTATATGATAATCCTTGCCTATTTTCCCACAGAAAAGAGAATACAACTTCATCCACACCTCCAGCAAAAACCCAATTACCCTGCTCCCCAGGACAGAGTGAAGTACTATGTGTTTGCCCAGATCTGGAGCCAGGAGCTTTGTTCTTCTCTTCTTGGAGCCAAAGTGGTTTGTGTGTGGCAATACTACTATATTTATTAGGTATTTACCCTGTGGTAGGCACTGTGCTCTCATTTTTATAATCTCATTATATCATTACATCTGTGAGCATTAAAAACTATACTGACCCCTTTCAACAAATAAGGAAATTAAGGCTTAGAAAAAGAAGTATCCTGTCAGGATATATCAAATAAACTGAGCTGGTGTTAACAAATAGACTGTCTGACCTAGGCCATGTCCTTTTAATTTCATACACACCACTAACTGGCTCACAAGGAATTAAATTTCTAGATCTCCTTTGTTTGGTTTAAGTATATGGTCTTTGTACTACTACTTTTGCAGTTAATTTGCTGTATATTACAAACATAATTTAGAGTCCTTTATTTCTCCCCGATTGCTCTGGGTTCTCTTTTTATGTTGCATCACAACGTAAGGGATTTTATTTAAGTCACTGTTTTAGGTCTACCAGAGCTCCCAGGATCAATCCTCTTTTTTGCCACCAGAGAGAAAATCACTGGTTTCCACAGAGCACACAAAGAAAGTGCTGGCTCCACTAAGCCAGCGTCCAGCCCCACCCTCATCTTTTCCTTCAGAAATAGGGCATTAAAGTTTTAAGACTTCTTCTCCACCACATGTCAAATTATATCTTTGTTGTACAAATATAATGAAAAACATGAGTAGTAGATTAGCTTTTTTTCATTTGGATATTAAAATGAAAGTTTCTACAGGCAAAAATAATTATATCTGTCCTGTAATTTTTCTCCTTAAATTAATTTTTTTCTTATTTTCTCCTCCCTTTTGGGAGATGCTATAATTTATTGTGTAGGCTTATATATAATATACTATTATTTTATATGTCTTAACCATAATTTGAATTCCCCTCCCCAAATATCTTTATCATTGCTATTTTATTCTAATGAATTGAAAAGGAAACTTTAAATGCCAGCTTTCCAGTTATGTTATATTTAGCCAATGTTGTGCAGTGCAGGTTTAGAAGGTACAGACACTTTCCATGTACCCCTGTCCCCACATGTGCATATCCTCCTCATTATCAACATTCTCCACCAAGTTGTACATTTATTATAATTGATACATACATTGGCACATCATAATCACTCAAGCCCATAGTTTACATAGGAGTTTTTTGTGATGTTTTACATTATATGGATTTGGACAAATGCATAACATTAATCCACTGTTAGAGTATTAAGAAGAGTAGATTCGCTGTCCTAAAAATCCTCTGTGTTCTACATATTAATCCCTCCCCACATTCCCTGATTCCTGGCAACTACTGTTCTGTTTACTGTCTTCATGGTTTTGGAAGTTTTTTACTGAATTGACATACACACTCACACACATACACACACACACACACACTTCTTCTGGTATGGATGCAGCATGGATTAAATTTCCTTTATCAGTTGTTTAAAGTTAGTTTTTTTGATAAAATTCCATTTCAGAATTAATTCTTCTCAAAATGTATGTGTCACAACTCTGATATAATGCTTAGGTCATTGTTAAAAAATAGAAAAATCTTAATATTCTTTAGTTATTATTTTTATATTATATTTTTAAAGATTTATTTATTTATTTGTTAAAGATTTATTTATTCATACAAGAACTGGGGTACAGGCCAGAGGTTTGGGAGGTGAGAGGATTCACCAGAGACAGAGTGGGGAACAGAACAGGCATATAGACTGAAGTGCACTGCTGAGGGGTGCAGCAGACACGCCAGGAGAGGTCTGCTCTGCCATGTGGGTTGCTCTCTGGCTGACCAGGGATCAAACTCCCAATGCAGAGGCTGTGGTCAGCTTAATAGCGCTGCTCTCAACCGCCTGCGCCTCCAGGGAGGCCCTTCTTTAATTATTATTATTTTGTTTTCTGAAAATATTCTTTAATTCAATAGTGTTGTATAAATACTATTTTTGGATCGTACTATCCAGTGATAGCAACTAGACATTTTTAATTTTCAAAATCTACTTTTGAAATACTTTGAAGCTCTTTCTGAGACATGATCTCACATGGGCCCACATGATGTTCTGGGTGGGGCTCTTTTCTGGACAGCCTTGCATAGCTACTGGACTCAGTATTACCCAACCAGCTTCTTTTCTCAGAGTGCTGAAGAAACCAATCTCTTTGACTTTTTAACTTTCATTTTAAGGTTGAAGAGGGTCTGAAGAATGGTAGTTCAGACTTGTTTCCATATTAGTTTCTTAAAAAACATTTTGCTACTAGAAAAATTAAGATCGATTTTTGTGTGTGCTAGTTACACAACACAGAGAAGAAAAATAGGAAGTAGTTTTTACTTTCTTCATTTTAATTGTTAGAGTACAGCAAAAGTAAAGGCATGTTCTGGAAGAGTGAAATCCACCACACTTATTTTACTTTGGAAAAATGAATATTACTTATCAAAGATAAAAGGCAGATGGTATAATATAAAGAAATTCTGCTGCTACTTCTGACTATCCCAATGGACCCAAAACTTCTGTGTACCTTTACCAACACATAAGAGGGCTGAAGGTCTGGCCATAGTCATATTAGAATCTAAATTTTTTTAATGTTTTTTTTAATATTTATTTATTATTAACTGAGGTAATATTGGGGTACCCTTATCAGGTATCACCACCATACTGTACCCACCACCAACTTACCCATATTCTACCACCACAGAAGACTTTAAATGTTTTTTTTATTTATCCAAGATATACTTATTTGTTTGCTGCTATCTCATCCTTTAATGAATTTTATGAATTTATGTATATTTGAAATATAGTATTGTCTCACTGTGTGTACAATATTTTTCATAGAGTGACACCCTAAATTAATTCTTTGATTTTAAGAATTTAATTATTTGCAAAATTTCAAAGTTGAACAGTTAAGCTACTCATTACTTTATGATATTCCATGTGGCAACATTGTTCTGGCCAATAAAACAATAAACTTATCATTGGTCATTACACAAGTTTTCATTTGATTGGCTCTACAGGAGTTATAATTTTTCATAAAACATGAAGATCCTCTACACCATTTTATAAAATATTTTCAATATATGCATGATTTGAAAAAAGATGGCTTAATCACTTAACACTGTATCTTAATTGCGTAAGATGCTGGATATATCTATCTGTCTATCTATCTATCTATCTATCTATCTATCTATCTATCTATCTATATCTACTCTTTTCAATTTTAAAAATAAAGAATATCTGTTGAAATAAGCTTGTTTTAACAGATAAATATTCATGCCACACTTTCTGATATTTCATAGAAGCAAGGTAGAAACTCTTAGAAGGAAGAAATGATCTTCAACTCTGATGCAACTTGATAAATTTGCAACTTGAAAAATCAGAGAGTATAGCATTCAATGAAACATTAATTTGAAGTAAAAACAAACTTGTATTTCACATATGGTTGATTCCTGTTTCTCTCTTATTGTCAGTAAATCCAACTACATAATTACACATTTATGGACTTAGTATATTTGCATCTCTCAACAATATTTTCTATTACCTTATTTATCACCTCTGATGAGAGCCATCTGTAAATCATTTTTCCCCACATATGAGAAATGTAAGCTAAGAAAGTTTAAACAGTAAGAAAGTAATTTCCCTCCTAAAATAGTTATTGTTTGGAGGCCCCTAGATTGAATGTGTTACTATTTCTATTAGTCTGTGCTTATCTGCACAATAAATTATTAAAATAAAAGTATCTGCTGAGAAAATTATCAAGGCAGATTTTGCCTAGGCTTCTCTCAGAGAGACACCTGCTGTGACGTGAAGAGGCGGGAATAATAAAATAAGACGACTCAACATCCCTTGCTTCCAAAATGAGAAGAGTGAGGATTGCCATCTACTACTCCAAGCCTACTTAGTCTTGAAAGGGAGTTACTGCTCTGCATTCTGATCCCTTTCACCATAGGTTAAGAGGTAATGAATTTAAGGAGACTACTATGTGGTCATAAAAATGAGCCCTCTTAAGTTTAGGAGTACAGCAGACTACTGTCTAAAACATGGTGGGAAACGAAAGTTGAAGGCAGATGAGGGAGAAGTGGATGCTTTGAGATTAATCTTCACTCCCCAAGTTTATTGGCACATCCCAAGATGACTGACAAAGAAGTCTTACTGCAAATTGGATTCTCCAGGAAGCAGACACTTGATGGAACTAGTGAAAAAGATTTACTGCACAGTTAACACCTGTGAAAGGAAAGGGGAGAGGCAGTATTGATTGGACTGGGGAAGCCTGTCAGACTACCATGCAGACCTCCCAAAGTCTTCTAGCCCAACAGGGAGTTGTGGGTAGAGTACACTGGAGGAGAGTCTCATGAAGGGTGGAAATGGGTAGGTTATGCATTTGTGCATATACTCATAAAATAAAAGTCCTATCTATACTTTTAGATTTGAATCAGTCTTATAGTGTATAGTCAAAATTCTGAATGTTCTTCAAAGTTTTTCCCCTCCCTCCAAACCCAGCATATATTCAACTACTCTCTTTCCTCCCTTCACTCTTTAACTTTTATTTGTCCCTCTTGTCACAGGTAGTTTCTAATATTTCCAGTCTAGACACAGAGAAGAAGAACATTAGTGGAAAGAGAAAATATTGTAGGATCCCCCTGTCCTCATAGATGTTCAATTACTGATTCTCTTTCATGAAATTACTAAATCTTGAGGCTAGTGGGACTTTAATGAACAATGAAAATATCACATGCTTTTGATGTGTGTTCAGTAATCATAGTAACTATCACTAATTTGACACACTATCAAGCATTTTATTTATAAACTATCAAATTTTGATTCTTAAACTAATCCTTTGATAGGAGAAATAAACTGGTGAATAAAGGAGCTAGGACTGGGTGTCCAAGTGTAGGGTGGATGTTCTTCATGTTTTCTGCACTCTATATTTTGTTTTTTCTTTTTATCCTTTAATAAACTCTTGAATATTTATCATTATTGGCCTTACTATAGTGTAAATCAAGGAGTAATGCAATTAACTATCTCAGAACAAAGTCAAGAAGTTGAACTTGCTATTGATTCTGTGCACATTTGAAGGTGGTTTTAAGGATGAAAATGTATTTTATAGCTAGGAAAATATATTTTAGCAATTTGTAAAACAGAGTGAATGTGTTGGGGAAGAAAAGGGGAAGAAGGAAGAGTCCAAAGAGAATAAAAGATCTAATTCAAGTAAATCTTGCTTTTGCTAAAGTGCATATATCTAATAAGATTTCCTTTATGTTTGTTTGCAAATTCCTTTGGTGTTTGTTATTTGAGATAGAGCCAGTTACAATGGTACAGAAGCAAAGATTTGTTTTTTCTTCCATTATTATTTACAAAGTACAAAAATGAAATAGAAGCAAATTTTACTTCCTTTTACAATAAATATTCTGATAGCTTTTAACCTTGGCTGATTCTCCTATGTGAGGCTCTATCATTAACTTTCTAAGTTATTCAAAATTCATCTCTTCCATATTTATAAGAGGTGCAACTTTACAGTTTTTAGAAGAATGGTTCATTTCCCCAAATAGAAATCTGAGCACTGACAATTTTAGCAACATTTTATTATGAACATTTGTCACCATTCTCATCATTGACATTTAATTGGTTTCCTTTCAAAACCAGGAAAGGATCCATTCAACAGATATTTATGGCATAGGCACAGTTCTAAAGGGTGTGGATAAACTCTGAACAAAACAAAGCCTTTCACTGCACATAGTTCATATCTTAGTAGTGAGACAAACAATTAAAAATAAACAGGAAAGAAAAATATTTAGCATATTTGATGGTCTGAAGTTTCATAGTGAAAAAAAATGAAGTGAGATATCAGGACAAACAGAGCTGATGGGGTGTGAGTTCACAGTATATTGAGATTTTAATCAGGAAGTTGTCACTGAGAAAACAGTTGAGTAAAGACTTGATGGAAGAAAACAAATCAAATATTTAGAGGGTGAACATCCCAGATAGGGAGAACATCAAGTGGCAAAGGTCGTTGAAAGAGGAACTTGGTTGGTGTATTAAAGAAGGAACAGGGAAGTAAAGAAAAACCAAACTCGTATGGAGTAAACAGAGCACTGAGCAGAGAAGATGAAAATAGAGACATGATAGGAACAGAATGCATAAGGTCATGTAAGTCATTTTAGGAAATGTGACTTATTTTGAGTGAGGTGGAAATGCATAGACATATTTTGATCATAGGAATGACAATGGTCTTCTATTTCAGCATACATTGAAAATATACTATATCAAAGCAAAGAAACAGATTAGATTAAAGGTTGTGGTAATAATCTAAGCAAGAGATGAAGAAGACCTGGACCAACCATCATAGTAGTTGTAGAGGGAAAGAACAGATATCTTTCTGAATGTGTTTTGAACATAGAGCCAATGGGATTTCCTGATGGACTGGCAGGAAAAATAAACAGAAAAAGGAATCCAGCCTCCCTTCAAGATTTTGGAATGAATAACCAAAGAGATGGAGTTAACACAGTATATGAACATTCACAATCCGATCACAATCATGTATGCATTGGGTGTTTACTAGTGCATAGTTCAAGGCATTGCTAGATAAGAGAGAGCAAAACCAACTAAATTGGCCATAAAGTAAAGCAACATGAGATCTATAAGTGACCTAAGGCGGTAAATAACACTGAGAAAATGAGTAGAAATGAGAAATACAGCACATATGTCTCAAGATTCAGAGAGCAGAAAATGAGGCAAGGTCAGCAGCAATGGATAAAAATTACTGTGTGAAGGGAGTAATCAGTTCTGTTCATGAGAATTCTGATAGTTATATCAGATCATCAGTCACTTTGAAAACAACTGCTTCTAGCTAAATTCCTTTCTTTTCAAATTCAAATTGACATCTTAAAATATGTGTAGTTAATTGCAATGACATTGAAATTAAGAACAAGGTATGTGGCTCAGAACACTGGTCCTCCCAGCACCTTCCCATGTCAGATCATTCATTTTAGCTGTTCATTTAGTATGATCTGCAAATAGTTCACAAAAATCACTGTAACACATGTGATCATTCTGCATTAAAATGCTGTTCACACTGGAAGGATTACAAGTCATTTTGCTAGATCCTGGTCAGTGAAGAAAGCAGTTTTGGTTCCAGATTTACTCCTTCTAAACAAAATGGAGAAAGATGGGTCTAGTATCTCAGTGTTGTTCCACACTCTAATATGACATGACACTTTTTTACCCTGTACCTTGAGGGTATTATATAGAATTAATTAAATAATGCCCATGAAACATATAATCTTCATGGAATAATCTGAGCAAAAGCAGTGGCAATAGCCTTCTATAACTTCACCTGTATCTTATCACTTGTATCGTCTCAAATTTTTTTTTAGTTGAGATTCCCAAATTTAAAATTTATGTGCATTTTAAAGTTATCTACATGTTATTTTGCTAAATATATCTCCTCCACCTCTCTGCTTATATATCACGACTTATCCAGAGCAGTACATTTAAAAAGTATCTAAAATGCACAAAAATTGTGTTTGAAATGGTGCTAATTTCAGGTTTTTTGGGCTGGTATACTGTAGCTTCTTTCCTTTTTTCTTTTTGCAAGTTCGCTGTTTCAGTATATCCCCCCCCCAAGTTTTATTAAAATATAATTGACACAACAATGTGTAAGTTCAAGGTGTAAAACACAATTATTTGATAAATTGTGTATATATATTGTGAAATGATTACCACATTCATCACCTCACAGCAATACATTTTTTTTTTTCCTGTGATGGGCCCTCTTAAGATTCATGTTCTTAGCATTGTGTGCAATATAATACAGTTAACTGTGGTCACCATGCTATATATTACATACCCATTACTTATGTGTGCTTTTGACCATCTTCACTGAATTTCCTGAACTCATACACACATCTGGCAACCACCAATTTACTCTGTTTCTAGTTCAATAAACATGCAGAAGTTTCAGATCGCTAGTGGCCCCCTGACTCCATTTTGAATGCCCCCTTCATCAACTAAGATTCCATGATTTCTTAGTCATGTTTACATTATTTGGGAATATATCTAACCATGGAGGTGAACAATCTTCACACTGAAAACCATATGACATTGATGAAAGAAGTTGAAAAATAATAAATTGATATCCATCAATTAGAAGAATTAACATTATTAAAATGTCCACACTACCCAATGCATCTATAAATTCACTGAAATGTCTGTCAAAATCCAATGGCATTTTTTACAGAAATAGAAAACATATATCCTAAAAGTTTTATGTAACCACAAAGGACCCAAATAGCCAAAACTGTCCTAAAAAAGAATAAAGCTGTAGACATTAGACTTTCTGATTTCAAACTATATATTACAATGCTATAGTGTCTACTGGAATAAAAATATACACAAAGACAATGAAAAAGAATGGAGAACTAAGAAGTAAGCCCAGGGCTTTATAGTCAAATAATATTGACAAAAGGTGCTAAGAATACTCAATTGAGAAAAGAATGGTGCTGGGAAAATTGGATATTCACATGCAAAAGAATGACACTAGATCTGTCTTATACTACTCACAAATTAACTTGAAATGAACTACAGACTTAAGTGTAGACTTGAAACCATGAAACTCCTAAAAGAAAACATCTTAAGCACATAAAAGCCAAAATAAATAGATGCTTCCCCCCCTTTTTTTTTTTTTTAAGATTTATTTACTTATACAAGCACTAGGTTACAGTCAGAAGCGGGGAGGGTGAAAGAATTCACCAGAGCCAGAAACAGAACATGCAGAGTGACGAAATACACTGCTGAGGGGAGCAGTGGGCAGCAGGAGAGGTCTGCACGCCATGCGGGACCCTCGCTGGGGCCGGGGATCGAACTGGCACTGCAGAGGCTGCAGGCAGCTTCGCAGCCCAGCGTTCAACCGCTGTGCCACCGGGGGAGGCCCAATGCTTTCTTTTTTAAACATTTGTTCATTGCATAGAGATCAAGTTCCTTGCTAAAGTGCCCAAAATTGCTGAAAAATTTGAAAACAGTGCTAATGGGTTGTGAGAACTCAGACTTAGAACTCAGTCCTACATACCTCCTACCTCATCCCCTCATGGAAAAGGAAAGTACAAAATGAATTGTGCTGTGCCCATCAGGCAGAGGCTGCTAGATTTGGTGAAATCAAAAGAAAAGCAAAGGTTAGAAACATTATTTATAAATCATAAGATAGAAAAAGACTTAACTTCTTAAAAATAAAAAGTTTTTAAATTAGAAAGAATGAGCTGATGGTGAGCAGTAGATAGGGTAGACAAAGGCAGTTTGCAAATTCTTTGGCCCTAGCAGTTCCATTCTGTGATATTACACATAGTAAACCCTAATAATGGCTACCTTTCAAGAATGAGATGGAGATGGGAATTTTCCCTTTTCATATTATAATCTCCTATTTTATTTGAATTTTGTATTCAGTCACTCTTATAATAAAAGTTTGGTTCATAGTAGGCAGCAGACCCCTAAGAGAGATAATCTAGATGTTACTAGTTAAGTTGTTCAAATTCCACTTTCACTTAACAGCAGTCATTCGATCACATACAGAAAAGATTTTTTTTTAAATCCAAGAGTCATTAGCATTAGTACTAAGATATTTATTTTTAGAATCACTTATCCTCTTGACTGTTAATTTGTGGTGCTGTTTGACTGCTAGAAAAATGACTATGAAAGAATGGTGAGTTAAATATTATTAACCTGAACTTGATCTTTCATTAGCCCCTGTAATATGCAATGGTACTGAACTCAAAAGATACCTGTTTTAGTAGGTTAATTTCTGCCACAGAGGGAGCTGCTGAAATTTACATTTGCTTTGTATATAACTATCTGTAGGAAGTGAATTTAGATACTCCTGTTAAGGAAAAGGGCAGAGTATTAATATTGTGTAATTATCCTTTCCTTTATGTCCTTAGAACATGCATCTCTGAAATGGATTCAGTGGTAGTGAAAAAGGCAGATTTTTCTGTTTAATCTCCTTGGAAATTTATAAGGCAATAATGCTCTATTACCTTCTAGTAACACTACAGATGACTGTTATTAAACTTGAAAGTATACTTCTTAATTTACAGATGACTACGCTATTCTGGATCATAATTATGATTTTTTTTAAAGATTTATTTTATTTATACAAGAACTGGGGTACAGGCCAGATGCGCGGGAAGGTGAGAGGATTCACCAGAGACAGAAAGGGGAACAGAACAGGAAAACTGACCAAATACACTGCTGAGGGGAGCAGTGGGCAAGACATGAGAGGTCTGCTCACCATGTGGGTTACTCCAAGGCCCGTGGATATCGAACCAGCACTGCAGAGGCTGTGGACAGCCTCACAGCAGGGTGCTCAACTGCCTGCACCACTAGGGAGGCCCCATAATTATGATTTTAAGAAAAGATTCAATCAACTTTCTCATTAATTTGTATTTAGCGAAACAAGTAATGTCGAGATTTTGTCTGTACAGAATCATACCCCACATGCAGAGACTAGAAAAGACTGAAGTACAACAAAGTCTAGTGATGTTGTGAAGCTGCTCATTGTTTTATATGGATTCTCCACCTTCCTCTCCACAGTGCATTATTGGAACCATTTTAGCCTTTGATTGATTACTTTGCCAGGTTGATTGGTTCCCTCTCTATCTGCAGACATAAGAGAGAGAAGGTGCTCAGGCTGGATAGGAAATGCTTATGTGCACTGCACTGTATACTGTGTGCACCATTATTGTGGTTAAAAGTGAATACATGATTTTTACTAGTATTACAGCAGAAGTCATTAGGACAGAATATCCAAGCATAGTCACTAGATTACCTTTACTTAGAGTGATCAGGAAAAAAAAGAAACATAAATGTAACTGAATGTAAAGTCAAAATTCAGAGTTTCAACAACTTAATTGTTGCCAAAAATTTTTTAGAGATTGAAGAAAATCTTTGAAAATTTAAGCTACTAGACTTACAGAATTTTCAAAACACTTCTCTGATTTGGATTTACCTCTAATTAAAGATTCACCAAGCAGAAGAGGGCAATTAGGAGGCAGACTGTCTTTCTTGGACATTAGAGTTGTTTAGAGTGTCCACCATGGTAGAATTCCAACAACAGGACAATGTATAGAATAAAAATCTATGCTAGATTAATGTGCATGGGGAGGGGAGGGTGGAGGGTGAGAAGCAGAGACAGTTTTAAAATTGTTTCATAATATTCCTGAAATAATTTTCAAGATTGCTTCATACACTGGAATTTTGTACCAGTCATTGTCTGAAATTTGGAATCCTTCCCCCTGATATAAACATCCCCCACTTCCCCACCAAATAACACTTAATGGCAAAGGGACTTTGTCCTGTAAGAACTTCTCTGGTACTTCAATCTCTTTATGACATTTGATTTCTTTTAGGCTCCCTTTTGAAAGATTCTGGATATTAGTATAATTTATTCAAGACACTGATGCTATAGTTTTAAAAGTTTGTCTCAAGTGAAATTAATCCACTTCTTCCATATAAAAAGTGAAGAAATACAACTGTAAACATTTTGAACTTTAGAGTTTTTTTTTCCCTCTGTTGACCACACTGCTGATTTTTTGTTAAGCCTCTAGATATTTAGAATCCCTGGCACGTGAGCTCTAATCGAAGCCTTTGGGTGTCTTTCCATTAAATCTGAAATAAACCTGCTTTCTAAAGAAATTGAATTTTAAGTACTAATCAGTGACTGTTAACGTGGAAGCACTGAGTAATTGTCTTGCATTTAGAGTGTACCTTGTGAAATCAAGTCCCAGGGAAATCTTTCTGTGCAACTGTTGGCATTATAAGGTCATCAGATTTCCAGAGTACCAATTTCTGTATCAGGTAACTACATATTCATTCTGAAATTTGCTCCCTCAAATTGTACAGACGTAATAAGAGGTATTCAAGACTGTGAAAAGGTTTGAACTGTCAACATTGCCTTTCTTAGCCTACATTTAATTTTGAAGAGGTGCAGATTCCTCAGGCCAGCAGGGAATTTACTCAGTGGTGTATGATAAATCCTCTGTGACTCTGAAACTTTCAATATTCTATCACAGAAAACTGTAAATCATAACATGCATCTATGATGATGGAAATTAGAAAAGCAAGCAATTTGAAACTTCTTGGGCATTCAAAATGAGCAAATGGTTAGGTTTCAGAGAAACTGATATTTATGTCAAACATCTAAATGAACAGTTTTCAACCTGTCTATGTTGACATTATTTCTTGAGGAAAGAGGAAAAGGGATCTGCTGGGGCTCTTCATAAACTCCTTCAGAGACTATTCCATACAGACTGCTTTGAGAGGTTACCTTTGGGATTAAATACAAAAGCTGTCTATTTTCAGAAGAGAAATTATTGTATGTAGTAAGCCAAAGCAGCAAAGTTGTCTATTTCCTTAACAGAAGCAAATTGGTATTGAACAGATATGATCACTGAGAAAGATCTTAACTGCCTCAGCTGCTGCGATGTGGCTTAGAACCCCATCTACCGGGCCTCTCCTGGTGGCGCAAGTGGTTGAGTGCAGCGCTGTGAAGCTGTCCGCAGCCTCTGCAGCGCTGGTTTGATCCCAGCCAGCTGGCAAGGGTCCCACATGGTGCGGCAGACCTCTCCTGTCTTGCCCCTGTTCCCCTCAGCAGTGTATTTGGTCAGTCTGCCTGTTCTGTTCCCCGCTCTGTCTCTGGTGAATCCTCTCACTCTCCTGCGCATCTGGCCTGTACCCTGGTTCTTGTATAGATAAATAAATCTTAAAAAAAAAAAGAACCCCACCTACAGCATCAGTGTGCCCACTGGCAAGCTCTTCTAAGGGTTGACTACTGACAGCTCAAGCTGTCTCCTTCTCTAGAGAACGGCCCATGGTACAACAGTAGTTATTTTACCCTGAAGATGGTTACGCTTCCCTTCCCCACCCAATAACTACTAATACCAGGATAGAGAAAGCGTCCCCTTTGCTTCGAGATGGAATACACTCCAATGTGCAGATGACCCCACTGATCCCCAAACAATCAGGCTGAAGCTAGATTTCAGCTGAGACAGCATTGTGATTAGCGCCATCTGTTCTAACTGCTTCCCTGACCCCTTTTCCGCCAAGAGTGATCCTTCAATAAGACATATACACCTGAACCTCCCTCTCTAGGCAACCCAACCTAAGACCAAACTGAATGCTGCATTTTTAAAAACTACACTATTACATTGCTGGTATCAAATGACACTGGAAGTGACCCGAAAACCACCCATTAGTTCTAGTCATCATACTAAACTGACAATGATAATGATGAGGGTTTTCTCAAAAATTATATCCTACTTCTACAAAGATGAGACTCAATGAAAGAGAAAGGCACAGCCAGGGACTTTAAATTACTATATATGGGTCATTAAATTTTCCTTTTTGATGGTTTTTTAATTTTGCTTATTTTGAAAGTCACACTGATGCTGTATTTTGATATTGGCATAAGCAATGTGATGAAGATTAAATGCATTATTATTGCATTCTAAATTTTAAGAAATGTGAAAGTATTTCTTGACACAGCTTGTAGGGATGCCTATGTCTTTGTAAATTATAAATTGGGATGATTGCAGAAAGGGTAGAAATGGTAGAAATAATAAAACCTTTCTAAGAAATTTTAAGGGAGCTTGAAATTAAG
This sequence comes from Talpa occidentalis, assembly GCF_014898055.3. Classification (NCBI taxonomy): domain Eukaryota; kingdom Metazoa; phylum Chordata; class Mammalia; order Eulipotyphla; family Talpidae; genus Talpa; species Talpa occidentalis. Next base: position 76,271,558 of record NW_023601322.1, on the reverse strand, counting down.
ATTCTAGGATCTCCTTTGTTACCAGATATCATTACTACCTTCTAAATTTCAATTTGCGTATAAATTTATTGTAGCATAACATCTAACTAATATGCATTTCCCCCCAGACAATAATTATTCATGCAAATCTTTAATTAGATCAAGGCAAAATAAATATTCATACACTCTAATTTTGTATTATTTGCACCTCCTATTACAATTTTTAAAACATAAATTCTCATAATAATGTTAATTCTTTTTGTCTACTCTTTTTTTTCCCCTACATATTTTTTTTTTATTTTTTATTTGCTTATACAAGCACTGGGTACAGTCAGAAGCGCGGGAGGGTGAGAGAATTCACCAGAGCCAGAGGGGAGAGCAGAGCAGGAAGACTGACTAAGTACACTGCTGAGGGGAGCAGTGGGCGGCAGGAGAGGTCTGCGTACCATGTGGGACCCTCGCCCAGTGGCCAGGGATAGAACCGGCACTGCAGAGGCTGCAGGCAGCTTCACAACCCAGCGCTCAAATGTTGCGCCACTGGGGAGGCTCTGTCTACTCTTTTTAACAAGACAAGTTTATTTTATTTGATCAGCACCTTCATATATGAAACAGGGTTTTCAATATTTATTATTTGTTTTATTGTTAAGATGTATAGTGTTTCTCCATGTTTGGTAAAGATAATTTATATGTTTTAATTTTTTAAATGATGTTGTTTAGAGACAAAACAATTTTTCTCTTACCATGTAGGGAAATACATATATATATATATATATATATATACACACACACACGCACACACACACATATATAGACATATATATGTGTATATATATAATGTTTACAATTAATAAGACAGAGTTATTATAGGGCAAAGTGGTGCAGTGCTGTCTTTAACTTTCCTCACTCTCCATATAGCAAGTGAACGTTAATTCATTATTTGTTTCTAATGGGGAAGCCCCTAGAAGCATTTTTGCTTATTGAAATGGCACCTGTAATCTAATCCTCATTCAGTAAAACACAAAAATGTGTTCAGGAAAGGAGTTTGGTTTTCTGGTTCCTTGACAGGCTTGTGATAATAACTTCGAGAATTCTACCTCAAGAACTGACATAGCCAAATTTGATTAAAGGGAGGTAAGTAACTGACCTTAGTTGGTTATCCCCAACCCTGAAACTTTCATGGGGTTAATGCTGAGCAAGTTGAGAAGTTTTCCCTAACCTGGATATAAATTTTTTGTTAACAAGCAATCCTCTTACTTTCAAGACTGCTTCCATTAAAACCCCGCACATTTGAAATTTATTAAATTAGCTTCTCAAAATTTTTATTGTTTTAAAAAATGTTTAGTTTCTGTTGGGTTTTTTCTTGTTTTTTTTTTTTGTTTTGTTTTGTTTTGTTTTGTTTTTAGGTTTCATTCTGTGCTAAATTAGAACTTTACTGTTGAATTGAACGTTCAGGTTTTTAGAGGTCATCTATTTGGCTCTCCTATAATTTATAATACTGGATGAATGATTCATCAGATGTTTTAATAAAGGCATAAATGGTTAAAAGGAGGGATTTGCATCCTCCTGGGATGTCTGAAGGCAGAAGAATCTAAAAATTGGAATCAGGAAACATTTTATTTGAGATATTTCTCTTATTTCACAATCTTTCCTATATAGGTCTCTTTACAGTATCTATTCTGTCAGAAAGAAATAATGCATATACTACCTCTAAATCAAGTGTTAGCCTTTTAGCCATCGTAATCCTAAATGAAGGGCACCACTACACAGTGTTTTGTCTTCTAATCTGAAAGGAAGTCACATATAATACTGGTTATTCAATTATTGTATCTGATTTCACAAAGCAGAATTGGTTTAAGAAATCACTGGAAAACACTTGAAGTATGCACACATTTTATGAGGTTTATGGTTGTGTTAAAGTTGCAAAAGGAACAGCCTTTAAAACTACTTTGGAGTGGGCCTCCCCGGTGGCGCAGCGGTTGAGCGCTGGGTTGCAAAGCTGCCCGCAGCCTCTGCGGCGCCAGTTCGATCCCCGGCTGCTCCCCGGCCACGGAGGAGGGCCATGGGAGGAGGGTCCCACATGGCGCGCAGACCTCTCCTGCTGCCCGCTGCTCCCCTCAGCAGTGTACCTCGGTCCTTCTGCCTGCTCTGCTCCCCGCTCTGGCTCTGGTGAATTCTCTCACCCTCCCACGCTTCTGACTGTACCCAGTGCTTGTATAAATAATAAATAAATCTTAAAAAAAAAAAAAAAAAACTACTGTGGAGAAAAAAAAATATGACTGCTAGACTTAATTACAGTGTAATTCTAAATTCAGGATAAGATCATTTTTATGCTGAAAAACACCATTTCACCATGCAAGGTTTCCATTGTCAGCTCTGTGGTTTTATAACAAATGAGTACACTATAAAAGAGAACTCTGAAAAGGAGCAGGGTGATTGCCTGCATTTCTTCATTCATTTTGTTTATAAAGCAAATATTTATTGAGTGCCTGCTCTTTTCAATACTGTGCTAGGTGCCGGGGCTGTAGAGGTGAACAGGAGAGCAAATCCCAGCCCTTATGAAATGTAAGGCAAATTAGAGAAGTCAAGCACACACGAAAATAAAGAAAATAATTATAAATCTTGAAGTGATTGATAATGCAGTGAAGGAAGTTAAGTAAATGTGGAAGAAAGTAATGGGAAAAGGCTACTTTAAGTAAATTAGTAAGGACCTGCCATGGCCAGTGGTGATGGCCAGTATATTTGTGGAAAATCAAGAATGCCAGGGTTACCAGCTAACACTAAGCAACATGGAGAGTACTGGAGCACAAGGCTAAAAAAGGTAGGCAGGGTTTGCATGTAGAAAGGCTTTGTAGAGAAATGTGAGGATTTTATTGTAAGAGTAGTGGAAATTCATTCATAGTTTTCTAAGCAGGAAAGCAATATGATCTAATTACTGTTTTTAAGACATCTTTCTGGCTTACTCAGAGGATGGATTATAGGGGGCAACAGGTTAGAAGCTGGGACATTAGACAACCAAGATGCTTGCAAATAAGGATGAGAACAATGGAAATAAATAAAAATCAGTGGATTATTGAAAAATTTGGAGATAGAATCAGTAAGATTTGCTGATTTAGAAAGAGAGATGAAAAGGGATGATAAAGAATGTCTTCATTTTTTGAGTAAATGTGAATGGTGGTGTCATTAATTGAGGCAGTGGACACTATTAATGAGAAAGAAGAGATTACATATGGAGGCAGTATCACCAAAGGAATTAGGTTTGGTTATGCTGAGGTCAAAGTTCATGTTAGTCATCAATACGAACATGTCAGGTAAACTGGGCTGAATCAACAGCTGAATTGATCCTACAGCTTAGAAAAAATTGGAATTGGAAATATATATGCTAAAATATACAAATCTTAGCACATATAGATGGTATATAGAGGCATTTACCAAGAAGACATTGCAGATTGAAAATATCTGAAAGTTCCAGGACAGATAATCAAGGAACATCATCATCATCTGGAGGTCAAACTGAGAAGAAAAAATGAAGAAATAAGAGCAAGGCATCACTAAGCAAGCAGGGTCAAAACTGGCAGTGTCTAGTGTCATGGATACTGATATAGAATATTTCAAGAAGGGTAAGGGAAGTAAAATGTGGATAAAAAATGAAGCTAGAGATGTTGCTACTGAATTTAGCAATATGAGGATTTGTAGGTGACCTTTAGGAGAACTTCAGAAGCATGGTGGTCGGACATCCGAGTAGAGTGTACTGAAGCATGATTGGTAGGAGAAAAAGAGGATAGAAAGAAAGTTCAGTGAAACCTTTTAATGACTTTTGCTCTGAAGCAAGAAGAAAATGGTCACTGGAGAGCATATGAGGTCAAAGGAGAGATCTATTTTTTAAAGGCATAAAACTATTAACCATGTTTTTGCATACTAATTAGACTGACCCAATAGCAAGGAGAAATTCATGATATAAAACAAAGATAATATCCTGCAAGAATAAAATACCAGAGGAGACACAGAAGGTATAATTCAGATCTTAAGTGGAAAAACTGACTTTTAATAAAAAAAAAAAAAATGAGCTCCTCCTTCATTGTGATAGAGGAAGACAGAGAGGCTTGATGCAGGTGCAGGCACATTTATAGATTCAATGAGAGGGCATGGAGGAATCCACACTGATAACTTCATTTTTTTCAGTAAAGTGAAAGTATAACCATTACCTAATGAAGAGTAGTGATGGAGTTGGACAGTTTACAGGAAAGAAAAGTTATTACATAATCATTTTGGACCATAGGAAATTGAGTTCTGGGAAACATAGAAGATATTCCTGGCAATTTTGAGTGCCATGTGATACTTGCTGTTGAGACTCTAGTGTAGAACCACAAGGGATTATGGTGATAGTGCATGGGTCAACTGGTGATGGAAATATATGGGGACTACACCTGAGAAAAGAAAGCAAACACTGCAAGGAAAAAATAAATAAATAAACAAACAAATAAATAAATAAGCAAATAAATAAGCAAACAAATAAACAAATAAATAAAAATGTAAAAATAAGTAAAAACAGGACTCAAAAAATAAAAGAAATAAGAAGTCTGATTATTGGATGAGTCATTTGCAGGATGTTGAGACCCCTGAATTACAGACAAGGTACCATGTTGCCAATGAATGACCCCAGTTTGATAAATAACACTAGTGAGGAAGTCTGGTGGATGACATATTTGGGTGGCATAAGGAATCGGGCATTAAGGAATTACAAATGGGAAAATGGGTCAAGAACACTCATCCCCACCTCTTGGCCCGAAGGTGCAAAGAGTATTAAAAGAAAATTAAAAAGCATTCACTAGGAAGACTAGTAACAACAAGGTGCTCAAGGTACATTCAAATTTGGATATGGCAAGGTGAAGGAAATTTTTATGTTTAATTTATTTTTTAAAGTTTTTAAAAATTGTAACATTGGTTACAACACTATACAAGATTTAGTGGGGTAGGGTTACACCATTTTTGTGTGAAGGAAATACTGAAAGAAGAGATTGAGGATAGAAAGAAAGTTTAATGATCTTAGCAAGACATGGTATCTCAGAGGACCCATTAAACAGAGTAGAGAAGTAGAGGAGTAGAAAATGTACAGAGAACAAACTGTGAATGAAAGTAATAGTAAGTAATAAGAGTTGAGAGATTGGTTTCTGCTGGTGACCAGAGACACTGGCAAGATGAAATTAGAACTCACAGCAATAAAGAAGACTGTCATTTCTGTCTGTGTGCTTGAAAATTAATCTTGTATAGAACATTTGGTACTCTGCATGGGAGTATATGGTGATGATACCATGGCTTTGGAACTATTATTACTGGCAAGGCACAATAGTTGTGCATTTTTCCTTTAATTTGCCTCAGTCTGGGTCCTATTAAATCTGGTGAGTGTTCTGAGATAGAAAATGTCTCACTGTTGTGTTAGCAAATAGGAGCACTCTGTGTCTGCTCACACTGGTTCACTTCCCCACACACCAAGGTATGCTTCAAATCTGCTGGCTGTGGGAAATCTCCTATGTTTGTTGAGTGTTAGGGTAAGGAGTGAGGGGAATGAATTGTACTGAGTGATCTAGCTATGTTAGGCACTTGACAACCTTGTCTCATTTACTGTGACTTCAGTCCACTTCTCTGCCTATTATGTAAGCAACAGTCTCAGCTGAACTAAGGCTAATACTTACTAGAGAGCAGGAAACTACAGGGCAAAAAGTGCTGGCCCAGAGAGGCCACTTTATTATTGCCACATTACATTTTAGTAGAAATGATACTGCATTTGGAATTTAGATTTCTAATCTTTTTGAAGGTTAGGAAACAACATAGCATACAAATCAAGTTGAATCACATTATCCATAACAAAGATTAGAATGGTTAATAATTAAATGTCATGTATGCTATGCTATTCATTTAGTATGTGCTAAAATAAATGGCTGAAGTATGAGGAGACGTTGATAGGATGTTAGCATGAAAAAAAAAAAAAACTGGCTAGTTAGTAAAATGCTTCAAAACATGACATTTTCACCATGAACTTAAACTTATATGCTAATATGCTAAAATAATATATCTGCTCTCAAATATCTGTTGAACAATTAATTTGAGGGTTGTTGTATCTGCAGATACAATTTTAAATATGGCATATTTTCTGACTTGAATCAGCTTTACCATCTAACAGAAGATATGATCAATTATATGTCTACACTGAGAAAACAAGGAACCTAACTTGGGGGCGGGGGAGGGGCAGGGAAGACTTTTCAAATGAATGGATATCTAAGCACCAATAAATAACTTTCACAAAGCCCTCTGCATGGAACTGGAATTTCATTTTTATTTATTTATTTTTTATTTTATACATTTTTTACAACATTTTTCATTTTTGCAGACTGTATGTATTTTTATCTTGGTTATAGTCCCCATACAATTCCCATGCCCCTTGTTTTGATCCCACTATCTCCTCCCTACCCTGTAATGTGTCTCTAGTTTATAGTTGCTTGTTGATTTTGATTTTTACTTTATTATAATTAGGTTTTTTCCTGATCCCTTATTTAGGTTTTCTAAATTCCTGCTATGAGTGAGACCATCCAGCATTTTTCTTTTTCTTTCTGGCTTATTTTGCTGAGCATGATCCCTTCCAGCTCCATCCATGTTGCTGCAAATTGCATGAATTTATCTTTTTTGATTGCTGAGTAATATTCCATTGTGTATATGTACCACATCTTCTTGATCCAGTCATCTATTTTTGGGCATTTGGGTTGTTTCCATAGCTTAGCTATTGTAAATAGTGCTGCTATAAACATAGGGGTGCAGGTGCCCTTTTGAATTAATGTTTCTGTGTTCTTTTTTTTTTTTTTTTTAAAGAGGCATGTATTTTTATTTATTTATTTATTTGTTTGTTTGTTTATACAAGCACTGGGTACAGTCAGAAGCGTGGGAGGGTGAGAGGATTCACCAGAGCCAGAGCAGGAAGCAGAGCAGGCAGAAGGACCGAAGTACACTGCTGCAGGAAGCAGAGCAGGCAGAAGGACCGAAGTACACTACTGAGGGGAGCAGCGGGCGGCAGGAGAGGTCTGCGCACCATGTGGGACCCTCCTCCGGTGGCCGGGGAGCAGCCGGGGATCGAACCGGCGCCACAGAGGCCTCAGGCAGCTTCGCAACCCAGCGTTCAACCACTGCGCCACTGGGGAGGCCCTGTTTCTGTGTTCTTTAGGTAAATACCTAGGAGTGGAATCACTGGATCATATGGAAGCTCCATCTTTAGCAGGTTGAGGAATATCCACACAGCTTTCCATAGTGGTTGGACCAGTTTGCACTCCCACCAGAAGTGCAGGAGAGTTCCTTTTTCTCCACATTTGTTGTTATTTTTTTTAATATGTGCCATTCTCATTGGTGTGAGATGGTATCTCATTGTAGTTTTGATTTGCATTTCCCTGATTACAAGTGATGTTGAACATTTTTTCATATGCCTGTTGGCCATTTGCATTTCCTCTTTGGAGAAGTTTCTTTATAGCTCTTCTGCCCATTTTTTAACTGAATTATTCTCTTTGGATTTTTTTTTTTTAATTTTTGTTGAATCTGATCAGCTCTTTGTAGATTTTTGTGATCAGTCCTTCATCATTAGTGTTGTGTGCAAAAATTTTCTCCCAGTCGGTGGGGTTTCTCTTTGTTTTGGTTACTGTCTCTTTTGCTGTACAGAATCTCTTTAATTTCATGTAGTCCCAGCTGTTTAACTTTGCCTTCACTATCACTGCTTTGGGTGATGTGTCCTTAAAGATGTTACTGAGGTGTACGTCATGTAGTGTTTCACCTATATTTCCCTCTATATTTTTTATGGTTTCAGGTCTTATGCCTAGTTCTTTAATCCATTTTAAGTTGGTTTTTGTGCATGGTGTGAGGTAGTAGTCAAGCTTCACACTTTTGCATGTAGTGACCCAGTTTTCCCAGCACCATTTTTGAACAAACTTTCTTTGCTCCATTGTATGTTCTTTGCTCCTTTGTCAAAGATTCGTTGACTGTAAATCTGTGGGTTTATTTCTGGATGTTCTATTTGGTTCCATTGGGCCGTGTGTTTGTTCTTGTTCCAATACCATGCAATTTTGATTATTATGGCTTTGTAGTATAGCTTAAAGTCTAGGATTATGATACCTCCATTCCCTTCTTTTTTTTTTTTTTAGGAGAGGTTTGAAATTTTTATTGGAATAGCACTGAATCTGTAAATTGCTTTTGGTAGGATGGCCATTTTGATAATGTTAATTCTTCTAATTCAAGAGCAGCGGATGTTTTTCCATTTCTTTGTGTCTTCTTCTATTTCTTTTAACAGTGTTTTATAGTTTTCTTTGTATAGGTCCTTTACCTCTTTTGTTAGGTTTATTCCCAAGTATTTGATTTTTTTTTTTGTTTCAGTAATAAAGGGGATGGTTTTCTTGATTTCTTCTTCAGATTTGTTGTTTGTGTATAGGAAGGCTACTGATTTTTGTGTGTTGATTTTGTATCCTGCTACTTTACTAAATTAATTGATTGGTTTGATTAGTTTTTCTGTGGAGTTTTTGGGGTTCTCTATGTATATTATCATATCATCTGCAAATAGTGATAGTTTGACTTCTTCCTTCCCTATTTGGATTTCTTGTATGTCTTTCTCTTGTCTTACTGCTTTGGCTAGGACGTCCGGTATTATGTTGAAAAGCAGTGGTGAGAGTGGACACACTTGTCTTGTTCCAGATCTTAATGGAAATACTTTTAACTTTTCAACATTGAGAATGATATCAGCTATAGGCTTGTCATATATGGCCTTCATGATGTTGAGGTATGTTCCTTATATCCTGAGAATTTCAAGGGCTTTTATCATAAATGGGTGGTGTATTTCATTGAAAGTTTTCTCAGCATCTATTGATATTATCACATGGTTTTTATGTTTCTTTTTGTTGATGTGTTGGATTACATTGATTGATTTACGGATGCTGAACCTTCCTTGTGTCCCTGGAATAAATCTTACTTGGTCTTGGTGAATTATCTTATGGATACATTGTTGGATTTTGTTATTAAAAATACAGACCTCTCCAGCCACACCTGCTGCTCCACTGCTCCCTTCAGCGGTGTACTTCATCAGTCTGCCTGTTCTGTTCCATGCGCTGGCTCTGGTGAATTCTTTTCAGCTGCTTCTTCATGTTTGGGAAGTTCTCTTCAATTATTTCCTTGCATATTTTCTCTGCTCCTATGTCTCTCCTCTCCTTCTGGGATTCCTATAACTCTTATATTTCCTTTCCTCATGGAGTCAGATAGTTCCCAAAGTCTTTCTTCATTTTTTTTCCTTTGTACTTCTCTTTCCTTTTCTGGTTTGGTTCTTTTTATTTCTGTGTCTTCAAGAGTACTTAATCATTCTTCAAGTTCATCTATTCTGCTTTCATTGCTTTTCCCAGAGTTCTTTAGCTCCTCCATTATTCCTTTGATCTCCTGCATTTCTTTCACTTCCCTCTTTAGGGACTCAATTTCATTCTTCTGATTGTTGATTATTTTTCCCATATCATTTTCAACTTCTTTCAGTTTTTTAATCATGGTCATTTTAAATTCTCTATCGGGAAGACTCATAAGTTCCTCTAAGTCACTGGTGTTGCAGTCTGGTGTTTGTCTTTTTGTGGTATGTCTTTTCCCTGGGGATGTGCTTGGTTGCTTACAATTTTTCCTTTCCCTGCTGCTTGTTTTCTAATTTGTCCTATGCGTTGGGACACTGTGTTGCTGGTATGGCTGGCATCTCTTTGGTGTGCTCTTTCTGGGATGTCAGGAACTGGTGGTCCAATCGAGTCCAATACTGTTTTCCCAGAAGTCCAATAGGGCAGTGGTATCGGGGTCTCCCTGGTGGCGCAGCGGTTGAGCGTTGGGTTGCGCTGGGTTGTGAAGCTGCCCGCGCCCTCGGCGGCGCCGGTTCGATCCCCGGCTGCTCCCCGGCCACCGGAGGAGGGTCCCGCATGGCGCGCAGACCTCTCCTGCCGCCCGCTGCTCCCCTCAGCAGTGTACTTTGGTCCTTCTGCCTGCTCTGCTCCCCGCTCTGGCTCTGGTGAATTCTCTCACCCTCCCGCGCTTCTGACTGTACCCAGTGCTTGTGTAAATAAACAAACAAACAAATAAGTAACTCTTAAAAAAAAAAAAATAGGGCAGTGGTATTACGGATATGTTAATGGTTGCTATCCCTGAAAATCTCCTCCTTCTGTATTTGTTTAATTGCAAAGGTGGGTCTTGAGGTCCCACAGACTGTCCTGCCAGTGGCTGGATCGCCCACTGGGTTCCAAATCACTGGATCACACTCTGGGCTCTGACTCGTTGCCAGATGGGGCCTGGCTTGTGGGGGCCTTCAGCTCACCTCTGACTGTGGGGACAGCCCTTTCTCAGTTCCACACAACAGCTTTGGTGAGATCAGGATGCACGCAGAATTCCCTGTCTAAATACCAAATTTCAATTTTTTAACTTACTATTAATATGTCTGTCTAGAAAATCAGACTTTTTTGTGACCTCTTAATTGCCAGCAAGCTAATTACAAGTTCAATGCATTCAGTTATCTGTTTGGCAGAGGTTATATCTTTAATTAATCATTAATGACTAAATTATTTATAAAGTTTACCAAAAGAAATTAATTACAAACTTTAAACATGATATAGTTTCTCCTATTCTATTTTAGTGGGTGCATGTATATTCACATCTTTGTAAATACAAGAAAAATAATTAAGTCAAAATAAAAAAAAAAATCTGAATAGGTGCATGACCCAGTTTTGCAAAAGTCTTGGGACAATAAATATGAAAAAGAACATATTTTTAGCTTTGTCTTTAATCATTGTTCATAATTAAGAATGCCTTGAAATGACTTTAGCTCACCTCGCCTTTTAGCTGCTATTTCTTCCTTAAGATTTAAATGCTTGGGCCTCCCCTGCTGGTGCAGGCATTTGAGAGCCTTGCTGTGAGGCTGTCCGAGACCTCTGCAGTACAGGTTCGATCCAGCCAGCGAGATGCCCACATGGTGTGCAGACCTCTCCTGTCTGCCCGCTGCTTCCCTCAGCAGTGTATTTCAGTCATTCTGACTGTTCTGTTCCCTGCTTTGTCTCTGGTGAATCCTCTCACCCTCCCACACATCTGGCCTGTACCCCAGTTCTTGTATAAATAAATAAAAATCTTAAAAAAATTTTGAGTTATTAAAAAAAAGATTTAACAGCTTTTAAGAATATTAATAACTTTCATCCAACAAACATTTATTTATCACCTTCTCTATAAAAAATATCATCTGCAAGCGCTGAGTATGCCATTAAGATAAGCCAGACAGGAGTCTCCAACCACAAGGATACACCATAACAAGTTAGTTGTATGGAAGAAGTGTTTTCTAAAATATTTGAGATAAGTAATTCACTAGCCATCCATGGACCATCTTGATCCCTTGTTCATCGTCCAGGATTTTTCTGAACCAGATCCCACCTCTGTTTACAAGAAAATTTCCGTTGGGTGAAATTCACTAGTTGAATGAATAAAATTCAAAGAAAACATACATCGTACTCTAAAAAGCCTCAATAGCAACATACTGAACACCAATGCCACAGTAATGATAATATCTAATTCAATTTGAAGGACATAAGCCAGAAAATGAAGAACTTACTTTTTCACCACTTTTCCAGTTTGCTTTTATCTAACCAATTCAAATGAAATTCTATCATTTCATTACATATATAAACTATTTTTATAAGTTAAAATTTTAAGATAACATTTCACTTTTTATAATTACTGAACAGAGTATATTGTCAGGTTTTTGTTTGCTTTAACTTTCTTATTTTTTGATTAATTTATTACTTTAATTAGAGTAAGATTAGTATTCTCCCTATCAAGTATCACCACCATAGGGTACCCACTACCAAATCCCCTATAGCCCATGATAGTTCTTCCTTTTCTTTATTATTTCAAATCTTAGGAGTATCTAGTCTCTCTCTCTTTTTTTTCAGTAAAAACAAAACATAACTATCTCCATCACAAATGTATGGATTTTTAAAAAGGACAAAAAATAGTATTTAAAAACATACAAGAAAAAAATAAGAATGGAGGAAAAGTAGGGGAAAGTAGGGTTTTTTAAGATAGTGAAATATGTAGCTACTCCCAGAAATATATTCCTATTGCTTGATGAATATTTCTATCTACCTTGTAATTTCTTGTCCTAACTTTATCTTACAGTTTGTGATTTTCAATGAGTGACTTGAAAAAATAATCACTTTGTGTATAATTGTTTCAATAGACGTAACACTTTTTTCTGTGCCCACTCAAAAGTTTGGAAGACACAGCTTTTCACATCTCTGGGTATTTTCTGTCCTCTTAAGGGAAACCACCACATCCAGAACTAGGCAAATTACCCAGTCTGGGTACACTTCTTTTGTTTATTTTCTTTTTTCCCCCCTATTTTTTTTATTGCACTTCTTTTTTACTTTTTCTCTAAGTTCTCTAACCCCTATCCTCTTTCAATGTGTGAGTGATGCAGTGAAGATAAATAGAGATATCTGGACTGTAAGTGAAAACTGTTTTTCAGCCTACATCTTTCCCCTTCATCAAGTTGCAGGAAAAGCAATGGCATCACGGTTACATAATTGATAACATTTAAAATTTGACCCTAAATTATGAGAGATGTTACTATATCTCTAAACTCTCACTTTAGAACTTGATGTAGAGTTTCTAAATAAAAAATAAAGTATGACATTTATTTAGCCAGAGTTGAGAATTTTGGTTTCATGGTTGGGTAGAAATTTTCACTCCGTGAAGACATTTATAAAAATTATTTTGACAGAGACTGGAGCTTCTCTTTATGTCTGCTGGGGACATGCTTACGTAGTACAAGGCTTCTCTTATGAAAGAGAATAATTTGTTAAAGCTGTGTCCCCTAATATTTTTCCTACAGATAGCTGGCACATGCCCTGAAAAAGAACAAGAAATCATTCTCAGATGTTCCCTTACATGTTGTACAAAGCCAAAAGCCACCATGCAGCAGCTCCTCAAAATTGGAAAGTCTAACCAGACTTCTGGGAAAAACCTTTCAGAATGTTTTATGGGACACTGCATATATATATACACACACATGTATTGAACACATATAGTTGACAATTAATATATATATATTAATTGAAAGGACTGTCAAAGTACTCTAGTAACAAAAGCTTGCTTAACTGTTAATATATGGGGATAAAAACTTCCCTAAAAATGCACATTCTAAGATGTGCTTTGTAAATATCTGATAAAATGTTGTTTGATGCACCATTAATAAATGCATAACTCTGTGGTTCCCTTCTATGGCCAACAATCAATCAATGATACAACATTTTCTATGTATCTTTTCATGTCCTTAATTGAGACTGTCAATAACCATGCCTTTTCCTTAGCAATTTATATATGGGAAGAAATATAGTTCTTCTGTTCCATAAAGTTAGCAAAATGGAGGGAATAAGGTAGTTATCATTTTGCTCTCTCACTTGGATAGCAAAATTTCTCCATAATTTGTATTTATTTGAATGCACACCCCAAGGGAGTTTAGAGCCTTGTACGTTAAGATGTTTCTTCAACTCTTTAAAGGCACCTAGGAGAACCTTTTGTGTGTATGATATGTAAGCTGTCCCCCTAATATTTGAATACCAGGAACCAAAATATTACTACTTTACCAACTCCCTGTTGTTGTAGACTCTAGCTTCTCCACAGAGATGGGTACACATGCAGCTATATCTGGATTGTATTTAAATGCTCTCTTTCAGCTAGTGATTCCCATTTTAGTCTTATACAAGTACTTCCAGGTCTATGTCAGTCATCTCTTATGATCTCTCATCAAAGATTTTGTGAGAACATTAACTGCCATTTGTTATGTTCTTCTGTTTAAAAATAATTAAAATTTCATTTGTGGTATTTTTAAATACTACATTATAGTTAAAAGGGGGGCATTTAGGGCCTCCCCAGTGGCACAGTGGGTTGCGCACAGTGCGATGAAGCTACCACAGCCTCTGCAGCATGGGTTCCATCCCTGGCCATGGAGAAACTCACAGGGCGCGGCAAACCTCTCCTGCCTTGCCTGCTGCTCCCCTCAGCAGTGTCTTTGGTCCTTTTGCCTGTTCTGCTCCCCGCTATCTCTGGTGAATTCTCTCACCCTCCTGCACCTCTGACCTGTACCTCAGTTCTTGTATAAATAAATAAATCTAAAAAAAAAAACACTTTTTAAAAAAAAGGGGTGGGGCATTTATAAATACCATCAGCCTACTAGTGTTGCGTCCACACATAGAACAGAGATGTGTAGTTATGCTATGAAATCTTGATTTAACCAACCGCTATTTTAAAATGCCAACTATTTATAAAGAAATCACCATATTAATGAGTACTGTATAAAATTATACACATAAATTTACTCTTTACAGATAATAAACACTAAAATATAGGAGCAAAAAAAAGTGTTTTTAAGTGGTAAACACTATAGAATGAAGGGAACTTGGACACTGAAATCACACATTTTGGGGTTCAAATTCCAGATAAGAACCTATCTGTCTTCCTTCTCAGGGGAATGATAATTTGGATCTGTTTTATGTAAATGCACCCATTTATATGGACACTCATCTATAGAAACAGATTGTTTCTATCTCAGACTTAATCAAGGATTGAGATAGAAAAACTAAGCTGATAAATTAAACCACAATTTATTCACCTTTTAGCACTTTAACATTGTTGCAATAAGAACATGTATGTACATCAGTAAGTTAATGATTACATTAGCTGGCACACATCTTTCAACTATTAATGCAACTACTACAAGTAATGTGGCATATTTAAAGGTATGATCATAAAAAGATAAAATATATTAAACAGGAAAACATTTTACTATAAGTGTGATCTCTTGTTAACAATTTTGTTAACAAAATTAAAAAGTTCATATTTACAAATAAATCCTCACCATCTGCCAACTAGTGCTATGCTAGTTGTAAATCAGACTCTTAACAGTGATCACCTCTGTGGTGAGGAGTAGATGGGGGTGGGGCTGGAGTCCTACATGAAGTATTATATTATATTCTGCAGTTCCATATTATTTGGATTTGCTTATAAGGCAAAGATATATTTATGTTTTTTTTTTAAGATTCACCCATTTATGCATACAAGAACTGAGGTATAGGTCAGAGGTGTGGGGGTGAGAGGATTCACCAGAGACAGAGTGGGGAACAGAACAGGCAGATGTACTGAAATTCATTGCTGAGGGGAGCAGCAGGAGAGACAGGAGAGGTCTGCAGAGCCATGTGGGTAGTTCCCTGGCCTGGGATCAAACTTGTGCTGCAATGGCTGTGGAGTGCTTCATATGCTGATGTTTAACCCCTTGCACCACTAGGGAGGCCCCATATATTGCTTCTTCAAGTAAAATATAAAGCATATAACTGAATATCACCAAAAATAGTATGTTTAATTATTAAATCATTATAGAACTTTTTTTTTTTAAAGAAAGGAAACTAAAGTTTTTTAGAGACTACATCAACCTACAAGTTTCTACTACATTTTGGCTCTTTCTGGTCTCCTCTACTCTCCTAAACACAGTGATTTTTGAGAAAAGGGAACATCTTACTGAATTTACTGATTGGGAGCCCAAGTGAGCTCTCAGTGCTCAAAATGCAATCAAGTTATTATATAAGGACATTCAGAATACTGATGTCACAGAGAATGACCCAAAAGTATGATCTACAAAGCTATTATCTGGAGGATGGGAACAGGGACATGTTCTGGGAGAAGTTTGATTACCAGGAGTAGTAAGTTAGAATTAGATATGTAAGAGTGGGACAAACTTAGGAGCAAAAGATAGAGATAACATTTAAGGCATGTTCAGCATACAGAGACAAGACAGATGAAACGCAAAACTGTTGACGCATTTTGAAAAGGCAAAGGGGAGAAAAGCAAGTTGTGGTAAGTTGTGAGTAGACTTGTAAACCAGATGTAGAATTCAATTGCCAGAGAAGGTGACAAGCGAGATAAAAATAGATACAATTCACTGAAGTCACAGAGAACGTTTGGAGGTAAAATCGAGAATGACAATTGAAAGCATTAAGATTCCTTAAAAAATAATAAAAATAATACCCCTTTTAAAACAAAGTGGAATGTGCTAAAAGGATTCAAATAGAATAGAAACCGAGACATATACTTTGCCCCTCTGCTTTTCTGTGTAGAGGCATCATTCTTTTCTTTCTCTAACAGATACTTTCTGGGCCTCTCACTCAGTCCACACTCACACAGCTCCTACTCTGCATGGTATTTATTGTCGCACAGATGGAGGCACTAGACTACCAACCACCCACATCTGATTACAAGGAGAGATATAACTGATTAGCTACACTTGGTTGAAGAACCTATGCCATAATATACAAGTGAGGAATAGTGAGCGGCTGCATTGTGTAGTCATGTCTCCTGAGGGTTCACAATGTGGAGGATACAGTTAGTTCCCAGAGAAAGGCGGAGATGGACGGGGGTATTGTAAAGCAGGTACATTCTCCATTTATTAATGTCCATTAGACTATATGCAGGTTATTGTGCAGATTTTCCTTTTGGAACTATTATCAGTGAAAGTATTACTAGGAAACATTTTGTGATAAGCGTTGATCCCGAGGTACTGGTCACACCAGTTCATCATGAGTAACAAAATTTTTATTTTATGGACTCCTTTGCTTATGGACTCCTTTGAGAGTAAAATAAGCAGGGATTTAGTCTAAGGGAAATTTTTCACTAGTCTTCTAATGGAATCACGGCTGCATTTTTAACTACTTAAATGTTTTAAACAGCTAACATTTACGAGCTTTAATTGCTTCTTTCTCCCCTTATTTTACAAATGGAAAAGCTAAAGCACTTAAATTTTCTCAAATTGGTACAAGGCTGAGAAAAATGAATTTGAATCAATAAACATGTAACTTTAAGTACTAAAAAGCTCTGCTACTATACAGAATACCTAGAAAAGACAAGAAGCTGTAAATAATGATGAGTAAATAATACAAAATTTAATATATTGAAGACAAGGGATATATTGGACAACAAACCCACAATTATATGTCAAGTCAATTGTATGATGATAAATAGCATACATTCAGAGGAAGACAATATTCTAAAGATGGGACATGCTCAACAATTTATTAGGGACATTCTCATTAAATTAAGCAATTAAGAGTTTGTTGTAAAAAGAAAAGCAGCCACTACTTATAGACTCAATATCGTAAAGGAGAATAGAGTCACTTAAAGACAAAGTAAATAAAACCAAAACTAGAATGCAATTGATTTTAAGTAACAAATGGATATTAGCGATAGTTAGGGCAAAGACAAAGTCAAGACCGAAATGGGTTATAGCAACTCAAAGTTATAAGGAAGCAAGATCTATAGCAAGCAGAAGCTATATAGAATGAAAAGTAAGAATTAGTGAACTGGAAGTTGGAAGCCCCAGCAGGCAGATCTATAGAAGGAATCTAATAGAACAGAACTCAATCTGTTAACAATGACAATCATTCCTCATGTTCATGATTCTCAGATCCATAGATACTGCCTTGGGTACAAATCTGTCAACTAGTTCCTAATTTGGAGACCAGGTTTAGACTTTTCGATTGTGAATTTCCATATAATTCCATTGCCTTTATCACATCACATGTGCCTTTACTCTGATTCCTGTCCTAGCCTGAGTGAGTTTCTGTCCTTTCTAACTGGAAGAGCCAAAGTAGAATAATGACTAAGAATAGTCAGTATCACAATCTATTTTCTCACATTCTAGATGCGGGAAGTCTGAGATCAGGGTACCAACATGGTCGGATTTTGGGGAACTCTCTTCCTAGCTTAGAGTGACTGCTTTCTGACTGTGCCCTCACACAGAGAAAGAAAGAGCAAGATATCTCTAGTGTCTCTTCTTATAAGGACACTAATCTCGCTTTCTAAAACTGGAAAGCTGAAGAGACCCTGACCAATCCTAGGACATCAGGTCTGTCCCTCCAGCCCTTTGATCCTCCCCCAAACCTCAGAATAAAATGGTTTGATTCCTCTCTCCCCCATTGAAAAGCAGTAATCCCATCACAAGGGATTACTTGTCATCTTGTATAACCCCAATTACTTCCCAGATTTTCCATCTCCAAATGTTACACTGGATGGGGGATAGGGCTTCAACAAATAAATTTGTTGGGGACATAATTCAGTCTATAACAGTCAAAAAAGAGAAAAGTTAAAGAAGGCATTGAATTTAGAGCCTGGGTGGTTGAAAGAGTATTAATACTGATGATCGGCATAGGGAAATTTAAATGAGTCTAGAGCAGGTGAGCTCAGTTTTGGATACGAGTTTTAGCCATGTTAACTTTCAGATGATTAAAAGTGAAATATCAATGTTTAGTGAAGTCTGTAAGATTTATTATGATGTGTCAAGATGTGTCTATTTTACTCAGAATTCATTGGGATGTCTAAATGTGAAAATCTAAAACTTCCCATAGTTTGGGACAGTTTGTTCTGTTATTGCTTTGCATATTCTGTTGCCTTATTCTTATTCTCTCTTTCTGGAAAGCCTATTGTCAAATATTGGAATCAGTCCTCCACATCCTTTGGCTTCCCTTTCATTCTGTGTCTTTGTTTTTTAACTGCTACTCTGAAAATCCCTTGGCTCATTCTTCTAGTTCATTCTTCAGCTGTGCCAGTTCTGTTATTCAGTTCATCTACTGAGATTTTAGCATCAGTGATCATTTTTGTCATTTCTCTGAAACTGATTTGATTTTTTTGTTATTAATAGTAGAGTCACTTATTTCCTTGATGATATTAATTATGCTTTCAATGTTTGAGCAGTTTTTTTCTGTTAAGTTTGTTTCTATATTATAAATATATAATGTGTTGTGTGTAGATATGTAGATATAAACCTTGTTTTGAAGGGTTATTTTTGTCATTGACTTTCCTCAAATGTTTGTGTGCTCACCATTGTACTGGAGTTTCGTTGTTAGCTCAAGAAAAGGTCTAGTGAATTCATTAAGAATATGAGGTCCTGAGTATCCCAACCTGGGGTATAATTAATGACCCACATTTCTAAGTCTCAGTCTCCTTACCTATGAAATTAAGACACTTGTAGCCCCTGACTCACATAGTCTTGGTGAAATAAATTATTACTATGTGCAAAACCTTTAAAGCAATCTACCACGTATTGCATCCATACTATTCAGTAAACTGTAGCTTTTAATGTAAATAACAATAGTATTAATAAATACTAGCTTATTAATACTTTGTGACAACTGAAGCACTTCATTGAAGCCAAACTCCAGTGGTTATGTTAAAGGTTAGGGTGTGCTGCTGGGGGTGAATACTAGTAGGTTTTTCTTCTGTGTATGGGGGCTTTCTGATTGCACTGAATGTAGTCTGCTATTTGGGGCATTTACTACAGGGGGTAGGTAGGGTTCTGGAGATGAAGAGGAAAGAACTTTAAATTTCTTTCTCATTCCATCGGGTAGGTGGAGTTAGAGAACTACCCAGCTACACTAACTTGGTATCACTGCTCGTCACCCTATTGGAAGTGTGTCTGCCTGGGCGGTATCTTCGTATTCAGTTATTTGTAGGGATTTCTTACAAGAAAGTGAAATGCAAACTACTTAATAGTATCTTGAGCGGACCTCAGTGATTGTTCAGAATGTGAGTTGCATAATACCATTCAACAATTGTTTATTTTGATATGCTCTCTTATCTCTCAATAGGTCTACATTTAAATGGTCTTTTTTTCCCTATGAATATGGCAGTCTCCAAAAGGATTATAAAGATAAGATCATTGTTTCCATTTTATAGTTTATGATATGTGGCTTTAATGTCTAAATATATCTTTTACTACCACAGAGTATAGATTTTTCTTTGTGAGTGGAGATTTCCACTAATAAATTTAGAAAGAAAAGTCAGGAACAACTGGAACACATCTTAAGCCCATGTCTTTTTTTTTTTTTGGACTGGTGAAACTTTGGAATAATCATGAGAGTTTCTTCAGCTATTACTAAGATGACCTATCTTATTATTTATATGGAATCAAATAATGTCTTCAAGGGCAGGAAAAAAAGATTGAGTAAATAAGAGTGGTATCCCAAATGCTTACTTCCATATCTTATGCAAAGGATATTCTGAATAGCAGATTGGTAGGCTGGCAAACAGCGGCTAAAGCACTGTGGTGGAAGGGGACTAAAATTTGCAAGCTGGGTGCCACTGAAAGTTGGGTATTTTGAAGAGATGGTGCAGTCAGTGTCTGAGATCATGCAGGGTGATGGCAGTGGCCCTTTAGTCCCTCCCCTGCAGAGCCGTCATTGTGGCAACCAGTCACCCACACCAAGAAATGACAAGATAAAAATGATGTAGACAGAAACATCTAAAAGACTGATAAGAATTGATGTTGATTCTCTGTCTCTTTGGAGCACACAAGTATTAACGGTGCCTAGAATTTGGTGCTTATTAAGATTCTCATTGGTAGAAGAGGGAAAAGCCTATAATGCTCTATGTAGGGACTGAGGTTTGTGTGACATGCCTTGAAAACCTCATACTGTAATTTCTTTCCCCTGCACATTCTTTTTTTTTTTTTTAAGATTTATTTTTATTTATTTATACAAGCACTGGGTATAGTCAGAAGCGCGGGAGGGCGAGAGAATTCACCAGAGCCAGAGTGGGGAGCAGAACGGGCAGAAGGACCGAAGTACACTGCTGAGGGGAACAGCGGGCAGCAGGAGAGGTCTGTGCGCCATGTGGAACCCTCCTCCGGTGGCCGGGAGAGTCGGGGATCAAACCGGCGCCGCAGAGGCTGCGGGCAGCTTCGCAACCCATCGCTCAACCGCTGCACCACCGGGGAGGCCCTCCTCTGCACATTCTAACTTCTCTGGGTTGGATGTAATTCATTGACCCAGAAAGTATCTGATGCCATTGATTTGGCATTTAAACAAACTCTGACTCAGCAAGTTAAAGAAACTTCTGTTCATGGGAAATTAAAGTTAAAATAATAAAACCTAAAAGCCTGAGCAATTCACTTGACATCTCAGTTTTTGATTTGATTTAAAATGGCTGTCCTGGGCCTCCCTGGGGGTGCAGGGGTTAAAGTCTCAATGCTATCAAGCTATCACCAGCCACGGCAGCATGAGTTCCATCTTAGACCAAGTTGCTAACCCACATGGTGCAGCAGACCTCTCCTGTCTTGCCCACTGCTCCCCTAAGCAGGGTATTTCAGCAGATCCTCCTGTTCTGCTCCCCACTTGTCTCTGGTGAATCCTCGTGCTCCCATGCACCTCTGGCCTACATCCCAGTTCTTGTATGCATAAATAAATGAAAATAAATCTTTTAAAAAATGGGTTTTCCTTTTGTTAAAATATTGTTTCATTCATTATGGTTTCCTTCTTTAGACTTTTTCTCTTTATTCTGCTTAAATAACTTTGATAGAGTGGGTATATAGTACTATTTAAGAAAAAAAGGAAATTTCAAAATTTCCTTTGAAAGAAAGGAATTTCAAAAGCAGCCAAAGCTGAAATTTCACTGATCTGAGTAGAAGAGCAAAAGCTAAATGGAAGCCTGACTTTCATAATTGGTCTTTTTTTTTTTTTTTTTTACAGCTTAATTCTACTTCAATAAAAAAGAAAAAAAGATCACTCACACCTATCACATCCTCCCAATCACAGTCACCCAAGTGAATACCACCCTTTATAGCAGGTGATGCAGAGTAGCACAGCTTAGTGATTTGGATCATGGGGAAAATCCTTGCTCAGCCCCTTACTGGTTGTGTGGCCTTGAACAACATTCTTAACCACTCTGTGATGCAGTGATCTCATATATAAACTAGGAATAATGGTTGTATCTGATTGCTAGGAGGACCATGAGTCAGTACACTGAAAGCATGCCGAATAATCCTATCACATGGAAACACTACATATTTGCTATTAATATTTCCTTTAAAGGAAACCACCTGAAATTATGGGAAACCTAAGTTCTTAGGTTATATGAAGAAAATAATTTGTGATGCTGCTTACAAAAATATTTTACAGTTATGATATCATGTGTAGTAAATTCTACTAAATAACTTTCCCAGTTACTACTAGGAAGCACAGTAATTAAGCAATAATTGTTTTTACTGCTGTAATTGTTCTCAGAAATTAAAACATTTTTCTTTCAGTATAAAAGGTCTAGAAACCACGATGTACAGCTTTTGGAAGGAAAATATTATCAGTAATCACATCATACTGATAGATGTTACTGATACCATAGATCAATAATATAATTACTATTTGTAGTAATTTTTATTCATTTGCAGAGCTGATAGAAAAAAATCACAATAAACTTTCACATTGTTGAATGACAATCCTTTCAACATAAAAAGGCAAATGATGAGATCATCTATAATTCTTTTATCTAAATCATTTTCTCCTTGTTTTCATCTAAATTGTCTTCTCTTTGTATATTCTTCAGCATTGACTCTATGTTCATGAACATATTCACAACACAATGTTTATCCTAATCACCCACTCTCAAACATTTAGTTATATTTGATTTATAATTTTTCTTCATTCCACTCAATGTGTGCATGGGCAAAAAATCTTAGTGATTCTTCCTTTAAATCTGACCTCTTCTTTATATTTCCTATATTCTACCATCATGAGATGACTCTTGCTTATATCCCTTCTTTTCCATAACCGATGACTTGAGATAAAATTCTCAATTTCTGATTTTCTTATGTCCATATAATCATATATTTAACAATGTATTTGTCGATCAAATTACATTTCATTATCAAATCTAGATTCATCATGCTTATTACCTTGAAAATGTTACATTAGTTAGTTATCCTCTGGTGTGTGTTGATGAAAAATGGACATGGAATGATAAAAATCACATTATATTATAAAATAATGAGAAGTTTAGGTTAATTGGCTGGAAGTAATTGTCTGACATGAGGTAGATATTAATTTTCTATTTATATCTACTGAATTGGTTTTTTTGGAAGCTGTCACATAATAAATTACCAAACACTGTGTACCTTAAAGCAACAGAAATGACTTTCACACTTCTGGAAGTCAGACATCCAAAAACCAAGTGCAGGTAGACTATGCTCCCACTGGGACTCTTGAGTGGGCCTCTTCTCAGTTTTTTTTTTTTTAAAGATTTATTTATTTATGCATACAAGAGCTGGGGTACAGTTCAGAGATTGGAGGGGGGGTTGAAAGGATTCACCAGAGACAAAGTGGGAAACAGAATGGGCAGACTGACTGAAATACACTGCTGAGGGCAGCAGCAGACCAGACAGGAGAGGTCTGCCTCGCCATGTGGGTTGCTCCCTCACTGGCCGGGGATCTAACTCGTGCTACAGAGGCTGTGGATTGCTTCAAAGTGCAGTGCTTAACCCCTTGCGCCACAAGGGAGGCCCCTCTTCTCAGTTATATATTTTTTTAAGGAAAAGGAATAATTTTATTTTTCTTAAGAAGTTCACAAATAATTTTTTTCTTTTATATCAAGGAAATCATTTCTATGTACCATTTTATATATATATATATATATATATATATATATATATCTCCAAATGTATTTTCTAATGCTCCAAGCATAGTCTTTTTTTTAATATTTTATTTTATATATATTTTACATCATTTTCCATTTTTGCACCTCTTCTAACTTCTGGTGGTTACTGCCTTCCTTGCCTTGTGACGTATCTTTTTGCTTTACCTTCATAGGACCTTATCTGTTCATTTCTATGTGTCTCTTATAAGAACACTTGTCCTTGAATTTAGGACCCCCGTGGGGGTTAATTTTATGTGTCAACCTGACTAGACTATGATCCATAGTTGTTTAGTCTCACACTGGTCTAGATGTTTCTGTGCAGATAGTTTGTAGATATGATTCACATTTACAATCAGTGATAAGAAGATTATCCTGGATAATGTGGGTGGGTCTGGGGAAATTTACTGAAAGCTTCAAGAGTGAATGTTGAGATTTCCTGAAGAAAGAATTTTGCTTCAAGACTATATGTAAATAATCTGCCTAGGTGTCTATTCTTGTTGGTCCACAAATTTAAGTATAGAGTTATAACTTTAAAATTCATGCATAACTTTAGTTGTTACTAAAATCTCAAGTGTCTTCTCTCTCACACACTCACAAAATGAAAATAATTTACAAGGAAATCCATCTTTCACAAATCACAAACCCAATTTCTAAATAAGAGGCCCAGGAGTTAGCACATATTAAATTTTTATTAATTTGCATATTTGCCGGAGTTAATGAAGAGTTTTTCTACTGAATAAGTTGTTCAAGTTCTTTTTATGTAAGAATGAAATAAATAATGATTATAATTTTATGGTATATTTTAACTTGCCTCTGCCTGTCCAATTTTTTAAAGCATATTTAGAAATGTGTTTTTTCCCCCCAGATAGGAGTCAATTCCCAAATAAAAAATAGATTGCCATTTAAAAATAATTTTGCATTCAGTGGATAATAAATAGCTCCTGGATTTTATTGAGTATGGTTTCTTTTAGCATTCTCTCTTGCATTTAAAGTCTGTTAAGATTCAACAATAGAACTTGATCTTCTATATTAAATGGCCACTTTTTAAAATTTTTAATTTCCTTTCTCACCTTTTTTGGAACAGCGTGAATTTTAAGGATTTTCTTATTATAACAATAATTTTGTGATTATGTGTCTATTGGTCTGAAATTTGTTAGTTATTTGATTTGGATTAGGGAGGGAAATGGGGAAAATAGCTGAAAATCAAGGAAAAAAGAAAGGAATTTGGGCAAAAATGAATGAGCTGTATGACTTTTAAAATAGGCTTTGGAGCTTAATTTTCATCCACACACTTGGACAATGTTCAGTAGTACAATTTCACTGTACTAAAATATTCTTCATCTGATTTATTATTGTTGGGACTGAACCACTCCGACATGCATATATATAGGAGTTTTGAATCTATTGTCTCTTTTTCTCCTAAATGCCCATCTTTGTTCCTCTGGAGAACAAGTCCTTTTTTAATGGAAATTAAATTTCTGAAGAGGGTTCCAATTTTTTTAAAATTAGTATTTTCATTTCATGGATAATTAGGGGAGTAAGTACACACTGGGAAAGTTTCTAACTGCAAAATTCTTAAAGATGACTGTAGGAGAAAGTTCTTCCACTAGTTTGCTTCTCTATTTAGACTCCAAGGAAAGGGAGTTGCAGGCGGCTTAGCAAATTAGCACACAGATGTGCTAATGAAGACTGAGAAAACAACTAACTTGGCATTTGGACTGGAGACAATTTTACATTTAAACACATTTTCCATCATTACCCTATAAACTGATAACTATTCACATTGTTTAGCATTATTTCCAGTCATTTTAGGGTTACATACTCTGTGAGAAAACTGCCACGTATTTACACATAGTCTTTCCTCTCCCCACAGCTGAGCTGTCATGTAGGTATAAGGTCCATTTTACATGTAGAAATTGAGACTGACAGAAGTTTCAGAATTGGCACACAATTACACAGTGGCTGAGCCAGAACTGAAGGTGAGGTCTATTTATTGCTCCAATTCTTCAATGACCATCCGTTTTGTGTTTGGAATAAAGGAGGTGGTTTTGAAATGGTCTTTTCTTGCTGTAGGCATGTTTCAGAAGCAAACCTACTTCTGTGACACATGTTCAGAATTTAGAAAACAGTTAAAATAATTTTACTTTATTTGGGAAACAGATGAAAGACTTGTCTGCTATTCATTGACTTCACATTTTACAAAACAAATGTATGATGTTTTAATCAGCATAAGCCTGACACTACATCTAGAATCAAATCTGAGAACATTCCCAAGGGCAAAGGGTTCTCCCAGAATTCTTCCATATGATTTTCAGGGTCTAGAAAATTAAGTCCAACAAAGTCTTTGCTATGAAAAAAAGCTGGATAAGTTACCAAGTAATTCTGCTACATACAAAAATCTTTCCATTCTGATGTTACTTATTTTTTTTTTTTTTAAGATTTATTTATTTATTTATACAAGCACTGGGTAGAGTCAGAAGCACGGGAGGGTGAGAGAATTCACCAGAGCCAGAGCAGGGAGCAGAGCAGGCAGAAGGACCGAAGTACACTGCTGAGGGGAGCAGCGGGCGCAGGAGAGGTCTGTGCGCCATGTGGGATCCTCCTCCGGTGGCCGGGGAGCAGCCGGGGATTGGACCGGCGCTGCAGAGGCTGCGGGCAGCTTCGCAACCCAGCGCTCAACCACTGCGCCACCGGGGAGGCCCTCTGATGTTACTTATTTATAAAATTTAAGGAAGTACCTTTCTGCATTGCTGCCTGGGGGGAATATTTTTATTTTGAATAGTCAGGAATCCATGTATAGTTTTTGCTTTGCATACATCAATTTGCAAGAGCAGTTTTTCTTCTTTTTTCTTTACTTTGTGTGAAATGATTTCCTGCATATGCTGTGAAAAGAACTTGCTTTCTATAATTCATTCATCTGGAAAAAGTCCATCATTTTGCTACTACTGAGTCAACAGATGCAAATGCCTCAGAACAATTGAATTTATTTAAAAATCTGTTGTCTTTTTTGTGGCAGTTGTTTGGGTTTGTCTTTAAAATATGAACTTACTGTTCGTTATTTTGAAAGAATACATTCACTTTCAAGGAAGAACACTGATCTGACTAATAACAACTCTGACATTTAGAACTGGCTTGTAAAATCCTCTCAACTATGCTCGTCTATTCATTGAAGAATTAGTAGTAGTTCTCCTGCATTCATTCTATGCAAATAAAAATAAACAAGGCCTGGAAGTCAGTGGCCCTTCTGTGTTCCTCTCTGTAAAAGCTTCTGATTACAGGACTTTCCAGCACTTCTTATAATGAGGTTACTTGATGGTGGTTGTGTGGCTTTCATTAAGGTCCAGCCTTTTTGTGACTCAGGCCTCTTCCCTAGGGCAGCTTCTAGATCTTGGTTGTGTATGAAAAACTGATGCAGATCACAGACTACCAAGGCTATACCTAAGAGCCTCACTGATAAATTTCATAAATCAAGAAAAGATGGTTAAGTGTAAGATGTCCAAGCTACCACCACTATTTCACCGAGGTAAAAGCAGCAGAGAGAGATGTACTCCAAGTGTGACATTTGATACAATTTGTTACTATAGTCTTAAACTTATTGTCTAACATTATTGTTTAATTACAGCTATTCGACTTCTCCAGCTTACCAAACTGAAATATCTGGTTCACACAAAGTGCCCTCCCTGGTCACATTTATATTATATTAAGCTCTTCCCAGTGTGCTTTTCAGTTGTGTTGCATTAACTTATTGCTCCCAATTACATATGGGCTCCTATCATGGAAAATAACACAAACATTAGACACACTATGTCCCAACACTGCACCAACACAAAAAGTCATTAGTCTTTGCTGTCATTATCCATATTTCATCAAACTAGCCTTTTCTACTGCTTCTGTCAGAGGATTCTACTAGTCATTACTTCCTATTAATATCTCCACTCATATCTTTTTTCTTTATCATATTCTAGAGGATACATAGGTAATAACTAAGTTTTTAACCTAAGTCTTCTATTCCTATTGATTTTAGACATACTTCTGTTGGGTGTTATCTCAGAACACTCCAGGTATAATCTGTTGTTACCCCCAAAATAATGGAAACATACAAGTCTCTTGGTCACACACATTACTTTTAAATAATCAGAGAATCAAGGAGCATAAAAGTAAAGTGACTTGTCCAACTAATTAGTAATAGAGTTGAAATGTCAACTTAGGATTCCTTACTTTAAGTTCAGTATTATTTCCATGTGCTCCACTCCCAAAACAAATTGGATCCTGGGGTTTGGGGTACAGCAGGGCTTGACTACTCAAAAGGAATGTGAGGAAAAACCAAAGTATAGCTTTCTTTACAACTCCAAGAATTTCACCTAGTCCTCAGTTAAGGAAAGACAATAGTGTACTTCCTTGTTTTTATAGCTTACATATTATTTGCATAAGCACTTTGACATTTTTTAGGTGATTTTCATAATGTAATCTAACTTCTCCATGAAGAAAGTGTGGAGACATTCACTGGACATTCAGACTTATCATCGGGCCAGGAAAAGTTCTTAAGAGCAGACTAGAACATGAGGACAGGAGTCCCCTTGTAGTTTTGACACTTCTCAACACCATTCAGGATCCAGAGTCTGCCATAGACTTATGGTGGCTACTTCAGTGAGGGTGTTCTTTTATCTGATGCCTAGACTATAGCAAGACAGGCCTGAAGGAGGTCAGTGACCTTCTAATACTTTAGAGTTTTGTAAGCTAACACTTCAGTTTCTCTTCTGACTATACCTTATTTTCATTGTTTTAAAATATATTCTGTACAACACAAGTAGTAGTGATTATGTGTGGGAAGATGGTTCTTTACTAAAGATGTCATATTATATTTGGTAAAACTCACAAGTATGATTTTGTACAATAATAGCAACATATCCCCCTATACTAAAGGTTTCTCTAAGGCCACTGGCCAAATATAGTGCTCTTCTTCTTACACATTATAATCATTCTATATCCTGTAGGTTTCTCTATGAATTTGCTACTTCTGTATTTTATTAGATTTAAGTCTTTGTAGTTATGTTTTTTACAGTAGTTTGAGTGCATAGACCATTTTAAAAACAGGCATATCCTTTACAAATTTAGAATGGTTTACACACATTGGGCACTTAAATTTCAAGATAATGAGATTTTATCTCTCTCCCAGCTTCTCAAATAGCTGTGCAATGAAAGCATGAATCTAGCATATTTATATAAAACAGACTTGAACTTAATGTAATATATGTCAATTCTCCACAATGAATATGTTACAATGCAATTTTACTTCAATAAAATAACTTTATTTTTTTTATTTTAACTATTTTATTTATTTATTTATTTATTTTATAATAAATTTTATTTTTATATTCCCCATACAATTGCAACCTCCCCATTCTGACCCCAATCCCTCCCCTCCCGCCCCCCACCCCCAAAAAGTGTCTCTGGTTCATAGTTTTTTGTTGATTTTGATTTTCACTTTCTTATAGTTATTCATTTTCCTGGTCCCTTATTTAAGTTCTCTAGATTCCTGCTATGAGTGAGACCATTCGGTATTTTTCTTTTTCTTTCTGGCTTATTTCACTGAGCATGATCCCTTCCAGTGCCATCCATGTTGCTGCAAATGGCATGTGTTTATCTTTTTTGAATGCTGAGTAATATTCCATGGTGTATATGTACCACATCTTCTTGATCCAGTCATCTATTTTTGGGCATTTGGGCTGTTTCCAAAGCTTAGCTGTTGTAAACAGTGCTGCTATAAACATAGGTGTGCAGGTGCTTTTTGGAATTGATGTTTCTGTGTCCTTTGGGTAAATACCTAGGAGTGGAATTGCTGGATCATATGGAAGCTCTATGTTTAGTAGGTCAAGAAATCTCCACACAGCTCTCCATAGTGGTTGGACCAGTTTGCACTCCCACCAACAGTGCAGGAGAGTTCCTTTTTCTCCACAACCTCGCCAACATTTGTTGTTGCTAGTTTTTTTAATATGTGCCATTCTCACTGGTGTAAGATGGTATCTCATGGTAGTTTTGATTTGCATTTCCCTGATTACAAGTGATGTTGAACATTTTTTCATATGCCTGTTGGCCATTTGCATTTCCTCTTCAGAGAAGTTTCTTTTTAGCTCTTCTGCCCATTTTTTGACTGGGTTATTTTCTTTGTTGTTGTTGAGTCTCATTAGCTCTTTGCAGATTTTTGTGATCAGTCCTTTATCATTAGTGTTGGGTGCAAAAATGTTCTCCCAGTCAGTGGGGTTTCTCTTTGTTTTTGTTATTGTCTCTTTTGCTGTGCAGAAGCTCTTTAATTTGATGTAGTCCCAGCTGTTGATCTTTGCCTTCACTATCACTGCTTTGGGTGATGTGTCTGTAAAGATGTCTTTGATGTGCAAATCACGTAGCGTTTCGCCTATATTTCCTTCTATATATTTTATGGTTTCAGGTCTTATGTCTAGTTCTTTAATCCATTTTGAGTTGATTTTTGTGTATGGTGTGAGGTAGTGGTCAAGCTTCATTCTTTTGCATGTAGCAACCCAGTTTTCCCAGCACCATTTATTGAACAAACTTTCTTTGCTCCAATGCATAGTCTTTGCTCCTTTGTCAAAGATTAGTTGACCATAAATCTGTGGGTTTATTTCTGGATTTTCTATTTGATTCCATTGGTCTGTATGTCTGTTCTTGTTCCAATACCATGCAGTTTTGATGATTATGGCTTTGTAGTATAGCCTGAAATCTGGGAGTGTGATGCCTCCATTCCCTTCTTTCTTTTTCAGGAGAGCTTTGGCAATTCGGGGTTTTTTGTGATTCCATATGAATTTCATCAATAATTGTTCTATTTCTTTGAAGAATGACATTGAAATTTTGATTGGAATAGCATTGAATCTGTAGATTGCTTTTGGTAGGATGGCCATTTTATTAATGTTTATTCTTCCAATCCATGAGCAGGGGATGTCTTTCCATTTCTTTGTGTCTTCTTCTATTTCTTTTAACAGTGTTTTATAGTTTTCTTTGTATAGGTCCTTTACCTCTTTTGTTAGATTTATTCCCAAATATTTGATTTTTTTTGTTTCAATAATAAAAGGGATGTTTTTTTTGATTTCTTCTTCTTCAGATTTATTGTTTGTGTATAGGAAGGCTACTGACTTTTGTGTGTTGATTTTGTATCCTGCCACTTTACTGAACTGATTGATGATTTAATTAGTTTTTCTGTGGAGTTTTTGGGGTTCTCTATGTATATTATCATATCATCTGATAGTTTGACTTCTTCTTTTCCTATTTGGATTCCTTGGATGTGTTTCTCTTGTCTTCAATAAAATAACTTTAATTAAGAATGGACCAGACTGTTTTTAGTGGTGAAACTGTTCATTTATAATAAAAGTTGTTCATAGTATATAACTAGGAGGGAAGTGAGAAGGATACCCAGGCCTTTGAATAATTACATGGAATAACTATTATCTTCAGGTATAACTTTAAAATTATTTGTGTTCTTTAGATTTGACCTTCACCTCAGTCTTGTTATCTACCATGCAAAAATGAATGGACCTTTAAGTAAGACCAAATATATTATTTCAAGGTGTCACTTTGCTATGTGATTATTTCCTATTAGAATAAATCTAAATCATAAATTCAATAAAGTATGTGCCAGCGTGGCATCCCATGATGAATGTAGAAACTCCCTCTTGAGATGTTCCTCACATTCATTGTCATTTTGCAATGGAAACATTATGGTGGTGAGGCAGAGGACACTGATGAGTACCTGTAGACAAAAGAACCTAAAAGGGAATTTTAGTTTGGAACTTTACATGGATGGTCATATTAAGCCAGTTAACATCAATGTTATGTCAATACACTGATGAGGAATCCTCTTGGTCTAAAACTTTCCTAAGGTTATGGCATAAAAGCACTTTACTAATTAAAAATAATACATAAAATATCAAGTCCAATATATATGTACATTATATATCAATAAGCAAATATATGGGATACTAAATCATAACAACAAGAGCTACTGATTGGACAATGAGTAAAAAGAGCACTTGGTAGTGGGGTACTGACATTAAGTGACTAGTCTATTCTATATGCCAGTGAAAATCCAAACTATTACATATTTTTATGGAGGGCATGAAATAGGAAGGTTATAAGTACTGTATTCAAATATTTAATACATTATGATCAGACAGTCAAAATACCCCCCTTCAATCTATATTTTTAAGGATATATCCGACAGAGAAATCCTCACCAAGAGTATGACACGACATTCTTATCTCTGAATTTTTTTCCCCATAGCTTCTTAGCTCATGTTTGCTTCTTTGGCTTTATTTTTTATTCCACTACCTAAATTGACCATCCTGTGTGCTGGCCACCTTTTCTCTAAACAGTTTATGAATTCTACTTTCTATATGTGATAGTATAAATGCCAGCTGGCTTGTGGAAGTGAGCCATGTGGCTATCTGAGGAAAGGTATTCAGACAGAGAAAAAAAGCCTGGACAAAACCCCTGATATGCCTAGGTTATTCTGAGAATAACAACAACAACAAAAAAAAAGTTAATATGGTTAGTAGCCAGTAAGCAAGAGGGAGAGTAGTAGGAGGTAAGTATAAAATACCATAGTAGGGCAATCCTGGATGCAGGGAATCCCTTAATTCATGAGAGAGACTATGGTGGCTTGGACTAAGGTGGCAGAAGTACAAAAAGTGAGAAGTTGTTACGTTTTGGATATATTTTTACAGAGCATCAACAAGATTTGCTGACGAATTAGATATGGGGTGTAAGAGGAAAATAGGAATCAAGTTGTTGAATTAACCATTGGAAAGACAGGGTTGCCACTGAGATGAGAACAATGGTGTGGGAAATAGTTTTTCTTCCTATCTTGTTCAGCTGGGCAAGCAAAACCAAGTGCCAAGTTGGTTTTATTCACAGAGATGTTTTCAAATGAGTAAGCAAGTCAAAAGGGTTCAATAGCTGAGGGTGTGTATTCAAGGAAAAGTTTAAAATAATCGACCATGGACTTCAAGCTAAGTAAGGAGGGGAGTGGGGGCATAAGTCAGATAATAAAGGGATCAATTGTTAGTCTTAGAAGGGCAGAATAATTGTGGTGATACTAAAACTAAGTTGGAATGATAGCAGGTGATGGACATAGAATGGGGCATGGAAATTGAATTACCAATAAATGAGTTGCATTTATTGGTAATAAGAGAGAATTTGCTTGTGAGTGCTGAAAAAATGTGGTGATTATATTTTTTAGAGGTAAAGAAAATAAGGATTTGAGAGACCAGAGTATTGGGAGGTTGAATTTTGTGAATATTGACATTATGAAAAATTCTTACAGCACTGAACATGTTTATAGAAACCAAAGAGCTAAAATTTTCAAGGATTGAAGGACAGTGGTCCATAGCTGACTGTGACAAGGAGAGATAGCAGATATAAGTTAATGACAGATAATTCAAAACTGGGTTTTCATGAAGAGAGGGGAAATATGAGCTGTAGAAATAAGGTTACCTACCAAACTTTTGTACTTGATGGTACTGAGCTTTTAGGAAAGAAAACAGCTAATCTTAGAGAAGATTTCAGAGGAAACAGTGCCCTCAGGGGAGCGAGGTTAGAATAAGAAGGTGAAGGCATGATCAGAATAGAGTTGGAGAATATTGTGGCATATCTGCTTTTTTAAATCAATTGTGATATCATCAGAGATGTAGACTGTATTTCATCTTTGAGTGCCAAAAATCTACCACAATAAAGTATTATTGAATGACTTAATGTATAGGTTCCCCAAAATAATCTAGAACTTTTTAGAAAATAAATCTCAGCTTTAGTTTAGATCTGCGAAAGTTTAATGTTTGTCTGTCTGTAAGTAACTGTGCAATGAATAATTGAGTAGTTGACTCATAATGTCCAGGCAACTATAAACACACATTGTGTGTCATATTAAGTTACCATTACTGCTTCTCACCCCTCTTCAGTGTGGCCTATTTCCATACTGAATTTAATTTCATTTGTAATTCTTTACTGGTTTTGCAGCCAACAACTAAGAGTCATTATAATACACAGAGCACCACCAATTCCTGTTAATTAGCCCTATAATTGCAAGTGAAAGAATTGAATACACTTGAGTTTCCCATGAAAATTAAAAAATAAGATGGAAATCCACTAATTGCCTATTTCACTTTCAGAAGATTTCATAATTACTGAAGCATCTCTCCACTGCTTTGAATTGATGCCTCTGACTGTAAATTATGTCCAGGTGCTCACAGGATGGGCTGTCTTCAGTTGTGCCAATTTCTTATTTGTTAGTAGTCACCAGCAAAACGCTGAAAGAAAAATAACTACTCTAGAGCGTGAAAGGCTATGTAACAAAATTTTTTACTTCATTTCCTATCATAAAAATCTTCATGAGGAATTCATTTACCAATCCTGGGTATGCATTAGGAGGGACATAGGGAATGACAAGCACAAAAGTCTGGGTAGAAAATATGAAGTAAGAGTATACTATACTGTATTTCCTTATGAAGAACACAGTGTTGACTAGAACAAGGGTAATTTTGGATGACACATCAGAAGAAGTTACTGGCCGGGACCTCCCCGGTGGTGCAGTGGGTTGAGCGCCGCGCTGTGAAGCTATCCGCAGCCTCTGCAGCTCAAGTTCGATTCCCAGCAGGCCAGGGAGAAACCCACATGGCGTAGCAGACCTCTCCTGCCTCACCCACTGCTCCCCTCAGCAGTGTCTTCGGTCGGTCCATCTGCTTGTTCTGCTCCCTGCTCTGTCTCTGGTGAATTCTCTCACTCTCCCGCGCCTCTGACTGTACCCCAGTTCTTGTATAAATAAATAAATCTTTCAAAAAAGGGGGGGGCCTCCCCTGGTGGCGCAGGCGCTTGAACGCTGCGCTGTGAAGCTATCCACGGCCTCTGCAGTGCCCGTTTGATCCCGGCCGGCTGGCAAGGGTCACACATGGCGTGGCAGACCTCTCCTGTAGCTCCCACTGATCCCCTCAGCAGTGTATTTGGTCAGTCTGCCTGTTCTGTTCCCCGCTCTGTCTCTGGTGAATCCTCTCACCCTCCATGAATCTAGCCTCTTCCGGTTCTTGTATAAATAAATAAATAAATCTTTGGGGTGGGGGGGAGAAGTTACTGGCCATTTATAGCAGTCTACTCCCAGTGACTTCCTATTACTGGATTTCTAAATTTCATATTTCTGAGAAAGAGAATCTGAATGCTCCAGTTTGAATCAGGGTCTCACCATGGGATGGGAAGCTCTGGAGAGAAAGCAGAGTGCTGGAGCATATACACTACTAGGAATCAAGGGCCATTTCAGTACAAAGGCGAGTGACTCTGAGTGGCAGTCATCTCTAGAGGTATGTGCAATAGCAGCACTATTTGGAAACAGCCCAAATGCCCAAAAATAGATGAATGGATCAAGAAGATGTGGTACATATATACCATGGAATATTACTCAGCATTCAAAAAAGATAAACACATGCAATTTGCAGCAACATGGATGGCGCTGGAAGGGATCATGCTCAGCGAAATAAGCCAGAAAGAAAAAGAAAAATACCAGATGGTCTCACTCATAGCAGGAATCTAGAGAACTTAAATAAGGGACCAGGAAAATGAATAACTATAAGAAAGTGAAAATCAAAATCAACAAAAAACTATGAACCAGAGACACTTTTTGGGGGTGGGGGGCAGGAGGGGAGGGATTGGGGTCAGAATGGGGGGTTGCAATTGTATGGGGAATATAAAAATAAAATTTATTATTTAAAAATAAAAAAACACCTTTATATATATATAGTATATTTTCTGTATACATATATATAATTGTGTATATTTTATGGTTATAGAATCAGAAACAGATGGTTGCATGTCTAAGAAAAATGTGCTAATAGTATACATAATAGAAAACTGGATTTCATGGTTTAAGGACTATCTTATAAGCACATTACATTCTTTAGAAATTCGGAAACATCTTTGCATTCAACCTTAACCTATGGGAGTACTAAATACACAAATATTTTTCTTTGTGAAAATCATATATGTGTATGATTTCATATATCTACATACATGTGTTTTTTAGTGTATATATGTAAATACACACTTTTATTATTTAATTTGGATTAGTTATGCACTTCATGTTATACAATGCTAAAAAAATCATAGTTATTAAACTAATAAAGCAGATTGAGTTGCTCCTGGAATTGATTTCATTGGATTGCCATTGGATTATCAAGC
Source organism: Talpa occidentalis (assembly GCF_014898055.3). Classification (NCBI taxonomy): domain Eukaryota; kingdom Metazoa; phylum Chordata; class Mammalia; order Eulipotyphla; family Talpidae; genus Talpa; species Talpa occidentalis. The sequence goes on along the minus strand of NW_023601322.1, from coordinate 76,235,828 downwards.
TGCTTTGCTAGTGAAGGCTGGGATATCTGGTTTTCAGTCAAAACTTAACTAAGATTTGGGTATAGTGGTTGAAAGGCAAAGACTTAGATGAATGAATCCTTTCAATCTAGATTTCCTGGGTTGATTACAGTTAAGTTTTCCATTTATTTTGCTGTCTTAAAATCAAGTAAAAAAAAAAGTCTTCTAACTGCAAACATGCAATTCATTATAGAAGTCATATTGCAGTTTTGAAATGATTAAATGCAATTGATTTTATTGAAAATCCAAACTGAAAAATAATTTTAAGGTCAGTACTCAATTTTTTTTTAAAGATTTATTTATTTATACAAGAACTGGAGTACAGGCCAGATGCACAGGAGGGTGAGAGGATTCACCAGAGACAGAGCAGGGAACAGAACAGGCAGACTGGTGAAATACACTGCTGAAGGGAGCAGTGGGAGAGACAGGGGATGTCTGCTCGCCATGTGGGTTTTGCTCCGAGGCCGGCAGGGATCTAACCGGCACTGCAGAGGCTAGGGACAGCTTCACAGTGCTGAGCTCAACCGCCTGCGCCACCAGGGAGGCCCTACTTGTGATAATTTCTATTGTTAATACACAACTTCAAATTCAAAGATATACAATCTGAATTTATCATGGTTTGCAGAAATACTAATTTTGTTTAATCTGATTTTCTTATTTCTTTTAAGGACATCACTCCCATCTCAGCTCTTAAAGTCTTCAAAATCTTTAATCTTTCCTTGTTCTCCATGCCCAAACTCATTTAGTACAGCACCCATGTCTTGTTTGAACCATTGCTTTCCTGGTTCCAGTCTTGCTTTGAACTAAAGACTTTACTCTATGCTGTTTGTGTTCTTCTTTGCCCTTGCATGTCTGTTTTCCTTTGCCTGGAATGTCCTCACTCTACTTTATTGACTGAAGTCTAAACAGCTGACTCAGATGCAACCTTGCTGGTAAACCTGGACTGTCCTATTTCTTACTAGGTACCTTTGCCTCTGGCATCAGGACATCCTACCTTCTCAGCTAAAATGGAATCTCTCTTTTCCAAACTCCATGGTCCTCAGTTTCTACCCTTTGGTAGACAATCCTATGCTATGCATATTGTAATATTTGAGAACATTTATTCCTTAACCAGTTTATAAGAGCCTAAGGTAAAATAACTGTTTCATTTCACTATGGTATCCTGAGTCTTGTGAAATAAGATAATAGTATATCTCTGTGTATGAGTGAATGAACATTTGAATATATAACCACAGACAATTTCAGATAAATGATTTAACATTTCCTTGGAATTAATATTTTTGAAAATATTCCTACATACACACCTCACAAGTTCTCTTTAATAGGTATGCATACATATAATTTACTTTTCTTGAAATTTACTCTCAGTATAAAAATAAATCAGTCTTTTCCTAAGGAATTTATATTATACCTACTAAGATTTAAATTTAATAATTGGAGGGGAGGTCAATGGTCTTTCCTTGGAGTTAAAGATTTTAGACTAGAAAAACCATGACAAACACAGAAGAGACGCATACATAGTGCCCACATGTGGCTGGATGAGACTGACTGCTTCACAAAATTTTCTAAGTTCCAGCTTTACATCCTCAGTGATTCTAGAATTTGTTTTAATTTCAATTAAATATATGGTGGAAAAGTGTACTGGCAGTCCCCTCTCCTAATTTAAAACAGCTAGATACCATAGCATGACAAGAGTGTGGCAGAAGCCAAGATAGGAATTTTGAAGACTTGTAGAATAAATATTAGACATTCTCATTGTGCAGACGTTGGTCAGGCAACATCTGTATATTCTGTTTGCAAAGAATATAAGAAACAGAATTAATATTCTACTCTCTTCAGAACAGTGAGATAGGCAGGAGGAAGAGTTAGGAAGATTCCTAATGATATTATTTTTTGTAGGCATTGATACTGGTAAATGAAAATTAGAGAGATTATTGAAAAAAATCTAAATATCAACAGGGATAATTCAGAAGTATGCATATTATCCACTAACCCTTAAACATATATAACCCTTAAGTACACAATATCTAATTTATTGTGCCTAGCAGGTTGGATGGATGGATATGGATATATGGAATTTATAATGAAGAAAATTTTTGTTTTATTGTAGATACCATATAGACACTTCCCAGTAAGAATATGTCTAAGGAATGTTAAAAATTAATATGTTGTCATAACTTACAACTATCAAATACTGCTTATTTACCTGTCAACTTGCTAAGTAGTTTATGTGTATTTTCTCTGTTTAACGGCTCTACAACAATTTGAAGTACTATTTCCATTTTATTGATGAGGAAACAGATTTAAAGGGCTTGGTTGTAATGGGATTTTAAATCAGTCTGTCTGACTCCAGATCTCAAATACACCATACAACTTCACTTGGTATATCCATGTTGTCTATATCATAAATGTCTCCTTGCCAACCTACGAACTCAGGCTTCAGAAACACCAGATATTCTTTTCATAAATTTTGCCTGTTCATTATGCTGTGACGCTCTTACTCTATGGACCTACACTTTGTCTCAGGAAGATAACTGTGAACACTTGTCTATTGAACTGCCGTATTTAAAGAAGCACATGTTGTGCTCCAGGCAAAGCTGCCCCATCTCAATGATATAATCACTATAGGATTAAAAATAGGTTAATTCAGGGCCTCCCCGGTGGTGCAGCAGTTGAGCGCTGGGTTGCAAAGCTGCCCGCAGCCTCTGCAGTGCCGGTTCGATCCCGGCTGCTCCCGGCCACCAGAGGAGGGTCCCACATGGCACGCAGACCTCTCCTGCCGCCTGCTGCTCCCCTCAGCAGTGTACCTCAGTCCTTCTGCCTGTTCTGCTCCCCGCTCTGGCTCTGGTGAATTCTCTCACTCTCCCCGCGCTTCTGGCTGTACCCAGTGCTTGTATAAATAAATAAATAAATAAATAAATAAATAAATAAATAAATAAATAAATAAATAAATCTTAAAAAAAAATTAGGTTAATTCTGAGATCATTTGTAAAGGTTTTTATTCCTATAACAATTTTGTTAACAATGGGAGTTGATACTTCTATTTTTTAAGCAGATGTTCAAAACCATAAATATTACTTGCACTTACAGCTCTAGCTAGTCATTGCTAAGCTAGATTGCTCCTAGTCACTATGATAGAAACGATATCTTAAAAGACCTTTCAGATACAGGATACATAGCTAGTCCTTAAAAACACAAAAGACAAAACCCCCAATTAAATTCATGTTAACCTCATCAAAGCAGGCCCGATTATTTTTCTCAGTGCTGATGCCCAGCTGGGATCCAGTGGAGAAGGAGGAAGAGAGGCAGCAGTCCAGAAAGCAGGCACCAGAGATAAGTGGAGAGAAGACATATCTGCTGGTAGCTGACCCCAGCCCTATCTCTGGTGCTCAGCCTCTCTCTAATCACCCACCCTGCTAGGCTCACTTGTCTAATATGCTACAGTCATCAAAGCAGGACATTAAGTACTTAGATTCTTTTTTCCTTCTAAGGTTATTCTGAGGATTGATGAGATTACATTTGTGAAAGGTCCTAGCAAACATCAAATGAAAAGCACTGCCTGCATATCAAGAGCTGCTGTATTTGAAGCAAAACACCAGTCTTCTCTGTTTTTTCTCTTGTCTGCCACTGAGACCTATGACAACATTCATTCTTCCATTTCCCCCGCCTGGATATAGATTACAAAGAGAACAAAGCTCAAAGCTGAGGCCAGAGCTGCTTTCCTTAAACATTTAGGTCCGACTTGTATTGCTATCATCTCTTCTAAGAAGAGAATTTCCTTTCAAGTATATTTTATGTGGGGCCTTCCTGGTGGTACAAGGGGTTGAGTGTCAGCACTATGAAGCTGTCCACAGCTACTGCAGCACGAGTTCAATCCCTGGCCAGGGAAGTGACCCACATGGCACAGCAGACCTCTCCTGTCTTGTCTGCTGCTCCCCTCAGCAATGTGTTTCAGTCAATCTGCCTGCTCTTCTCCCCACTCTGTCTCTGGTGAGTCCTCTCACCCTGCCCCCACACCTCTGGCCTGTACCCCAGTTCTTGTACGCATGAATAAATAAATCTTTTAAAAAAAGTTTCTATTTTAAAAGAATCTCACAATGAAAACTCTGACTATGGTATTTTTAATTTTTGACATTGGAATAAATTTCAGGCTGTCACAGACAGTTGTCCTGTCAGGTTTAAAAGCAATATTTTTGCTACTTGCATTTATCATTTCAATGATTGTTCCCATAAGGAGAATAAAATCCTTCTCCAGGTTCTATAGAAAATTGTTATAGAGACAGAAGAGGATCAAAAATTTTCCAGATTTCCAGATTTAGATTAGAATAGTGAATCTGACACTTAATAGAGACATGACTTTAGGCAAATTGGCTGAACCATTGTATATCTTTATTAAAGTAGAATAATAATTACACATGTTATATAGAGATGTTATGGAGAGACCAGATATTCAAATGAAGTATGTGGCACAAGTTTTAAGTTAAAAATGGTCATTACTGGTTATGCTTATGTGTTTTTAAAATACATGTCAGAAACAAAGATAATTGTGGGAATACAGTATCAGTATGAGAATTAGAAGACTACCATTTTTTTCTAATTTCCATCTAATGATCCAAGAGGCCTTATGAAGCCACTAAATTTTTCTGTTTATTTTTCTTTTTCTTTTTTTTTCTAAGATTTATTTATTTATTTATACAAGAACCGGGGTACAGGCCAGATGTGCAGGAGGGTGAGAGGATTCACCAGAGACAGAGCAAGGAACAGAACAGGCAGACTGATGAAATACACTGCTGAGGGGAGCAGCAGGCGAGACAGGAGAGGTCTGCTATGCCATGTGGGACCCTCGCCGGCGGCCGGCATCGAACCCGTGCTGCAGAGGCTGTGGACAGCTTCACAGCACTGCGCTCAACTGCCCATGCCACCAGGGGAGGCCTCTGTTGTTTGTTTTCTGACAAACTCATAGTTGGCCATATTCAGGGAAATATTAGCGGTCCTTAAGAAATATATCTAAACATTTATATACATATATTCACATGCACATGCACATATACATAATGGTTATATTGCATAAAATTTATTCTGTTTAATAGTTGTATGACCAAAAATTGACTGCCCCTCCGTTTATTAATTTATAAAATGGAGAGTTTGAAGTACATGAACTCCCAATTTTAAGTCTTTAAGATTTTTAAACTTGTCTGTTCTTTTTATCTCCAAATACATATAGCTACACACACATAGAGCTACATATGGTTTAATACAAATCACTTCACCAAGGACTCCTTTCCTTACCTCTAACAAGGTCACACCTCCATTACATACTTTCATTGCACCTTGTACCCATTGCTCTGTGAGACCAGGGTTACTCCACTGGTCTATAATTTTTATACTATCTGTTCTGTCCATCATCAGCACAGTGTCCATATAGACTAGGCACTCTGTCCATACTGATTTTAGGACTATTTTAAATCTCAGCTGGTTAGTGAGTTGTGAAATGAAGTCCACTAGAATCTGTTTCTTCTCATGGTTTACTTCTGCAAGAAGGATACCTTGTAATGAGCTTATTATTTTGTTTATAATGTGTTGGCCATAGTCTTAGGATATTAGGTAAAATCTGGGAATGTTAGCAAATTTGGCAATTATTTAATGTAACCCTTGGAAGATAATCAAGACCAGAAGTCAGTGTGTGCTAAGTTGAACAGATTGGCTTCTCTTTAAAAAAAGACCATCTGCACTGTTTCATTCCTTTAATATCTCAAAGTTATGGACAACACACAAGCAGAAAAGAGTGTAATGGTTTGAGATGCTTCACTTACTGTACAATCTTGGTCAGTCTTTTAGACTTCAAAACAGGACCTTCCCTCCAACTTATTTTCTTTTCCTTCCCCATAAAATATTTGCACAAAGATTTAATAGAGGAATTAAGGAAAGCAATCCCATGTTATTGTGAAAAGTTTAGAAATTTTCTCTACTTATATGTCTTTAATCAAAAGTAAATACTAAAAACATTCTGCACAAAACATAATATTTCTTCTGGGAGTAACCTCAGACTGGTGTGCACATTATAGTGCTACAACAGAAAATTGTATTTCTCACCTGAGTCCCAGTTAATGCAAACCCAAGTGTTCCATTAGTCATCTCCAATGGAGGTTCATGGGAATGTGATGATGATGGTCACTATTTCAAAAACCCAGCAGAAATGACATTTAGGATAGATTGCTGAATTTTTCTTATACATTGTATGGAAAAGAGCTCCAATTTTAAAAAGTATCATTACTATTAGTTACATTTTCAAAACATGATTTCTTTGTAGAAAAGTTAACACACAAGATACTGGATATGACATATTTGAGAAACAGTTCCTAATATATTTTATTCAGAGATAAGAAATCCAAATTGTAGTTTAGTTTATTGCAAATTGTGTGTTTGATCTGATAAAACATATTCTCATAATGTTTTTATCACTGGTATTGAATACTGTGAAAGGAATCGCTCCTTTTCATCTAAATCAATTTCATCAGTGCTAATGCCTAAATTAAATAATCTGACCAATTCTTTCTGTACTGATTTTTAAAACATAACTATTCCCCTGTTGAGCATACTGCATTTTATTCCCAAACATCATGAATGGTTGACTAGGGGAGGAACAGAAGTGAGAAGGCATGTTTGCATATTTTTGGCTGTGTTTATAAAAAGTCTTCAAGAAACATGTAATAAACACTAGTTTTCCAATTATAGAAATGGGGTGTACTTAAATTACTCACACATGCTTGGTGACAGTTGTTTTCCTGAGATACTAGATTACTAGATGCTTTCTTAAAAGACTATTTTTTTCAGAGCAGCTTCAGGTTCCCAGAAAAACTGAGGGGTTAGGTACAAGATTTCCCATATACCTCCTACTCCCATAAATGCATAGCTTTTCCCATTATCAACATCTTCCAGCAGATGGTACATTTGTTAAAATTGATGATGAATCTTCCTTGACATAGCTTAACCACCAAAAGCCAATATTTTGCATTACAATTCACTTTGGTTTTACCTAACATTGATGTGTATGCTGTGGTTTTTTCAATTAATGTACAGACATGTATCCATCAAAATAGTCATACAGAGTAATTTTGCTACCCTACAAATCTTCTGTGCAGCACCTATTCATAATTCCTGTTAATCTCTAGCTACCACTAATCTCTGAGAACTTTTTTAAAGGAAGGAACTGTGTTAATCATAGAAACAGAGGTGACAGAAATAGGAGATTAAGTTATTTTCATTGATGCAGGTTCCTAATGAATACAGTGTGAAAATATAACCTATTAAAGACCAGAATATTTTTATCCCTCATTCCTAATATAACAATTGATTACTTCATTCAACAGCATTATTTGGTCTCCTTTCAATTACTTTATTTATGGATTATACATTTGAACATCAATAAAACTAATTTATTTCTCAATTCCTCCTCTTCCTACATAGGTATTTATGTGAGGCCAGAGCAAGTACTCATCCCGTAGTGCAAGGCATTTGTTTTTTCCTACTGAATCCTGTTCTATTATTTTAAAAACATGTTTCTGTTACATTAGCATTTTATGGAAATGTATGCATAGAAGAACACATCCTTTCTCTTTCTCAAAACTCATTTCCACGGCCCTAAGGCTAACAATTCCACATATAAGCAGGTTTTATTACTTAGCTATAAATATGACAAGAAAAGTATTAAAACCAATTTGAGTCATCATATATGGTAACATCTAATTTATCTCGCCTTATTAAGAAATTAGATGATAGATATAAATGAATTCTTTAAAGGGTTTTCTTATATGCTTTTTCATTTTAGCAAGTTTTCTCTAAATCATCTTTCTAAAATACAAAATGCATTTGAATTTCTATGAATTTTGGAAATATATTATTCTGAATACCAGCAAACATTTTTATGATGATTCAAGATCATTATCACAAAAATATTTTTGTTGTCATTTTTTTTCTGTACCTCAGCAGCTTTTAAAACCTGAACATTTTTGGTATTTTTATAAATAGATTGGTGCTGGTCTTTTTGTTTTAACTTTTTCTGAATTACATTGGACACTGTATTCCAGTGATTCCCTCCCTCTAAATATGAAACATGCAGTCTCATCAATCAAGTAGCCCTACTGCTCACAGCTCATATTTACCTCTCACCTCTTAATATTAACAAATAACTAAGGATGTTAAATCAATAATGTAATTTAGTCAAAACTGAAGTTTCCTATGGTCTAAGGCTGTTTTTATAATCTTCTTAATGTAGTATGTTAGCTCTGTATGACACCCTTTCTCCGCTTACTTCTGGGTTTATGTTTATGTTATAGATAACTGAATCTTCCAAAAACTTACTCTCTTCAACAAGTGGGAGATTTTCATGTCAGACTTAAATAGGAAAATGTGACACATATTATTGATCAAATAGTGATATGGATACATTATATATAAATCAGCCTTAAAAATACCACAAGCTATGCAAAAAAATGAATAAGCTTAGTGTCACAAACATTTTTCTATAATAATTAGGATTATTTTTAAATCAGATTTTTTTTTATCTTGGCAGTTAAAGAATTACTTTATTCAAAAACAAAAAGACAAAATTGACTAAAAGACAAAATTGTGCCTTCAGGTAGGTACTAAAAATTTGTTTGTCAGTACTTTTAATTTGCCAATGGCACCAAATGTGTTCAATTTTATAACCTTGGCTTCAACTTCTAGTAGCTGACCTATTTGTAAAAAGGAGAAAAAAGTATTGTTTAAACAATATTTGTTGAGTTAGAGGAAGAGGTGTTGCCTGACTTGACTATGCCTATTTGATTTCTTCTCATCTATTTAGGAAGCCGGATTCCTGTCATTTATTTGTGTGGATATAATTATTTGCAATTCTCTCCATGTGGATATGTGTGGATAGATCAGTAAAGGAAATGTAGAACTCTGTAAATTGGTGTCTATGTAGTCCTGGTATCAAGGGAAATGGAAGCTTATAGTGCCAGCATGTGTCCAGATAACAACTGTGAACTAACTAGGTTGTTCATCCAATATTTACACTTCAGTGTGAAAATGTAGTTGTAACTGATTTCTTGAACTAGCTGAACACAGTAGGGGGCACATGTCCTTATTCTTTTATACCACCGTCTCACTCATCCCCTGGCTAAAACCCCCTACAGTTCCATAGCTTTTGCATTCACTCCAGGTACTAAGAATTGGTTTTGTTTTTCAGGCAATAAAAAGTCTATCCCAGTCTAATATCAAAGCTTCAATCTCTTACTAAATTACTAAGGCCCCATCTTCCCTGTTCAGGTCTGTCTTGTTTCTTCACTGTTTGCTCTCCTCATCCACTCACCAGATTGACTCTGATTGTACAAATAGGAGGTGGGAGGAAAAGGAAAGTAGCAGAAAAGGCTGGTATGGTGTTGGTGCCTTCTGATAGAGGAGGATGTCTCCATGCAGATTCTTTGTCTTACAAAGTGCTTTTGTGGGTAACTCTGAAAGCTCTTCTCTGGGGACTTCCAATTCCGGGCACAGTCCTCTCCAAAATTTAGCTACCTATAACTAAATCCCCCACAGAGCCTGGCTACCAGTGTCTCCCTTCAGGTCACTTCTGCTATCCAGATGTTCACTTGGGTGAAGTCATTTTCAGGACAATGCAAGGTTGGCTCCCTAACTCCAGGCTGTAGGATCCACTTCGGTCTCTCTTTCTGTTGTCTGCACCACCCATGCTCTCCTCACTTTTTAGGCTCTCAGTGTCTACTTAGCATTTCAACATTTTCAACTGTGAGCTTTCACGAATCCTTGTATCCTCCAAACTCTGAAGAACAGGTACCTCATTGCAATGCTTACATTTTCTCTCCCTAATGCTTACACTTAATGCTCATGGATTTAATGCCCCTATTTTTTTTTTACTCCGGATACACACAGATAGCATGGAGTGTTTCCATTTAAGAATGTCATGCTCATTCAGTGTAGGTATGACCGGCAGGGGAGAAGGAAGCATTTACTTAATGATAAGTGCCTCCTCTCGATTTATACTTTCCAACATGGGAACTTTATAAAACTTTGATTTATTTTGCTTTGCCTATGAAATAAATGAATGAAAATACTGTCTGACATGAAACAACTTTCTTTCCTTTGAGATCTGTTTTTTTTTTTTTCCATTTGGAATGTTGCTTATGAAGTATTTATAATTTCTGTTTACCAGAAATGAATTTGGATCAATGCCAAAAGCACCGGGTCTGCTGTTTCTGAACTTTAAAAAAAAAAAATTCTTTGCCTTTGTTCTATTTAATTATGTAGGCTTTTGCTTTCTTCTTATCAGGACCATGATTCAGTCCTTTTAGTGTGTAATTATCCCAAGTGTCCTCGATTTGCTAAAGTGAGAATCTCTGTATTTTTGTCAGGAAGCAGTGTTGTTCTACTTTGGAAATCCTCTGCAGCATTTTGTTTTCAATTATGCTTTTGTGATCCTGAATTAAACACATTAATTTGAATTCCTAATTGATAAAGAGAATTATCTTGAAATAAACTATCAAAAAAAGGAGGAAGAAGAAATTTTTTATCTACAGAATAACGGTGAATGTCTTAAAGATTATAGAGCAAGACTAGGTTAAATGACTTTCTGAAGATCTTTCTAGGTCTAAGTGCTCTAATGTAGGACATAAACTTCTGGGAAAAGAAGGTCTCTTCTTTAATTTCCAGTTTATTTATCTGTAAGATTACAGTAATTACAGTTCATAAAGTTCATAGTAATATTATATGATACGGCAGTGCCTGAAACAGAAGACACAAAATGAATGCTTGTTTTCTCTAATAATGCATTATATTTTGATAAAGAAAAATGGTACTTTCAAAACTGCACTTGATGAAAGGGTACCTCAGGAAATTTTCTTAAAATCTTAATTTATTGTGTTCTTTGCAAAGTTTACTGATAGTTCTAGGTACTTCATACTTCATATGGCTTGCTAGCCTGGTTTGTTTTAAAATGGGAGCCCGTTCATGGTAAAGAGCCCTATTTTGCAAAACAACTGCCCAATGCACAACTGTCAGCTCACTAGCAGATGTCTGAGGGAATCCTGGAGAGGGAACCAGTTTTCATGGACAAATCCAGTCTTACTGCTTAGAGTCTATCATCTTCTCCCTGTGGTTCTTACCACTTTTGAGCGAAGTCTGTTGCTGAGTACTGCAAAAGCCTCAGTCTTTCTGATGCGCCTTTGGCCTCTCCACTGCCTCAGAAGTCACAAGGAGGCAGAGGAGTCAAATCTTTGACGAGCTCAAAACACTGACTCACCCTCAGTTCCTTGTGTATGATAATGGGTAAATGCTTTTCTTCCCATTCTATTAGATTTTATCATGGTGGATAAGTTAGTTGGAGGACAAATCCTGAATTACCATGCCATAATATATAAAATACTGGCAGGCCCACACGGAGTGGTAATCAAAACTGGCATAAATTGGCCAAAATCAACTGTGATTTTGACATGATCTTAAGCTTGGGACTTCCACTATGACAATGTTGATGTCTGCCCCTCTATATAAAATATTTAGCTTTGTTTTCTGTATAGACCCAAAGGAACGACATAATCACTGTTCCTCACTGTTCTTCTGATTTCCCCAAGTGCTAAAATGTGGACATCTTTACTATAACAGGACATTTCCTGACCATCTTTCACGTGTATTGCTGTGATCTGAACATATATAATTCTTTTGAATTTAGAGTGTTTTCTTGTCCCTAATGCTGGAAAACCGTAAGGATACAAATATGAGAAATTTTGGGTCAGTCACCCAGGAACTTCCACAGCCTATTAGAGAGTCGGCCACAGAGAAAATTTTATTTATTTGTTTATTTTTAAAGATTTATTTATTCATGCATACAAGAACCAGGGTACAGGCCAGATGCGTGGGAGGGTGAGAGGATTTACCAGAGACAGAGCGGGGAGCAGAACAGGCAGACTAACTGAAATACACTGCTGAGGAGAGCAGCGGGCGAGACAGGAGAGGTCTGCTGTGCATTGTGGGATTCTTGCCAGCTGGCTGGGATTGAACCAGCGCTGCAGAGGCTGTGCACAGCTTCACAGCGCTGTGCTCAACCACCTGCGCCACCAGGGGAGGCCCACAGAGAAAAATTTAGAGATAACATTGCATGTTATTTCATCGTTTTTGAAACACAAGCACTGTTTTTTTAAATTATCTAATCACACTGAAGTTCTCTGTAATCATAATTAAAAAAACATATATATATATATATATGTTTGGTTATAAATACTAATCACTACTATTCTTCTAATGAGGTTTCCTTATCACCTAAGAAAAAACTGTGCAAATGCTGCTAATTATTATTATTAATGCAATTATTATTACTATAATTAATAATTATTGTTGCAATTATTATAGTATCCTTGTTTGCACTAGGTGCTACATATGCTTGAACTTGCATAATTATCTAACAACCTTGATAGTTATGTATGACATGGCTTAATTTACACAAAGGAAACTCATGAGAGATGCAGAGATGTAGTAGGTTGTAGAGAATCACAGAGCAGCTGGTTCTGGGCAACAAAAATTCTGTGTTTTGGGTATTACCTCCTCTGCTTGATTACAGCTCAAAAAGACATCATCTTCTCAAAGAATGGGTTTATTTTCATCCCTGTATATTTTATAACCACAAGGAAACATACTTTGTGAAACTGCTATGAGACATAAGATAATTTGCATAATAATCAGAAGTGACTGCAACTTTTTTTCTGCTGTCTAAAAAACACTATTTCTACCAATCACTTGTCTTCCATCCCATTTGACCATTATCTGTTATTACCCACAATAAAAACAAATGGATTTAATACATAACAAATGCTTTAGAACTCTCTGCATGAGCCATTTGGTGTTCTGCAAACTCTCTGAAGGTGCTCAGTGGGGAGAGCAATGGCAAAACTTTGACAAGTTCTGACTGCTTTCTGGAAGCTAACGCTTCTACCATGTAGAGGAATAAGATACAGCAGGTAGGGCCTCCACAGTGGTGCAGCGGATGAGCGCTGGGCTGCGAAGCTGCCTGCAGCCTCTGCAGCACCGGTTCGATCCCCGGCTGCCAGCGAGGGTCCCGCATGGCGCACAGACCTCTCCTTCCACGGCCACTGCTCCCCTCAGCAGTGTACTTTGGTCCTTCTGCCTGTTCTGGTCCCTGCTCTGGCTCTGGTGAATTCTCTCACCCTCCCACACTTCTGACTGTACCCAGTGTTTGTATAAATAATTTTTTTTTAAAAAGAATAAAAAAAAATACAGCAGGTATTTCCACACTTTTCTGTAAATAGTGATGCTGAACTATGGACTACATAGAAGATTCCAAATGCAAGCATTCAAAGAAGGAAAAATTGAAAATAACAACTAACACATAGTGTAATTTTTTGAGCTATTTAAATCCAATTAAAGGCTAAATCTAAACACTCACATAGTTTAGGACAACAGCAGCTTGTACCTTTATAGATTAGCTTTTTCATTACTGATTTCCAGATGCATTATTATTTTAACATGATTAAAATGCTTTAATTTTATTCATTTCCAAACTACATACCAGGATAATTGAAGCAATAGCTTTTATTGGTCAGGACTTGAGGAAAAGAGCTGTCTACAAATATAAATAAGTAATTGAATAAACAAGTCTTCCTTGCAGAAGAATTGTGATTATAAATGTAGAAGGATAGACTACACTAGAAATACTTACTTCGAGGTAATTATAAATTCACATGCAGTTGTAAGAAATAATACAGGAAGCTCCTGTGTACCCATTACTTGGGTTTCCCCCATTGGAAATAGTTTATAAAACTGTAGTGTAATATCACAGACAGGATATCTTAGTACATTCAGGCTGCTGTAATGAAAATAGTGCAGCCTGAGGCTTGAACAACAAGCATTTATTTCTCATAGTTCTAGAGGCTAGCAAACCAAGATCAAAGCACTTACAGATTCGGTGTCTGGTGAGGAATGGCTTCCTGGTTCATGGAGACCATGTTCCTCTCACATTGTGTAAAGACAAGTGAACTCTCTGGGGACTCTTTAATAAGAACACTGATGCCATTCATGAGTACTCTACTCCCTCTCATCACCTTTCAAAGATCCCCACCTCCAGGTACCATCTCATTGGGGATTAGATTGCAGCATATGAATTTTTGGGAGGCAGAGCAGATAGATTCACTCTAAAGCACAGGAAACTGCTACATCAAGATACTAAGTATGTCCAACCATGGAAAGATCTGTCGTATTTTCTATTTATTGCCACACCTACTTCACTCCTGCTCCACTACTCCAATAATCCTTGTCAACCATTAAGCAATTTTCTATTTCTATATACCCCTAAAAATTCATAAAGACAGAATTATTTGCCTCTTTCTCCTACAACTTGGAGGATAAATACTGCCATGTTTCTAGACTATCTATAGATCCTTCATCAGTGGAGTTGGGTGTTTGTGAGACTTGGTATACTTACCATTTGGTGGTAAATTTATAGGCGTCAACATCATGTACCTTTTACTGGCTACATAACCTTGGATAAATTGGGACACTTTCCAAAAACAAAGTTTTCCCTTCAACAAAAGAAAAAGGACTGTAATGATATTTACAAAGTTTTTGGGAAAAACCAAGATAATTTCAGTAAATTAGTCAGCATACCAACTGGTACATACAATCCTTTAACTATTACCTGATGGAGGTGGTTCTGGCAGAGTTCAGAAAGTAAGGAAAAAGCCAGTGAAATCTGAAAACCCAAATTTATAACTACTTCTTCAAGCCCAAGAGAAAAAAAATAACAGATTTTTACAAGGTTGTTAACCAAAAGGAATCACCAAGATATTCAGCAATATGAAATTAGAATTAAAATTGGAACATATCCTTAGTCAGCATTTTAAGTGCGTAACAGTAAGAAGGGACATTTGCCTTTAGGACCTATCCAGGAGTAACCTTGAAATTTTTTTTTTAATTTTATTGGAATTTCCCTTTAAAAAAAGGCCTCTATTTTACTGTGTGAGCTTGACTTTACTCTGCAGCACAACCCTAAATGTGCACCTGGACCAATTTAAATTCATTTTCTACTAAGCATGCAGATCTCAAGAGCAGTTGGGCAGAGCAGTGTCTGTAATTGATATAACATATTGGTAAATCAACACATTTATTTCCTCACCCCCAGTGAGTCATGCAGCTGTATACATCTAAAATAAACCTTAATTCTACCTCCCACAAACCAGTTTGAAGACTGTCTGCTAATGTTTGTTTGGCAGTTGATAAAAATGGAATAATTATATTGAATTTGTTTTTCTTCCTGGCATTTCCAAAGCTCCTTTCCAAACAGGTCTCTCTGAGAAAATATTTGAAAGGCAGTGTACTTTCCATTTCTCCACACCTTCTTTGGCAAGTAGGTGCTAGTAGCAATATAGAGGCAAGTAGATCTGTTCATAGTTAGTAATATTTTCTTTAACTAAAACTGGACCACATTTTAGCACAGATGCCAGAAATGTAGTGGTCTCTTGAAGACTTAAATAATTCTCAAAAATTAGATGGCTTCACAATGATAATGAAATAGGAATTCTCCCTGCCTTTGTAAGTGAATTAACACATTTGTTCAAACATGAATGTGTCCAAATGACTCTATTTTAAATATAATTTATTCTTTTTATATGCAAGTCATTACCTATAAAATGATATGGTGCATTCCATCTTTTCATTTCTTTTATACCTCCATAAGGAGATGTCTGTTATCAATTGCATTTGTGAGTCTAGAATTGGGTCAGAGGTATATGATTTAACATTTCCAAGGGCTCTCCCTTGCATTTATTCTCAGACAAAAATCATTAGGGAAGCTAAGGCATATAAGAACCACATCCATCTTTTGAAGTTCAACTTGCCAAAAGTTCAGAGCTCACTAGTGAATGTATAGAAGTTCTGCTGCAGCTTAAACCTGACTGTCACTGACAGTCAGGCAGCATATGGGGTGATGGGTATGTCTCACCTCTAATTAGTCTCCAGTCATCTGCCATTTAGTCTTCACTTTAGTTGAAATGTGCTGATTACAGGAAATAGAGAAAGTTTTATAAAGAGAAACTTAGCAAATACATAATGTTTTGTTAAAATATCCGAAATAAGTGGGAATTTTTTTTTAACCTAAGGGATGTTTTGCCTATTTCTTTTTTTAATTTGTTATTTATATATATTTTACATCAATCTTTATTTGTGTACAATGTATGCTTTCTCCTCTCAGGTGTAGTCCCTTTAAAATTTCCACCACCAGTTCACCTGTGCACCATCACCATAGTCCCTTGTACTCTTACCTCCTGTTTAGATCTCTCTCCCTTCTCCTCCCCTGCAGAATGTCTCTGATTTATAGTTGCCTGTTAAATTTGTGTTTTTAAATTTATTATAATTATTTTTTCAAATTTTTATGGGCACAGAGAAAAGGGAAGGGAATATTCACAGGACAGAGATAATAAGGAGACTGTCAATATACTCTATTTGAATGTTAGACTTCTCAATTATTATGTTTTATGCTTATATTTGCCCATTTATCAAAGTGTTTATTCTCAATTGATTAATAACTTTTTCCTATGTTTCATCTGATAGTTAAATAGAAGAGTCAAATTTAAGTCCCTTAGTGATAATAGTTCAGTAAAGTAGCTGCCATTAATTAAGTGCTTATTATGCTCAAAGCAGTTAAGTGCTTTGTATGAATTGTATCATTTAATCCTTAAAGCAAATTTATGTTAATATTTTAGTATAAATAGTACAGTAAACTGGGGCTTAAGGATGAGTAATTTATTCAAGTTGTATTTAGGAAATGTATACCCCGTAAATTTGTAATTGCTAAGTCAACTCTCTTAAATAAGTTTTATAAAAGGTAAAATTGGTTGACATTAATTTAATCAAATATCAACTGTGCCAGTAGTGAAAAAGCTCACTTCAACTTTGCCTTGAAATGTCAATGTTTCACTTATGTTTTCTCGTCTAACTTTCTTCAGCTCAGTTGTTCCAGAGACATAAACTCTTTCTTTGAATCTAAATCTATTAAAGTACCTTAAGTGCTCTTTAACTGAAAACAAAGACTAGCGAATGTCTGACATCTGAAAAGAGCTGGCTGGCATTCAGTAGACTATTTCTCCATATTCCCATTTTCTCACTAGTGATCAGATTGCCGCAAAATTTTGAAAAACTCACCCATGGTTTTGTTTGTCAATTTAACATTGTTAAGGAGTAATTCCAGTCAGATTAATAACCAAGTAAATGCCATCCTTTACTTTGTCACTTCCCTCAGAGATTAATATAGGATATATTACTCATAATTATTATTGATTTAGCAATTATTATAAGCTTCTGAGAAACCCACTATAGCAAAAGACAGGGGAAAAATCAGCAAAAGACAGGGCCATGCCATTTAAGTCCACAAGGTAGTTTTCAATTTATATAATTTTTAAAGGAGATAATGGGTATTTCAAGACAGCCAAATAAGTCATCATATTTAGAAATTCACATTTAATTAGTTTGTCTTTTATAATAAAAGTGACATTGGCAAATAAGGTAACTGCATTAGCTTTCATAATTTTGATTTGGGAAGTATTTGATATCTACTATTGGCTGAAAATTAAGCCATATTAATTTTATATCATTCTTCAATTTTTAATGAGCCTTCTGAAGTTTCAGTTAGTCCCTCTGGATTGGTTTTAAAGGAGCAGAATATTTCCAAGCATTGCTTTATATTTGCACTTTCATTTTGGAAAGGATGTTAAAATTAAGATTATACTATGAAAACTGCACTGTTTGTTGTGTTATAAAACTGAAATGTACCTTTTCCACTAAGAAGTTGGTCAGTGGATGCAAACTTCCAGTTTTAACATGAATAGATTTGGGGGATCTACTGTACAGCATGGTGATTATAGTTAATGATATCATGTTATATACTTGAAATTTGCTAAGGGAATAGGTTTTAAAATGATTTTACCATAAATAAAAAGGTAATTATGTGAGGAGATGGAGGTTTTGTTTTGTTTTGTTTTTTAAGATTTATTTATTTATTTATTTATACAATCACTGGGAACAGTCAGAAGCGAGGGAGGGTGAGAGAATTCACCAGAGCCAGAGCAGGGAGCAGAGCAGGCAGAGTGATGAAGTATACTGCTGAGGGGAGCAGCGGGCGGCAGGAGAGGTCTGCGTGCCATGTGGGACCCTCCTCTGGTGGCCGGGGACGAGCCGGGGATCGAACCGGCGCTGCAGAGGCTGCAGGCAGCCTCGCAACCTAGCGCTCAACCGCTGTGCCACCGGGGAGGCCCGAGATGGAGGTTTTAACTAATCTTACTGTAACCATTTCCCAACATATAGGTTTGACAAATCATCATGTTGTATACCTCCATCTTACATAATGTTATATTTCAATTATATCTCAATAAAGCTATAGAACTTGTTCACAAAGAATTGAGCTTATTATCTATCACAAGCTTATTCCAGTATATTTTCCTTGTATCTCAATTTATCATAACAACAGCTTTCAACAATTATTTTTTATCATCGATCTTGAGTCCTTTATTACACAGTATAAAGTGTTTATTATTTAATAAGTCAATGTACTTAAAATCATTTCATAAATAAATATAATTTTAAAATGTTACTGGTAGTTAACTATTGAGAAAGATACTGTTTTGTTTCTTCACCACTCTCCCCCTACCAAGAAGAAAAATCCAAACTAATGAGCAACAGAATTTTCAGTCATTTTAACTGTAACCATTTACTTTATGGTCCAGAGCAAGACTTGCAAGACAATGGATTCACTTTCAAGTGGTGCTAGTGACCTTGCTGGTATTTTAAGCACATGTCTGTTATTTTACCTCCTGGATATAAGAGTACATTTAAAAGGCTAAGATCATGTTAGTAGCCATGAATAATCCTTGAATCTAAACCTGAATTGCAAGCTATGAATATGGATTAATTGATATTTAAGCTCCTATATTTTGGCCTGAATATGGAGAAGGAATATGGGGACTGGGTGCCATTAATCCTGTGGCCCAAATTATTTCAGAACTTTATTCTGCTCCCTTTGGTATGAACCTTCTTACCTATGTATTGTCCTAGCAGCTTATTCCCTGAGAAAAGACTATTTGAATCTGTCAGAATGTTCCAGTAAAGGATGAAAGTGTTTACCAAGTAATTCAAAGGACAATAGGGTTATATATTTGGCTAGCATCAAAAACAAAAAAAGAATCACATACCCTTTAGAAAAATAGGACTATTGGGTGAAAAAAAAAAAAAGAAAAAAGAAAAATAGGACTCCTTAGCTTCCTTGTGCCTGGATACAACTATGAATTCAGCCAGATGAACATATGGCAAAGACTAATTAAGAGACTCCTATTGGGAACAAGCCACACACTTTCAGAACCATATCTAGAACACTGAAAATTTCTAGCAACAGCATACTCTGTAGTCTTGTTTAGCCTTCTGACCACATTCACAAGTTGTGTGACAAACCTAACCTACTTACACAGGAAATGCACTGTATACTGGAATTGAAGGGAGCTGTGGAATTCTGAAATAATGTATGTTATGATATGTAGTAATATGTTATGATATGTAGTAATTAATGTATTATAATATCAAAATTCTGTTAGGGGCCTCCCTGGTGGTGCAGTGGGTTGAGTGCCGCCTTGTGAAGCTGTCCACAGACTCTGCAGCGCCAGTTCAATTCCCGACCCGCCAGGGAGATTCCCACATGGCGCAGCAGACCTCTCCAGTCTTGCCCGCTGCACCCCTCAGCAGTGTTTTCCGTCTGTCTGCCTGTTCTGCTCCCTGCTCTCTCTCTGGTGAATCCTCTCACCCTCCCTCACCTCTGGCCTATACCCAAGCTATTGTATAAATAAAAAATAAATTCTTTTAAAAAAAAATTCTGGGGCCTTCCTGGTGGCGCAAGGGGTTAAACACTGCACTGTGAAGCAATCTGCAGCTTCTGCAGCACGAGTTCAATCCCCAGCCAGCCAGAGAGCAACCCACATGGCGCAGCAGACCTCTCCTGTCTTGACCGCTGCTCCCCTCAGCAGTGTATTTCCATCTGCCTGTTCTGTTCCCCGCTCTGTCTCTGGTGAATCCTCTCACCCCCCCACCCCCCGCATCTCTGGCCTGTACCCCAGCTCTTGTATGCATAAATAAATAAATCTTTTTAAAAAATCTGTTAGAATTACTCCAATGGGTTTTTTGCTTTTATGGTAGGAATTGTGTTACATTGGGAGCAGAAAGTAAGATAAATGTGAGAAGACTAAGTATGTCTTACAAGGTTTTCATACATGTCCCCTTTATGAGCTACAATGTCATTATTGTTATAATTATTCTTTTTTAATATTTTGGTTCATTCAGATTCCACCTTTTTCCTGAGAATACACTTGAACTTAGAAATTAGGTAGCAATTAAAAATGAAATCCTTTTTATGTGAACAAGTCTGACAATAAGGAAGCATTTACCAATACAAATAGGAAGCTCTTAGTGTTTTGCATAAGGTTACCTGAGGGCATTGGCTTCTTACATATAGATAAGCACTGCTTTTTGTATCTACATTTCACTCTGTTTTAAAAATAGCATCCTTTGATTTCACTCATAAGTGGAATAGAGAGAAATGTAACAAAAGAGCTGACAAAACTAAATCAAAGCAAACCCTAGAAATATGATTGCAGAATTGATGGTACTAGAAAATGAGGGAGTTGGGAATAGGAACAAAGACATGAGGGACCCCAATAGTCTATATAAGAATATGGGTGTTTTGGCAGTGGGTGTAGTGTGATGATGACACATATCTGATGAGGTGTGTGAACCTATTTCCCTAAATCATTTGCAGTGCTGTAAACCAATGTTACCTCAGTAAAATAAATAAATAACCATCCTTACCCCAGCTATCTGTTGCTTTGTACATGCCATGATGCACCTTTCTTGAGCTATGAAGATACATAACTTGGTCTGTGATAATTCATTAATAACAGGGTTGCTGGGCCTCCCAGGTGCAGGGGGTTGAGCGCAGCCTGTGAGGCTGTCCGCAGCCTCTGCAGTGCGGGATTGATTCCCGGCCAGCCGAGGAGATGCCTACATGGCAGGGCAGACCTCTCCTGTCTCGCCCGCTGCTCCCCTCAGTAGTGCATTTCTGTCCTCTGCCTGTTCAGCTCCCCACTCTGTCTCTGGTGAATTCTCTCACCCTCCCGCGCCTCTGGCCTGTACCCCAGTTCTTGTGTAAATGAATAAATCTTTAAAAAATAAAAATAAAATAATGGGGTTGCTAAAAGTCTCTCAGATCTCAAAAGCGACATATTTTAAAAGCAATGGCTTGGTCTAAGCAAGGAGTAAAGATGTGTTGATGGACTTTAAATTGAAGCACACCTTATTTGTAAATGGTCAAGTGCGTGTGCAATTTTGGTAGTTAAACTTGAAAGCACATTTTTATTATAACTGAAGTGTTTTGTTTTTTTTAAAACTGATTTTTACTTTGGGAGACTTATTCTTATATTTCTATGACAAGGTTATAAAACTCAGCATAGATAGCTTGATTATTGACTTTACTTTTTTAAAAATGATGCGTCTATTACTTTTGCAGGCAGATTAAAATCTAAGCTGTTGATTAAACACATATTTCTACACATCTCAGCTGTGTTATTTACTTATGGGAATCCTCTCTCACCAAATTGCTCTCTCACACATACATATATGGCTTCAGGAATGAATTAACACTCTTGATCCAATTAACTAAACGAGTTTTCAGATACCTCCTTCCATCATGGCAGTGTGCTTTGTTGCTTTGTTGATGAAACATAATAAGACTCAAAGGGAAAAACGGGGGGTTGAGGACTGTGCGAAGTTTTCAGGAGAGACTTCAAACCAAAGGTCCAGAACTCCTAATTTGATGGCATCATGTAGCCAAAGCAAAAGAAGAACAGTGGAAGAAAATACTAATAAGCAAAACATAGGGTGGGGTGACTAGAGAAATGTATTTTCCAGGATAAAATTTAAAGGTACTACGATAGGTGTTAATATGAGACAAATAGAATAAGGCTGAAATATCCAATTGATAAACAGGGGTGACTGGATCAGATTCATCAGTTCAAAGAAACCATTCTTGGTATTTGGCTGAATTGCATGAGTAGTGTTTAGGAATGATTAACATGATTAATGTGGTGATCACAGAAAGTATGAATATGAAGCTAAGGAAGACAATGTGTGAACTCAGCAATAGGTCCTGTGCGTATCATTTCCCCAATTATTTTCTTCCCTTTCTCTCTTCTCTTGAAAATAATTCAAACATAAGAATTTCAGAATTGCAAGACACTGTTTTATTTCAAATATCTAATGTTCAGACAAAATGATGCAGTCTTACTACCAGAGTGGTTCACTAAAATACAAATGGTCCCTAAGGAAATAGAGTTTGCCATTCTCTTAATGCTTGCCACATTTGCACTGTGGCATACTTTATAATTAACTGAGCCACTCCAGATCTGACTATATACAAAGATGAGGGACAGAATGATTTATTATTAACCTCAGGAAAGGCCTATGAGTAATACATTCTCAGAATGAAGCGCATGGAATTAAGCATAACTTTTAATCATATACACTGTTTCATTCTGAAAATTGTGGTTATGTTGTCAAATTATGCACATTCTTATATACTAGCTACTAATTAGATATTTTAAAACCATATTTGCATGTTATATTTACTTCCTGACTCTGGTTGAGATTTTGGCAAAGTTCACTAACATATTCCAGTCTCATTACTTTTCATTTGCATTGATGTCATTGTGATGAACATTTAATCATCTCCAGATTAACATATGGAAACATAAAAAATAAAACAAAATCATTAAAACAAATATGATAAATCATATTATTGTTGAAAAGGTGGTAGATAGCAATTTAAATATTCTTTCCTTCAAAGTTCCAACAACTGGCCTACTTATAAGCAGTCACAATTGTGTCAAAATGTTTTTCCGTATAGTTTTCCCCACAGAACTAAGATTTTTTTTTCTTTTAATAAATTTTTTTTTTATTTTAGATATTTTCACTGTGAATATTTCATTCTGATTAAAGATTTTTAGTAATCTCAAATCAAACAGCCCATGTAGATTTCAATATGACAATAACAGTGTCAAGCTCCTTTCAGAGAAATATTTGTCAATTAAATATAATATATTATTTGCAATTAAATAATACTTTATGTACTGCATGATGCATTTAATATAAATTGCAAAATGCATTTTTTCATTAGTAGTATAAAGAAATAATATTTAGTTTTGCAATGATTTAAGTGGGTACAATGTCAAGCATTTATGCTTTTTGTTACTTCACATAGCTTTAGTGATTTGGACAGTTGTAAATGATCAGCTTCATCACTGGATTCTTTATTTTGTGCTTTGGGTATATCACTCATAGCAGTGCAAGGTGAGAATCCACACCACACTAATAAACAAGTTATTTAGAATACTTGCTTGTATGTGCAGATGAAATGTGTTTGAGGCACTGGAGATAAAGAAGGGACTGAAATAGATCAAATTTCCACCTTCAAGTGGCTTTTATTCTACTGAAGGAATACAGACACAAGCCATAAAGAAACAAATATACTTCAGTGGTGATAAAGTTTTATGAAGGAAAATGAAGTAGGGAGAGGAGTGAGAAGAGATTGTTGGCAGGAAAGCATTGAACACATTTAACCTGCTCTTGATATGACTAAGCCTCATCTATTAAAAATATTCTTCATTGTCTGATGCACTGATATATCAATAGTTATATTTGTCTATCCCTAAATAAGATTTATAATCTCAGCTGCCACTGTTGTGGGGAATGATGATAGCTACCTCAAACTATACTGCTTGCTATACCTACTATTTGATTGGCAAGAAAACCTGGAAAAGAAATATTACAATAGGTAAGAAACATCCAATTTGCATAAATGCTCAGAAAGTTGATCATTTTGGCCTAAGCATTTTTTTAATGTGACATATGCTCTAGAATCTAGTGATCTTTCTTGTTTGTTTTGACAAGTTGAAACTAAATGACATTTAATTAATAATTGCCATTTTGTCTCCATAAAGATTCACTTCTGACTTTACTCCTTTTTATCTAAATGATCTTAGGTCATTTATTAAAATGAGTAAGTAAGGTGTTAATATACTGAATATCTACCATAACATTGATAAGGATTGCTTCAATTTTCTTTTCTTTTTTTTTTTTAAGATTTATTTATTTATTTATTTATTACAAGCACTGGGTACAGTCAGAAGAGCAGAAGGGTGAGAGAATTCACCAGAGTCAGAGCAGGGAGCAGAGCAGGCATAAGGACCGAAGTACACTGCTGAGGGGATCAGCGGGCGGCAGGAGAGGTCTGTGTGCCATATGAGACCCTCCTCCTGTGGCCGGGGAGCAGATGGGGATCGAACTGGCACTGCAGAGGCTGCGGGCAGCTTCGCAACCCAGCGCTCAACCGCTGCGTCACCGGGGAGGCCCTCAATTTGCTTTTCAAAGAAAAATGATTTTTAACTTGTATTTTGTATAGCTTGTATTATTTGTATCAGAGTTTTAATACTTTACTCTTCATCAGTAAAAACAGAGATAAAATTGGTCTGAATGCAGTTTTGCTATCCAAGCATTATATAATGGGTAAGTTTCCCTGACCTTCTTCACAATATCAGTGGCTAATGTTAATAATAGTAATGTAGAGTTCCTACTAACTCAGCAAAATGAGTAGTATATATTTAAAAATGAAGGTGACTTGCTCTGACTCCCCTTTTAATGAATAATTAAGCATTCCTTAGAGGACTATTCTATATTTATATAAAATAAATTAAAATAAATTTGAAAATAAGTTGGTTTCCTTCTGCTTTATATATACACATACAGTTTTGCAAATATGTTGTCAGCTTAGGTAGCCCTAATTTCACTTTTACTATTTTACATAAGTATTGTCAAAATACATTTTGCCAACATATCCAACAGACCCTGGTAGGATTCTGAAATCAAAGACCAAAGTGGAACAGATAAAATGTAAAACCTAGTAATATCAGAACAAACAAGTTAATCTGGTTTAATAAAGAGGTCTAATTATTCATATCTTGCTTACAAAGCAGCCTCTAGCCTCTCCACATCTCCCTACCACAACTACTTAACTATTTGTACTGACAATTTAACTCTTGACTACTTTACTACTTGTCTGCTTAACTCTTCTCTCTTCTCCCTGATTTCTTTTGTTAGAAGCAATATAGTCAAAGAGTTGTTTTTCTTTGTTTAATACACTCTTGCATAGATTTGATTTTTTCAATATTTACAATGGAAAAAAACACAATTCATCTGACTACAAACATAACAATACCTAACAATTTTAAAATTCTTTATAATCTGTAAAAGACTTATAAAAAAATTGGTATTCCCAACACTCTGTAAGTTAGGTGGGGCAACAAATAATATTCCTGATAATTTATGTGCTCCAGTACTTGGTTAAACTGAAAGTTGCATATTTAACTTTAAAATGCTTCCAAAAACTTTTTACATTATGAAAATATATACAGATAGAATATGTGTAGGTGTGGGTGAGCCAATGATATGTTTGAAACTGCCTGTAAACATCACGCTCATATTCAAATTTCTATGCATCACTTCAAAGGATTCTTTTTAAAAAAATAGCTATAGTAATTAGTAATTATCTATAGTAATTATAGGAATTATAGTATTCCTATACTAATATTTTATATTTACATACATTAGTGTATGTATTATATGTACTATACATTTTATAGGACAATACAGTTCATTTAAAGTATCTTAATGCAAATAAATAACTTTTCCTTTGGCTAATATATTTTAACTTGTAATTTCCTATTTACCTAGGATAGAAGATTCAGTCTTTTGGGAATAATACTTAATAATCAACATTCCATAGAATGATAGAATAATGTGAAACTAACAATCTAGGTTGTAATGCACTGTCAAAGTTATTTTATCATAAAAATATAATCATATGTATATGAGGCTATGATGTGTTAGTGGGAGGTTTGATCAAATGTGAGAATGAATTTATTAGTTTTTCTTTGTATATATAAGGTTACACATTTAAAAGAATAACTAAACTGATACTTAGGCTTTTCATTAAAACATTCACATGCTAAATTATCAAATCTGAGAATTCGCAGTGACAATAATTAAGCATTTTAATTCAAAAGTATTTTTGAAAGTGTGTTAATTGAATAACACATCAAAAACACAAAACAGACCTGATATATAGTGTCTATTTCAATATAAGGTAAATAATAATAATTATTCATATTTTATAGATAACGTCCTTGCAATAATTTAAAGCACAGGTATTAACTGCCTAGCTCTCAAATTTTCTTGGCAGAAAGAAGATTGCAATCTACTATGGTTATATTCTGTAATTTACCTTTTTCTGTAATTCATACCATTCTCTGAAAGTAAAGTAAGAAAATAAAAGTGCTAATGAAAAGAGGCATTAACTTGTGAATGGGGTACAAGTAAAGAAAACTTAAAACTATTGCTCTATTATTAGGCAAATTGGGACTCAGTACTGCACTGCACAAAAAAGGTCCAATTATTTATTTCAGTTAAGAGTTTAAACATTTTTTTTAAGTTTTATTGAAGCTAACATTGATTTATAATCTTATATAGGTTTCAAGTGTACAGCATTGTAATTCAATAGCTATATCTACAGATACAGATATATAAATAGTACATTATAATTGCCACCAAAAATCTAGTTTCCACCCACTACCACACAATTGACTCCCCCTATTCAATTAACACCACCCCATCCCCCTGTCCCTCTGACTATCACTATTTTCTTCTTATAAGAGTTTTGTTTTGTTTGTTCATTTTCTTTGTTTCTTTATCTTCCACATATACCTGAAATAATACAGTTTTTGTCTTTCTCTGTCTGACTTACTTAGTATAACATCTTTATGCATGTTGTCACAAATGGTAAGATTTCATCTTTTTAAAAAATATTTTAACTATCATTAATTTACTTTAAATTGTCTCCAGTGGAGCACAAAAATATTGTATTCTCCATTGCATTTCCACTAGGGGGTGATCTCCCATTGAAAATAGAGGAAAAGCTTTGAAAACACTGGGGCCCTACCAATGCAAAATGGAAATTATTGATAGGAAGCTGTCAAGTAAAATGATTTAAGTAAAAGAAGATAATACTTTTAAAGTTGGCTTCAGCAAAGAGAATTAAAATGTTTGTTACACATCTATAAAAGACAAATTTTGAAACTTAAAGGTAAATACATTAGGTATTGTATCTCCATTTTCAAATTTCAGGAGTATAGTATTTTTTTCTCACTAATGTAGAATAGAAAAAGCACTTCCACCAGAGAGCTTAAACTTTGCTTCTTCTTTAAAGAACAAATTTTCCTATTCTGGGGAGATTTTTCAAAAAATTTGCATATATCATACTTGTAAAACATTATGCAGATGAATATTGGAAAATACGGAGTGGACACTTGAGTTTGGAATCTGATTATTATCGAGAACCTTCTCAGAGCTAAAATCTACTATAGGCATGTTTCTTTCATCAACTCATTTTATCTTCACAATCTTCTTGTTTGACCCATTAATGACCTGAAAACTATAAAACTCCAAATGAGACATAGGTTAGAGATTGGGTATTAGGCAGTAGAAGAAGTTGGAATAGAGAATGGGTTCAAAACTGCTTGGAAAACCATCACATAATTTACTAAAGAAAACACTGTGAGTACTGGAATTGGACACACCAAATAACCTGTGGCTGCTTTGATATAGTGAAACACTGAAAGATTTTTGGTATCAATAGCAAATCTGATTGCCTCTAAGTTTTTCCCCTGGGATTTGTCCAAAATATATACTTTAGAACTTTTTTTTTTTGTAGTGACTTAGGAAATTAACGTTGACTTATAGTGAACATGGGTCTGATATAGTCACCACTATATCTCATTTAATTTCCCGATAAAAATTTGATTAAAGTTTTGCTTTTAGACAAAACTTATGTCATAGAGAGTTGTGCTTTCAATGCAATGAATAACTAAATTTAGGATTAAGGAAAAATATAATCTCCATCTGATTATCTTCATCTTGAGGCC
Organism: Talpa occidentalis; assembly: GCF_014898055.3. Taxonomy (NCBI): domain Eukaryota; kingdom Metazoa; phylum Chordata; class Mammalia; order Eulipotyphla; family Talpidae; genus Talpa; species Talpa occidentalis. Next base: position 76,207,692 of record NW_023601322.1, on the reverse strand, counting down.
ATGTATATAATAACACAGAGAGAAACAACTATTTAGAGTTGTTGCTTCTTTAATTTTTTTATTTCGTGAGAAATATGTTCTAACATTTCTCAAGAGAGAGCCAAGTATACTGCAATCTAATTTTTGGCCTTCATTCTGCCCAGAGGGTTTTAAATTACCAGTATGTGAACTTAGATCTCATAAAATCTGGTTTGAAGCTTAGAAAAATAATCGTTATGGTGGATGGACATTTACATGCAGTTTTTTTCCCTAACTTAAAAAAATGCATCCAGGGCCTCCCTGGTGGCACAAGTGGTTAAGCACAGACTATGAAGCAATCCACAGCCTCTGCAGCACGAGTTAGATCCCCGGCTGGCCAGAGAGCAACCCACATGGCGCAGCAGACCTCTCCTGACTTGCCCACTGCTCCCCTCAGCAGTATACTTTGGTCAATCTGCCTGTTCTGTTCCCCACTGTCTCTGGTGAATCCTCTCACCCCCTGCATCTCTGGCCTGTACCCCAGCTCTTGTATGCATAAATAAATACATAAATCTTTAAAACAAAATGCATCCACCTTCTTTTCTATTGTATGTAGGAAACACTGTTTCTTTATGTTTCATTAACTTGGGTATATAAAACCTAAATAAAATGTGTAGCATTATATAGGACATGATAGACTCTGTATTTTACATGTGCTTGTTATCTTTAAGAGAAAGATTTATAAGATTTCCAGGTCTGGGAACATGGAAATGTTTAGACAGTTTTCTGCTTCTGTATTTGAAAGGTTTCTCTGAATGGCTTTGTCCTACTATATTTTCAACTTTCACTGATATTTTATTTCTTTTTTTTTAAGATTTATTTTTTATTTATACAATAGCTGGGGTTCAGGCTAGAGGCGCCGGAGGGTGAGAGGATTCTCCCTGGATGGCCGGGAATCGAACTGGCACTGCAGAGGCTGCAGACAGCTTCACAGCGCTGTGCTCAACTCGCTGTGCCACAGGGAGGCCCGACATTTTATTTCTTAAACATTCAATGTTGCTCATACATAAACTTCCATGAGTTTAACCACTGAAAAGTGACTGACAACATGAAAGTGTGCTGCCAGGTGAGCAATGCTTGCTTACTAGTGCAGCAGCTGCAGTCCAGTTCACTAGCCCTTCAACATGAATCCTTTAAGATGTTGCTTTAGTAAATTACAAACCCCCAAAGCTGTGGATCTTCAGGATAAGAAACATTAAACCCTCAAAAGCCAAGAATATGTTATACTGTGTTTTCCCTAGTACTGCCAGAATTCAGATATCACCTCCTTATTTAGTTTAAAATTCTGTATAAAATGCAAGTGAATTATCTGAAAGTATACATTTTATAACCTGACTATATACAGCCTATTTTAACATAAGGCCTTAGTAACATAAAAAATTTAGATGCTACTAAGTTTGCAAGCATACTATACAGTCAGTCCAGGTTTTTTATATATAACATAGAGCTTTGCAATATTCAGTATAATGTTCTTTATGCTGATTAACAGAAAACACCTAATATGACCACTGTATTTTAGAAACATTGTTTTTAAGTTAAGGCAACAGTTTCCAATCAGGGATGAACACTGCAATTATCTAGGGAGCAACTAAACTATTCTAATATTGGTGCTTTAGTCTATATCAAATAAAAAGAAAGAAAAGGGAGAAAATTTTTCTGAAGAAAGCAATGGAAGTAGTCTAGATAAAGGGAAGACTGAATCAGTCACCTGTCACTGGAAGATAATAATGCACAAAGAATTCAGTGGAAGATGAAAGAGATGGAAAAAATAAAGAAAAAGTAGAGAAACATTTGAGAATTATCCAACTCCATGAGGAGAGGCAACATTAAAATCACGGGTATCCCAAAAGGGAAAGAAAAAGAGAAGGTGACAGAGGACTAACTTAAAGAAATAATAGAGGAAAACATCCCATCTCTGAAGAAGGAACCAAACATACAAGTCCATGAAGCTGAAGGAATACATCTCAGAAATTCTAAGAATCATTAGATGAATTTGAACCTCTGTATTGAATTTGAACCTCAGCAAGTTGAATAACCTAGAAGAGATGGACAAATTCTTAGAAATATATAAGCATGTGAGGCTGAATCAGAAGAAACAGAAAGCCTGAACAGTCCAATCACAAGCAAGGAAATTAAAACAGTAATCAAAAGTCTCCCACAGAACAAAAACCCAGAATTAGATGGCTTCACTATTAACCCTAACAAATTTTCAAAGATGAGCTCATGCTTATCCTTCTCAAACTCTTCAAAAAAGTTGAGAAAGGGCCACCCCAGTGGCGCAGTGGTTGAGCGCTGGGCTGTGAAGCTGCCCACAGCCTCTGCAGTGCCGGTTCGATCCCTGGCAGCCGGGTGAGGGTCCCACATGGCGCGAAGACCACTCCTGCTGCCCACTGCTCCCCTCAGCAGTGTACTTCATCAGTCTGCCTGCTCTGTTCCCCACTCTGACTCTAGTGAATTCTCTCACCCTCCCGCGCTTCTGACTTTACCCAGTGCTTGGATGGATAGATAGATAGATAGATAGATAGATAGATAGATAGATAGATAGATAGATAGATAGATAGATAGATAAAAAAAAAAAAAAAAACTGAGAAAGAGGGAACACTTCCAAACACATTTTATGAGGCCAGCATTACCCTTTTACCAAAAACCTGACAAAGACAACACATACATAAACATGAACACACAAAGGAAAACTACACACCAGTGTTCTCTAATGAACATATATGTAAAAATCCTTAGCAAAGCTGAGCAAACAGGGCCTCCCTGGTGGCACAAGGCATTAAGCCTCAGCACTATCAAGCTATTGGCAGTCACTTTGGCAGGAGTTCAATTTCCACCACTGTGGCAGGAGTTCAATCCCTGGACAGGGAGCTAACCAACATGGCATAGCAGACCTCTCCTATCTCACCTGCTGCTCCTCTCTGCAGTGTATTTCAGTAGATACACTTGTTCTGCTCCCCACTCTGTCTCTGATGAATCCTCTCACCCCCATACCTCTGGCCTACACCCCAGCTCTTCTATGCATAAACAAATAAAATAAATGTTTAAAAAAAACAAATAACTGAGCAAACCAAATTAACAATGCATTTAAATGACATTAGAACAAACAAATATATAAACAATGATCACAGATCAAGACCAAGTGACATTTATTCCAAAGACACAAGAATGGTTAAACAACCAAAAGTCAATCAATATAATTCACCACATCAATAAGAGGAAAGTTAAAAACCACATGATCATATTAATAAATGCTGAGAAAGCATTTCATAAGATTCAGCATCTACTTATGATGAGAGCCCTCAAAGAATGGAGATAGATGGAACATACCTCAACATAGTTAAGGCCATATATGACAAACCCATAGCTAACATCATTCTCAATTGTGAAAAACTGAAAGCTTTTCCACTAAGATCTGGTACCATGCAAGAAGGTCAACTTTCATCACTACTATTGAACATAGTATTGGAAGACTTAGTTAGGGTAAATAGGGAAAACAGGGCTCTAAAAATAATCTAATTGGAAAAGAAGTGAAACTGTCATAAACCACTATTATTTGAGGATGACATGATAATATAAATAGAAACCCTAAAGACTCAACTACAAAACTCATTGAAACAATAAATCAATTCAGCAAAATGGCTGATTACAATATCAATGTACAAAAATGGAAGAGTGGCGGCATCATATTCCCAGACTTCAAATATACTACAAAACTATAAAAATCAAACAGTATGGTACTGGAACAAAAAACAGACACAGTGCAACAGAATTGCCATGGAATAGAATAGAATTGAGAGCCCAGAAATATGGACAGTTAATCTACCACAAAGGAGCCAAGAGTATACACTGGAGATATATACCATGTACATATACATGATAGGGAATTTTCTGTTGAAAATATGAAACAGACTAATGTTCATAGCAAGAAAGATAAATGATGAATTCATGAATTATCTTTCTCATAATATTTTCAACTCCAAAACATTAGTGTTTATGAAAATCATGTATACTGTCCAAATATATTTTTTGTCAGAGCTTAAATCTTCAGTATCCCCTCGTCAAATACAAATGTATGTTTCAAACTCTGTAGCAAATATATTTTCTGTACAATCCTGTGTATTTCATTATCTCAGTTGATAAATGTCACAGTGTGTATTTAAAATAGAACTATTAAAATAACATTTTTAATTCATTCAAAGAAATTGTGTTTTCTATTTTAAGTAGAAAATCCTGAATTCTAGGGAAAAAATCACGGACCTAGCAGGAAATGTGGATGTACTTTTATTCCACTTATTAGGCACACAGTAGGCATGTGATGTCTTAGGAGTTCTGATGCTATTGCATGATACCTTTGTCTGGCATATGGCTCAGTTCATCCTTTTGCAATATTCTTAGGCATCCTTCAAATTGTCCTTGCCATTGTCAGAATATATACAATCTTAAGATTGTTCCCTATCTGGCTGTCCTTTTAGGATATCATCTAGCAGTCCCAGGCTGAAGAACGTGATGCTTCTGCTCCCTTTCCTGTACCTGTTTCTCTTCCTGTCTGTTGCCTTAAGGAACATCTGTCCTTAGCTGACTCCTGAAGATGCCAGGCTAGTATGGAGCAGTTCTCCCTAAAGTAGTCCTAGATCTGTCTCTTAACGATAAATGTGGTCTATACATATCACATTAGAATGTGCAATTGATACATGTTAAAACTTGAATAAAGACAGCAGTGGGTGCAGAATACAGCCACAACTTTAGAAAAAAAAATGTCTACAGGAAAAAATAATCAAAGATTAAAAACTTTTAGTAATTTTTAGTAATTTTATCTTTCTCAACTTTTTACAAACATTTTATCTCTTTCTCAACTTTTTACAAATCTTCCATAATAATGCTGAAAGGTTATATTATGAATGATTACAGAGAGTATGTTTTATTTTCAAATCTTATTTGCCCTGCTTCAAAAGAAATGCTTTACGTTTTCCCTTTTTCTTCCATATCTTTAATTCCATATATACAAAGAAAATAGCCATTTTGTGAGAAGATAACTTTTATATTTTGATGATAGTTTATATTCGTAATGTAATATTAGACTTTAAAAATCACAAAACGAAGTACATCAATTTGATATTTTTCCCAGATTCTATAAAGTATTTCCCCATGTTAACATTTTTTAAACATTTTTGCTCATGTTTTATAGCTCCAGTTTACCACAGCTAGGCACATCCAATTCTTTCTATTTAAGATACTCCTTGAAAATGAAAGCTCTGACTATTCTACATGAGGCAGAATTTGGCACTGAACTGCCCTTACTTCTCCTATTTTTAAAGTCAACAATTCAGCCATTCTTTTTTCCTTCAGCATCTTTTACTTCAACAAGATTTCTGTGATGATCTTTCAACACAATTAATTTAGATTCAAATTATCCATTTCTCACCTGATTATAGTGCTACCTCTGTAGTCATACTGTACATGCCTGGCTATATCTGTGAATTTTGGACAATGACAAACAAGGTGCAAGTAGTGGTCAATGGTAAATAGTATTTGGTCAGAACTCAATCAGGTTAAATACTGACACTCAAGGCATAGCTAGCTTCTCTTTGGAATAACAATCTCCTGGATTCTTCTTAGCAGCCTAGGGAGGTTAAATGGATACCATCTGTGGGATATATCCGAATCTCATGTCACCTTCCCTTATAGCTGCTCAAAGACTCTTTTCCTCCTCTCCCAAGTTATCTCTACTCACTGATCAGACCAGAGGTTTTCATTTCCTCTCTAAGGGAGGCTTGAAATCCTCAGTTCATTAGCTGTCTCAAAGAACCTAGCTTAAGTACACCAGTGCCCCTTTCTTCTTCAGAATCTCCCTGATGATTCCCTCATTTGCCTTCCAGAATTATTTCTGAAAATCCTTTCTGGGAAGTTTTAAAGATACTTGACCCAAATAGCAACAACCACAGTTCCAACAGTAAAAAGAGGAGGGTTATACTCCCACAGCCTTAAGCAATCATACTAATTATCTTAGAGGAGATCACAAAAATGTGACAAGGACAGAGTGCTAATTGTAATGTTCACTCTGATACGATCAGGCTATAAATACTATCTTCTAGATCAGAGTAAGCACCACACTTTTAAATAGGTTCTTGAAATAAGTTTGTCACTTTTTATATCCAGTATTTAATTCTTCTGATATGTTTGTTCCCATATGGACTAAACAAGAGTTCCTATGAATCAGACTGTAGGCAAGTTTATGGGCAATATTAATCCTGTAACTTTAACAGTCTTAATTTGCACATGCTTTTCTTTCTTCTTCATGTGATGATGTAGTTGGCTGTGATGAATTCTTCCTCCTCTGAGCAGGTGGCTATTGCTTAGTGAGTGATTTTTCCTGATTTCATTAGTCCATTGTTCCTCTTGAAATGGAGTGTTTCCTACCTATATGAATGCCTGAAATCACACAGAGCCCATCTGTGTGCTGCTCAAAAGAATGCCAGCCTGAAGTCAGTGCCAGCAAGTGAAGATCAGATGATCCTCTGTGGCTCATTCTGAACTGGTCTACTGAAAGCTCAGTCAGCAGTATACTCAGACCTAATTCGGTTGTCCCCAAGTAGAAATCACCTTTCTACTTAAGCTTCAGCTTAAATCGTATGAATTTTAAAGAAATTACTGCAGTAAAAACAAATTGTTGATTATTGTAAAGTATTACATTAATACAGTTTAAAGAAGACAATGTGGCATCATTTCAGGGAGAGACAGGCTATGTTTTGGAGGATGGAGTTCAGAAAGCGTTGAGACGGAAATGAAAAGCATCCTAATTCTTGCAGTGTGTCCCTAATTCTTGTAATATCTTGCCACTCAAGTGGACTTGGATGGGAGCATGTCAAGGAGAATTTAGAAACCCACCACCATGGTATGATGAGGAAGCAATTAGATGCCTACAAGGGCACTAGGAGAGTCGGAAGCCCTCCTGGAGGTGCACACGGAATTGGTAGGAGTAGAAAGTTGATGGTGCTGATGGCACTTAGGATGCAGAGAAGCCTGGAGCTCGTATCATATTATTTACACTCAGGACCATGAATTCATGGAAATTTGGGAATGGAAGGAACGTTGAAAATAGGTTTCCAAGACATCTCAGTGAAACTGAAACCCCAAAATATCCCCTTGAGATCTCATGGCTAGATAGTGGCAGAGCTAGGGATAACTAACTCATCTAGTTTCAAACATATCATACATCTGCTGAATGCTAATGTTTCCAGATCATTTTCCTTTGTGCGCCATGGAACTGTGTTGCGTTGCCACAAAACTCTTGGCATTAATGTTTGAGCTTGGCATTAATGTTTGAGATATATATATATATATATATATAGTGTATATACTATATATATATAGTAGGGCATATATACACACACACACATATACATATACATATACATATATATAGTAGGGCATTCATAGTGTTTTAAGTACAGATAGATTTATCAAAACAATCAGAATTGGCCAGGTTCAATAAATCAGGTTATTCTAAATAGACAATTGATAGCACATTTATATTTACCAGTAATAGTGATTACATTGACTTTAGGCTATTTCTTTGTATCTGGAGAGGATAAAGTGGAGTATGTGCTGCAGAATATGACACTTTTCAGCAGTATTTTTGCAAATTACCATCAATTTCCTTTCTCCACATATAACTTAAAGTGAAAAACTGTGCCTTTTCTTTTAATGGAGAAATTTTTCCCCCTAAATTATCCTGGGTACAGTACTTTGGTAAAGTGATTTTTTAGCTAAGTATCCATGAAATAGGAGTGTCTGTTGCTTTTTATTCCAGATATGTCATTAGGGAGGCTATAGTAATGACCACCCTGCCAACTTCCCTTCTGTCACATACAGATGGGAGGAAGGAGAAAGATGGTGCTGGCTTTACACACATCATATCCCTTAATGTCCCTCTGACTAGAAGGAAACACACAGTTTTCCTTTAAATGAGACACATCTTAGAATGAAAGATAATATTATTAATTATTACTCAGGGCAACAAGTATAAACCAAGACAGTCCCAGGAACACCAGGAGATGTAGTCAGCTTATTGTTGACACCTAGACAAGCATCAGAACCTCCCTTTGTACTGGCAGGAAACTGCAGCTTAAAAGAAGTAAGTTTCTTGTTCAAAGTCATATTTAGAAAGTGGAACATGCAGGAGTCTGAGTATGGACTGTGTGACTCCAAAGCAGATGCTCTTCCCCCAATACTTTCTTTCTATGTGGGTTAGCAGTGCCCAGACTATACACACAAACATGCCATTTTGTGTCTGTGATCACAGGCTTACAACTTCAAATGCTTGATGAAAATGGAACTGTGCTAAACACACCAGTTATTTCTTGGTGCAGCTGATTCATTAATCACACGTTTAGTGTGTGAAATGCCTTTGAAGTGCCTCAGACCTCTGGGAGGAGCCCCCTCATAGTCACACAAGTGCCCTCTCCTGCCTGGAGCAGCACTGCCCAGCACCTGAATTTCTGCCATCATTCCAAGCTTCTGTATGACATATTCAACCTGATATTCTCGATGGGAGACATTACCTTTCTCTACTAGAGGCTCATTGGTTGTATTCTCCTGTCACTATCCATGTTATTTTCTAAAATAGAATCTTGTACTCTGTCCCTTCCTACCCCACCAGCTCATTTATATGGAGTCTTCCAGTCTTGCTCTTGGATGCCTTCACCTCCTCCAGGGCCTCATTGCTACTCACCTAGATAACTCTAGGAACTTCCCTCAAATAACACTTCTATGTTTGTTTCTTAAATTTTTACAAGGGTCATCTCCCTGAAAAGAAACCAGATTATGGCACCACTTAGACTGTTCCTACAGTGTTCTTTCTATTCCAGAGAAGAGGGCAGGGAGGAGGGACTCACAGCATCAGCCATCTTGGGAAGAGTACTTTTTGAAAATGTGCCTTAAATGTGTTGTTGTCCTATGGTAGACTTTGTAGATATCAAGGGGGGGCCTTCCCCAATTTTAATGTAAACATGAATTGCCTGAGAGTCTTGGTAAACTGCAGGTTCTGATTCATTAGCTCTGAGTGCTGATGCTACTGATTCACACTTTGAAAAACAGAGCTCTTAGCATATAGTAGGGGCACCATAAATAACTGTTGACTGGATGGGTACATGGAAGGAAGATGGGGAGAGTGTGACAGAGTGATGAAACATATTTCATATATACCAGAGACCTAAAGATCTATTTTTCTAATGTATTTAGATAGAAGATGCCAAGTAAAGGTAAAATGATGGGGGAGAACTGTAAATTATTTCCCCTTAGATAAACATTTTTGAAAACTTAAGACAAGACTATAAATCCATTAAAGATATTCTCTGTATTCTCTCCCAGCATTTCCCAGTAGTCCTGATAATAGAGCTTGGCCTTCACAATAATGTAGACACTCAGACATTGGGATGCATTTCATGTTAAATAACTACTCTGAAATATTTCTGTTGTGACATTTATGTATTTTTTTAGGTCATGCCTAAATAGGCAAACTTGTCAAATTTTTGAAAACATTCATTTCAATGTTTACTTGTTTTCCCCTAGAAAGTAGGGGAAAACATCACCCCTTTGGTGATGGGCAAACAATAATGGCAATCACATGTTGTTTTTGTTGGGCCACATGTCTCCAAATTATTCATCTCATTTTAGAAATGGAAAAGTGAGACTCTTGAAAGGGATGATGCTAGATTTTCAGTAGTGACCCTAGATAAGTCTCTGTGAATCTTGGTGGTGTCCTCATTTGCACAGTTTATCAAGCTAACATGTACATTATTGAGTACCTACTGGATTTAAAGTCCCTACAGCTAAGGCTAGATCATTGAAGTAGGTGACCCAATGTCTTTTTTGAATCTTAAAAGTCAGTAATATCTGTGACTTGCCAAATTATACAAGAAGACATGAATAAACAGGTATATACATATAAACATACAGTATATAAAATAAACCTGTGATAAGAGCAGATTTAGGCACTCCTTAATTTGTTGCTATTTTTGTTGTTTCCCTCTACATATATTTATTAGACCACATTTCCTCTTGGAGTTGCATTAGATATTTTTTCATATTTTAAGATAAGAGTTAGGCAAAGCAAAAGATTAGTCTAATATAAGTAATTGCTTTGTGTGGCTCTCTACTTCTTAGTGATGAATATTATTACAAACTTATGCTGTTTCTTGAAGCCTTTCAGGAAAGACAAAGTACACATTTTTGTTCTCTAACAGACTTTGGCAAGTAGCACAAAAGCAGCACTCAGCTTTCTAACAACATGGTCTTGAAGAAAGTATTTGTGTCAACTTTCAAAAAGAGTCGTTCAGACAGTTCCTCTGCTGTGGATACGCAAGAACCAACATTCGCTATTAGGTTGAGTTTGACACTGCTTATGTCACTTCCAAAACTGAAAAGTGTTTTCCAGAGAAACGGATAAATATTTTGGCCTACATAAATATTTAATAATCAAAGAAAGAAAAGATTTCTGCCAGCCAGGAATAAGTTTATTAAAATATAGTGCACTTTGTCTGATGTCATTTATAAATGTTATTTCATACCAACACATCTTGGAAGCAGTGTATAGTGTGAGAAAATTGCCCACATAGGGAGTACATTTCTGGTGTGTATTTGCTCTCCTCTCAGGGGTCAAGAGAGGTGATGTTGACTGACCACATGGCAATATTTCTGTGGTATTAGTGCAAAAAAAAAAAAAAAAAGGTTAAAGACTTAACAAAGGAAGTATTAACTAAAAACACTTTCATTATTTATAAAATAGAAGACTGATGTTATAGAGTACCTACTATGCTAAAAATATAGTAATTTGAAAACATTTCTGTTAAGTCCCAAATAGGGGGATGGTTTAAAAAAAAGAGGTTTTAAATTTTCTGTTTTCAATCTAATGAATGTGCTGATTTTTCAAATAAGTCTATTATTGCACATCAGCTACTATTCTTTATTTCTCCCAAATTCGAAGTGCCAGTATACACACATTCATACACACAAGCTCTCAGCAACACAATTAGTGCCCTCAAATAGTTTGTAACACAGTAATGATAAAATTACTCTAAAGAAATAAAAGATAAAAAATTCTAAAAGCAATGAAGAAAAGCATAGAATGGATTAAAAATATATATAAGATTCAGGAAAGTCCCATGATAAAATAGAAGACAGCATTTGCTGGTCTTTTTTTCATGTCATTGTAGCAAGGCAATGTTGCCCCAGAGGGCTGAAATAGCCTCTAAACTAATCTCAGCCTGTTTCCTATCTTTCTATCATACACTCTGTCCCTAAATCCTCTGGGAACGCCCTACCTGAGAATGAACCAACAGTGGTAATCCTCATAAGCATATCTATAAAATAGGGGAAACGATGTTTGTATCTTGCAACCATATTAATGCTTCCACTTGCCAGAAAGCCACTGCAGTTAAGAATATAAAAAACATGCATGCTGAACTTTTAGTCTTCAAAAATACAGTTCTTTAAATTTGACTCTAAGTATGATTTCTTTCTTCTTATTCCTAAGGCAACTCTCACACTTTGCTCTCAATGTCAGTAAAAATTCTAGCAGAGAAACTGCTGTTAAAAAATAAATGGACTGTGTATCAGTCATGCTGCATTTTTCTTCTTTTTCACTCCTGCTAGAGAACAAAGAGACTGAGGGTTGGAAATGAGATGCTGAACTAAAAATAATAAAATTTCAGTACAGAGACAGTGATGAACTCCAAGGTAGTATCTAATTTAAGATAAAAATAAAAGGGTGAAAATTTAGCCTTTTGATCCCCATTCTGATCCCAAACTGTATGCAACCATGATGGTCACTTGGGGACGTGTTTATTTGCCTTTGAATCTGTTGAAGTGATGGTAGTAAAAGCAAAAGCAAAAGAGATAAGTGATCCCAGAGAGCTGTGCTCTCGGTCTAAGGTTTTCTTGGATAGCGAGACTGAATTTATATTTTATGAATCTGTCTCTTATGTGACTGTACATACTGGGCCCAGAAATGTCATCCCTCCACTCTCTTTTTTTTTTTTTTTTAAAGATTTATTTATACAAGCACTGGGTACAGTCAGAAGCGCGGGAGGGTGAGAGAATTCACCAGAGCCAGAGCGGGGAGCAGAACAGGCAGACTGACAAAATACACTGCTGAGGGGAGTAAAGGACACGGCAGGAGAGGTCTATTGCACCATGTGGGACCCTCACCGGAGGCCAGGGATCGAACCAGTACTGCAGAGGCTGCAGGCAGCTTTGCAGCCCAGCGCTCAACCGCTGCACCACCAGGGGAGGCCCCATCCCTCCACTCTTACCTAATAAAATGGACACAGATAATTAGAGCTTTTAAAGTGACTGTAGCCTCCCAGTTTTCAAGGTGCCTTCTTCATACTCTTTTTGAAATATCTAATATTGATCATTGCAATAGGACTTTGCATTTAGCTTTTGCAATACCGTTTTATCTATTTGTTTTCCTACCTTCTTTGAAGGATGCTTTTCTAATTAGTAATCACATTTTGAGAATGCATGATACCTGTTTGCATGCCTGCCCCTATAGTCTTATCAATACAGAGTCCCTAACACATGGTGGGGACTTGATAAATATGTGTGTATTGATTTCCCGCTCATTAACCTTACTTGAGAAAGACGATGTTGAGTAAAAAGCACTGGGTTTGGGGCTGTAACATTAGATAATTTTGGTGCTCTGTTTCCTTGTTTCTTTAGGTAACATGTTAGGCTTGTGTTTATGGTCACTGAGATACCAGATCTAAATCAATGAAGACATAGTTATGCTGGTGGTATTAAGCAGAACTTCCTAGTAAGGATGGTGTCCATCTGGTGTTCTCTTTTTCCCTACAGTGATAAGATTGGCTTGAAATAGGGAGAGACAGCAAGTAAATGAGTGAGAAAGACCCTGCTAGGTCTATAAACTGAAAAGTGTATAATGATTTTATAAATTTATTTTTTGCTCTGGCAGGCTAGAAAATGACAAGATCAGATCATTCACATTTCATTTCTTGGCATTTTTTGTATTATAATTTAATCATAGCATGATCACATAATAGATCATATAAACCAGGACATGAAAATAAAAGGAAACTTATAATTAATTATTTGGTTTTTATAACCAGTTAATTATAATTATCTAGGAATGAAAAGTACAGTTGAGGACTACAGAGTCACCTTTTCATTAATATTATTTTTAACTAGGGTAACCGTTCACAATACTGCATAGTTTTTGGTGTACATCTCAACAACTGTGTATCTCACACCACACCCACCACCAAGCATCCGGTCTCCATCCACTACCGCTCAACCTGTCCACTCGACCTTTACTCCCTCCTTTACCTCTGGTCACTACCCTTCTGTTGTCAGAGTCTAAGGATTCATTTTTGCTTTTTGTTTTGTTTGTTTGATTTTATTTTTTCCTTTATATTCCACAAACGAGTGAAATCATACAGTATTTGTCTTTTTCTTATTTCACCTTGTCATTATTGTGGTTTTTTTTTTTTTTTTTTTTTTTTTTAGTTCATACCCCACTTGTGAGGCACCCCTGAATGCAATAAATGTTAAAAAAAAAAAAAAAAAAAAAAAAAGGGCCTTGCTGTGGCTGTGTTGCTCCTGGCCTATGGGACTGTACAAATGCTTTCTGGCTTTGCACCAACTGAAATATCTTTCAAAAAGACATGAAAGATGTTGGCATCTTACAGCAAAGCTGTAACTATTTTCCTCTGATATATATGCAGATACTATCAGGGAATCTAATCTTAATCCAGTGACAGCTTTGTTTCCTAAGTATAAATTATCAACATACTGAGATAGACAAACATGCTGTAGCCTGAAGTCAGTGTAGCTCATGCTGCATTTTTCTTCTGAGCCAATCATCACAGACTTAACCTTTTGCCAAATCTCAACCTGCGGATAATTAAACTGAATAATAGTAATATTTCTAAATTAAACCTCTATTCATGTCATACACTCTGCCAAACTCATTCCTGAATTATCTCTAATCATTAAAACAACCTTGCAAGCTGGGTCATGTACTCATGCAAAGTGTAAAGAAAAAGAAGAACAGAGAGATTGAAAACTTTACCTAGTCAATATGCTATAGATTCTGGATTGCATCCTAGATCTGCCTGACTTTTAACCCATATTCTTTCTAACTGATGTATTTTTAATAATTACCATCAACTCTCTAGAACATAATTATGCCTTACAGTCATTTTCTGTTAATCTATGAAGAACAGAATTTCACTTCTTCATTGTATTTTCATGTTGCTTATGACCATTGTTAAGTCATAAATTAGGACAACTGGACAGTCACAAAACTAACAAGCACTCAAATTTAGGTAAGTAATTGAGAATTTGCTGGTGCCTAAAGCATCAGCTGCCTAAGGGTTAACCTGCTTCATGTGATTTTTTTCTTCATGAAGATGAACTAACGAGGTTTTGTTCTATTCTAAAGAAGATTATTTCAGAGCGTAGGATGCTTTATTATGATTATACACTATTAGTGTTCTCAATTCTATAAATATATGCTTTGAAATATAGCAGTGAGGTACAATTTCAGTACCTTATCAACCAAAAAGGAAGTAAGTACCTAAATTATTAGCACCACAATGACAATTTGCAACTTTAAATTATTCACAAAGTTAGAAAGAAGTATATCCCAACTTTATCTTTATGAAGAATTTAATATAAAAAGTAATGTTTTTAGCTTGTGTCAGGAAAATGTTTCCACTTCTAGCTATGAACCCATAACAAGGAATGAAAATAGCAGAATCCCACAAAGCAAAAAAAAAAAAAGGCAAAACACACAAACCTCTTTCAAAAATTTCAGTCTCAGAGGTGAGCAAGATTAACATATATTTCATATGGGGGGAGGAGAAGGGTGAGAACAGGAGGATGATGGAGAACATGATGGTCTAGGTGGCAGACTATGAATGCTACCGTGAGTACACCTGAATGGGGAAATCCTACACTGGCAGAAAACTAGCAAGGATGTAAAACAAAGGTACTTCAACAACAACAGAATTTCTCTACTGACCTGTCTTTCTTGTTAAAGAAAAGGCATAGGCGGGCAATAGTTAATGCATCAACTCATCTCATAGTGACCATGAGAACCCAGTAAAAGAAAGCACAAGAAAGCCTTCAGAAGCTGTATACATATAAACTGGTACGTTTAACAATTCTACATTTACCAGTTTTCCTCTGAATCTTACTTAAAACAAAATTGGCTTTTGATAGGAAAAATACTGTCACAAAGAATACTAAGTTTCACAAATTTCTACAAGAAATTTATGAGACTAGAAATAACTTTTTAAACTATAAGCTTTTTAAACTTCCATAAACTGTTTTTCCTATTAGGATATATTTATACACAAATGGCCAAAACATATTTTTTACCTTGAGCAATTTGTTTTGATTTTCTACTATCAGTATATAATCCTTCTTAATTTTACTTGCTGCCTCTTTTTTTTTCTTTTATTGTTTTCTTTCCTTCCTCCCTTCCCCCAACCCCCTTCTCTTCCTCTTCCCTCTCTTTCTCCATCTTTCTCTTTTTCCATCTCTCTTTGCTTTCCTGACATTAGGCACAAATCATTTAAGTCACTATGACAATATGACTTACTCTACTTGCCAAGACTAGGAGGTTAAATACCTGGCCAAGGTCCACCTAGTAACCCTGCCTTTATGCCCTTGGCAAGGCTGCCACGTTTATGCATATCTCCTTCCTAATTCTTTTCAACTCCCCTCTCCAGAATTGCAAGCCTTATGACTATTTACAAATTTATATTCTTAAACTAATGGCATGAGTCTGAAAGTCTATCCTAATGTTGCTCCCTAACTTTAACAACTTTAATTGAACAGAAAAGGGATCTGAGGCACAGAGAAGATAGGAAACCCATCGAAGATCAGATAGGTGATAGCTGGTAAATCTAAGATTAAAATCCATACCAGGAAAACCATCTCCTTGTCTTTAAGGTCATACCTAAAATGTGATCCCTATTCCCAATCCCTTCAAATGGCCTCCCTGGTCACCTTTATAAAGCAAGTTCTATCTGACTATTCTTTTTTTTATTATTATTTATTTAAAGAACAGGTTTATTAGGGAAAGGGACAAAAGAGTAAAAGATACTTGCATAGACACAAGCAGGCAGGAAGAGCTGCCCCAGAAGGGACAGGTTTGCAGAAAGAGGCCTGCATGGTTACAAGAGGGTGGCCTTGACAGGTCTCGGGCAGGCAGGAAGGCTGCTGCCCTGCAGAGGGAGAGTGTTGGTGAAAAGAGGCACCTGCATAGTCACACGTGGGTAGTGGGATTGCTGCCTCTATCTGACTATTCTTATCATTCAGCTAACTTCCTTCATACCACTTACCCCAACCTGAATTTATCAATTTATTCTTTTCCTTTTAACTTACCTGCCAGAATGCCAACTGTACAAAGGCATAGACGTTTTCACTATAAACTCAGTGTTCACCATAACAGACATTCAGGAAATACTTGTTGAATGAGTCAATGTTCCATTTTCTACTTTAAGCTCAGGACAAACCTAGAGCAAGCATAGTTATTCCTGGCACATTCATAAATTCAATAGATATTAAGTCATTTATCATGAAATTAATTCTATGCTAGAAGCTGGAG
The DNA here is from genome assembly GCF_014898055.3 of Talpa occidentalis. Taxonomy (NCBI): domain Eukaryota; kingdom Metazoa; phylum Chordata; class Mammalia; order Eulipotyphla; family Talpidae; genus Talpa; species Talpa occidentalis. Next base: position 76,191,035 of record NW_023601322.1, on the reverse strand, counting down.
ATGCCACAGTGAGCAAATGAAACATGGTCCTGAGCCTCAGAGAGTTCACAACTAGAAAAAGGAGCTACAGTTAAAAATAATAACAGGTAATGATGATAACTTACGTATTGTGGTCACTTACCACAGAATAACTCAATATTCTTGATATCTTAAGCCATAGTGCAAAATTCAAGTTGCTATATATAGACTTTTTATTTTCCAACAGGCCAGACCATTTGTTTCCAAATATAAATATATACTTTATTTATTTACATATGTCTTTTAGATGTATACTTCAAAAAAGCAATAGTCCTCTGAGTTGACTGACTTTTGGGGGGCTACACTATAGTTTCTATTAAATCATTCAATAGGAAGATGTCCTTTGCTTTGATTTGACCTTTCTCACAAGACAATTAGCAATTTACTTTGCACACAGTATTGCTTAGTGATTCCTGCTGCTGAGAATCTTTCTTTAGCTGACTTCTGTTTAATAAGAAATGACCCAACACATGACTTTACTTTTCAGGAAAGCATACTTTCTCCCCTTTCTCTACTTTCCTGCCTTGTTATTTTTCTCCATACCTTTTTACAACTCTGTATATAGTTCTGTTTTGTTCATACAGCATTGTTCCCTAATTCTCCAAAGGTTCATCATCCTCTGCTTGTAGGATTTCATACTCCCCCGTAATAACTTTTCTTATCTACTTTTTTTTATATATTCTATAATAATCTATCTTAAAAATTGACTGGCAAATCTGTAATGAGGAATGGCTATCAATATCACCCAGGTAAAGTCCTTCACAGGAACTAATACCACAGTCAGTCTCCCTCCACTCTGAATTACGTATTTCCCCCTAGGTATACTCATGGGTATATGCATGTGTGTGCAGGGGTGCATGTAAACCACATGTATGTCTCCCTATGAAATTATCAGGCTTAGAGTAGACTTACATCTACATGAAAAATCAAACATGAAGGGGAATGATTATTTTTACAGTGATTAATACATTGTCCTAGTTATTTATATGATGAAAGTCAGTATGAAATTAAAGCAAAACAAAACAAAATTTTGTTAGTTAACTTTTGATCTTTCTAGGGGTAGAATAGTTTCAAAAATACCATTAAGTGCTTCTCAAATGATATTTATAGGCAAAACATTCCCCAACATTGACTTTAGAGATGTCTTTAGGGACTCATCTCTAATGGCATGGAAAACAAAAGTAAAAATAAGCAATGGGATCACATAAAACTAAAAATTTTCTGCACAGTGAAAGAAACTACCATTAAAATGAAAAGATATCCAACCACATGGAGAAAATATTTTCACATCAAACATCAGATAAAAGGCTAATACCTTAGAGCTACAAAAAAACTCCTGGAACTAAACAAAAAGAAAACAAAAGAACCCAATTAATAAATGGGCAGAAGAGCTAAATAGAAACTTCTCAAAGGAAGACATACAGATGGCCAAAAGGCACATGAAAAAAGTGCTCAATGTTATTTATCATGAGGAAAATGTAAATCAAACTACAATGAGATACCACCTCACTCCTCTGAGAATGAAGCATATCAAAATAAACACCTAAACAAACAAACCAGAAATAACAAATGTTGGCGAGGGTGTAGGAAAAAAGAACCCTAGTGCACTGTTGTTGGGACTGTGGACTGATCCAGCCCCTATGGAAAACAATGTGAAGTTTCCTCAAAATATTAGAAATAGATATACCATATGATCCAGCAATTCAACTTCTTGGTTTTTATCCAAGGAATGCAAAAATTCTAATTTGAAGGTATATATACACTCATTATGTTCACTGAAGCACTATTTGCAATAGCCATGTTATGGAAACAACCTCAGTGCCCAAAAGCAGATGAGTCCATAAAAAGATGTGGTATATAGATATACCATGGAATACTATTCAGCTTTAAAAAAGAGGCAAAATCTTGCTATTTGCAACAATATAGATAGAACTAGAGGTATGCTAAGTAAAGGAAATGAGAAGGAGAAAGGCAAATACAAGATGATTTCACTCCTGTGGAATATAGTTAAACAAAACTAAACCAAAACACATCTTTTTGCAAATCTGACTGCAAAATTGAGGCTACTAGAGGGTGAAGGTGGGAGAGGGCCCAGTGCTCTATGGTGAGGACTATGAGTACTTTGATGGTCTATATGGTGTGGTAACATTCATCTAAAAAGATGTGAACCTATTCTCCCAGATCATATACAGTATTGTAAACCAACACTACCTCAATTAAAAAAAAAAAAGTAATGGGTAGTAACTGCTTCTTTCTTTAGAAATAGAATAAATAAATGAAGGCGTAATGATGTTGCTTATCAATTTTAAAAGCTTGGATGTCCCCACTCCTGGTCTTGAGGTAAAGTAAATATACACATTCTCTTAGAAAGTGAATATAGTTAGGTTAGCAAGGATTAACTTGATTTATACAAAGATTCTAGTGTTTTTTTCTACTGAGGATAACTTTACCTCCACCCCCAGGGGACATTTGGCATTGTCTGAAGATATTTATGATTACCACCACTGAAGCAGGGTATCTAGTCCTTAGAAGAAAGGAAGCTGCCAAATATCCTACAGTGTGAAGCACACACCCCTTTGCACAGACTCGCAACCAATAATTTTCTAGCCCCAAATGGCAACAGTATTAAGACTGAGAAATCCTGAGAAAGCCTAATCCTAGATTGAGAATTAGATTTCTGTAATCTTTCCCCAAAGATATCATGAAAGTTTCAGTTAATGTTTCTACCTTCCTGTACTAGGTATAATTGACTTGAAAAATCTTTATTAGGTATTACTATGGAAGTATTAAGTAAAGATATTCTCCTGCTTGCCTCCTTCAGTAACTCAACCCAACATGTTGGAACATGTATTAGCACTAAGTCCTGGGATCTTTATGTCAAAGATTATGTAGTCATTTGCCAATTCACAAAAAATTCCTCATTGTATACATAAGAATGACACAGTCTTAGCACCATGACAAGGGCAAGAGTTAGAAAGTTTTAATAATTTTGCTTTCATTAAACTCTCAACCGTCTGGGACATAATTGTACAGATTACTTGTAATATATTTTTTTCTCTTCCCAGTCAGACTTGGAACTGACTTATTATGCAGAGATATATCATAGCTATTGGCCTTGGGTGCCACCTGTGACAAATAGTTTATACTTTTAAGTGTCAGGAACATGGAATTAATGGAATATTATGATGGGCCTCCCCGGTGGCGCAGCGGTTGAGCGCTGGGTTGAAAAGCCGCCCGCAGCCTCTGTGGCGCCGGTTCGATCCCCGGCTGCTCCCCGGCCACCGGAGGAGGGTCCCACATGGCGCGCAGACCTCTCCTGCCGCCCGCTGCTCCCCTCAGCAGTGTGCTTTGGTCCTTCTGCCTGCTCTGCTCCCCGCTCTGGCTCTGGTGAATTCTCTCACCCTCCCGCGCTTCTGACTGTACCCAGTGCATGTATAAACAAAACAAACAAACAAACAAATAAATAAATGAGTAAAACATGCCTCTATTAAAAAAAAAAATGGAATATTATGATTTTTTTATATAATCCCAAAAATAGGCTTTGAGAAGAAGCTCAACATAGAGATAAGTTTAAAAGGTGAGAAAAAAAGTGAAAGGGTTTCTCCTAATGAACTGCCATCCAAGAGGGATATGGCAGTAGAAATTTGTGGTTTAGATGTTTCCAAATATATACTCCCTTTACTTTCCTTCTGATGCTTAATTCTAACTCTTGATTTCCATCTGTTTCATAAAATCAATGTCAGATTATTATGAGTAAAACTATCATCAAATATCAGCGTTACTATATGAGTAACATTTAAGCATCTACTAAGCACCATTTACTTTATTTACTGTTTTCTTTATGTTTCCCGATAATTAAACAATCCTGCAAGATATGTTACCTTTGTTACTTAAGGAGACAATGAACCTTAAAGAAGCTATATTGCTTTCCTGGGTTCAAAGAGCTTGTAAGTGGCAGAACTGAACTGAAATCCAAATATGTGTGATTCCATACACAAGCTATGGTCTTAATCGCCAAAGTATTATTATACTAGCATACATGATGGTTAATGTTAATGTTTAAGCAATTTGGGGCTTTGCATTATGAAAGTCATAAGTATTATAATTTTAGAAGGGATGCCTTAGATATAAAAATATAATATACAAGTTATATATTTTGTTTAGGCACAAAAATGGTTTAGGATTATTACTTTGACATTGGTAGTTAAGACATGTAGCATTGTTGTAAATCCTATTCACATTTACCAACTGTAATCTATATTTATGAGCTTATGTGACCCCTCATTTATAAATGTTGAAGACATTTACTTTCTTAGGAAGGCCTTTACCTACTAGGAGGAAAAATCTAGCTAGGTTTAAAAATGCTTTTTCTAAAACTTATTGAGTCATCTTGAAATCAATAATTAATACTACTACACTAATTAAGATCTTGTGACTGAAGGTTTTAATTAAAAAATATGTAATTCCATTTTTTCTACTTATAACATTTGTCTATACACAGAGGGTCAGTTTCTAATGTTTTAATGGTAACAATATCTAGCATAGAATCGCCTTTAAAAACTGAATAAATAGCACGATCATCTCTGATTTTATTTACTTAACGTGCTCTTTCACATTTTGTATTCCCACTGATGAATATGTGACATATGGCTAAAATTCACCAGTACAAAAGGGTAAATAATAAAAAGTGTGTTTTTCTCCAACATCTGACCCTAAAGCCCATGCTTCAAAACCACCTATTTGTGATTCTTGTCTATCTGTGCATATATATATATATATATACACACAAATATAGATAAAACGATATATGCATTCATATTTATATACATAATATGCGTACAATTATATATATGGGGTGTCTTCTTTTGGGCTGTAAATATGCATCTATTATATAAAAGCCCTTTTGTACTTTAGCTTTCTTTCACTGAATATTATCTCTTAAAATTTACTATACACTAACAAATACAGATTTACTTCATTCCTTTTATGGACCGCAAAAGTGAATTGTTGCATAGAGGTTCATGTTTGTCTTTGGAAAATCAGACTAAGATACATTTTAATTGTCTGAAACAAACTTTTTTTTTTTAAAGATTTATTTACTTATTTATACAAGCATTGGGTACAGTCAGAAGCACGGAAGGGTGAGAGAATTCACCAGAGCCCCAGAGCCAGAGCGGGGAACAGAACAGGCAGACTGATGAAGAACACTACTGAGGGGAGCAGTGGGCGGCAGGAGAGGTCTGCGCGCCATGTGGGACGCTCCCCTTGAGGCCGAGGATCGAACCAGCGCTGCAGAGGCTGTGGGAAGCTTCGCAACCCAGCGCTCAACCGCTGCGCCACCGGGGAGGCCCAAACTTTTTTTTTTTAAGATTTATTTATTTATACAAGAACCGGGGGACAAGCCAGATGCACGGGAGGGTGCGAGAAATCACCAGAGACAGAACATGCAGACTGATGAAATACACTGCTGAGGGGAGCAACAGGTGAGACAGGAGGGATCTGCTGCACCATGTGGGATTCTTGCCGGCCGGGATTGAACCCGTGCTGCACAGGCTGCGGACAACTTCACAGTGCAGCACTCAACCGCCTGAGCCACCAGGGAGGCCCTGAAACAAACTTTTAATTCAATTTTCACATAGTTTCATTTGTTTAATTAAATCTGGAACTCATGCCAGTCATGTTCTTCCATGACTTTTCACACTTTCAGATTCAATTTCATTAGTTGCTTGTTACTATCATTTTTCTCCACCTCCTCATATCACAATGAATTGGTTTCCCTGCATGTCAAAACTGTCACTGAAATACTGTTTCTTGCTTTGCAAGAAGTGTTGAACTCATTACTCATTTCTCTGGAAATAAGCTAGTGTTTCTTGAGAAGAACCATGTCCTGATTATGTATTTCCTAATAAATTTAAAAGAGACAAAAGATTATTTTGCTATTCCCATTAATCTTCAGACACAGATGATATCAGAAAACTTCAATGTCATCTTACTTACGGAATTGTTAAGAGACTGTGTATGTCTAGTGGACCAAAATTAAGAGTGTTAATTTTTCATTTGTTCTTCCAAACATTTATTGAAGTCCCTCCATTTCCTGGGCATTACATCATACATTCAGTATACACCAAAAAAAGTTCCAGACCCTTGTTTTCAATAAAGTGAATAAATAAGACAAGTAAGCTGGGTGAATAATAACAAAATAGAGAGTTGTATAATCAAGTGTGCACTGGATACTGTGGAAATCAGAAGAGGTATCTACTGTAGTCAGGCAGAGGCAGAGGAAGGCTTCACTAAGAATGAAATGCTTAATTTGAATCTTTATTTTTAGACAACTAATACTATGCTTATATTCGATTTTTTAAAACACATGTTTGTTGGCATGTCGTAAACATTACAATCTTAGTGACTGTAGAGAAAGAGAAGAAACTGGTGAGGAGTCTTGCAAGAGGTAGAAGAGTAGAGAAAGGTTCAAGGAGAAACAGTTAATTCAATACAAGGCAAAAAAGCAGCATAGTGCACTGGGAAACTGTAAGAAGTGTGGTATAACTAAAGTGTACTGCACATGTGATGGCTGTACAGAAATCCTGCATGCAGCTTCATTCCAAGAAGCTCTGAGTAGCTGAAGTTTCATGGAAGGGAGTAATATGAATGGATTTTAATTCTGACAAATGTACAGCAGATGGAATTGAGAAAGATGAGAGTGGGCCATTTCAGAGGCTACTGAAATAGTCCAGGCAAGAGCTGATGAGACACAGACTTAAGCACTGGCAGAGAGGCTGGCAAAAAATAATAGTTTGAGATTTATCTAGAAATTAAACTGACATGACTTAATTCACTCCTGAGTCATTAAATAAGGAGGTACTTATGTACTAAATACTAAGAAAACATAGAAAATTTGAAGGAAAGAGGCAAATAATCAAATAGTAGCAATGTTATTTGCCATACTATAATGAAAGTTTTTACTCCAGTTTAATCAAACCCAAGGATATAAACATTTCAATCTGGGGGTCAGGGGGACTCCCCATCTCAATCTTGCTGAAGACTTTTATGTGAATGGAATAGAAAGAATCCAGGGAACAGATCCCAGAACCCTCACATGCCTCATTAAAAGTTTGGATTTTGCCCACTAAGCAAGGAAAGCAATCGACAGGTTTTAAGCCAGATATGCCTTGTAAAAACTTTACTGTGAAAATTGTGTGAAAGATAGATTGGAAGTGGAGCAAGACTTGAGCAGAAAGAACAGTAAAATGGCCTGTTGATAATATAGGTGGGATGAGAATTACTAAAGTGATGGTAAGAATGAGGGGAAGACACAAATGAGCAGATTTTGAGTTAGAATCCAGGTTCAGTCTTAGGGATCCAACATTGTTCCCACATAGGGTACTAAATTAAGTTTTTTTCTGCAGAAAATTTTTTGTTTGAAGGTCACTTCCTTATAGAAGATATCTCTGACCACTAGCTACTAGACCTCTCCCCATTCACATCTTTGTCAAGTAAAATATATCCCATTGTATTATCTTCATCACACATTAGCACTATGATTCCATTTGATGGATCACTTAATTTATTAGCCCATTGCCTCTCCTAATCCCCACCTTATTCAAGCTTTATGAAATAGGATACTGTCTATCATTTTTTAAAATATGAAAATGCTTGGATTGTTTTGAAACTAGGTCTTCACTTCTTTTATCTTTTTTGATTGCTGAGTAATGTTCCATTGTGTATATGTACCACATCTTCTTGATCCAGTCATCTATTTTTGGGCATTTGGGTTGTTTCCATAGCTTAGCTATTATAAATAGTGCTGCTATAAACATAGGGGTGCAGGTGCCCTTTTGAATTAATGTTTCTGTGTCCTTTGGGTAAATACCTAGGAGTGGAATTGCTGGAAGGGATCATGCTCAGTGAAATAAGCCAGAAAGAAAAAGAAAAATACCATCTGGTCTCACTTATAGCAGGAATTTAGAAAACCTAAATAAGGGACCAGGAAAAAAACTAATTATAATACGGTAAAAATCAAAATCAACAAGCAACTATAAACCAGAGATACACTATGGGGGGGAGGGAGTAGGATCAAAACAAGGGGTGGGGGTGGGAATTGTATGGGGACTATAACCAAGATGAAAATGCATACATTGTGCAAAAATGGAAAATGATGTAAAAAATGTATTAAAAAAAAGGCGACTTTTAAGTTCATAGCAATCTTGAAAGTACCAAGATTTCTGATGTCCTTCCTGCCCCCAAACATGCATAGCTCCCCTATTATAAACATCCCCTTGGAGAGTGCTACATTTGCTACAATTGATGAACCTACTATTGTATATACTCAAAGTCCATAGTTTGCCTTAAGGTTCACTCTGACACTGTATATTATATGGTATAATTTTGGCATATCTAGAGGAGCCAAGGGCAGCATCTCTACAGGAGATGCTCATGCTGTGGCCAGAAGTAGACATTAGTTACAGTGAGGAAATCTAATAACCTACCTAAAGGTAGGCAGATTTTGCCTAAAATCTGGTAGAGTCCACAGGGGCATTAACAGTTGGCATGGCTTAGAGCAGGAAAGTCAGAAACAGCCAGCTAGACAGAAATTCTGAACTGGAACCAGTTCACATGGAGAAGACAAGACAGAGAACAGATACTAAGAATAAGAGCAGGTACTGAGACTAACCTTATGCTCAATTATTAGATTAGAATTTCTTACATCCTTTATAACCAGAAATAGGACTGGTTCCAGAGCTAAGATTGAGGCTGAACCTGTGGTAGGTAGGCAGCAGAGATGGAATAGAGTAATGAAGTGGGCGGTGCAGGGGGGAGGGGAGCAGGAGTGTGGTGAAAAGCAAGTACATTTATATATGTAAATACGTACATTTATATACACATTTATATAAATATTCCCTTTTGTTCCACAATGATGAAACTAGCAAAGGAAACCATTCAAAAATTTGATTGAGCCAAGGTTAGAAATTATTTGTTTTATATGTGTGTGCATGTAAAATGAAATACATAATATGTAATATTATATCATTTTCTTAGCCTATACAGTATATATTAAATATCCTATAAAATATTCCTAAATCAGAATTTTTAAGAGAAATCTTCGCATGCCAAATTTCCAGAATACTTTCTTGACTAATATCTTAAAAAAATTAAAACAAGGATATCTTAAGTAAATCAGATCCTACAGAGAGACAGGAATTAAGGGGGAGGCATCCTATGTTAAAAACCTCTACTGCAGCTAGAATTTCATTTTTTTCCCTCATACAACTATTAATCTTTTCCTTAAGAAGTCAAATTAGGGCCTCCCCTGGTGGCGCTGCAGTTGAGCGCTGGGCTGCAAAGATGCCCACAGCCTCTGCAATGCCAGTTCGATCCCCGGCCCGCGAGGGTCCCACATGGCGCCACAGACCTCTCCTGCCATGCCTGCTGCTCTCCTCAGCAGTGTATTTCGTCAGTCTGCCTGTTCTGTTCCCCCTCTGGCTCTCGTGAATTCTCTCACCCTCCTCCACTTCTGACTGTACCCCTTGCTTGTATAAATAAATAAATCTTTTTTAAAAAAAAGTCAAATTAACAAGACTGTATTACTGTAGCTATTTTTGAAAGGAATGTACTTCAAAAACTCTATAGGGTTAATTATGTGCAATTATCTGTTTTCCAGAGATAGACAGGAAAGGAATCCTGGGAACTTTAACACCATTTAATCATGATTTCGTCCCCATGTGTATGAGAATCAAAATGTGATAACCAAAAGAGTTAGTTGATTTCATAATTACAATAGATAAACCTGATAAGATTATCTGAAATAAACTGTATGGATAGAAAAATAACCTAAAGGAAAGTCTGGAAGGCAGGTACCACATCATTGAGTTTGCTTGTATATACCCAGGCTGGTATGGTACATGCTGTATATTGGTGCTTAAATTAATATTTGTTGAATGAATGAATGTTCCACAGTATGCAAAGTAGTGTGAGGTCTTCTAAGAGAGGGATAAATGAAAGTTCCCACTTAATTTGTGCCTATGGAAGATGCATTTTTCATAAGAATTGTGATAAATAACACTTCAAAAGATTTTGTTTAAAGGTGAAAAACTTCCCAAGGTGAACATTTTTGTTTTCACTTGCAGGTCCAAAAAGACTAGGCTAGACCATGTTAAAATATAAGCTAGCAGAGCCTCCTATGTGAAGCTGTCTGCAGCCTCTGCAGCGCCAGTTTGATCTCGGTCGGCCGGCAAGATACCCATATGGTGCTGCAGACCTCTCCTGTCTTGCCTGCTGCTCCCCTCAGCAGTGTATTTCAGTCTGCCTGTTCTGTTCCCCTCTCTGTCTCTAGTGGATCCTCTCACCCTCCCGTGCCTCTGGCCTGTACTCTACCTCTTTTATAAATAAATAAATCTTAAAATAAATAAATAAATAAAATATAAACTAAGAAATCAGCATATTTTTAAAAATACTATTTTGGGGGCCTCCCTGGTGATGCAGCAGTTGAGTGCTGGGCTGTGAAGCTGCCCGCAGCCTCTGCAGTGCTGTTTTGATCCCTGGCCGCCAGCTGGCAAGGGTCCCACATGGCACGCAGACCTCTCCTGCCGTGCCCACTGCTCCCCTCAGCAGTGTATTTCGTCAGTCTGCCTGTTCTGCTCCCCTCTCTGGCTCTGGTGAATTCTCTCACTCTCCCACACTTCTGACTGTACCCAGTGCTTGTATAAATAAATAAATCTTTAAAAAAAAATACTATTTTAGGGGGAGTAATCAGTGTAATATATCTAAAAGGTATCATTGTGATCAAACTGACTCCATTTCATAATCATTGGCAAGATAATATAGAGAGATAAAGGTCACAAGGAGAATGAACACTTAATCTGATTTAACGATCAGAAAGAGATTGATAGTGGTGAATTATGAGATTAGGATATTTAACTCAAGAGGTCATACGGTTTCTGCAGGTTGGAACTGAATTCCTTTTGTTCAAATATGAAAAGAATTCTATCCAAACCAGCAATTTTGCCAATGCTAGTAATCTGTGCACTCAAGAAGTTCCCTTGGGCAGGACAAATGGGAAACAACCTTGAACAGAGAAGCAGAGATAACAGCAGATGATGATTTTTCCCCATTTTATAAAATTCAGAAGCATAAGGGCAAGTTTTTTGGTCTCTGTCACACTTAGCAGGGCACTGAAGTTTCAGTGTGAGCTTCAGGTTAGTATAATGTGCTAACCTTACATCTTTAAAAGTCAGCATTTTCTATCAATCAAAGCACATTAGGGGACAGAAAGAAAGAGAAAAAAAAAGGCACTCTTAAAGAGACAGCACTAGTATATCTGGCACTGGCCCTACAGCCTGGCTTCAAAGTAAATGCAGAAATCTGTTAAGGCCTTAACACGCAACTTACCACTTTTGAGTATTGCTTTCTCACTAACTTGAATTACTATGGTTTCTATATGTCTACTTAAAAGACAAAACCATTAATCACAATGGAGTGAAAATTTTTGGAGATAAAAGCACAGTGATTGCTTAACATAAAAAGTTAACTGGACATTCCCTCAGACAATTTCTTTCCTTTGGTCACTATTACAATTGGTCTGATGACACTAATTTGAGTTCATAAGTTGAAACAAAAAGAGAACACTCCTCCAGAGTGTAAGGGATGATAGGTATGAGAATAATATAATATTGAATTTACTAATACAAATAAGCTGGACTGAAATGAAGAAATCTTTAGTAAATTTCTTAGGTCAAATTAATCTGTGTTGTTTGAACTTTAAATGTATTCAACTGCATATGTAATTTCATCTCCTTATGATAGATTGTTATGTCAAAGAGGACTGGATTGGACATGTAATGAACAAGAATTGCATTATGATAAGACTCAAATCCACTTCCCAGAATTGCACACAATTGCTGCTGTGCATCCACTGGTAAAAATATTAGTATATGTGGGAAACTTTCTTTAATGAAATATGATGCTACAATAAATTTTAAAATGTAAAAATTGGGATTTTTATATAACCATTAAGATGTTATGAGCTGTTTGAAATATCTAGTTTTCAAAGAAAATTGTGAAAGTGTATATTACTTATGATTATAAATGTATAGATACATAAATGGATTAAAATCAGTATATAAAATATTAATGAGGGCTCTCCTATGATTTTGGAAACATGGGTATTTTTTGACAACTTTCTTATATTTTCCAAATTTTGTAAAATAACTATTTATTACTTAAAATGAGAAACTTTGTGCTAAAAAAAATTTAAAGGTCTGTGGAGCAGTAGAGAAGGGTTTAAATTAACCAATATTGATTAATAACAAACAGTAATTGAATATATGTTATCAACAGAAATGTAATGATTACATGACATTTAGGACTAAAGCAGTCTCAGAAGTATTATTTGTAGCCATGGTATTAAGAGCACCATGAACTTTCATGTTAAATGTCCTAACTTAAAGGATAAATTTGGACCTCAATAAAAATTAAAAGCTGCATTAATACTTATGTTCTTACAAATGAAAAGCACATTTGAAGCAGCACTGAATCTACTCCAGTGGTTAATACCAGAGGGTTTCCATCTTTTGTGAATAAAACTTGCAGCCATATTGGTTTCTTCCTCTGTGCTTTATGTAACTTTAAAGTGTCATAAAAAAATATCCCCATGCTCTTTAGAGAAAAAAAATTTCTTAAAAGAAATAGTATGTTTATGTGGGTCCTCCCCCCCAACTCCGACCCCCAGGATCTGCCTCACCCTCTAGATCCAGTGGCAACACACCAAATTGGTTTTAGAGCATGGCAACTAATTCAGAAATAGTTCACAAGCTCACAAGGTATGAAAAAAAAAGGGAATTCTGTAGTGTAGTATCATTTGAACAGGCAGGACATTTTCCTGTGCCTTTGGCTCTCATACGCTGTGTAATATGTTAGAAAATGTATCTGGAATGTGGATGCTGATTTGTTATGATCTACTGGTGCTGCATTTTTGTCAGGTAGATTCTCAGTTTTGCAGGTGCTCAGAGGAAAAAAAAATTCTTATCAACATTACATTTCAAGACTGATGATGACTTTGCAAAACTTCATCATTCTGAGCCTGAAAATGCCATTTTGATGAGCAGGTTGCAAAATGAGTTCTATAGATGAATAATTGTTAGTACAAGACAGATGACCAAGTGCATGAAGGGCATGAAGTTCAGAAAGCAAGGACTAACATGCTTAATTCATTCCTTCATGTAGCCACTCAAAAAACAATTATGGGGTGTCTCCTCTATGCTAGATACTGATCTCAGCACTGGAGGAATGGGTGTGAACATTCACTGGTATTATCACTGTTGATACATCCCAGGAGTTTTTAATTTTATCAAAGACTCAGGTGGGCCAAACATTCTACATCTTTTAAAATACAATTCTGAGAAAATCATGACATGATTTCCATGACGGTCACTTAGGATGTCTTTAAAAAGGCAAAATCAAACTTTCATAAGAAAAGGTTTAGAAGCCTGCTTTTTAACAAGCATCCCCAGCTGCCTCTTCAGATTCAAGTTTAATAACCACTCTCCCAAGAGGGTAGAAGTTAGGTTAAGTGTTTTTATCACACATAATAATGATGATAAGGATGGGAGGAAACTTTGGGAGATGATGCTATATCTATAGCCAAGTGGTTTTGACAGTTTCACAAGTGTATTCTTAACCCAAACCCATCCAGAGATATATGTACAGATTTTTACATGTCAGTCAGACCTCAATAAAGTGATTCAAACATATAAAACTTAAAATTAATAAAATTAAAACCACTTGTGCATGCACTTATTTCTATTACTCATTATGAGGAAATGATAGAAAGCAAAATATCTGAGGACAGAGTAATTTACAAACCTTGGGACCATAACCAATATGACTCGCCGTGAAAGCTGTGGTCTTCCCTTTCTAACACTCTGTATTCTAACACTCTGAAAAAAAACAGCTGCAGATGACTACATGAATAATTCCCAGAACACATGTTGAAAATTAAATAAAACATGGCTAACAGCAACATGTTTTAATACTCTTTAATACTCTGATAAATTTCATCATCTCTACTCTTTCTGTAGTTTTTTTTAGAGATTCCTGTGTTGATTTTTTTCTCTACTAAAGAACATTTAAAAATCTTCCTGATTTCTATGAGGGGGGAAGTTATTTAAGTGCCTAGTCAATGCTTTTTTGCTAAAACTGGAAGTAAATAAATAATTAAAAATAACAGATGGAATACCTACAATTAAAACTACAGATATAGCAATAGAAATAAGTTTCCTTTAAAAGCAGCAAATGAAAGAATCACAGCTGTTGTTAAAAACGGTTTTGCAAAGAAATATGAAGTTAGCTTGATTGATAATATTTAATGCCCTTTGAACATCTGTTAAAAAGGACTTTCATTTTTCAGTAGTTTCTAAAAACTGAAGGAATGATTACAAACTACTTGCTAGCCTAAGCAATATGCATTTATATCCAAGGAAATATAAGATTCTTACTTCTATGTGCATTGTCTCTATAGCCTCAGTTAATTCAGACACATCACATAAAAGCCATTACTGATAAAAGTTGTCCCCTATTTGTCTTGCTTCAGTCTGGAAAATGGTCATTCTTAAAAGCAAATCATATGATATTTTTCACCGGCTATTTAAAATTAAGCAAATATGTTGCCTTTGTATACTCTCCTCCCTACCATTCTGAATTTTGAAGTTTCATCAAAACATTAATGTCTCTCAAGTATAAGATTTTTTTCCTTTTTTAAAAAAAATTAATTATGCATTCAAGAGTGGGGTGCAGGCCAGAGATGCAGGGAGTGAGAGGATTCACCAGAGACAGAGTGGGAGCAGAACAGGCAGATTGACTGAAATACAGTGCTCAGGGGAACAGCAGGTAAGTCAGCAGAGGTCTGCTGCGCCATGTGGGTCAGTTCCCTGACTGGGGATAGAACTTGTGCTGCAGTGGCTGTGGATTGCTTTGTAGTGCTGTGTCTTAACCCCTCACACCACCAGCGAGGCCCCCTCAAGTATAAGTTTTATAAGTTTGGTTTCCCCATATGGAAAGCTTGCTTTCTCCCACTATCTTTATGTCTTGATATCTTTAAATCTGCAAAACTTCAGTGCATATTCCCCAATCTGGGAAGCCCTCACTCATACCCCAGGGTAGTTAATTCTTATCACCCTTGCTTCCTGTACATACCTGCTTCAGCATACATCACACTGTGTTTCCTCACAAGGATGCCTCTGGAACTGTCAGTCTTACTCATCATGCAGGCCCACAGCAAGGCTAATGCCATGAATCTGGTGGGTCAAAATGCCCTCAAGTTTCGCCTACAGAGGTGTTTTCTTTGGTCTTTTTGTTGTTTTGTATTCACCCATTCAGAATGCCTCAGAGTGGGGCCTCTCTGGGAGCACCGGGGTTAAAGACAGCAATATCAAGCTATTGCCAGCAACAGCAGCATGAGTTCCATCCCCAGCAGGCCAGGCAGCAACGCACATGGCATAGTAGACCTCTTCTGCCTGGCCCACTGCTCCCCTCAGCAGTGTATTTCAGTAGATCTGTCTGTTCTGCTCCCCAATCTCTCTGGTGAATGCTCTCACCTCTGGCACCTCTGGCTTACACCGCAGTTCTTGCATGCAAAAATAAATAAATCTTAAAAAAAAAAAGTGAGAGAATGCCTCAGCTTTCTTGAATGCCATTATCTCTGTGTCTATCCAGCCAGCATTGTGATTACTTCTAAGTGTCTAGATATCATGAGCTCTTAGGATTAAGGGTTTGTCTTTCATTTCTGAATATTCTGTAGCCCATAGTAGATATTCACTACATAATACCGTGTTAATTAGTTAACTTTAGCATTAGCTGTCTATGTGATTTTACTGTGTAATTCTCAGGAGGGGATCATGTTAAACTGTAGGTCACTCTATGCTGACACCTTGAATAGCACGTCGAACATATTTGATTCTTCAATAGAAAATTTGATAAGTGTGAAAGGCCTCTCTGGCAAACACCATCATCCTAAATGAAGCTCTTCCATGAGTTTATTTGAACTTTGGTTGTAATTATTCAGTGTACCAGGAAAAGTGAGTATTGGACTTTAGATAGGAAGTTTGTCATGGGCCAGCTGATTCCCTTTGCCTAATAAACACTGGACCTTTACATATTTAGGAAGCACTTACTTTGAAAAAAATGTTCACATAGAAAAAGGGTGTTGATTTCAGTTCAAGGGCAAGCCATCTGCCTTCTCCTTGTGTATTAGTAATCAGACTAATAGTGCCAGTGGCTTCATTGGTGAAAGCAGAGAATGGCACTTTAAAATCTATTCAAGGGTCTATTTTTAGTCTCTGGCAGCACAGGAAGGAGTGTTTATTTCACGTTTAATGCAACCTTCACTTCAAACTAAAAACGTCTTTTCCTATATTGAGTTTCTACCAAGTCTCCCAAGAAACACAGCCAGCTTTACATATCCCTATCCTCTAAGATGATTAACTGTTTAAAATTGAAAAGCCTTGAAAATGCAAATCCTACCACAGGCCCTGGTGGGGTAAAAAGACAACTCGAATAAAATGTTTCCAGATGGTTTATGCATTATGTTCTTTATGTCCTCAAAGCAAGGGAGGGATCCTAAGCTGGACCAGTTACTAAAAAGTTATTTTGAGGAATATTTAGCAGCTTTTTCAGAAACCTGCGAAGGCCCTGCACAGTTCCTGGGGTGGCATATATTTGTGAGATTCTATGAAACAGCTGTTCAGTTCCAATAAGAGATGCCTTAGCAGAAGGGTGGGGTGGCTTGTGTAGTCCTGTTTTGTTTTGTTTTTTTAATTTTACACTTTCAATCTATTTCACAATCTCAAAATGTTTTTCTAACCTGACAGTTTAGAATTTGACGGCAAGCCGTATATGTTAATCCACAATCAATGGATCTTATTGCTTGAGAATAGCACAGATATACCTTTATTAGTAATATTGAGATTTTATAGAAAGTCTTGAATTGTCAGTTTTCTTAACATATAGTACCTGAAGTCATTTTTCCCCCTGAGCAATTTAGTCACTTCTCTTTTTGACAATCCCTTAAAGTATATACTCCACCTTTTAAAAATAAGAGACGTTCAAGTTACTTCATGTTTCTAGCTTTCAGCTACAAAATCCATAAAAATTGTTTTGCTTCAAAATAAGAGTGAGAGAAAGAGTATGGATTTTGAGCAGGTGTCAGGTTGTTTATTTGGTTTCCCACTTTGAGCAAGGCAACACCATTTCAGCATCTAGGACATGTTAATCTGTTGAATACACATATTTAGCATCTAAATAGCAATTTTCATTTTCAAAGTGTTTTGTGAACATTAATTAGCATTTCTTCACAGCATGCCTGTGAGATGGGTCAATATCATTATCACCATTTTACAGATCAGAAAAGTGGGATGGTAGAAGCGGAGTCATTTGAATAAGGAAATACAAGTCAAAAGCAGCCAAAAATGGATTCATAGCACCAGCCGAGGAGATCAAATATATCACATTCTCTCAGCATCAGTAACCCTCCATCCAGTATTCAGAAAGAGCTTAGTATTAGTGAATGGAAACACAGTTTTGTTTAAGCAGCAAATGAATAGATGAGAATGTTAAGTGTCAGTCTGGAGAGAGAGATCATTATTGCTATGCTACCCAGTTTTGACTTCTCTATCTCTTGTTCTTATCAGTCACTCAGGCTGAACTTGAAGACAAGCTTATCATGTTTAAGGAATATCGAGAACATAAATGTTAAAAGAATATGGATGTAATACATCCATAAAATGTAGACTAAAATCAAGTGAAAACATATCTAGACATGAATGACTAAGATTAATAGGTACTAATTAGGCTGTATAACCATGAACCTAATAAATCATACCCATATTCCATCACATAGAAAAGAAAGACTAGACTCTGGGTTTGGAACTAAAGACTAGATGTTAGCATTAAAATTAGTGGTAGAGTTAAACATGTAAATACTTTAGTAGAGGGATTTTTCCGAGAGTTAGATCTGTCCAAAAATAAACTAGTTAACCAGAAGGTACTGAATCTCAATCATTAAAGTCATTTCACAGGTCTAGTGAGTGGCAGGGGCATGCCTTTGGAGCCTGACATGCCAGGGTTTGACTCTCAACTCTACCACTTGCTCTGATTTCTTGCCTTTTTAAAGAACCAAATAACAAGTAAGTGCCAAGTAAATATTTGGTGCCAGTGTCATAGATTAGAGGGATCTAATATACTGCATTTAACAACAGATTTGACATCAAATTCAACATCTTGGACAAGACGTGCTTTAAAGAGCTCATATATTCTTGGATGGCCTTTGGAAATGAATTTTGTAAATGGTAATATTTCATGAAGGAAAGTATCTATCAATCAATGACTTGACATGTTGTTCTAAGGGTTTGCAGTGTCTCTGAAAAAAATTACATGTAAAGAGAGAAGAAGGAGAAAGCTGTGGTCGGGGTGATCTTCAGTGTATTTTTTAAAAGGCTCATAAGCTATCCTTAAAATGGCTTTAAATTTTGTCATACACAGTTTTCTTTTACATATTGTATCTTCTCTATCCTTTTCAAATAAATGAAACAAGCTTAAATGCAGTCTTAATGATATAATATGAATGTTCTCTGTAAGAATGTAAATTAAAACTAGTAACTTTAAACACCTGAATTAGCATATGTCAATTAATACTTAGCAATTCTGTATACATGACTAGAGGTGTGTGAGTGTTAAGACTTAGCATATTGGTAACAATGGAAAGAAAAGTAAGCACAGTGATTGCTGTGAATTAGCCAAGAAAGGCATCCCAGATAATTGGTTACTGGCAGTACTTACCATGAAATAGTGTCTTGTTGAAAGTGCCTACCTAATGTGGCATGGGACATTTCCAAGTGAAAATCTCAACAGTAGTGCTTTTTTTTTTTTCCACCAAAGAAGATTAAAGACAGTGCAGTGGTTTGAAAATGTCACTCTGGTGCCAGAAGAATTAGGCATATGTTTTTGGCGATACTCTATTTTAAGATTCGTTAGGACCATTTAAAAACAATTCCATCTTAGAAGATAATTTCTGTCAAACCTTGCATTCCAGTTTGGAGCTAAATCTGGAACAGATTGAGTTTTTGCATCCTATTTCTATTCATGGAAAGATTATGTAAATTAGCACTGCAGATTTACTCATTTCAACCAAGCAGAGTTAAATGGGGAATAAACAAGTTCCCTGATAGACTTACTCTCAATAATTGCCTTACTGAGAGGTAGTACTTAGAAGTCATATTCTAGGAAGCCCCTCATATCTTTTAACCACCAGATCCTCAGTCCTGCCTGCATCTGTACCCCCTTTTTCTTCATTTCCATGGATTGTAACATGAGAAGTGTATTTTCTGCTTTTAAAACTGTCTATCTCTGGTGTTTTGGGCCTCTTTCTTTCTTAGAAGTTATCTCCTTCCTGTAAGGCCCCCCATCCCAACACACGCCCACTTCTTGCTTTCTTCTTTTCTTTCAGAATCCATTGACCAGTTGTTATACATCTACGCTGTGCTTTCCTGCTATTTTCTGCATTTGGAGTTGCTTCCTTATCTCTGAGCTAAAGAAAGTTTTGATTATTTTATCCTCACAGCAATAAAGATTCATGGAAACCCCCTCTCTCTCATTAAATGTAGTATTAGAACAGTATCCAGGTATATACTGGCCTCAACCCTATGACTGTAGAAAGAAACCTTCAGTTGTTAGAAAGGTTCTAATCTAGATATTGTTACTCATTAAACAAACTTGAGTAAGAGTAAAGAGTAAAGGGGTGGCCAACAGAGGGGTTTCACCACAGCTACAGCCAAACCTTCAGAGTGAATACCAAGGACAGCTCCAGAAAGTGGAGTAAAAATCTGGTCCTTTTTTATTACTTTGCAGGGAGTATAGGATAGGGCTCTCAGTGACATGCATTGCTACTTCCACTCACGGTGAAATACTTATGTTTATTGAGTAGTAACTATATATACCGAACATTCTGACTTGTATAAACATGGTATTTATACTAGTTAATTTAATATTCATCATGAGCACATTTCACATTTTCCTAGAAAGAAAACAAGAATATAGAAATATTAAATGATTTGTACCAGCTCACATTAAGTAGAGTGGGATTCAAACCCAGAGCAGGGCCAGTATTCTCATCTCTGTTGCAAGAGTCTCTGTAACCTAATTAGGAAAAAGTACAAAAATTTATAAAGTTTCCTACATTCTCTCAGGCAAATATACTCAGTGATTTTGGTACACTTCATATAGAAGAAAAAATATTAATATCTATTAATCTGTGTCTTCTTATGAAAAGAAAGTTCCTAAGTGGCAGATACAGATAATTATTGGGGTCGACTTGCAGATTGTTTTCCTGCATATACCACTAACATTATGCATGACAATATGCACTCTTTTCCTGAATGAAAATCTTTTCATTCATTATTCAAAGTAAGCTCTAAAACATCCCACCTGGGTGCTGGGGGGAGGAGTGGCAGGGGTGGGGGGAGAGCTGGGGAGAGAGAGAGAGGGAGAGAGAAAGAGAGAAGTAATTTCCTCCTCTAATATTTTTATACTTTTGTGCTTTTAATATATATTTACAGTGGTGTTCTAAATTAGGATCCAAATTTATTTTTCTTAAATTATAGATAATTGTGCTAATGGCATTTGTTGAATAATTTATCCTTAAATCCCTATTAGAAATACTACTTTTTAATTTATTAAATATCTGATTTAGATGCCGGACTCTTTCTGAATAGTTCGTTCTATTGCTCTACTGTCTATTCCTATATAACTACCATACTACTTTGGTCAAAGAAATTTGATGTCCTTCTTTACTGGTGTTTTTGACTACTTTTATTCAACCACAAAGATATTTTAGAATAAACTTATCAAGGGCCTCCCCTGGTGGCACAGGCAGTTGAGCGCAGCGCTGCAGAAGCTGTCTGCAGCTTCTGCAGCGCTGGTTCCAGCCCGCCTGACCAGCGAGAATCCCACATGGCATGGCAGGCCTCTCCTGTCTCGCCTGCTGCTCCCCTCAGCAGTGTATTTCTTCAGTCTGCCTGTTCTGTTCCCCGCTCTATCTCTGGTGAATCCTCTCACCCTCCTGTGCATCTGGCCTGTGCCCCGGTTCTTGTATAAATAAATTTTTCAAAAAATAAAAAAAAAACCTATCAAATTCCATTTTTTAAAAGTTGATATATCTTCTGGATTTGCACTAGACTATCATGGAGTACTGTGGGTGCTTTGGTGGAAGATGCAGTGTGATAACATACATCTAAGGGGTTAGACCTATTCCTCTGAATCACTATGGTATTTATAACAATGGTATTTCAATAAAAATTAATGCAATTTAAAAAATATGGCTGAAAAAATTAATTGATTAGTATTTAACCAATATAAAAATAACTTTTTTTTAAAGATTTATTTATTTATTTATTTATTTATTTATACAAGCACTAGGTACAGTCAGAAGTGCAGGAGGGTAAGAGAATTCACCAGAGTCAGAGCGGAGAGCAGAGCAGGCAGACTGACGAAACACGCTGCTGAGGGGAGCAGTGGGCGGCAGGAGAGGTCTGAGCGCCATGTGGGACCTTCACCCTGCCGCCAGGAATCAAAGCAGCGCTGCAGAGGCTGCAGGCAGCTTTGCAACCCAGCTCTCAACCACTGCGCCACCGGGGAGGCCCTAAAAATAACTTTTTTAAAGAATGCTTTCTCACTCAGAATAATGGTAAAAATTGTAATTTAGTCATTTTGCATTTCTGTTCTTAAATTCTCCTTAGTAGTTTTTAAATTTTTTATTAGGATTTTTAGAGGTACATTATAATGTACATTGTACAATGTGTATTATAAAGTTGGTATGGTTACTTTTAAAGTGAATCAGCCAATTATACAACACACAATTATGTAACAATAATTGTTACAGCAAAACAATGCTTTCATATCCACTTTGAACTTAACATGTTTCTGATTCAGAATTGAATGATTTAAATTATTTAAAATGAAGTTTGACATTTGCCTTACAGAAAGACCAAAAAAAATCATTTTAAGAACTCAGAAATAAGATAACATTTAAACCATCCTTAATTTTCCTGATAAAAGAGAGTTGTAAAAATACTACTTTCTATAGTAAATCATAAAAACCTGAGTTTCCTGATCTCTTTCAAGTTACTAATCGGATGTCCTTTTTGGCGACTTAAAACTTTAATTAGATCAAGAAAACATAATAAAAATACACATAAGCAATGATACTTTTCAAATGTCTTATTCAAACTCCAGTATCTCTATATCCCACACAAGATTCTGCTATACCATTACTCTATTGAGGATCATTTATCTCAACTGAAGATTTTATTTTTTATTTGAAAATATTTAAAATTTAAAATTATTCTTGGATGATGTTGCAAATTTATACCAGAAAGGGCTTTTTATTTTAATTATTATTTTATCAATTGATTTTACTTCTCACATCTTTTATCTATAGTTAATTTTATGTGTAATAAATGTCATCCCCTGGCTTGTTGGAACATTTATTAAAAGAAAAACATTTAATCAGAAATGCATTTTTCTATATCTCTTAAATTGCTCATTTAAGCAGTATATCATATATTACTATATTTTAGTGCTTTCATATAAACTGTTCTACTTTGGCCATCACACCAATATTACACATTTGAAAGCAATGATTAATTTTTTTCTATGCTACATATTTGCCATAGTTGGATAGTAAATGACCTTTTATTGCTATATCATAAAGGCAATTGTATTAGCAAGAACTTTATAAGTATGTGTAAAAAATCCTCCAGAGCAAAAAATAAAAATATAATTAAATATGAAACAACTCTCATGATTCTTATCATTTTTCTTTTTAATTTTTATGTTATTTCTCCTAACACTTTTGATAAATGGCAATTTTGGATCAGAGCTATGAGGACACCCTAAAAAGAGAATCTTTAGAGGTCACAGAAAAGCCACCTACCACTTGTAGGGTGGATCACAATGATACAGAGGGAATAAATTAAACAGCTGCAATCAACTTACATCTACACTCAGGTGATATAAATGTAGCAATATTATGCCTTCCCTATGTAATTGCAATTACTTTCAAGTTTATTTTGTCATCAAACAAGCAATTTTTCAATCAGTGCTGCTTGTGTAAATCAGCACTCTGGTGTATGAATTTTTTTTTAAGATTTATAGATTTATGCAGACAAGAACTGGGGTGTAAGCCAGAGGTGTAGGGGGTGAGAGAATTCACCAGAGACAGAGTGGGGAACAGAACAGGCAGATCTACTGAAATACACTGCTGAGGGAAGCAGCGGGCAAGGCAGCAGAGGTCTGCTGTGTCATGTGAGTTGCTCCCTAGCCTGCTGAGGATCCAACTCATGCTACAGTGGCTGGCGATAGTTTGAAAGTGCTGATTTTAACCCCTGTGCCACGAGGGAGGCCCTGGAGTATGAACTATTTCATTCATTTATCATGCACTTTTTAATGCCCAACCACACCCTCTGGAAAAAAAAAAAAGAGCAAGAAGTTTAAAGAAAGTGTACATGGAAAGCAAACATGAAGAGGAAAAGGCAATAACTGAGCTGATTTTCATCTTAAAAAATAAATCATATATGAACATAAGCTATATTTTACACTTGGTTAATTCTTCCTTCTTTATTGGACAACTTACATAAACGTATATAGGAACTATTTTGACAAAGAAGACACTGAAACAGAAAGGGTGCCCTCACATTTCATTCCCTACACAAATGAGAAAAGCAAGGCCCATGGGATTTACTTCCAATTCATCATGGCACATTTTTCCTTCAACTTCTGAATCTTTCCCAACTTGGTGTCCCAGACACTATTCCTATTTGTTCCAATTTCTGTTTTTTAAGAAATCTACTTGTTATTTGATTTTTAAGACAACATATTTCTTTTACTTCCCTTAATTAAAATCATGATCATCATTTAATCAGATTTAATCAGACAATTTAATCAAATTTTGTCTTCCTTTATAATTAGCCCAACTCTAGTCATAGTGAGCTAAGGGAAAAATCTGTTAAGTAGTATGTTTTCCAAAATAAACTTACAATCCAAGTGTGGATAGGGGAGCAGTGAAAATAACTAATTAGTTAAATAAATACCTGATTGATAAATAATAAGTTTAAAAGCTAAGCATATTAGAAAACATCAAACTACAGGATACAATGATCTGTTTAATACCTTGCAAAGGAGGTATTATGCTATCCTGGTATTGACAGATGATACATCATCTGTATGGTAAGAATTTAGCTGGATTTAAAAGGATGAGTAGCACTTGAATTGGCAGCAATGGGCAGAAAGGGCACCTTCAGGTGATCTAAGAAGAGTTATTGTCACCCTTTTTTCCCTTCTGCAGAACTTTTTCTTCAATTAAACTGTTACTTAGTTAACGTAATGCATTACAGTTAAAGGAAAGCTGCTCTGATTACAGGGAGTGGGGCACGGGACTCCAGAGGATGTTATCAGACCTGGTTTCTCTGGGATTCTGATTTAGCGTGTTCAAAATCACCACTGATACTTCATTGGTATTTATATGTTCTGTGGCTTCTTTGGACACTGAAATCTAAGTTCCATAATGGAAACATCTGCAATAATTCAGACTTGAACTAGAGTCCAAGGAGTAAAAGGGGGATAGAGGAAAATAATTAGTACTCTTAAAAAAGAAGTAAAACTTGTTGAAAGAAATGCTGGGAAGAAGGAAGGACTCTGGGATGTTGCAGAGTAAAACTTTACATATCAAAGAAAAGCAATTGCACTAGATAGAGAACTGGAAGGTCCTGAGAATTGTATTTGTTTCTTTGTTTTCATATGCATATATTTTACTTGATCCCCTAATCACTGGGCTTTAAAACAGGCACTTAATGACCAGATTTATTCTAGTTGGATTTAAAATTCTCTATCTTTTCTAAAATCTAGTATCTACTCACAGGCACTTGATGTGCATCAAGGCTTTCCTCCCAACAGCCCTGGTTCTGCATCATTTACATCATAGGCACTGGAGATGGAGTAAAAAGAAGACACACTCCTAGCCCTTAGAAAAACCCCAAATTGCTCAAGTACACAAATGAATTTAGATGAATAAACAAAAGTCAAATTTAAACTGAGTTATATAGTGGGGAAGAATGGTGTTCAGTGGCAGGAAAACATACCAGTCCTGATAGAGTTTTAAAAGTATCATAGGGGTCTCCCCAGTGGCACAGCGGGTTGAGCGCAGCACTGTGAAGCTGTCCACAGCCTCTGTAGTGCGGGCTGGATTCCAGGTTGGCCAGGGAGATACCCACCTGGCGAGTGACCTCTCCTGTCTCCCCTACTGCTCCCCTCAGCAGTGCTTTCGGACCGTCTGCCTGTTCTGCTCCCCTCTCTATCTCTGGTAAATCCTCTCACACTCCTGCACCTCTGACCTGTACCCCGGCTCTTGTAAAATCTTAAAATTAAAAAAAAAAAAAAGTATCATAGACAGTAACATTTAAACTAATAGTTAAACAGGAGAAGTGGGTTTGAGAGATGGGAGAACATTCCTAGTAGAGGTAAAGACATGCACAAAGCCACCAATGATAGAGGAAGCCTCTATGCCAGAATATAGATGGTAAGTGGTTAAAAAAGAAAGTTGAAGAGTAATGCATTATTCCTAGAAGTATTACTATTCTAGAAGTACTGGATGTGACTGATGAGGAAAAGGATAGCCCCTTGATCTTATTTGGTCTTGGAAGCTTAAGGAGAGCTTTTGGACAATAACCAGGTGAGCTATAGGCAGACCAGTGGCTATTGCAAACATACAGAGTAAATTCTTGGTATTTTGGACCAAAATCACTGGCCTTAAGATAAAAGAAGAGCATCAAGATTTAAGAGATATTTCCAAGGTAAAATAGATTGAATTAGTGATGAGGCTTAAGGGAGGGTAGTGATAAATTAAAAATACTAATGATAATATTTCTCAACAAGCTATCATTATTGCAAAAATCACTTTCCCAATTTGATGTTTCCAAATTTTATTTATGGTGCTTTTGATACGAGAATTTTAAAATGTTATGTACCTTTAAATCTACTATCTTATCATTTTTATTTTTTGTTTAAACTTTCTGCTTAAAAAGGACTTCTCCAAATAATTAGAAAATGTAATTATCTACATTTTCTTCCTATTTTTTTTTTTTTTTTTGTAGGAGGTGGTGCTAGTAGGATTTAGGTCTTAAATATATCTGACATAGGGGCCTTCCTGGTGGTGCAAGGGGTTAAGTCTCAGCACTACGAAGCTATTAGCAGCCACTGCAGCACGAGTTCAATCCCCAGCCAGAAATCTGACCCACATGGCACAGCAGACCTCACCGATCTCGCCTGCTCTCCCCTTAGTAGTGTATTTGAGTAGATCCTCCTGTTCTGCTCCCTGCTCTGTCTCTGGTGAATCCTCTCACTTACCCCCTGCACCTCTGGCTTATACCCCAGCTCCTGTATGCATATAAGTAAACAAACAAATAAATAATATCTGAAATACATAACACATATATACACACATTCATATTCACATATACATGTATATGCATATAGAGTAGTATAAGATGTGAGGTCATTATAGATCTAATTTTGTGGGTTTTTTTCCTTGTAAATAGATAATTTCCTATAGTCCATATATTAAATTGTGATTTCAAGTAATTTCCCTTTTGTGAATTATTTTCACAAAGAATATACCACCTAAATTAACCCTACAAAATACAGAAAATTTGCCATGATGTTTATGTGAAAGTTTTAAGTGATCTGCCTAAAAAAATAACCCTGTACACATTGTATAAAATAATCTTTAAATGCCCTCCACAATTGGGGGTGATAGTGCTGAAAATAGAACCATAAAAAACAAGTCTAAAAGCTAGTGGGATTTGGAATGTACAGTTTTGTTTGTAAAATAGGATTTTTTTAACTCATGGATAGTTGTATTTTTCACATCCATTTTCTCCTTGCAGTTCTACCTTTGCTTTTTAAGACTTAAGCAAGTCACTTATTTTATCTTAGAAATTTTTTCTAAAAATCTCATTTAAACCAATTTTGAAAGGTAAATGTGTAGACTCAAAATCCAAGTAATTTTTTTCCCCTTACTAAAACTAGTATAGTGACTGCGAGTGAACTGTGAAACTTACTGGGTCTCAGAAAATTGTTTTATTAGTCTTTAATATAAATTATTGTTGGCTGTTGTGACATTTTTATATGTGAGAAAAAAAGATGAGCTACACCTAGTATCCAGTAAGCATTGATAAAAAAAGGTCATTGTGATTCAAGTCTGTATTTTCATATCTAAAACACTTTTAAAAGATTAGGCTTCATTTGTTAGCTAGCCCCATGTTGGAAATACCTACCTGTTACTTAGAGCTATGATTCCCAGCCATCACCACAGCAGTGCTGTTCCCATGCAGAAGTCTACAGCACAATAATTAGAATTTTTTTTTAAGAAAAACATCATAAAAGATATCCTGCCATGCTTATGTTATTTTAATTGGGTGCTTAGCTCTAGGGATCTTCATAATTTATCATAAAACTTTAATGTTAATAAAATCAGCTGGAGGGAAGCACTACTTATCTCCTTGATTATACCATAAGGAATAAGATCTTAATTTGAGCTTTCCTTTTCTTCTTTTTTTTTCCTTCAAGCTAATGAGAGCAAAGAGTTTTAAGTGGATCAAGGGATCTAATACCTGAAATATAATGCTTCGCCAAGGTGTACCTTTAACACAAGTAAAAGAAAAATTACACAGAACAGCCTAGGAAGATTTCATATAAAACTGTTGCACTAGGTTATACTATAATCAAGATGAAAATACATACATTGCGCAAAAATGAAAAATGATATAAAAATATATGTAAAATAAAAAAAATAAAAACCATTGCACTAGGGGAGAGAGAGTAAACTAAACTAATACTGAAATAAAAGGTAGGAGAGTTTTAAAGTGTTGAGGTAAGCTAGAAAAAAAGTACAGGAGGACTTTTCCAGGGATATTGGTCAGTGTTATTAGACCATCTATGTTTGCTAACTGGTACTTATGTAAGTTAGGTTCTTAACTCCTCACCTTCACATCCAGGGGCCAGGAGATAAGAGTTGATTATATTTCAAAGGAAGGGCTTCCAAATCCCTGAGAAAGATATTCTTGGGTTGTAACACTGGCCAGAGGTTTGAAGAAGGCTATAAAACTAGGCAAAGGTTTGAAGAACATCTCAAAGGGGCAGAGGAAGAATTTACAGGATTACAATTTTTTTAAAAAGTAAATGCTCTCAGAAATAGGAAATCAGGGAACTGGAGTCAGGAAGAAAACCATCCAAAGTTTAATCAAGCTGAAGGGCATTAAGGTCATCTTGCTCACCTATAGGTAGGCATTTTACGTGCTAATGAGCTGGGAACTGGTCCAAAATCACAAGTCCTTTCTTACAGGTAAATGATACAAAATCTTACACAATCTTAAACTCTTTAAACTTAATGTGTAACCAAAATTACTCATTAGTAACCTACAAAATATGATTATTACCATATAGCAGAGATGTCTTTGCAACCTGTTTTAGGGTACAAGAAATTTCACTATCTTAAGTTAACTAAATAATAAGACAATTATTATTAATTGCTAATTATCAATTAATTTTTATATATTAATTTATTTAATTTATTAATTAATTATTATTAATTAATAAATAATGAGACAATTATTAAGTACTTAATCTACACCAGACACTGCTTTAAGTATATTTTATTTAACATATAGAGAACAGTCCAGGTGCTCTTTTCCTAACAGTTGGAACTTATCCCAGGTCAGACTGGGAATGAAAGAGCAGATCTCAGAACCAGATTCTTGACTCCAGAGCCAGGATCTTAGTCCAAAACAGACATGGATGAGAGATAAAAGAGGAATCTGCAGAAGAGTTTCATTTTCCCTTTCTCTTTCCTTTGACTATTTGAAATGTCCTCCAAAGTAGATCTAATTCCATACCACCTCTAACAATGAGTCTATAAAGCTTAATTTTGTCTTGTTTTTTAATGAAAGACTGTCTTGTCTCCATGCAAGTGGGAAAAGGCTTCTTCAAGCTGTGCTTTTATTTTCATTTACTGTGGTCTCTCAACAGCACTTCATTTATTTGTTCAGAAATTATTCATGTGTCAGAGCCGAGACTGATTTGAAGCAGTTTAGACTCCTACAATCATTTCACATTCCAGTGGCACAAAGCAGGAATGATGATGGGTGTTCTCGACCTTTCTCCCTGCTTGGATGACTATATCAATTACAAAAATAGTAAAGAGAGGTATGACCACTATCAGTCATGGTCCAACAGTACTGGACTTTGAGTCACTACTTAAGTAAGACATAAAGCTTCAAGATATGTGCCAGGTCTTGCATATCACAGATATGTAAAGTCTTCAGTTATACTTTACTTTTTAACTGACTGGAACATGTAGAAGCCTAGGAAATAACACAGAATGCTGAGAATTTGCTCCCTGAGAATGAAAGTTTTTTAAATAAATATTTTGATCTCAAATGTCTTGGTTATCAACTAGTTTGTGGGATCATATGTTAACTTGTTAAAAAATTAACTATATATAATGTATTGAGCATTAGGCTCAGGCTACCCTCTGGGAGCTGGCTTTCTAGAGAAAAAGTCAAGCAAAGCAGCAAGTACAATAGGTATAATTAGTGCAATGAGCACTTGTCAAAATGATAAAGCTGTCTATGAATGTATATATTTAGTGATTGCCTCTGCTACTAATCAGTTGACTCCATGAAGGCAGGAACCATGTTTCTTTTGTTGTTCTATTCATTGCAACTGACACATTTTAGAAATTCAGCGAATATTTTAAATGAATGAGTCATTCATTCTACAAGTAAGAGGGGCAGCCAAAATGTTGGGAAGGATGGGATCAAGAAAAGTTTAGTCAAAGAAAGTTACTGAAAGAAATTGTCACACTATCACAGAATCTGTTATATTTCTCATGTTTTTTTATGAGTCTATTAATTAGATCCTAGTAGCTTTCTTGAGGATCTACTATGTACATGGATGTACAACCCACTCAGTAAGACCATACAGTTGTCAGACTGTGATTTTATGTTAATTTTCTACAATTCTCTGAATATTAAACATTCACTCTAAAAATTTTGAGATACGTCTTATTCCATTACAGAGTATATTTGAACATAGATCTTCTATTGATATAAGAAACTGCATATGATCTAATTAACACTCTATGCTTCATCACGGCCCTTCTATTTGTTGGAAGGACATCAAATTTTTAGCTTCTTACAAATAGCACTCTAAATTGCTCTGAAGTTTACTGTAGAAACATTAATGATGATCACTAAAAATTGTCATGTAGCCAAAGTCCATATCCACAGAAGTACATCTCATGTTTTAAACAAAACATCATGTTTGTCATGGTCTTTATCTGCCCCATTCCTATGCTTTCCAGATTAGTGAATGACATAGTGTTCATATAAAATCTGATAAGCTTATTTTAAGAATGACTGGTTAGAGTCTCTCTGGTGCTGCAGGTGGTTAAGCACAGCGCTGTGAGGCTGTCTGCAGCCTCTGCAGTGCAAGTTCGATCCCTGCCAGCCATGGAGCAACCCATATGGTGCAGCAGACCTCTCCTGTCTCGCCCACTGCTCCCCTCAGCAGTGTATTTCAGTAAATCTGTCTGCTCTGCTCCCTACTCTGTCTCTCACCCTCCTGCACATCTGGCCTATACCCCGGTTCTTATATAAATAAATCTTTAAAATAAATTAAAAATAAAAAAAAAAGAATGGTTATTTGAATGACTGGTTATTTGAATTTGAGGGGCATGAAAATTAAAAATGAGAAGCACAGCAACTAAGAAAATCTTAGGCTTTAGCTGTAGTGAGCACCGTTAGTCAAAAAAGAAGTTACTTGGGACTTGAAAGCTGGAAGAAAACTCATTAAATAGAAAGCAGATCATTTTCTCTCTCTTTTTTTTTTTAATTTGGAAAGTAAGGCATTATTCTATGCATGATCAGTGCCTTCATATAATTGACACAATTTCTCAGTAGATACAATACATTCATTAATTGTGTTCATGTCTTCCAAAATTGGATGGCAACCACTATTCCTACATTTTGTTTTTCAAAAGTTTTATAAGTTTGGTTTGAAGTGATAACCTCCTTCCCCCCCCCACTGTTTATTAATAGTTATGGTGTAATAAAGTAAATCACTGGTGAAGGGGGTAGTTAAGTTATATTAGTATTATACAAATGAGAGTATGTGCATGTTTGAAAGTGACAATTCAAAAACATTTTGAAAAATTTCTTTGACTTTCTCTGCAATAAATTGTGAGTAGGAAAAAAAGGTTTAAGGAAATAGTGAATGCAAAAAAATTTACCAAAAATTTTAAATACTTATAGGGAAAGTTGTATAGGTTTTGATAGTTATCCACTACTATCTTTTTAAAAAAATATATTTATTTATATGTAGAACTGGGATATAGGCCAGAGGTACAGGGGGTGAAAGGGTTCACCAGAGACAGAGTGGGGAGCAGAACAGGTAGATTTACTGAGATACACTGCTAAGGGGAGCAGCAGGGGAGAGAGGAGAGGTCCACTGTGCCATGTGGGTTAGCTCCCTGGCCAGGGGTTGAACTCAGGCTGGAGAGGTGATAAGGCTGACACTTAACCCCTAGGCCACTGGGGAGGCCTTCCACTATTATCTTAACTATGTATCAGGAAGCATCTTTGTGGTACTGCGTGAAAGTACATGTCAGGTTAAATCAGATGAATTGATTTAACATTAGGTGATTTGAGTATTATTTCATTTCTAACAGTGCTTTTTTTTATTAAGGTATATGGTTTTACTTAAATTAACAAACGAACAGGTGCTGTGAAACCATTAGAAACTAAAACCTGATGAACTTAGTTATTTCTTTCTGATTTTAAAGCTCTTTGCTGTTTGCTTGAGACAGCATGTGTCCAGAATATACCCTGGTAGGGAATCTATCACATGATGAAGAGTTATTATCTGTTGGCTATTTTCTATGTTTCCTGAAAGTATTTTTAAACTGTACAGAATATATACTGCTGAGAAAACTTCATCACATATAACAGTATCTGAAAGCTATTTTCTGTGTTGTCTGACAGGTTTAAAAAAAAAATAACCTAAAATAGCTACCAAAATAAAATGTAACAGGAAGACATGGTACAGATTGCCCATATGAGAGTGTTGTTTGGATTTCAACCAAGATTGAACTGGCTAATTAAGCAGACATCATACAGAGCATTAGTAAAGAACTGAAATTAAAATTTATCCATTTATCAGATTTGGGGGGGGGGGATAAGACTCCTTTGATTTCAAAGGACAGGATCATAACTATCCTAATTGAAACAAAATGAAATTATAGTCCTAGGAAACTAGAAAGTCTGAGGGTGATTTGGTAATAGGCAATTCAATGCTGTGTTCAGTGCTCTTAGAAGCATTTGGTTTCCTGTCATTTCTTTGCCTTTGTCTGGGTGGCCAGGGATGCTTTTCTTCCTATGGGATCATAATATATAAAATGTGAACCTATTGCAAAATGGAGCCATTTTTTGCTACCATATTCTTACCAATATCCAGCCAATCCTCAGGAGTTTCAGTCATTTCTTCTTTTCAGTATTTGTTTTCCTAAATCTAAGTATCATGTTTACACAATCATTTCTTTATTTTGCCATTTTAGATACTGTTTATTAAACTATTGAAATGAAAATTTAGCTCTCTAATATTTTCTAACAACTTCACATAAATTATTATGTAGGATATATATAATTATATCTGTAAAAATATTTTTCTTAATTGAGCTATCTAGATAAAACAAAATAATTTTCAAATACATCCCTTTATATTTCTATTAATTCCCTTATGTTTTTATTTGCTTTTTTGGTCTCTATCACATTCTTATCCAAATTCTCCAAGAGTCTTAAAACTCTCAAGAGTCAATGGGCCTCCCTGGTGGCACAGCAGTTAAGTGCTGAGTTGCAAAGCTGCCCGCAGCTTCTGCAGTGCTGGTTTGATCCCTGGCCGCCAGGCAAGCGTCCCACATGGCATGCAGACCTCTCCTGCTGCCCACTGCTCCCCTTAGCAGTGTACTTCGTCAGTCTGCCTGTTCTACTCCCTGCTCTGGCTCCTGTGAATTCTCTTACCCTCCCGTGCTTCTGACTGTACCCAGTGCTTGTATATATAAATAAATATTAAAAAAAAAAAAACCTCAAGAGTCAAACATATCAAAGGACTTAACTATGTTGTATTTTTTTTTCATGGATCTATCGTATTTCAGTTTTAAAACAGCTGATCATAATCAGCTAAACTAAACTAGTCTCAAGACTTCCCTTTACCACCATTCCAGGAATTTTTTATGACTCTCTGCTATATTGAATCACTAATGTTCTACATTATTTGATTTTTCTTTTTAAAAACGTTATAAGAATGGTAAACTTATTTTTGAGACTAACAGCTATGAAATGAACTGATTTCAACCTTAAATTTGATTCCTAGTTTCAGCTAGACATAGCGTTCTGTAACAGCACTCACTCTGAAATTTGCTGATATCTTTTCATTTACTTCAGTTTTCTTTCCTTGCATCTAAGAAGTCTGATACTACTCTGGTTTCTACTCAATCCTTTGTATTTGATTTGTTTTTAAATTTTTTTAATTTTTTCCTCTGATAAAGTTAAAGATCTTTTCTTTATCCAAGATGTTCTAAAATTTGTATATATTGAAGCTTATTTAATTATTATAATGCAGTGTTACTTCATTTAAAATCAAGTAACCAAAAAGGTCAGTTGCCAAGATTCCTACAGTTACAAGGAACTAATGTTACCAAGATCACATTAGTGCGAGTCAGATCTCCTTCCATTTGAATACTCCAGGTGAGTGTCAAGCCCTAGCTGAAACTTTAACTAAAGCTTGTGAAAGTCGAAGCAGAGGGCCAACGAAAAAGGTACATACTCCTGACCCATGGCAACTGTGAAATAATAAATATGTGCAGTTTTAAGATGCTAACAAATAAAATCTGTGTAAAATTTGTATAAATACATGTAAAAAATATACTTTAGAACTTCTTTCCAGTTGACCCTGCTCAACCTTATAGCCTTTGAAATCCAACACATATATCAGTTCACATATATCAAAGGTTATATATTCATTCTCTTCATTTTTCAAACTGAATTTTGCTGTGTTTTATTTTAAATATTCTATAAATTTTTTAAATATAATCTTATTGAGGTATAATTTACCTTCCTCCAAAGTCTCCTTTTCTACATGTACTTTAACAATAGAGTTTACAATTAAACAATAGATTATATTAGCATTGTTCCAAAAGTTATCTTGTGCCTCTTAGTAGTCAACTCCTGTTTTTTGTTTTTGAAGATTTTTGCTGATAGAAATGGAAATTCTTTATTTACATTGTTATAATCATTTCAGAAATTACCTATGCTAACCTCTAATTAATAAATTTAAGGAGAAAATAGAAGTTTAATATGGTAGAAGATTAATAATAACATATAACTGTATCTTGGCATTTATTCTTCCTCTCTCTGATTTTTATAATAGATTTTCTGTTGCTTTTTAGAGAATGTCCATCTCAGAAGGTGAAACTTTGGGTGATATACTTAGAGCACTGGGGTCAGTCAGAACATACGGATGTTAATTGCTGCTATGATTTTGCTATTGTGAAATGATAGTCCCTTTCAGTGTAAGGCTCTGATGGTATCATGAAATCAATTGTAATTTTTAAAAGGGAGGTCCTGAATTACTTCAAATAAGCTAATATGATTTTTAAGTAAATTTTATTACATTTAACAAAATTATTTAAAACAATTTTGCTACATTCAAAATTGTGTGTGTAGTAGCAAGTAGCAAGTTGGCTGCTTATTCTAGTTTTAGACATTTAGTTAAATGACTTTATTCTTTTGAACTTTGGTTTCCAGAAAAATTCACAATAATAATTTCTTTCTTGTAGTAAAATGTTGAGGACCTTTGTTAGAAGGTCCCTCAATATCACATTAGATACATTTAAGCACTAAGTATGTGTCATTGAATTATAACCTGAGAAAGCAATCATTCCCTAACTGAATAAAGATGAAGCAAACTAACAAAGGAGGACTATTCTTATTCTCTAAAAACTCCTAGTTAAAAAGAATATTCTCAGGGCCCTCCTGGTGGTACAAGGGGTTAAGATGCAACCTATGAAGCTACCCACAGCTGCTGCAGCATGAATTCGATCCCTGGCCAGGGAGATACCCATATGGGGAAGCAGACCTCTCCTGACTCACCCACTTCTCCCCTCAGCAGTGTATTTCAGCCAATCTGCTTGTTCTGTTCCCCACTCTGTCTCTGGTGAATCCTCTCACCACCTCCCCACCTCTGGTCCAGTTCTTGTATGCATCAATAAATAAATCTTTTAAAAAAAAAGAATATTCTCAGGAGAAGCTTGGCAAATCTGAACTTTGATTTATACATAGATTTCATCTACTTACTGGTTTCTAAGTAGCTAGACACAATGCTATGCATATTATATAATTTCTTATTTAGCAATACTGTAAGTGCTGGAATTTTCCACTTTTATATGTAAGCAGAATGAGATTTAGACACATAGGCATTGATAGGATGGCTCCCTTACTCAAATCCAGATCTGACTGGCTTCATGAATATTTAAATGTTTTCCTGTTTATTATATATAACTCAGACCTCTCTACATATACATATGGGTATATCCTATGCTCTACATATACATATGGGTATATCCTATGCTTCTTAATGAAAAATACGACAAATTCAAGATGTCCTTATAACTGTTCTACCTGGAGTATATATCAGTGTGCCATTTTGAATAACACATTGTCTTTTTGGCATATAAAACTTCTGCAAAGGAAAACATCAGAAAGATCAGTGCCGAATAGACTGTTTAGGTTGTAATTATATGAGTAATGTGAGTTAAACATTTCAATACGAAGATATCATTCATTCTCTACCAGAATGTCACCTTCATCAAATTGTGCACTGTTAATCACCTCAATATTACGAAAGTCTACAGTTTAACAGTATGCCTCTGAGCAATGTGTCCTATTTAATTTAGCATGTTTCCTCTTGTTAATAATGTAAGACATGCTTCAGGAAAAAATATTTTCAGAGAGCCAGTATATTTTAGAGGTGGTATAATTAGTAGTCTTTACACAATCAAATATTTTTAGCTTCTTGCATACAAAGAAAAAATGTATGGAAAATTACATAAAGTAAAATTTTGAAGCAATTTCAGGCAAAAAAAAATACTACTACAAAATAGAGCTGTAAGAGCTGAATGAAATTATGGATTTAATTTAACATCAATCAAAGTTTCAAGTAAAAGTTAACATGTGTTATCAGAAAACAATATTGGATGCAACCAAACTAATGCATCTTGAAACAAGTCCAAAATGCATCTCAAAATATCTACTGTTATATTTTTCAAAGTCAAATGAAGTTAATTTGAAAATCCAAGCAGAAAAGGAACCAGGTAAAATAAAAAAGTTAAAGACTTTGCCCTGTTATTGGCTTTACTCCTTTTAGAACACCTCCCTAGGAAAGCTTTTCAATATCTTCTCTCTGGTTTCACCTGCATATCCACATTCATGTGTATATAAATCAGAAATCCCTACCTAATTCTACATACATGTATATGCATACTTTTAAAATATCTCTTATTAGTTGGAATATAACAAACATGTCTTCAGTAAAAATCCAGTGAATGTTCACAAGTTGAATGCATATGCATAAGCATAGCCGAGATCATCAAATAGAAAATTACCAGACTTCTAAAGCTCCCTACACCTTTCTTGATTTTTGAGCACTATTTTAAAAGCTGACAACATAAATACCTTTACCTGTTCATGAATTCCAAAAAAATAGAATCATACAAAACATATTATTTTGTATTGGTTTCCTTCACTTGTTTGTGGGATTCATTTGTGTTATAAATATCAGTATTTCATTTATTTTAATTGATACATTGCTTTTATTTTTTTTATGCAAAATATCTTTTACAATTAATTTTTGTTCTCAAAAGCATGTAAGTCACTTTACTAACCCTTTTAATGTAAATGTTTTAGTTTATTGATTGCTTTCTTTTTAAGTTTATTCTAATATACTGATTTCGTCTTTTCAGATGCAGCAACTATTTCACGAAAATTATGAACACAATCGAAAGGGCTACATCCAAGACCTTCATAATAGCAAAATTCATGCGGCTATAACGCTTCATCCCAACAAAAGGCCGGCCTACCAATACAGGCTTCATAATTACATGCTCAGCCGCAAAATTTCTGAACTTCGCTACCGCACAATCCAGCTCCACCGAGAGAGTGCGCTGATGAGCAAGCTCAGTAACAGTGAGGTAAGCAAAGAGGACCAGCAGCTGGGAGTAATGCCATCTTTCAATCACTTCCAGCCTCGAGAGAGAGATGAAGTGATAGAATGGGAGTTTCTGACAGGGAAGCTCCTTTACTCAGCATCTGAAAATCATCCTCCTCGGCAGAGCATCAACAGCATCCTAAAAACAGCGCTGGATGACACTGTCCTACAGGTGATGGAAATGATCAATGAGAATGCCAAAAGTAGAGGACGGCTCATAGACTTCAAGGAAATTCAGTACGGCTACCGCAGAGTTGATCCCATGCATGGGGTGGAGTACATTTTGGATTTACTCCTTTTATACAAAAGACATAAAGGGAGAAAACTGACTGTACCAGTGAGACGTCATGCATATCTTCAGCAGTTATTCAGCAAGCCTTTCTTCAAAGAAACTGAAGAGCTAGATGTCAACAGTCTGGTGGAGAGTATTAACAGTGACACTCAGTCATTCTCCTTTATATCTAATTCCTTAAAGATACTAACTTCTTTTCAAGGTGCCAAAGAAATGGGAGGGCACAGTGAAAAGAAAATACACATTCTTGTTCCTCTCATTGGAAGGTATGACATTTTCTTGAGATTCATGGAGAACTTTGAAAATACTTGTCTTATCCCAAAGCAGAATGTAAAGTTGGTCATTATTCTTTTCAGCGGAGATTCTGGTCAAGATTCCAACAGACATATTGAGCTGATACAAGAATATCAGAACAAGTACCCTAAAGCAGAAATGACCCTGATCCCTATGAAGGGAGAGTTTTCCAGAGGTCTTGGTCTTGAAATGGCTTCTTCCCAGTTTGACAATGATACTTTGCTGCTATTCTGTGATGTTGACTTGATCTTCCGAGGAGACTTTCTCCAGCGATGTAGAGATAATACAATTCAGGGACAACAGGTGTACTACCCCATCATCTTTAGCCAGTATGACCCAAAGGTAACTAATGGGGGAAATCCTCCCACTGATGATGACTTTGTCTTTTCAAAGAAGACTGGATTCTGGAGAGACTATGGATATGGAATTACCTGTATTTATAAAAGTGATCTTCTTGGTGCAGGTGGATTTGATACCTCAATACAAGGCTGGGGACTAGAAGATGTAGATCTCTATAATAAAGTTATTCTATCTGGCTTACGGCCCTTCCGAAGTCAAGAAATAGGAGTGGTGCATATTTTCCACCCAGTTCATTGTGACCCTAACTTGGACCCTAAGCAGTATAAAATGTGCTTAGGATCCAAGGCAAGTACTTTTGCTTCAACGATGCAACTGGCTGAACTCTGGTTGGAAAAACATTTGGGTGTCAGATACAATCGAACTCTCTCCTGACAATCCAGGCAACACATATTGCCTTTTTTAAGGGGAGTTTACCTCATTGTTGGTTGTTGTTATTTTTATTTTATTATTGTTATTTTATTGTTATTATTATTGTTATAATTTTATTTTGTTGTCCTGGTCTTAAACTACTCTTGGTTGTCTTCCAAAGGGTGTTTGTTTTGACCTCAAACAAGAAGAGTCTGCAGTTCACTGATATTTCAGATTTCTACTGAAGTATATATGTATAACTTTTATATATCTTTATTTGATACTGAGTTAAATCATGGCAATCAAATGACTTTTGAAGCTCATTCACTATGAGAGACAGCTTAGAAGAATGTTCTCTTGGGGCTTAAAGATGCAATATCAACTTTTATTTTATTTGTCAAATTCAATGTGATTCAAATATTTACTGGTGAAAGGTACCACAAAAGTGCTTTATGCTTCCTATGGGGAAGGGACTCTGT
Organism: Talpa occidentalis; assembly: GCF_014898055.3. Lineage (NCBI taxonomy): Eukaryota > Metazoa > Chordata > Mammalia > Eulipotyphla > Talpidae > Talpa > Talpa occidentalis. Next base: position 76,151,831 of record NW_023601322.1, on the reverse strand, counting down.
AACATAAACTTGAGTTTTGTAATTTATACAAGGACTTAAATATATAGACAATAATTTTCTTCATCTTTAGAATTTTTAAAGTAAATGAACACTTATGATTGTATGTTATTTTTTAAAAAAAAGTTTTAAAAATTGAGGAGTTTTGTTCCACAAGCAATCGGTACTGGCTACCCTGGTCTTCTGACAATTATGTACTCCTCACAATGGTCTGCTATAAATGCGAATGAACTTTATTTTCTCAAGGAGATATGATTTAATTAAATATTCATGTACATTTTAGAAGCTTTATGAAACAATGTCCTTCATTTGCTGGCAAGAAGATAAAATATGACAGAACCTGGTTATTTATAATAAAACACAGGTATAACAGTATTCTTTTTCAAAAACACTGAAAAGGTTGTGTCGTTTCTTTTAGTCATATTTGATGTTTCTTAATTTCTTTCTTATATCTCAAAATGTGCTTGCTACACAGACTGGAAACATTAATAAGGGATTATGGGCATACTAGTTGTATTATTATCCTTTAAATCTTGGACTCCATAGGTGATTAAAATTAGCAGTTTCTTTATTCAATAATTTACAATTCAGGAAAAACAATCCTCCTCAATCTCTTCAGCTTTGTGACCAAACTGAACCATAAGCATGTCAGTAATGGCCTTTAATATAGGTGTGTAGGTGGTTCAAAGATAAAAAACTTAATGGGGAAATTATGACTATAAAATCAATTTTCAATTACATATAAGTCAAAGAAAATATCTCATTTACTATCACATATCATTCTTTCTTAAAATTAAATTAATGGTGTCTAGTTTGTAGAAGAATAATCTTATTCAAGATATGTAAGAACTATGAAAGTCCATGCAAGCTCTCATGAATGCATATTTTTAAACATTCATTTGTAAATAGGTAACACACATGCATTATTCCAAAATCAAACAAAATTTTAAAAGTATACAGCTATCAATCACACCTTCCTATCTAATCGGGTCTTTCCCAGACCACATAAAACCACTGTTTTGTGCATATGTATGTTGATGTGCACGTTTCCTTCATCCTTTATACACAAAACATAGTATACTGTACATATGTTCTGCCCTGATTTTCTTTTTTCACACAGTAAGTCTAAAATGTGCATGAAAATTGACATGAAAGTGTGATTTTTGTAAATTAGTTACCAATATCTTGAACTGATTGCTACAATGTCACATAGCATTTGCCTTAGCAAAGGCTTCCTTACATAGTAACAATCTTTTCATGAGAATATTTGGGGACTCAATAACATTACTTAATATTGTTACAAATTTAATGGCACTCCCCTTGACTATAACATATAATCTTAATATTGTCAGATTCATTAAAAAGGAATTAATACTTTCAGATGTTAAAATCTTGAGAGGATAAACAATTCAGAATTGATCTCTGCTTTAACATTGTCTCTGGTCTTCATAAACTGTTTAGCCTGTTTTCATATATTATAGGACTTAATTCTTTTGTAGGTTTTATTTTCCAGAACAGTAAACATATCAACATGCAGTAAAGGTGGCCATTTGGGAAGATCTATTACTAAATAATAATTATTAGTGATGCTAATGAAAAAAGGAAATTATGGTCTACACTCATCTTTTCTTTACACTAGACAGCTGGAATAAGAAATACTACTGAGGGGGCCTCCCCGGTGGCGCAGTGGTTGAGCGCTGGGTTGCGAAGCTGCCGGCGACCTCTGCGGCGCCGGTTCGATCCCCGGCTGCTCCCCGGCCACCTGAGGAGGGTCCCACATGGCGCGCAGACCTCTCCTGCCGCCCGCTGCTCCCCTCAGCAGTGTGCTTCGGTCTTTCTGCCTGCTCTGCTCCCCGCTCTGGCTCTGGTGAATTCTCTCACCCTCCTGCGCTTCTGACTGTACCCAGTGCATGTATAAACAAAACAAACAAACAAACAAATAAATAAATAAAAAAAACATGCCTCTATTAAAAAAAAAAGAAATACTACTGAGGAACAAACAGAAAAATCTTGTTTAAAATACCGCAAATCTTAGAGTCGTGAGGCAGCTCTTCAGGGATGAAGCAGCATTCTCCACTACACAGATGAAACTGTACTGATTGAACAAGGGAATCGGAGATCTCATTTTAACTTGTTTACACACATGCACACCATACTGAAACTGATATAACTGCATTTAAATTCTATTTTATAATTTTGCATTTAACTTTTCTATGATTTTTTTTTTCAGACACTGTGGTGCTTCCTGACTGAAGTTTTATTAGAATGATTCTTGTAAAATTAAAGTGTTTTTCCATCTGGTTAGTATCTTTTACTTAAAATTGCTTTAAGGTTGAAAGATGACACAATGTAAATGCAACCTAAAACACAATACATGTACATCATTGGCATTATGTTATTTGGAAGGCTACGGATGTTCTGTTTAAATGTCACTCCCAAAACAATTCCATGAACTTTCAACATCATCTTATTGATCAGCTACTATCCACTCAGCACCATGCTATTCATTTTACTTGCCTCATTTCTTAAAATATAATCCTCACAATTCTCAGAATATCAATATTTTTCTCTTCATATAACAGACATGGAAACTGAGGCCATGAGTGATTAAGTAACCTGTCTGAAGTTCACACAGCAGGAATGCTGTACAGTTAAGATTTAATTGCAATCCGAATCTGAAACATCTGTCCTACTCTACCCCATGACTTCTCAGTAGCTGGGATGTTTGTTGTAGAAGACAGTGGGGTAGCAGAATTCTAACTGACACTGTGGGTTTGTCTGATCCACTATTCAGCTTGCTTCTGCTGAATATTCATTCTGGACAGAGCTAAGTTGCACATATTTTGCTCGATTAGCGCCTCCTCAAACTTTTAAATCTCAGTCCTCCACCACTTCGTTCCTCCCTCTGAGTAGCACTATGTTGGAGAAGGATTGCTTCTGTCTACTTGTTCACATTCACTGAACTTTAGCCAGCAAAAAAAGGACAGCTACTCAGAATTCTTGATACCAGTAGCAGCCCTTTTGTATGATCTCAACTATCTGAGTGCAGAAGCTGTCCACATAGAACACCATCACATCACTGCTTGATTGTATGTGTCACTTTACCTATACAGACTTGGCATAAAGCAACTTTGTTAAGTTTTTAGGTATTTCTGAAACTAATCTGGGAACTATAGAATATATACCAAGCGTGTGGACTGATAGTTCAACCAAGAGAATAAGTGTTTAACAGAAAGGTAAATTATAAAATCATTCTGTTTCTAGTATAAGAAAACTGGAGCCCATTCTAGTTGGCATCCCTGTGGATGGGATACACTCTGGTTTCACATGGTTGTGTTTTCAGATAAGCCCTAGGCAATTTTTTCCAGGAGGCCCTGATGAGAGGCTATAATGCTGCCAGGCCAACCTTGTCCTAGAAGGAATAGGTAAAAGTAGATTTTGACCTATAAACAGACTTGGTGACTTCCCTGTTTTCCTTTCCTCAACCAACAAAATACATTTCACTAGGTAAAACACCTCAAGATGAGTTTCAAATACTAAAATACTTTGCAGCTCCATCTTGGTCACAGTGATAAGATTTATACAAAAGGATGAAGAATAGCCAAGCTACCTTTCCTTCCTACTACCCACAGCTTTCTGAGTAACTGTACCTGTAACCCTGGAGGTCACAGGTACATAATGTGCCTTACCCTAGAGATATCTCTAAGAGTAGACTGCAAGTGACTTGTCTGCTCAAATTCTCACTTGCGCTTGATTATTGAAGCCTATCTTTTCAGCGAGTAGCAGGCTACTTGCAAAATAATGGACTAAGGGACAATAAAGGAGTGTTATCAGTTCTTAGTGCTACTGACTTGATTACCTTCACATCATCACTTTTACCTATATCCTAATCATTGTCAAACATGCATTAAAGATTGTGCTGAAACCAGAAGCTCCTAAATTCTCAGTTTTTCAGCAGTAGCAACAGTAGCAAGAAGCAGAATGGAGTCCCAGAAAATGCCAAGAAGATTCTGCCTCTGTGTGCCCACAGACTCCCCTAGACACCAGCTACTCTGCCAAGGATTACTCGACAGATGGTGAGGAGGATGAGATGTCAGCAGTGATTCATGTCCCCAGGTGGCAACATAGCCACATCTGCAGCAAGCAGCAAACCACCTGGAACCAGTACAAAGATGTTGGGACATTCTTGTGTTGCCTTCAATTGACATCTTATTGTACATGATGCCCTCTTTGTTTCCAATCTTAAGCTATGATGGTTTGCATCATATCTAAGATTCTGTCCATGAAAATTTTATTTTAATCAAACTCCATCAATATGTATTAGTCCAGAGGTTGGTATAAAAGCTGAGATTGAATTTTGATTACCCCTTATGCCCAGGTACACATTTTTGCTATTCCATTGCCACACAACCTCAATCTTTATTGATAGGACAAATTCTGAAGGAATTGGTGAGCATAAAATTAGAAAGATAAAAATTTATTTTACTTTAAATGGATCTATTAAAAAGACTTGTAACAGAAAAACAAAATAAAGAAGCTATAAAACCTGCTTTCATCTTTAATGTTAACTGATTCACAAATATTTAATGACAATTTGCTTAGAAATAATACTCATAAGTAGAAACTCTAAGCCTCTGAAAACACACATCAGCTAAAGCAAAACTCTCGCTGTAATCAGGCTTCCTATAGGGTTGCTTTCCATCTCTTTCTATTTCTTCCCCAACTCCTATATCCTAAATACCCACAAACACCACATTTTCTTATTTTATCCACTGGGGAGAAATATGTGCATTTAACAAATAGAATCTAAGATCTATAGCAGAATTTCAAATACATAAGTATGAACCTGCTTTGATTCCTTTGTCTTCATTCTGGCATCAAATGTTCCACTTGACATTGGTCAAAACTAACTCATGGCAAAAATTCATACAAAAATGGAAATAAATACCATATCCTTAGGATTAACAGCATTTTGTATTTAATCTATTAAATACTCTGTCATCAAAATCAACCTCAAGTTTATTTCATTTTCCCTCCCATACCCATTAAAGTGACTCTTGTGCCTATTTCTTGAAGGAAAATATTTAAAAGGTGATATATAAAATGCTAAGAGTACTAATAATAAGAACATGGAGGGGCAGTGCATTGTGTATCCTTGTATTATTTTGTTTTTTGCTTTCTTCCTAGCTTTCCTCTATTCTAACATGTGGATGAACTACATTTCCTTTTAATATTGACCTTCCTTTTCTCTGCTAGTGTCTCCTGCACTTAGGAACTACTTGGTATAAGTTACACAAGGTTTAGACTATAGGTTTCTAGTAATGGTTTTGAAAAACTATGATTGTATAAATCTCAAGTTTGAAAACCAGATAACTTTACAATGGCTCAGAGCTCAGAAAAGACTCTGGAGGGAAAGAAACTTCTATTTCTCATAATTATGCATCTTTCCTTTCATATCTATCCCTTAGGCAACATGCAGTTAATTTAGGGAAGGGTCCCTTTGTCTACAATCTCCCACCTGTCAATTCATACAAGAAGTTGTTTTAATAAGAAAAGGGAAAAGGTGAAGTGATTTATTTATGTTATTTCCTAACAGCAAAACACCTATTGTTCATTAAGTACTTTAATTTACTCTGCTGTTACTTGGAAAACATCTCTTATGACTTAACAGTAGGTACCATTACTCCCATTTACAGATGAGCAAAATGGATTTCAGAGAGATTCGTTTTGTTCTCTGAAATGAAAATGTCTGGGTTTGAGCTGGAACTCAAAGTTAGGTTCACTGAGTTCAGAGATAGATAGATAGATAGATAGATAGATAGATAGATAGATAGATAGATAGATAGATAGATCACATCTTTGTCCATCCATCAAAGGAAACTTGGTTGTTACATACCTTGGTGACTGTAAGTAATTAATGCAATAAGCATGGGGAGGGGGGATGTACATATCTTTTTAAGTTAGTGTTTTGTTTACTTTGGATAGATAACCAAAAGTGGACTATGTCATATAGTACTGTTTTCCATAATAGCTGAAACAAATTTATAACCCCACCAATAGCACAAGGGTTCCCTTTTAGCCACATCCTCATTAACATTTCTTATTTTTTGTCTTTCTGATAATAGTCATCTAACAAGTGTGAGGTTTTGTGGTTTTGATTTGTATTTTCTGATGATTAGTGATGTTGAGCATCTTTTTATGTCCCTGATGGCCATCTGTACATCTTTGGAAAAATGGCTAATCATATCTTTGGAAAAATGACTGTCCATTTTCTAATTTGATTTTTTTTTTTGAGTAAGCTGTATGAGTTTCTCTTTCTTTCATAATTCACATTTTTCATGTATCTTAGCTTTGCAGAATTCTAACTTCACTGTGTTCAGTGCCATGCATCATTTTATCTGTCATTTCTCTACCCATTCGTCACATGTTTTCTATCATTTAGTATGGTGGATATTTGTTAGATACTAAGTAGTGCCAGAAAAAATATTCCCTTCCTGATAATAATAACAAAACAGAAAAAAAAAACAAATTAAATGGTCTATCAGAATATTAGCAAGGACTACTGTTTCTTTCTTCTCCTTATTCTGCACAATGAAATAAAGTTTTTTTTAAGTTTTTTGTTCCTTCCAGAATGAAAACAAACCATGTCTCTGTGTGTCATTGTACTATCACTTAATCTGTGCCCTCAAAACTCTCCATGTATGAGTTTTCAGATCAAAGACTGACCTAAAAGGGTCTATCAGTAACAATACGGGCTCCACCTTCTCAGGGCTCCTCCTTCTCAAGGTGTACAGAACATAGAGCAGATTTTCAGATTGATTGATCATTAGAAAGCAAACGATTCCAAATGACTCCTTATAACAAACATAACAACTGCTGATGAACTCTGAATGGTATATAGGTTGGCCCCCTATTACTATCTTTCCAATAACCAAAGCAGTCTTAGAAGCAAAATTTAGGGGGGGGGGGCGGTTAGTAGGCACAGCTTTAGTTAATGAAAAGGGAAAATGAGCTTTTAGTGATATTGCCATCAACTATGAAGGCTTGAGAGACTGAGGAGAGTCAGGAAAGTAGATGACTATTTCCCAGGAGGCATCATCCCTCCTGCAATGATGAGCCTTTTTCCTAGATGGGAATGTGCCCAGTGCCACAGAAAACTGCAGGCCATTCACACAATATATGCTACTCTATTTCTGTTTCACTCGTAAATCATAAATGCTGTTTGAATAAACTGTATAGTGTTTGTCTGCATGTATCTGCCATTTCTTAAGAGTGTGAAATATATTGGCTTATATCACTTTCAGTTTATTAAATAATATTTTCTAAAATATCAATGAAGGGAAATTAAAAACTCATTCTATGCAAGAGAATTCTTATTAAAGTGCATCAGTGACTAGTGGTCAGGTTATTCTTTTTTGAAAATAAAAATGATCAGAAGTCTGCAATGTCTTTATGACTCCACAAAAAGCCTTTTAATGCTAATTTATCTGCAATTATATTTGTACACTGAAACTAAACTGGAGAAGTAGTACATGAAATACATGAAGTAGTACACACACACACACACACACGTAGTACACAGACACACACCAGTTGAAACAAACTACTCCTGATTCATATTCATGAAAATTTACTGAAAACTAGTTAACACAAAGCACTGCGCCAAAATTACAGATGTAAGTTGGTAAAATCTGCACTCCAACGAGCTCACCTATTTCTAAGTGAGAGAAATAATTTTCTATTTCATATGGCCATTTCTGCCTTTGCATTCAAGTTCTGTTGATGATCAATTTGGGGACTAGCAAAAAAATTTATGTAATTCTATTTTAAAAATAAATATTTAATTTTTATATTTTATATTATTTTCCAATAGATTTCATTGACTTTATTAAAATATTTTATTTTTCCTGGGATTATAGAAAAGGAATAAGAAATCTTCCTAAGAGACTCAAGTAGGCACAAGCCCCAAGCAGCACAGCTTTCACCATGAAAATGGAGGATTTTACCACGTATACCTCAGTCTTGTTAATTTTTTATCTCTGCATATTTGGTCTTGACAGAAGACTAGAGGTTCCTGGCTTAGATGATGATTATTTACTTACAGAACAAACATCTTGCTCTGGTTTCCCATATCGTGATACCCTACAGAGTGATTCAGTGAAAGTCGTATTTTTCTGTTGTATGCAGGGGGTGGGGTCTGTCTTATCAGGAGAAGAACTCTACAATTATGAATCTCAGAGCTTTCATAGAACACCTGGTATACCTGTTCATGCTTCCCTAGGAGAAGAAACCGCCTTCTCTTTCTTTTTTCTTTAAATAATAAATTTTATTTTTATATTCCCCATACAATTGCAACCCCCCCATTTTGACCCCAATCCCTCCCCTCCCATCCTTCACCCCCCAAAAAGTGTCTCTGGTTCATAGTTGTTTGTTGATTTTGATTTTCACTTTCCTATAGTTATTCATTTTCCTGGTACCTTATTTAAGTTTTCTAGATTCCTGCTATGAGTGAGACCATCCGGTATTTTTCTTTTTCTTTCTGGCTTATTTCGCTGAGCATGATCCCTTCCAGTGCCATCCATGTTGCTGCAAATTGCATGTGTTTATCTCTTTTGAATGCTGAGTAATATTCCATGGTATATATGTACCACATCTTCTTGATCCAGTCATCTATTTTTGGGCATTTGGGCTGTTTCCAAAGCTTAGCTATTGTAAACAGTGCTGCTATAAACATAGGGGTGCAGGTGTTCTTTGGAATTGATGTTTCTGTGTCCTTTGGGTAAATACCTAGGAGTGGAATTGCTGGATCATATGGAAGCTCTATGTTTAGTAGGTCCAGAAATCTCCACACAGCTCTCCATAGTGGTTGGACCAGTTTTCACTCCCACAGCAGTGCAGGAGAGTTCCTTTTTCTCCACAACCTCGCCAACATTTGTTGTTGCTAGTTTTCTTAATATGTGCCATTCTCACTGGTGTAAGATGGTATCTCATGGTAGTTTTGATTTGCATTTCCATGATTACAAGTGATGTTGAACATTTTTTCATATGCCTGTTGGCCATTTGCATTTCCTCTTCAGAGAAGTTTCTTTTGAGCTCTTCTGCCCATTTTTTGACTGGATTATTTTCTTTGTTGTTGTTGAGTCTCATCAGCTCTTTGCAGATATTTGTGATCAGTCCTTTATCATTAGTGTTGTGTGCTAACATGAACAAATTCACTGAGGCAAGAGAAGGGTAAAGTCAATAGAACCATTACTCTCTGTAACCTAAACAAATTGTTCCAGGGTAGATAAATTTGGAGCTCTTTCTGAGGTATCTGAATTTAATTTCAAAGGTGTGTGTGCCATCCATTCATCTTTTAACCCAGGTTGCTGACACTCTGCTCAGTAAGCTCTGACCAGAAAGAAACTTGACAATAGGAACGTTGTCTCCTGACACACCAGTGTATGCCCTCTTAAGTTCACCTTTTAGCGATTTGCAGTATGTGACATATAATAACAGTGTCTGGAGCATGAGACTGGTTTCCTATCCAGGCTGGGAATTAACCATACTTCCTCTTAGTTCCTATTTCAAAATGTTAATTGTCAGGTGGAATGTGCTGCTTCTTTCTGCCAATTCTCTTACCTGTCAATACTTCATGAAAATAATAATTTGATAATAATTATTAGTTTAATAATTATTTAATATTAACAATATTCAATATTAATAATAATAATTTTGTTTTGGAAATGCAAGCATCTTTTATGTTGAATGTCCATACGAATAAGTTAAAAATAGACTATTTTATCACAAATGAAAATTTACTAATGGCTTATTTTTATTTGGAACAGAATTTCAGCTTTCAAATTTTAGTTAACTTATCCTTCAAATGAAAGTTTTTCTCCTGGCAGAGATTAATGCATCTCCTAATGAGAGAAACTGTCATTTCTGTGAACTTGACATCCTCTTGTCTCATCAATTCTCAATCAGGTCAAAAAGGCACAGACTGTTCTGCAGAAGTTTTTAGTTGTTAGAAAAGCTAACACTTTATCATTGCTAGGGGAAAATTAAGAATCTGGATTATTGAATTTTTTATGACTATTATTTCTTAATCAAAAGTTCTATATAAGCTGAACATACATTCAATGACGTTATATAGGGTAACAGGATAATATTTCTTACCTCTATAACTTAATAATTGTAAATTATAATAATTTTTACAAAATGTTTTATGGAATCATCTCCTTGATAAAAATGCTAAAGTAGAAAGAAAAAGCAATTTTACAATTATATCACAAATTTTCAGGAGACTTCCATTTGCTATGATTAAACTGATGGCATAACCAATTACCTCCAAAATTTAATGGTGTGCAATAAACATTTTTTTTGTTGTTCATTATTTTGTGGGTCAAGAATATAAGAAGGGCTCAGCTGATTCACATGACATCTGCTTGAAGGCTGCAATACATCTGGAGATTGGTTGTCACTCTCCCCCCACTGCTCTACCTTCCCCCACCCATGGCATTTCATTCTGCAAGGCCTCTTCATGTGAGCATGGTTTCTCCGGGTGATAGTTTCTTTTTTTTTTTTTCTTTTTAAAGATTTATTTATTTATTTATTTATTTATTTATTTATTTATTTGTTTGTTTGTTTATTTATTTATGCAAGCACTGGGTACAGTCAGAAGTGCGGGAGGGTGAGAGAATTCACCAGGGCCAGAGCGGGGAGCAGAGCAGGCAGAAGGACTGAGGTACACTGCTGAGGGGAGCAGCGGGCGGCAGGAGAGGTCTGGGCGGCAGGAGAGGTCTGCGCACCATGTGGGACCCTCCTCTGGTGGCCGGGGAGCAGCCGGGGATTGAACCGGCGCCTCAGAGGCTGCGGGCAGCTTCGCAACCCAGCACTCAACCGCTGCGCCACCGGAAAGGCCCTCCAGGTGATAGTTTCTTATATGTCAGCTTAGGGTTCCAAGAACAAGAGTTTTAAGAGACCAAATCAGAGTCAACAAAGCATCTTGTAAGCCAGTTTTAGAAGTCTGCAACACTCTATTCATCAAGTAAATCACTAAGGAGGGAGGGATTTCACTCTACTTTTCAATGGGATTAATTACAAAGAATCTGTGTTCTTTTCAATCTATCATACATTCAATATGCTTAGAAAATTGCTTCATCTCTTTTCCTGAAAACTGGGAATTAAAAGCTAGGGAAAGAAACACTGACACATTTCAAAGTCTGAAGCTTTCAATGCCAATATAAAACCAAATTGAAACAAATCAACAAAATGATGCACTTAACCATAAAGAAAAGAACCAAGAGTTGAATTATTGTTTCTTTTCCTCATTAAGAAGGAAGGTGTACTCATGGAAAGTAGGTTGAAAAGGCACTTCACAATGCACTTTTATAAAGTTGTCTGTCAATCTTTCACAGAGACAGGGATTTCTGGCAGGTTGAAATGTCATAATTAAGAGAACATGTCAACAGTTTTGATTAGACAAACATGTTTAATTGACACAAAAAACTTAAATCTCAGAATGTTTAATTGGTCGCTTTATCTCATCAATTTTCCAGCGCTCTAAAGAATAAGTACTTTCACACAGATTAATCCAACATTTTTGTTTCCTACTAGTCCATAAAATTACCTAAAAAAATTGAAAGAAAAATTTTATATAAAAAATTATCATATTAACAAAAATAATTTCCCTAACAACCAAACAAGATCCTTGATAATCCAATAAACTGTATCTGTATCTATATCATCTATATCTATATATTAAATCTAGCAGTTTGTGACCTTGCCATAGTTTCCTTGTTATCTGTGTTACCCTTTTCACTTCCCTGTTTTTGTTTTTGTTAGATTTTTTAAATTTGGAAGACTTCTGATTTATATTCATTTCATTATTCCTATGGTTCAACTATTTAAGTCTTGTTATGAAATGGCATGCTAGAAATATTTTCCTTTCTAGTGGAAAATTTTTTCCTTTCCTTTCAACCATCATCATCCTCATAGTAATTACCTTTTTCAACCTAAAGTTCACCAAACTTCATCATCATGAAGTAATGTTTTAGGAATATGAATTTTATGAATATGAAATATTAAGTAATATTTTATGAATGGCTCTAAATATTCACTGACCTAAAAATAATAAATGAAAAGTTATTGCTATGTCTTTATTTTTCAGCATTCTTTCCTTAGGCAGATGCTGACCCTCTAGCTTTTCATATGATTGATTTAAAGAATGAATATTTTTGATAATTTTAGACAGCTGTTTGTGTTCTCTGATTTTTCCCCTACCAATTCTAAACTTTTAAATAATTATTCATTCAGTAATGGTTTTCGTGTGCCTACTGTGTTTCCCCCTTCCAGGCACTAGTCAATGGTCACACAAACTTGATTAAAGTAGAGCTATTATCCTAAAGAAACTCATAGTCTAGTAAAAGAAATGGAACAAAGAACCACTGCAAAACTCATGAAATGCTATAGTAGAGGAATGCTTTGGCATTTCAGAGGAGTCAGTGAAATTTTTTCCTTTGTACAATGAGAGCAGGCAGGAATCATCTACCCAAAAGGCCAAATAAAGACCTTCTCTTTCATACTAAGGACTTTGGAATTTATTCTGTAAACATGGGCTAGATGGAAAATGAAGGGCAAACATGCATTTAGAAATTTTTTTTCAAAATCAAATGTATCTTCAATTTTGTGAAATTTTTCAACATTTGTAAAATTGTCTATCTGCATAGACATTTAGACCCTATGGACTATTTAGAGCCATTTATAAAATATTACTTAATTAAAAATTGTTGATGTTTATGAGCTTTAGGTTAAAATAAGATAATTACTATGAGGATGATTGTTACTATTTACTACAATACTACAGTATTTGGTATACTAATCATTTACTGAGAAGGTCAAATAAAGAATGCTGTCCTTTGAGCTTTATTATTCAAACAATCTAATGTTACCTAAAATGCCCGTGTCAGTTAAGGTTGATGCATGGACATGCAATGCAGTCCTTAAAGAATATACATCATTAACCCCTAAAGTTTTGGACTGAATTCAAGCCCTCCTTTAAGGTATATTACTATTATATCTTTGAGAAATAGCTACCATAGTGCAAGTAGGTACTAGTAATGTCAGATTATCCAGACCACAAGACAAAAATTCAACAAATTACTTAACTATGACACCAAGGTGGGTAACAGTTGCAAATTTAAGGTGCAGGATAGAATAAGATACTCTATATAATCTGAGCCAACAACCAATATCTGATTTCCCCCCCCTTGGTCATTACACAACTGAGGGATGTTAGTTTTCCTTATTTTTCTTAATGACCTTTTTGTAAAATTTTTGCTGTCATTCTTTCTAGCTATACTTTCATCAATAGAAAATTCTTGGTTCCCAAAAGGAATGCTTCTACTAAGGAATGTTTCTACTAAGGAATGCTTCTACTAAGTAAAAAAATAAAGAATCAACTGGTATTGATGCTGAGACTGTCAGCTGGCTATTAGGGTGCCTCCAGTATGTGAAGTAATAAGGAAATAAGGAATTGACAGGGTGTCTGTAGTAACTCATCTAAGAGTGAATATGATTAATATGATTATAGATCCGAGATGGGGAGAACTATTTCTGAAACCCATGAGTTTCTCTGGGCTGACCCCTAGCCCTTCCTCATCTAGTTAAAATGTTCACAGACGTTTCAAACCAATTAAAAAAAAATTAAGCCTCAGTCCCCACAAGGAGAAAGTCTGTATCACTCAATAATATCAGATGAAGAACAGGAAAGTAATACAACTATGACCTCATGACCAGCTGAAGAAACAACTATAGCAAACACCCATGATCTTTTGGTTTGTCTTCTTGCTTAGTTTTATTATTAGTATATCAATATTTATGTATTTAATTAATCTGCTTTCTTTCTTTCCCCTTATTATTTCATTTGCAGTAGACTGGTAATGGTTAAATTAATAAATTAGTCATTAGTCTTCCATGCATGAGAGTAACACAATGCCTAAATTTGGAAGAACAAAAAGTACTCATCTATGGAGTCAGTTACTAAAGCAAGGATATAATTGGATCTATAAACAAGTAATGGACTGGTGGATGAGATTTACTCAGTGAAAATATTAAGAAAAAGAAAATTCCACCCACAACATGGTAGTTTTGATAAATGTGTTCCCTAAATATAACTGGAAAAATCTAAATATATAACTCACAGGAAATTTTACCATTTCACTACTAGCAATGTGAGACTGACCCACAAATATTTTACCTGAGGTTGGTGGCTTGCTGTGGTAATGGAATGAGAGAGGGAGAGTTGTGGCCAGGGTGGCAACCATTCCAGTCATCCCAACAAATGGGGACTGGCCACAGACTGTGTTGTCCAAACACCAGGCACAGGAAATTTTTTTTAGAGAGGGAGGAGTGCAGACCTACATGCAAACCAGTGCTGGGAACACTAGTTCAGTCAGAACCTGACTACTGGCAGCTCAGCAGCTTGGGTGGTAGAATCCTATTCCCTCTTCCTTCCTGCATATGTGAAATAGAGAGATTTGGTACACACCTACAGAGAAGAGGGAAAAGGAGAGAGGGGCTTAGAATAAGGCCTATGTGAAGAATGCAAGTACTTGCTCTGCAGAGACCAGTCACAAGCACAGAAATTGAAAAGTAATCAAGTTTCCCTAAGAACAAAACCCCAGGACAAGATGGCTTCTCTAGTGAATGCTACCAAACTTCTAAAGAAGATCTAATACCTATTCTCAACTCTTTAAAATAAAAATTGAAGGGGAGAGAAAGCACCCAAATACATTTTATGAGACCAGCATTACATTTATCCCTAAACGAAGCAAGTACAAAAAAAGAGAAAACTACAGACATTTATCTTTGATGAACATAGATGCAAAAATCTTCAACAAGGGCCTCCCCTGGTGGCGCAGACAGTTGAGCGCAGTGCTGTGAAGCTGTCTGCAGCTTCTGCAATGCCAGTTCGATCCCAGCCAGCGAGGGTCCCACATGGCACGGCAGACCTCCCCTGCCGTGCCCGCTGCTCCCTTCAGCAGTGTATTTCATCAGTCTGCCTGTTCTGATCCCTGCTCTGTCTCTGGTGAATCCTCTCACCCTCCCATGCATCTAGCCTGTACCCCAGTTCTTGTATAAATAAATAAATCTTAAGAAAATATCTCGGCATATCAAATCTAGCAATATATTAAGAGAACTACCCATCATTACCAAGTAGGATTCATTCCAGGGATGCAAGGTTGGTTCAATATATGCAAATCAATCAATCAAAAATCACATGACCATTTTAACAGATACTGAAAGAGCATTTAGCAGGATTCACACCCATTTATGATAAGAACTCTCAATAAATTAGAAATAAAAGGAACATATCTCAATATAATAAAGGCCATCTATGACAAACCACTTTGAATGGTACAAAGCTGAAAGCATTTCTCCTAGGATCATGAACAACATAAGGATGCCCATTCTCATCATTCTCGCATAGCATTCAAAGTCCTAGCCATAGCAATTAATTAAGAAAAAGACATAAAAGGGATGCCAATTGGAAAAGGAGTGAAACTATCACTATTTTCAGATGACATGAAAATATTAAAAAAGAAAATCCAAAAGACTCTCAAACAATGACTAGAAATAATAAATGAATACAGTAAAGTGGCTTGATACAAAATCAATACATAAAAAACTATTGCATTTCTATATGCAAACAACAAATAAGAAAGATAAATTAAGAAATAATCCCATGTACAATCACATCAAAAAGGATAAACTATCTGGGAACAAACATAGCAAAGGAGGGAAAGGACCTAAATATTGAAAATTATTAACCATTGTTCCAAAAAAATAAAAGATATACAAAGATATGGAGATATAGCATATATTTATGGATTTGAAGAAGAAACATAGTTAAATGTCCATATTACTCAAAGCAATTTAAAGATTCAACACAGGAGGCGGAGCAACATGGCGGCGAGGAGACGCTGCGAGTAAGATCTCCCATTAAAAAAAGTTAATAGGGAGGAAAAGCGGCAGGTCCCAGTGAGAACCGGGACATGGAAGATAAACGGGTGACGCCAGCAAACTGCCCGAAGAAGAAAGTGGCCATAAAAGAGGACCAGAGGGAGGGAAGCGCAGAACCCTGCTCCCCTCCCCCGCCCACAGAGGCGGCACTCTCCAACCCGCAGAGAGGAGGAAAACAACAAATCAAAACGACCAACAAGAACAAACAACGCAGCAAGCGGGACTGTGAGTGGAAAGGAACTATTGCAGCCACCACACCCCATGAACGGGAGCTGAGGCGAACCCTGCAGGATCCGCCGCGGCGGTGAGCGAACGGCTCCGGGCGCCATTAGAGAAGAACAAAGACCCTGGGAGACACGCACACAGCCCGGGCTGCCGGTAAGCCTGCGCGGGAAAGCGGTGCACTGGGCGCACTTGAAAAGCAAGTGCAGACCTGGATCGCGGCTACCCAGGTACCCGCGCCTGCGACCTAGGCTTGCGGGGAGACGCGCGGAGGTCCTCACTGAGGTGAAGGTCCCTCCCTGAGTAAGCAGGAACCAGGCGCCCAGACACGGGAGCGGTGCAAAAGGCGCCATTCCCGCGCCACTGAACTGGGCTACAGCCCGCGTCCTGGAACTGAGGGCTTTGAACTGAGACTCGGGGCACGAAAATTCGGGGCGTGGGTTCTCCACGACGGTGGGGCACAAGGCAGACACAGCACCCCAAAGCTGTTGAGGTGTACCCTACCATTCCCGCTCTGTTCCCTGTCCCACGGGGTGGGGAGGCGAAAAACAGCCCCCCAAGGACAATAGGAGAGATCTCTGGTGCCACCTAGCGACCAGGAAAAAAAAGTCACTAACACCCCATAGAACAGGAAATTTCTTAAGACTGCTTGAAAAGGGCAGAAGGCTTCTGGAGGACCCAGTGGCTAGCCGGGAAGTTAGCCCACGCCAGGCCCCTTCCGACCAGCAGTCTGAGCCCACAGAGGGAGCAGGCACCCACGTCCGGGGCAGACCGGGGGTGCAGAAGAGTGTGCCTGAAACCGGAGGCGCAGGGACTGCATCCCGCTTCGCCATTTTAGAACAGGGACATTTCTTCAGTAAAAACTGCCTAAAACCAGCAGAAAGCTCCCCCAGAAGACAGAGATGGCTCCTGGAAGAGCCAGAGGGGAGCGGAGAAGTTCACCCAAGATGCCAGTCAGTCCGAGCAACACAGTGTCCCAACGCATACGACAAATTAGAAAACAGACAGTAGGGAGTACAAGAACCACACGCAACCTAACAACTCCTCAGGAAAGAAGCACACCACAAAAAGAAAACCACTCCCCAGATTGCAACGACAGCAACTTGGAAGAACTTCTGAGCCTTCCAGAAAGAGAATTTAAAATTGCCATGATTAAAAAAGTGATAGAACAGAAGAAGGAAATTGAGTCCCTAAAGAGGGAAGTAAAAGAAATGCAGGAGATCAAAGAATTAATGGAGGAACTAAAGAACTCTGGGAAAAGCAATGAAAGCAGAATAGATGAAATGGAAGAACGAATAAGTACTCTTGAAGACACAGAAATAAAAAGAACCAAAACAGAAAAGGAAAGAGAAGTACGAAGGAAAAAGAATGAAGAAAGACTTCGGGAACTATCTGACTCCATGAGGAAAGGAAATATAAGAGTTATAGGAATTCCAGAAGGAGAGGAGAGAGATGTAGGAACAGAGAAAATATTCATGGATATAATTGAAGAGAACTTCCCAAATGCGAAGAAGGAGCTGAAAATTGATATACAAGAAGCAAGAAGAACACCAAACTTCCACGACGAAAGGAAAAACACAGCAAGACACATAATAGTAAAGCTCCCAAGAATCCAGGACAAGGAAAAAATAATGAAGCTGACAAGAGGGAAGAAACAGATAACATTCAAAGGAAAACCAATCAGGCTGACATCAGACTTCTCTGAAGAAACACTACAGGCAAGGAGAGAGTGGAGGGACATAGTCAACAGACTCCAAGAAAACAGATGCCAACCAAGAATACTCTATCCCGCAAAGCTCTCTTTCCTCCATGAAGAAAGATTATGGACCTTCCCAGACAAAGAGAAACTCCGGACTAAACCCCCACTCCAAAAAATACTACAAGGAATCCTAAAGCCAGAACCTCAGAGGGACGAATAACAACGAAAGAAGACCAAAAAAAAAAAAAAAAAAAGGTTATTAAAAGAATAAATAAATAAAATCAAAGGAAAGACAAACATAATGGCAAATACAGATGCTAACATATCAATATTAACTCTAAATGTAAATGGACTAAACTCTTCAATAAAAAGACACAGAGTTGCAGCCTGGATTAAGAAACAAAACCCAACCTTTTGCTGTCTCCAGGAAACACATTTAGCTACAAAAGATAAAAATAGGCTCAAAGTCAAAGGATGGAAAACAATCCTACAAGCAAATGGGCCAAAAAAGAAAGCAGGAACAGCTATACTTATATCAGATAAAACAGACTTCAAACTCAAAAAAATAAAAAGAGACCCCAATGGTCACTACATTATGATTAAGGGGACAATACTTCAAGAAGAAATAACACTCATTAACATATACTCACCAAACGAAAGAGCACCAAAATATATCAGACAACTGTTGTCCTCTCTGAAAACAGACATCAGAGAAAACACATATGTAGTGGGAGACTTCAACACACCACTATCAACAATGGATAGATCAACAAGACAAAAAATAAGTAAAGAAACTAAAGCTCTAAATAAGGACCTAGAACATTTGGGCTTAACAGACATCTATAGAACACTAAACCCCAAAAAAATGGAGTACACATTTTTCTCAAGCGCACATGGATCATTCTCCAGGATCGATCACATTCCGGGGCACAAGACAAACATCAACAGATACACCAAGATTGAAATCATACCAACCATCTTTTCTGACCACGAAGGCATCAAACTAGAAATAAATCATAAAAAGAAGGTAAGGAACTATCCTACCTCATGGAGATTAAAAGCCACACTACTGGAAGACCACTGGACTAACGAGGAGATCAAAGAAGAAATTAAAAAATTCTTTGAATTGAATGACAAGGAGGACACCAATATCCTAAATGTATGGGATGCAGCAAAAGCAGTAATAAGAGGAAAATATATAGCAATAGAAGCTCACATCAAGAAACAAGAAAGAACTCAAAGAAACAACCTAATCTCGAAGCTCAAAGATCTAGAAAAAGAACAACAAAAAAACCCCAAAACCAGTAGAAGAAAAGAAATAATAAAAACCAAAGCAGAAATAAATGAAATTGAAACTAAAAAAAACAATCCAAAAGATCAATGAAACCAAGAGCTGGTTCTTTGAAAAAATCAATAAAATAGACAAACCCCTAGCCAGGCTCACAAAGGAAAAAAGGGAGAAAGCACAAATACACAGGATCATAAATGAAAGAGGAGAAATCACAACGGACACAGCAGAAATCAAAAGAATAATCAGTAACTATTATGAACAGTTATATGGAAACAAGTTCAACAATCTAGAGGAGATGGACAAATTCCTACAACTCTACAATCACCCAAAGCTAGATAAAGAAGAAATAGAACACCTAAACAGACCAATTACAATTAGCGAAATTGAAATGGTAATCAAAAACCTCCCCAAAAACAAAAGCCCAGGACCTGATGGATTTACAAATGAATTCTACCAAACATTCAGAGATGAATTAGTGCCTATCCTTCACAAACTCTTCCAAAAAATTGAGAAGGAAGGGACAATACCAAACACGTTCTATGAAGCCAATATTACACTAATACCAAAACCGAATAAGGACAACACAAAAAAGGAAAACTATAGGCCAATTTCCCTAATGAACACTGATGCAAAAATCCTCAATAAAATTTTAGCTATCAGAATCCAACAATGTATCCATAAGATAATTCACCACGACCAAGTTGGATTCATTCCAGGGGCACAAGGATGGTTTAACATCCAAAAATCAATCAACGTTATCCAACACATCAACAAAAAGAAATATAAAAACCATATGATAATATCAATAGATGCTGAGAAAGCTTTCGACAAAGTGCAACACCCATTCATGATAAAAGCCCTTGAAATTCTTGGGATACAAGGAACATACCTCAACATCATAAAGGCCATCTATGACAAGCCAACAGCCAGTATCATTCTCAATGGTGAAAAGCTGAAAGCAATTCCATTAAGATCAGGAACAAGACAAGGATGTCCACTCTCACCACTGCTTTTCAATATAATACTGGAAGTCCTAGCCAGAGCAATAAGACAAGAGAAAGACATCCAAGGAATCCAAATAGGAAAAGAAGAAGTCAAAATATCACTATTTGCAGATGATATGATAATATACATAGAGAACCCCAAAATCTCCACAGAAAAACTAATTCAACTCATCAATTCAGTAAAGTGGCAGGATACAAAATCAACACGCAAAAGTCAGTAGCCTTCCTATACACAAACAATAAATCTGAAGAAGAAGAAATCAAAAAACCATCCCTTTTATTATCGAAACAAAAAAAATCAAATATTTGGGAATAAATCTAACAAAAGAGGTAAAGGACCTATACAAAGAAAACTATAAAACAATGTTAAAAGAAATAGAAGAAGACACAAAGAAATGGAAAGACATCCCCTGCTCATGGATTGGAAGAATAAACATTATTAAAATGGCCATCCTACCAAAAGCAATATACCGATTCAATGCTATTCCAATCAAAATCTCAATGGCATTCTTCAAAGAAATAGAACAATTATTGATGAAATTCATATGGAATCACCAAAAACCCCGAATAGCCAAAGCTCTACTGAAAAAAAAAGAAGGAAATGGAGGCATCACACTCCCAGACTTCAAACTATACTACAAAGCCATAATCATCAAAACTGCATGGTATTGGAACAAGAACAGACATACAGACCAATGGAATCGAATAGAAAATCCAGAAATAAACCCACAGATTTATGGTCAACTAATCTTTGACAAAGGAGCAAAGACAATGCATTGGAGCAAAGAAAGTTTGTTCAATAAATGGTGCTGGGAAAACTGGGTCGCTACATGCAAAAGAATGAAGCTTGACCACTACCTCACACCATACACAAAAATCAACTCAAAATGGATTAAAGAACTAGACATAAGACCTGAAACTATAAAATACATAGAAGGAAATATAGGCAAAACACTACGGGATTTGCACATCAAAGACATCTTTACAGACACATCACCCAAAGCAGTGATAGTGAAGACAAAGATAAACAGCTGGGACTACATCAAATTAAAGAGCTTCTGCACAGCAAAAGAGACAATAACAAAAACAAAGAGAAACCCCACCAACTGGGAGAACATTTTTGCACTCAACACTAATGATAAAGGACTGATCACAAAAATCTGCAAAGAGCTGATGAAACTCAACAACAACAAAAAAATAATCCAGTCAAAAAATGGGCAGAAGAGCTAAAAAGAAACTTCTCTGAAGAGGAAATGCAAATGGCCAACAGACATATGAAAAAATGTTCAACATCACTTGTCATCAGGGAAATGCAAATCAAAACTACCATGAGATACCATCTCACACCAGTGAGAATGGCACATATTAAAAAAACTAGCAACAACAAATGTTGGCGAGGGTGTGGAGAAAAAGGAACTCTTCTGCACTGTTGGTGGGAGTGCAAACTGGTCCAACCACTGTGGAGAGCTGTGTGGAGATTTCTGGACCTACTAAACATAGAGTTTCCATATGATCCAGCAACTCCACTCCTAGGTATTTACCCAAAGGACACAGAAACATCAATTCCAAAGAGCACCTGCACCCCTATGTTTATAGCAGCACTGTTTACAATAGCTAAGCTTTGGAAACAGCCCAAATGCCCAAAAATAGATGACTGGATCAAGAAGATGTGGTACACATATACCATGGAATATTACTCAGCATTCAAAAAAGATAAACACATGCAATTTGCAGCAACATGGATGGCGCTGGAAGGGATCATGCTCAGCGAAATAAGCCAAAAAGAAAAAGAAAAATACCGGATGGTCTCACTCATAGCAGGAATCTAGAAAACTTAAATAAGGGACCAGGAAAATGAATATAAGAAAGTGAAAATCAAAATCAACAAAAATCTATGAACCAGAGACACTTTTTGGGAGGTGGGGGGCGGGAGGGGAAGGATTGGGGTCAGAATGGGGCATTTGCAATTGTATGGGGGAATATAAAAATAAAATTTATTATTAAAAAAAATAAAATAAAATAAAGATTCAACACAGTATCTGTCAAAATCCCAATGACATTTTTCAAGGGCCTAGAACAACTACAAAATGTGTATGGAACCACAAAAGGCCCTGAACAAGTCAAAATGATCCTAAGAGAAAGGAAGAAAAATGGAGGTATAACACTTCCTGCCTTCAAACTATAATACACAGCAACCACAATCAAAATAGTATGCGATAAAACAAAAACAGACACACAAACCAATGGAACAGAACAGGGAGCCCAGTAACAAACTCCCATAAACCCACACAAATGTGAATAATCTTTGACAAAGGAGTCATGAAAATATAATAGAGAAAGGAAAGGCTCTTCAACAAATATTGCTGGGAAACTTGGGCAGTAACATGCAAAATAATAGTAATAAAAATATTGATTATATTACTCCATGCATAAAAATTAATTGAAAATGGATTAAAGTCTTGAATATTAATCTGGAAACATAAAATAAAAAAAGGAAAACATAGGTGATACATTCTTGGACATCAACCATAGAGATATATTGGGAACTCAACTCTAACAAGGGAAACAACAGCAACAATAAACCTATGGGAACTACATCAAACCAAAAAAAGGCTTTATATCATGAAATAAACCACCACCAAAACGAAAAGGCAACCTATGGACTGGAAGAAAATACTTGTGTATCACATATCTCACAAGGGGTTAATTTCCAAAATACATAAAGAATCCATACAATTCAACAATGAGAAAAAAAAAAAAACAATAAAAAAATGGGCAAAAGACCCAATGGGCCCTTCTATAAAGAAGACATACAGATATCCCACAGGTACATGGAAAAAAAAAAAAAAAGCGTTTAACATCACCTGTTAGAGGAGAAATGCAAAACAAAACCGTAATGAGATATAACATCATCCCTGTGAGAATGGTCTATAGCAAAAAAGACTGGAGACAACAAATGTTGGCGGGGACGTGGAGAAACAGGAACATTCACTCAGTGTTTGGAATGTAAACTGATGCAACATCTATGAAAAATGGTTAGACATTCTTCAAAAAACTAAAAATGGAAATAACACATGGTTCATCAATACCACTTTTAGATATTTACCCCCCAAATATGAAAATATTTATATGCTCCTGTGTTCATAGCAGCATTATTCAAAATGGTCAAGATATGGAACCAGCAGACAAGCAAATAATGAAATTATAAAGACTCAATGGACTATTACTCAGCTATTATAAAAAATTAAGTTGTGACTTCTGGGACAAAAAGTATGAATTTTGTGTAAACACGTTAAGTACAGTGAGTTGTAAAGTAAAAGACAGTTACCTGATGGTTTCACTCATTTGTAGAATATAAATAAGCAATAAATACCAGAGGGGGTGGGGTGGGAAAAGGAGGAGGGGGTAGGAGAGGAAGGTGATAGACACTGGCAATGGAGCTTGGTGACTGGCCAAGTAAAGCATGAGCCTTATGGAGGTATGAAGTTGCACTCTCAAAATTACATTAATTATGTATTGAAATAATTGGCAAATCAACAACATTCAAAAAATAAAATCTAAAAGAAAAAAATACACCTTTAAATGATGTAGTATACGACCCAAAATAAAGATAAAACTTTCAAACATCTTTGTTTACCAACTATCACTACACAAAAAAAAATACCTAAAGCAAAAACATTAAATTCAAGATATTTGTAGACTAATTTAAATAAACTTTCAGTTTATGAATGATGAGGTAGGCCAAAATAGGTAAGAGAGCATGTAATATATCATATGGTTGACCTAATCAATATTTCTCAAATGTAATACCCTGACAAGAGAATACTTTTTCTTTGTGTATTCCCCTGAAACTCTTAGAACTGATTATTTATTAGGCTACCGAGAAACCTCAATAAATTTTTAAAAAGTTGAAATCATGTAGATCATATTGATTGGCTTTTTAACTTAAACAACCAAAATACTGTCTTTTGTTTTATATTCATGTAACTCCCTTTTTTCTTTTAGTGAACACTTTGCTGTTAAATTACTTAATTGAAGACTTGGAGAAAAAGAATGGAAATGCTTTGGAGGAAATTGCATCTGGTTTCTGCAGTGGAAAGAGAAGAACCATTTTCTCTTAATAAGCCTTAAGATTAACTAAAGCTAGTATCAACAAGCAGAACTTTTCCTGGGGAAATATTTGAAAAGTTATCACTTCATCCTATCTTGCTTCTAAATTATTATTTTATTCATCATAAAGCTGGTCTCAAAGCATCTTAGACTAAATTAAATAGGCCTCACTTATAAAGATGGCACACCCTGGCTACTTAGTAAACCACATAAAACAGAAACTTTTACTCTAATACCAAAAAGGGCAATATATTTTAAAAGTTACTAATCACTTTAAATATGTTGGATGACCTAAGTGGAAAAAGATGTTTCTGTGTATATCTGAGTTCACGAGTTTTCCATTATATCTATTTTATTTATATATACACACGCACACTCTCTCACACACATCCTTTATTCCTCTGAACACATTCTTTCTTATCTAGAGTTTATCTCCTTTCTGTACATCAATAGCATTAGTTTATCCATGCATTTCTTACAAGGTCATATTGGGGTTTTATATAACCTCATATTCACAGATCCAGGAATGCATATACGAAACAGAGCAGGTATGAATATGCAAATCTGAGAATAATGAGCAGCACAGAAAGACTACCAAACATCCTAGGAATTCAGTCTGCTAGCAAATATTTAATGAGGATCTACTAAGTGGTAGGTACCATTGTGGTTACTAGAGATAACATAGAAGACAAACACAAAGCACCACAATAAACAAATAAAATAGGCGAATATACAATATGCCAAAGTATATTATGTGCTATGGAGAAAAGTAAAGAATAATAAGAAAGATAGTACCAGAGTGAGCAGAGGTTGCTGTCTTAAACATGTTAGTACAGGAAGCACTCTTTAATAAGGTGACAATGGAGCAGAGACTTGAATTAAGATGGACCCATATCTGAGGTCAGAGTATCCTAATCAAAGGAAACAGTAAGAGCAATATCTTAAGGTTGGACTGTGCTTCAGATTGGAGAAACAAGGAAGAGTCACAAGTGGTTATAAAGCAGAAGGTAGTAAAAGTTGAGGTCTCAGAAGTAGTGAGAAACCAGCTAATACAGGGTCTTATAAGATGTAATAACTTTGGTGTTAACGCTTTTGTGAGAAGCCTTTGGAGGTCATTAACAGAGAAGTGATATAATCTTACATAGGTTATAAAAGATTCCAGGGCAGCTCAGATATTCAGATTGGATAGATATGCCAAACTTGCTTGAAAGTCTATTTATGTACAATAGACGGAGAAAGCAGTGACTTCAAGTGGAAATACTGTGTGATCAATAGCTAGCTATTGGATGAAACCAGTAAGAATGAATGAAAAACGGGGGCAGTCACCAAAGATCTGTTTCAAGGTCTGAAAATAAGAACTGCAGAAGTGGAGCTTCTGGTGATTGTTGTGTTATAGGTAGTTTTAGCATGAGATCCCAAAGGAATAACCACCAGAGTTCTTCCTAACTCTTCCAATAAAGATATACTAACTTACCAATACACACGAGCAGAGTGTGAACTAATTCCACAAATAAAACTGGGTAGTACTTGGAACCAAGTACCATTGAGCTTATTACCTATGTCAAGTGTTTACTCAAGGACAAAACTGTTCTAAGTACTTTATATGCTCTGTATTATTTAAATCTGTTCATAATACTATTTCCAATTTTATTTTTCAATAAACCTGGAAATATAGAAGATCAATGTTAAATTATCTAGATTTTCTGTACTGATAAATATGAGAATTTGAATTGTTAAAGATCTATTTTCCAACTTTAGACTAGACCCTGGGGGTGAGTTTTATTTAATTCCTATCTATACTTTTGCATGTAGCAACCCAGTTTTCCCAGCACCATTTATTGAACAAACTTTCTTTGCTCCAATGCATAGTCTTTGCTCCTTTGTCAAAGATTAGTTGACCATAAATCTGTGGGTTTATTTCTGGATTTTCTATTTGATTCCATTGGTCTGTATGTCTGTTCTTGTTCCAATACCATGCAGTTTTGATGATTATGGCTTTGTAGTGTAGTTTGAAGTCTGGGAGTGTGATGCCTCCATTTCCTTTTTTTTTCAGGAGAGCTTTGGCTATTCGGGGTTTTTGGTGATTCCATATGAATTTCATCAATAATTGTTCTATTTCTTTGAAGAATGACATTGAAATTTTGATTGGAATAGCATTGAATCGGTATATTGCTTTTGGTAGGATGGCCATTTTAATAATGTTTATTCTTCCAATCCATGAGCAGGGGATGTCTTTCCATTTCTTTGTGTCTTCTTCTATTTCTTTTAACAGTGTTTTATAATTTTCTTTGTATAGGTCCTTTACCTCTTTTGTTAGATTTATTCCCAAATATTTGATTTTTTTTGTTTCGATAATAAAAGGGATGGTTTTTTTTTATTTCTTCTTCTTCAGATTTATTGTTTGTGTATAGGAAGGCTACTGACTTTTGCGTGTTGATTTTGTATCCTGCCACTTTACTGAATTGATTGATAAGTTGAATTAGTTTTTCTGTGGAGTTTTTGGGGTTCTCTATGTATATTATCATATCATCTGCAAATAGTGATAGTTTGACTTCTTCTTTTCCTATCAACTCAAAATGGATTAAAGAACTAGACATAAGACCTGAAACCATAAAATACATAGAAGGAAATATAGGTGAAACACTATGTGATTTGCATATCAAAGACATCTTTACAGACACATCACCCAAAGCAGTGATAGTGAAGGCAAAGATAAACAGCTGGGACTACATCAAATTAAAGAGCTTCTGCACAGCAAAAGAGACAATAACAAAAACAAAGAGAAACCCCACCAACTGGGAGAACATTTTTGCACTCAACACTAATGATAAAGGACTGATCACAAAAATCTGCAAAGAGCTGATGAAACTCAACAACAACAAAGAAAATAACCCAGTCAAAAAACGGGCAGAAGAGCTAAAAAGAAACTTCTCTGAAGAGGAAATGCAAATGGCCAACAGGCATATGAAAAAATGTTCAACATCACTTGTCATCAGGGAAATGCAAATCCAAACTACCATGAGATACCATCTCACACCAGTGAGAATGGCACATATTAAAAAAACTAGCAACAACAAATGTTGGCGAGGTTGTGGAGAAAAAGGAACTCTCCTGCACTGTTGGTGGGAATGCAAACTGGTCCAACCACTATGGAGAGCTGTGTGGAGATTTCTGGACCTACTAAACATAGAGCTTCCATATGATCCAGCAATTCCACTCCTAGGTATTTACCCAAAGGACACAGAAACATCAATTCCAAAGAACACCTGCACCCCTATGTTTATAGCAGCACTATTTACAATAGCTAAGCTTTGGAAACAGCCCAAATGCCCAAAAATAGATGACTGGATCAAGAAGATGTGGTACATATATACCATGGAATATTACTCAGCATTCAAAAAAGATAAACACATGCAATTTGCAACAACATGGATGGCGCTGGAAGGGATCATGCTCAGCGAAATAAGCCAAAAAGAAAAAGAAAAATACCGGATGGTCTCACTCATAGCAGGAATCTAGAAAACTTAAATAAGGGATCAGGAAAATGAATAACTATAAGAAAGTGAAAATCAAAATCAACAAAAAACTATGAACCAGAGGCACTTTTTGGGGGGTGGGGGCCGGGAGGGGAGGGATTGGGGTCAGAATGGGGCATGTGCAGTTGTATGGGGGAATATAAAAATAAAATTTATTATTTAATAAAAAAATAAATAAAAAAAAATAATTCCTATCTATAAACAATTCCTAAACCACTGACAAATTAAAGATATCACACACACTGAAAACTGTCCTTTAATTTCAGGTATGAAAACAGTTGCAATATCTTAAATTCAAGCAAGTTAAATCTTTACATATTAGGAACAAATGAGTTTTATTGTAGATTTACGAACATGATTCAATATTAGGAAATTTTGTTAATATAACTGACTATTTTCAATGTAAAATTTTATTATATGAAAAGATTAATAAGAACTGATGCAATGCAATAAGTCTTAGATTGATTAATGAATAAATAAAACACGCTAGCATGCAAAAAATAGAAGGAAAACACCTTTGTAAATAATGTACTATCAGAGATCTACTACAAAGATCATAGTCAGTGGCAATTAGAAGTAAAACATTAGAAATATTTCCATCAACAGTAGGCAAAAGCAATGAGTACTACTATAAACATCATATTGCATTGTAGCCACTGCAGCAAAAGAATTGAGGTAAAATTTTGGTAGGTAAATATTTTACTCTTGAAACTTCTTATAGTATCTAATCCATATTTCCCTAAATGTAAAATATGAAAATATGGGTATTAATACCAAACATGTACACATTTTAAATTTATTTGAAGACATTTATCCCCTGTAAAACATTTAGCAGAGTATCTTACAGACTACGCAATTACCTCTCATCATCATCACCATGTACTCCCTGACACCAGAAGCTTAAAGAACCAACCAAAACACAGTAATTTCAAAATACTTAAGAAAGCTGATCTACAACTCATAGTTAAAGGTGGAGGTTCAACATGGCCATCTTTGTTGTAAACTCACAAGCACATGGATAATGGGAGAAAAGAAACATCAAAATTTTGGGAGCTGGAAATTACTTGAAAAAACCATAAGAAAGTAAGCAGAATAGAAATTTTCCCCAAGGTTTGAGAGTTGTTGGCCTTCATAACATGTAGAAGATGGTATGAGAAGTGTAGGACTAAGGTAAGGAGACTTGGTTAGCAGTCTTTAAAAGTAAGCTTTATAAATGCCCGTGCCCCACTATACACAGACAAACATTTGCCCATATCTGCTCCACCCCTTCTCACTCCTTACCACTGGAAATTTCTCCTTGTGAGGTTTATTTACCTGGGAGATACTACTAGGCACAACTGAAATTAGGGATGCTGTACTAAGTACAGAACGTTAAGTCAATGCATACAAAGACAGTAAAACCTCATGTTTCCTTCACCTAGAATATAGGTCCTTACCTTGCAGGCAGAGTTAAGAATTTTCAGCAGAGGTCTTCCAAAGTTAACCAGTTTGGAGCAGATCACTTGATCACAGAAGACCAGTTTCATTCATATGCTCAGAACTTTCAATCAAATTTTAGTCCACTTTTCAAAAATACAAGTTAAACTTCGGAGGAAAGCTTCTAACCTGAACGAGAGGAGGGGGGAGAAAGGCAGAAGAAATAATCAGGAAAAGAAAAGTGGAGGAAATAGAAACTAGGGAGATGAGAGCTATATACAATAAAACCAAAATTAAAATCATGAAATAAGAGCAAATCACCA
Source organism: Talpa occidentalis (assembly GCF_014898055.3). NCBI lineage: Eukaryota > Metazoa > Chordata > Mammalia > Eulipotyphla > Talpidae > Talpa > Talpa occidentalis. Next base: position 76,122,228 of record NW_023601322.1, on the reverse strand, counting down.
TGAAAACACTCAAAAATTGAAACAAGATCGAAATTCAGAATTTGTTAGAGTTAAATAATTTAATAAATTTGAATAATTGGAATATCTTTAGTAAATATAAAGACATACTTAAGACATTTTCATTCTAACAAAAAGTTTCAGAAAGTATCTCCCATACTCCTATTCTTAGGAAGATGCTAGAAAATGTAGTCAACAAATGAGGATGTAATTAAAGAAAAAGAAAGATTTTGAACTCTGGAAGCAAGAACCTTCATTCTAGAAATAGACAAAGAGCATTCCAAGGATGATGATAAAGGGTTATTCCAGAATGACAGCCATAAAAAGTCTAGAAACTAATTCAAGCTGAACAAGGTCAAAAACCTCTAGAAAAGTGCTTCCCAGAATGTGGAACTGATGGATGACTTAATATGCTTTGAGATATTGAGGAAACTGTGGGAGGATTTGAGAATGAATTGGTGCTAACTAAAAAATATGAAGCAAAAATGAAAAAATAAAAACAAATTTAAAGGAAACCAATGTTATATAAGTAAAAGTAATTATAATGCATTAAATGGCTCAATTATCAATAGTGTTTATATATTAATATTCTAAATGTAATTCTCACATTCTGAATGTAATGGAATAATGGGAGGAAGAAAAGTGTGTGTACAAGTGTATCTTCGCAAGCATGTGATGGGTGTAGTGAATAATGACTTCCATAGGGGGATGTCAACAGTATGTCAATAATACCTAAAACCAACAATTCAAGAAATGTCAACAAACACGTTATATAGTCATATACTTCAAAACACAAATATCAAAATGTGTGATTAAACTCGTTTAAAGTAGTTTCCTGTAAGTAGCAAAAAAATGAGGATGGGGTAGGAGAGAGAACCACTGTGTTTCACATTTTGCCCTTAAAACTGTGTGCAAGAAAATCCTTTATAAAAGTAAAAAAATAAATTTACATTTTAAAAAAAGACCCTCATCTCAAAGCCTCTCATCTAACAGTCTGCTGGGATTCCTAGTGACACCTCCCTGACAAATTTATATACTCACCTATTAATGTTAGACCAGTTATTTGACACTTATAGCTCAAAGATTACAACTGTTTTTCAGATAGGTTTTTTATGGTTTGTACAATATTGGTCCAAAGAGGGCTTTTAAAGCTTGAATTGGTTGCCATCATCTAAAATTGGAGGTTTCATATAAAAATGTGATTTCCAGTTTCAATTGAAAAATCTGAGACTGTGGCAGCACTTGGGTCACCTTCCAAAGTGGCACAAATTATCCGGAGCTGAACAGCTATAGCCCATTTTACCTGGGTCAGCAGTTCTATTTCTCTACCATTACTACTTTTTCTTTGACAATGAAACGAAGTGTCAATTGCCATTTATCACTGTATTTGTGCTCTTGCTCACTTTGTAGTGGAGTTAAGAGAAATATTGCTCTCTAGAAATTGGGAAGTAAAAGGGAATGCAAAGTGAGTTTTTAAAGAAAAATAGGAAAGCACGTATTTCTTACTAAGATTGAATACGATGCTACTTGTTCAGCATGCACACCAAATGCATCTGTCAGAAAAATATAGACAGACATTTTTGTCAGAATTCTGATACGTGTTTGAAAATATTCATGATTTTAAAAATGCCAAAAATATAAGACTATTTTATAATTTTTCTATATATGAAAAAAATCAGTTTTGCAGTGGAATGCCTATCTAGGTATTTGACTTTTCTGAAAAATGAGTATATCTATAAATGCAACAAAAATGGTACATTTGAAACCACAATAATATTTTCTAAATTAATTTTCACCAGAAATACTACTCATAAGCATGGTCAAGATTTAGCTGACAGTTTTCAGAAAAACTGGATGAAAAGAATTTAATTTACAGCATTTATCTATGGTGGGTAGTGAAAATCCCTATATACATAATTCCACTGAGATATTATTCTGAAAGAATCCTGGCATAGTGGAAAAAAATAATTGGACATAAATGCTCATGACAAGCACATTAGAAGTGATTAAATATTTACTTTGGAGAATATCTTAAAAATTTAATATATATAGGTCAAAATTGGTGAGAGTGACAAATGATGGTACAGTAAAGGGATAATCCTAACACTGCATCTGTTACAGAAATTCAATGTGAGGAAACATCTTTCAATGCTGAATGAATGTAAGTTTATTTCATCATTCAATAGGATGGATTGTATCCAAAGTCCAAAGTGAAGGCCTTTATCTATTTTATAGGATTGTATCAGTTGTAAGGAACAGAAGTTCTACCTCACATAGGCTTCAAAGTAGGAAAATTAATATTTTCATGTACAGAAAGTCTAGAAAAAGTGATGGTTTGAGGGCTGGTAGATTCAAAATCTCAGGGTGTCATTAAGGACCATATGTATCTCAATGTCAATTTTATTTTTTTAAAGATTTATTTTATACAAAAACTGGGGTACAGGTCAGAGGCACAGGAGGGTGAGAGGATTCACCAGAGACAGAATGGGGAGCAGAACAGGCAGACGGACCAAAATACACGACTGAGGGGAGCAGCAGCCGAGACAGGAGAGGTCTGCTGTGCCATGTGGGAATCTTCCTGGCCGGCCGCAAATCGAACCCACGCTGCAGAGACTGTGGACAGCCTCACAGTGCTGTGTTCAACCTGCTGCACCACCAGGGAGGTCCTCAATGTCAATTTGACACACAAACTTTGGCAAATGCCTGATTGATGAGGGGCTGAACATATTTTATAATAACTGTAATATCCAGAGGAAGATGAGAGACCTTCCCTGAAACCAGTTGCTGGAAAGAAAAATTATATTTAAACCCATGAATCTTGGCCTGGAAGCTGAAGTTGGGTTATTTTCCCTTGGATACATGGAGACTTAGAAAAGGATGTTTTACTAAAAAAAAAAAAAAAAAAAAAGAGTTTTGTTTTCAGAATTGGTCCATTAACTGAAGAATTCTGGCTCGTCTTAGTGATATGAGTCAAACCTCAAAAATCTATTTCAATATTATACAATATTCAACTCAATAAAGGTCTCTCTTGGGTTCTCCCTGGTGGTGCAGGCAGTTGGGCTCAGTGCTGTGAAGCTGTCTGAACCTCTACAGTGCCAGTTCGATTCCCGCCAGTCTCAGAGCAACCCACATGGTGAGCAGACCTCCTGTCTCACCCACTGCTCCCCTCAGCAGTGTATTTCATCAGTCTGCCTGTTCTGTTCCTGGTAAATCCTCTGTCTCTGTCTCTGGTGAATCCTCTTACCCTCCCGTGCATCTGGTCTGTACCCTGGTTCTTGTATAAATAAAATAAATCTTAAAAAAAAAAAAGGTCTCTCTTGAAATTTAAGAATATAAGAAAGATTTTAATTTTGAAGTAAAAGAAATAAAGCAGGTGTATTTAAACAATGTATTTTCCCCTCTAACAACCAAATCACAATTACATATATAATTTTTCTTCATTTTGCTATATATATACATAGTCTTTGCTGTAAAGATAAACTATTGCCTTTGCCTGAGTTATAAAAAGTGGGGCTGGAGAAAAAAATTATGTTAGCAAAAAATGCAGAATAGGGTCTCCCTGGTGGCACAGCGGTTGAGCGCTGGGTTGCGAGGCTGCCCGCAGCCTCTGCAGTGCCAGTTTGATCCCTGGCTACTGGGCGAGGGTCCCACATGGCTAGCAGACCTCTCCTGCCACCTGCTGCTCCTCTCAGCAGTGTATTTCGTCACTCTGCCTGCTCTGCTCTCCCCTCTGGCTCTGGTGAATTCTCTTACCCTCCCGCGCTTCTGACTGTACCCAGTGCTTGTATAAATAAATAAATAAATATTTTTTAAAAAATGCAGAATAAAGTGCAAGCCTAAGGTATTTAGAGTGAGGGTAAATGGAAATGAGGCAAGAGATATACTGTGATACATAGCGCAAGTCACTCCATAGACTTGTTTACTTGTCAAATTACAGAACTTCTTAAGACATAAAAAGAATGGAAAATAAGGAATGGAATTTGAAAAAAAATTGGACATTTATCTGACTACCTTCTTCCTATTTCCCACTGATCGATATTTATCCTAAGACAGCATTCTGGATTGCATCTTGTGCCATTTCAGCAACCACTGAAATAAGAGATCCCACACCTTGCAATCCAGTGTTTAATCCGAGTCTGAAAATATAATTATCTGGTACAAGTGGGGCACTAAGAGAGGAAAAAATGAGGAATTGTGAAAAACCTATTAAAGCATCTTCATATTACAATATTCAGATATGATAGACTCTGGTACAGTGATGTGTACAGCAGCTTAGGATATTATCTAGAGTTTTATTTAAAACCATAAAATATGGTTCTGCAGAGAGATGTAGTTAGCACTGTATGGTAAATAAAAGTATCCTTTAAAAGTTTTTACATATGGGCCTCCCCTGTGGCACAGCAGATTGAGCACAGCACTATGAGGCTGTCCACAGCCTCTGCAGCAGGGGGTCAATTCCTGGTTGGCAAGGGAGATACCCACATGGCGCAGCAGACCTCTCTTGTCTCGTCCGCTGCTCCCCTCAGCAGTGCTTTCGGTCGTCTGCCTGTTCTGCTCCCTGCTCTGTCTCTGGTGAATTCTCTCACCCTCCCATGCCTCTGACCTATACCCCAGTTCTTGTATAAATAAAAATAAATCTTTAAAAAAATAGTTTTTATATAAGAATGTGGAAAGTCCCTTTAGAAATGGAACTAATTATTTGCTGGGTAGTTACTTGTAGAAGTTTTGCACATCCATCTAGGTAGTATAGAATGTAGACCCTGACCTTAAAGGTTTCCTAATGAGTGAGTGACCACATTGAAAGGCAGAAAGAACCTCTCTAATAGTGCATTCAATCTAAGGCCTATGTCATTTTAATAGCTATAAGACATCTAGTTGTGTATAATTTTTAATTTTTTATGGGTTCCTAATGAGGCAGCCTCATAATTTTACAGGAACAGGGTTTGCAATTTCAAAAGAAGTCAAGATTTCAGGGCAAGATCTTCATTGTGCTCCTGTAACATGTCAAACTATGATCACAAGACACAATGACACAAGATATCTGAAAAATTAAGTAAGTGATGCAATGCACTGAAAAGACATTTATCTATTACCTGATTACAGAATGAAGAACTATTTTCAAGAACAAATTAGAAATTTTTTGTTAAAAACTTATCAAATAGAGAAATGAACTCCTACAAAATATATGGAAGAAAAAGTGCTGATGTCACATATACCAGCTGGGAGAATATTTCTGCCTACTTTAGAATTTGCTTAAAAAAACAGATAGTTCTAACTTTAGGGGAGAAGCTCAATCATCTGAATTTAGTGTTCATCCTGGGCAGATGAAATACATAATTTTATTTTATCAGGAAAGTTAAAAAGTTAATCACATGATCTTAGGCTTCTACCAGAATGACAGACTTGGTTATCTGAAGCACTTCTCACAATATACTTTCAAGAAAGAAGAAAATCAGAAATGTAAAGGAATGATGGAAAATACAAGTAAAACTAAATGAAGGTTATATACATATATTTATCTGATATATATTAAATTCTGATGTTTGTGAAAATAATATTCCATTTTATAATTGGGTAATAGGTATATATTATCTGTCTCAATGTATTATGTCATTTATTGAATTTCTCAGATATCTTGGGACTAAAAATCCCTTCTACCTATGGTAATAATGAATGAGGGTTGGTCACAGGAAAAATTGTGATATTTAGAGGGCAAACATGGATTAGGTGCCATTGCTCCTAAGGTCATTGCTGGAACCACCAAAGTTGTCATCGATCTGCTGGCTTATGTTGTTGGGATAAAACAGCAACCAGCTAAACTGATGTTCCTTTCCACCTAATTTTGCCAAACCTCTTTAGTCACTACACTTAGTAAATCCTTCTCTACCTGAGGAGTTTCAGATGATTGTTTTCTTAGAATAGAGTGGTGATATTCCTAAGGACTTAACTCCATCATCTCTCATTCCTCCTAGACCTACAACCAGGATCAGGTCCCAGAAGGCCAGAGATTAAGATAAAAAGTGTAATCTGTAAGTATAATCATATAAACCCAAAATATAAATTTAGGTAACATACATAGAAGTAGACTTCAAAGAATGTTGAGTAAGGGTGGAGGGAAAATAAACTTGGACTGGGTTGAATTTGTTAACATGGATGTACTAAGCACAGATTCTGGATTCAGTAGGTTAAGTTGGGCAGTTTGGAGTGGCTCTAACCATATCCTTGGCTGCTTGACTGAAACTGGAACCCAAAGTTGGCCCACAATAAAAAAGGTTGAACTGACAAAACATTCTTGGTAAATCATAGAGGAATATATCCATAGGTTTAAGGAAACAAAATTCTAAATAGGATTTATCATGTAAATCATGAACCTACCTCAAACCATGACTTCCAGAAGTGTTAAGAAAAGATTGTCTCTACTAAAATTATAAGAAATAAGCATTGGCACCCTTTAAGGGCTCTGCTGTAGTAAGATATGATTTGAGTGGAGAGTGCAGAGTTCTAGAAGCCAGATAGCAGCAGGAAATTGTCAGAGACAAGTTGAGCATCGTTACTGTAACAGGCAGCAGAGAAAGAACAAGTGATTTAACCCACTGACATTGCTGGTGAGGGCCAGTTGAGGGCTAGCTATCCCTAGAACTAAAATAACTGAGGGAACTTTAAAGCACTGTTTCATTTGAATAACTAGAACTTCTCTAGTTTAGTAAAGAAAAGTATGAACACAATCCCTTCAACAAATCCCCAAACTTAGGTTGTCTTGAAGAAAGAATTCTGTTATATCACCAACATATACACTGTTGACATGTATATAGTTAAAGTAAGACAGGATCTGACCCTATCCTTACATGACCCAACTTCACTAGGCTCACCCTAATCCCTGTTGGATACTAAATGTCTTTATTTAAAATGTTGATGTTTTGCTCATCACAGATTTTGTATTAATTTAGTCTTTTGAAGAAAAATATCAGATGGTTTCACTTATAATAGGAATATAGGGGAACCAAATAAGACATCAGTGTAAAAAAAAATAGTAACAGTACAAAACACAACAAAGCAAAAACAGACAATTATAAACCAGAGACACACTGCAGGGGAGGAGGAGGGAGAGGGGTGAAAAGGAGGGAGGGAGGAGCACAGGGGACTGTGGTGATGGTGCACGGGTGCCCTGGAGAAGAAGATTCTATGGGGAGTCAATCTGAGGGGGTGGCGGAAGCAAATATTGTTTTAAAAATGTAAAAAATGATAAATGTTAAAATAAAAAAGGTTAAATAAAATTGTTATTAAAAAAAATTCTGTGGGGACTATATCTGAGAGGAGAAAGCAAACATTTTACAAAAATGAACAATGATGTAAAATATACAGAAATAAATTACTAAAAAAATTTAGTCTTTTGAAATATTTTATTTAAATGTAATTTATCTTGATTATGAAGTTTTGGGTACCTCATGACACTTAGTCAGGGACATTTGACTATGACATTTGACAATGACATAGGTGTCATTTCCCACACCTGTATCCAGTTGTTAGATTTTATCCAGCCTCTCTAATTCTGGGAAGACATGTGCAGTTCTGTAATGAAGGGAACCAGTCTTTTCTTTTTTTTTAATTTAAATTTTATTTTTATATTACCCATACAATTACAACCCCCTTATTTTGACCCCAATCTCTCCTTTCCCCGCCCCCCACCCCCCATAGAGTGTCTCTGGTTCATAGTTTAGTTGTTTGTTGATTTTGATATTTTCTTTTTTATAGTTATTCTTTTTCCTGGTCCCTTATTTAAGTTTTCTAGATTCCTGCTGTGAGTGAGACCATCCAGTATTTTTCTTCTTCTTTCTGGCTTATTTCGCTGAGCATGATCCCTTCTAGCTCCATCCACGTTGCTGCAAATTGTATGTGTTTATCTTTTTTGAATGCTGAGTAATATTCCATGGTGTATATGTACCACATCTTCTTGATCCAGTCATCTATTTTTGGGCATTTGGGCTGTTTCCAAAGCTTAGCTATTGTAAACAGTGCTGCTATAAACATAGGGGTGTAGGTGCTCTTTGGAATTGATGTTTCTGTGTCCTTTGGGTAAATACCTAGGAGTGGAATTGCTGGATCATATGGAAGCTCTATGTTTAGTAGGTCCAGAAATCTCCACACAGCTCTCCATAGTGGTTGGACCAGTTTTCACTCCCACCAACAGTGCAGAAGAGTTCCTTTTTCTCCACAACCTCGCCAACATTTGTTGTTGCTAGTTTTCTTAATATGTGCCATTCTCACTGGTGTAAGATGGTATCTCGTGGTAGTTTTGATTTGCATTTCCCTGATTACAAGTGATGTTGAACATTTTTTCATATGCCTGTTGGCCATTTGCATTTCCTCTTCAGAGAAGTTTCTTTTTAGCTCTTCTGCCCTTTTTTGACTGGATTATTTTCTTTGTTTTTGTTGATTCTCATCAGCTCTGTAGATTTTTGTGATCAGTCCTTTATCATTAGTGTTGGGTGCAAAAATGTTCTCCCAGTCGGTGGGTTTCTCTTTGTTTTTGTTATTGTCTCTTTTGCTGTGCAGAAGCTCTTTAATTTGATGTAGTACCAGTCCTTTCTGATGATCTTCCCTAGGGTTGAAGTTAGAGGTCGTAAGAGAGAGACATGGGTTAAATATTGATCTTGTGATTCCAGTTTGTTACTATGGGTTCCAGTTTTGGTTTATCCTTGTTCTTCCCTGTTTCATGCCACGCTTTTCATATCAACATATGGTCTTGCTGACTCCTGGACATAGGAACAACAGCTCTTTGTAGCTTTCTTCACCAGATCCCATGAGGTCTAACCCCCTATCTATATTGCTTATAGCTATTCTACCTCTCTGCTTGAACCCTAACTAAATGCTCTTAGAGTGCCTGGCTGCTTTTTATTTTAAAATTCCCCCCCCCCCAACTTGGAGGTTCTTCAGTACTTCCTGAACACAGAATTTGTTTGTTCCACCCTGATACATTGCCAGAAATGTGCAAAGTGTTTGAACTTCAGCAGCCTGTATCACTTGAGTTCTTTGCCAGCAAAATTCTCAGCTCCCATTTATATAAGCATCTGGTGGATTCTCACTGTTCACCAGATGTGATTAGACATATCTGGCTTTCTCTTTCTAAGTGATATACCCAGACTACTCAATATTTTACAATTCTTTAAAAATATAACTTCAATCTGAGATATGTCCTCCAAAATTATTCTCTTATATGTAGTGCCCCACCAAGAGTTAGATTTTGTTTTTCAATGTTTGCTTATCTCACATAAACATTCTTTTTTCTAGGTGAGAGACCTAGTCCTTAAAAGTACATGGTTTCCAAGCTCTACCATTATATTTCTAGGGCTGCCATAACAAAGTGCTGCAAACTGGGTGAAAAAAACAAGAGAAAGTTGTTGTCTCACAGTTCTACAAGTTAGAAGTCCAAGATTGAAGAGTCAGCAGAATCAAGCTCCCTTGGAAACCTGGGGAACATCCTTCCTTGCCTCTTCCTGGTTTCATGTGGCTATCTTTATTGTTCCTTGCTCTTCAACTAACTCAAATAAATTTGTTACAAATAAATTTGTAACTCAAATAACTCCCTTCATCATCACATGACAGTCTTCCTATGGTTGTGTGTCTTCACATCCATTCTCATATAAAGACATCAGTCATACTGGATTAGGGGCCCACCTTACTTCAGCAGGATCTCATGTTAGCTACTCTGAACTTAGTTGAAGGATTTTAAGTATCTGAGTCACTTTGTTCAACACATTTCAAATAAAAGTCTGGCTGCTGTATTGAGAATAGATTATTTTAAGCTATTTGATTATTTCCTTCTTCCTAAGGGTAGCAGAGGGAAAAAAAAAAAACAATAGGGAAACCTGACACACATATTTTGGAATTATTTGTTGTAATGCAGGTGAGAAATGATAGTGATATGGGCAGATATCATAGTAGGGACACATGATCATCTTTGGGATATATTTTGATGATGGGCCTTTGGGATTTGTTGATGGACTGAAGAGTAAGTAAAGGCAAAAGATGATTATCAGATAAACCTCTAATACCTGGGTTTGGAAGAAAAAGAGGACATTATTCGAGGTTTCGAGATTTAAAAGAAGTGATCTGTGAAGTAGAAGAAAAACCAAGGAGGAAGTTCAGAAGCCAAATACAATGCATTCAGAAGGAGGGTGTGAGCAAACAGTCAAATGTTACTGATTGGTCAAGTAGCATAATGAGAGAGAAGTGACCATTGGAGGTCACTGGTGTATATGGTATGAAAAGTACCAGTGAAATTTCAAGAGAAAATGTGAGGTAAGGTAAAATTGTGAATGAAGACAACCCTTATCACAACCACTATTGCAAACCAAATTATTACTGAAACACATAACCATCAGCTTCATTTCCAGAAGTTAACGCCTTTCAAATTGTCTCACCAGCTGTTTCTGAAGCTTTCCAGATGGCTAATGGGCATGTTCCCAGGAGCAATTTCCTAAATGGTTGTCCAGTCAGCCTCCTTATCAGTTCTCTGCTGACTACTTATAAATATTAGTTTTCATAAAAACCAGCTGAAATACAGTATTTTTCTAAACATTTTTACGAGTTTTTTTTTTTTTTTTAAAGCGCTAGATTCCGTTCAGTTTTTGCTTTATTTTTTTCAGGATTACTTCAAAGGTGGTGTTGTGTACTACCCTTGGAAGGTATATGCTATTTGATTATTTCTTTATTCCTAAGGGTAGCAAAGAAAAAATGCTAATTTGAGTTGCCATTACAATGTATTTCCATGTCTTGGAAAGAATGGCAAACTTCATAGATGTCCTGCTTAGATTTTGTTTTGTTTTGTTTTAGTTCTTTCTGGTTTGCCATTTTATTCTACTGAATTTTTTTCTACACGAAAAAATCACATTTTTTTTATTTTGTCCCAAAATCTCAGAAGAATTTTTAAATGCTTCAATAAATCAAGGTAAGTTACTTCAAAATTTTCCCTGATTCAAACATACTATTCCTAGTTAAGCTGTGGTGGTATTCAGTAAACAATGTCTCCTTTACAAAAATATTTAGAGTCAGTCTATTTAATACTAAGTTCAAAGTTTCTAATAGGGATCAATAGTTAAGATGGTGTAAAGTTACATGAGACCATTTTTCTACCCTACTTAGAAAAGTTTTACCAGTTTTATGGAATTTTCTTTGCCTTTATAAAAATTCCAAAAGTAGCCAGGGTTAGTGATAACATCTGCAAATCTTTCCACTACTTTGAAATATGTTTTCGAGGAATTTCACATCTAATCATGTCTTTTAAGTTGTAGTTTGCTCTTTTTCATGTATTCTCTAGCACTTCTAGTTTGAATATGGTTTTCTTTAGAGGAAAATGCAAGAAGCAATAGTTATACTCTTCCTTGTCCATCTACACAAGTTCTAGTGTGAAGAATTGTCTTTAAACTAAGTACCTATCATTCACCTTGGTCTCCTCCACTCCTCCTTCCCCCTCATCCTATATGTGTCAGGAGTACAGGAACTTGCTTCATCCCTTGCTAGAGTCTCAGAACCTGAATCAATCCAAATGCCAGCAGGACCTCAAAAAATATTTGTTGAAAAAGTAAATTGCTTTCTTTTTTTAAAGATTTATTTATTTATACAGGGTACAGGCCAGATGTGCGGGAGAGTGAGAGGATTCACCAGAGACAGAGCAGGGAACAGAACAGGCAGACCGACCGAAATACACTGCTGAGGGGAGCAGTGGATGAGACAGGAGAGGTCTGCTTGCCATGTGGGTATCTCTGCGACCAGTGGGATCCAACCGGCACTGCAGAGGCTGCGGACAGTTTCACAGCACTGTGCTCAATGGCCTGCACCACCAGGAAGGCCCAAAAGTAAATTGCTTTTAGTAGTCTTTTTAAATGCTCTTTAAAACTTATTAAAATTTGTTTTTTCTATGTCTGTCTATCTATCTGTGAAAACCTATTTCTTGTTGAATAGAAATCTTGGAAAGTTGTACTGCCATTTCTAAGAGTTTCATACCATAATCTTTCCATGTGAGTCTTCTCTTAGTTAAGAATATATTTTTGCCTTAATATGCACACCTAATATTATGTATTCCTAATCCTAAAATGAAGTCACAAAATCAACTCCTTTCAGATTGTTAAGCAATTCATAGCTTATCCTCAGTTACTTTCAATTGTGCCTAAAATGTGGAGAGTCTTTAGACAATGTTCTCCATGAGTTGTCACTTTGACACCTAACTCTAGGTTGCTAGTCTAGTTATATCTTCCCTGACAACATTTTTGAGCCAGTTCCTCATTCAATTGTGCTAGAAATATTTTTAAAATTTATCTTTCAAAAGAAACTTCAATTTCATTCTACAAATCTAGTGGTAATTTTTTCTCTACATCCATTTCTTTGCACATAAAATGAGTTTCTTTACATAAATGCCATATTTCAGTTTTTTTATTTTCTTTACTGACACTCAAACAGTTGAAATGTGGTTTTGTGGTTGGTTTGTTTGTTTTTGGTAAATGCTTTTTCTTCATTTATTTTCTTTTAGAATTAATACATAATTACTGTTTTTAAAACACAAGACTTTGTAAGATGAATTAATAAGGAGGGGAAAATCCTGCAATAATACCTAAGATAGTTTGAAAGAAGTAAAAGATGAGAACTATCAAAGAACAGAGCTCAGACACTTGGCTGTATACCATTTTGTGCATTTTTAAGAACATGTGAAAGTACATGTTCAAAAGTTAAAAAGAAAAATAAACCAAGAAAAGTAATAGTTTCAAAATACTTTTGTCTAAGCTCTTGAAATGACACAATAATAAAAGAACTAGATGTGATATACCTAGGAAAATAAGAATCTCAAAAGTTGACACAGGATAACATTGAAGGCAAATCAAATATGGATGGACACAGATTTATTTAGGCCAGTATTTCCCAATGTTTGGCACACCTGACATTTTATAATTCTCTTTTCTGAGAGTTGTTCTATACACAATGTTTAGAACCTTGTCTGGCCTCCATGTACTAAATCCCTGCAGTACTATCCAGTTGTGAGAGCCAAAAATGTTTCTAAACATAGCTAAATGTCCCTTAGTCAGCAAAATCATCCCCCTTAAGGATCACTAATTTAACCCTATACTATTTATTAACTTTCTCACTGGTCAGCTGGAATGCTATACTCATTCCAACCTTGATTCAAATGATTCTTTTTTCAATCGTGCAAAGTTCTCTTTTCTTCCTTCCACATATGTGTAAATGCAACTCGGGTTTTGTTTTTTTTTTTCATTTATGATTATGTGGTCTCATAAAAATATCAAAATATCTTATAATCCTTATTTACCAATCCAGTTCTTTCATCATTGCCAAGGAATTAATACATTTCAAAATAGTTCATTTTGCTTTACCAACTTCATTAAAACTATCCCTTTTGTCAGTAATTCAGACCAGGCATTTAATTTCTACCATTATACTTTTAAAAAAATACTCAATGACTTTTTTTGTTAGCGAATCTTGCATACAATAGTGACATTTCTACTGGTTACTTAAATTTCTTCAGGGCAATCAGAATGATTATTCATCAGACTATCTGTTTGCTTTTATCAGTTATCCTATTTGCATTGGAATTTTTTTGAAATTTGCCTTAAGAGCCAAACATAACTGTGTGACCTTTTATTTAAACTTATTTCATGTGGTTATAATAGGATTCTGTGCTGAAGATTAAATTTTGATAAATGGATTAAAAATTTTAAATCTAAAGATTCTTTTCAGGCAGTTGAGTGCCGCACTGTGAAGCTGTCCGCAGCCTCTGCAGTGTGGGTTTGACTCCTGGTCGGCTAGGGAGATACCCACATGGTGTAGCAGACCTCTCCTGTCTCACCCACTGCTTCCCTTAGCAGCACTTTCGGTCCATCTGCCTGTTCTGCTCCCCACTCTGTCTGTGGTGAAACCTCTCACTCTCCCACACCTCTGGCTTGTACCCCAGCTATTGTATAAATAAAATATCTTTAAAGAAAAAAAATGCTATAGAACTTTCTAGCCCCATGATTAGTTTCTCAATTTATCTGTTAATAAGACTATTTCAAGTTTTTCTAATAGTATATTTGTACCTATTCTTTCTTAATTCTCTTCACACAATTATATTTAAATTTAAAAGTTTTAGTCTATCCATATCTCCCAAAATTGTATAACTAACAGTAAATTGGACTGCTCCTATAACATTTTCTCTATACTTCAGGCCCTCTTAGAACTTTTCTTTGATGTCATGTGTGCAAATGTGGTCAGAAATCTAGTGCACTTCAGTTCAAGGGCTGGAATGGCTAATCAAACACCTGCTCTTAGTTCTAGGTGCTCCAGGAGCCAAGAAAGGAGGTTGTTAAAGTCTCCAAGGAAAGGGTCTCTGTTGAATTTAATTTAGACAGACTCTTGAGGCTTTTCTTGGAGTGGTTCCCATTTGAAATGAGCATCAGTAAGATTACATAAGACCTGTAAATGAGGAATAAATTGTGTATAGAACCGTAAAAGGATTGAGAAATGTTGCATTTACATGTCCTAAACTTCTCAGATGAGGATGTCATCAATGTCATCAATATGCTCCTGGAGAAAGAAGGATGATACTAAGATCTTGTCTGTAAGATTATGTTTGATAGTAAAGGTGCTGAGATACTCCATGGTAGTTTAGTAAAGGTGCTAGCTGTGACTAAGGGGCTGTTGAAATAGGTAGATACTAGTTGTTGATTCTGAGGCTTGTAAATTTTGATAATATTGGATATAGGATTTGGGGCCTTAGTAAATAGTAGCACAGCATTACAGTTGCAGAAATCAACCATGAGGAATCACTCATCTTTCCAGATTATAAACAAGTCATATTGTCAAATGCAGAAGGAGTTAATAACCCTTTATTAATTAGTTCCCATGAAAAGATCCAAGAAATACCTTCTATACCCTAATACCTTCTATTGCCCTAAGGCAGGCCCCACCTAGGCAATTCTCTAGCCCTAGGAGTTTAGTGAATTAGCAGTTTGTTTTCAATATTCCTGTAAGGAGACTTGGTAGTCATGGGGTGAAGACAACAGTAAGCAACAAGACTAAAGTGAAACTAGAGTTCTGAGCCAAGCCATTTTCAGGGTATTTGGAACTAACCAGCATACCAGAGCAGAACTCCTATCACCCACAGTGGAACTCCTCCCCACAGCGCACAAGGAACTATTCAAGCACAATGGTCATGGGGTTGCCATTCTGCTTATCATGAAAATTATTTTTATAAGGTTTAAAAGATTTTTTTGATTGTAGGATGCAATGCCCTGACATTGAGATAGATGAGAGGCAGAACTCTCCTCATTTACAGCTCCAAAGTAGAGAAGGCTGCCAGGCAGCAACCATTTGCTGTATCTGTAGAAGGAGGCTAATTTGATTTCCAGGGGCTTTGGGATTGTCTCTAGTTGTCTGCTACCTTGTCCTGGAGCAATTTAGGCAGATATATTGTGGCCCGGGTTTGAGTTCCAATAAGGAATGGGAATGGGGGTTGAGTTAATAAACGACTCTAGAAAAGGAACTCACCTATATCCAGTTAAAGCCCCAAAACTGGGTCAAGAAAGCAGTGGGGGAAAAAAAACACTGTATCACACCCATGAAAAAGAAAGGTTACTAGGTGCCTCCCCAGACATCCTCAGTTGACTTTCTCCAGCAGGAATTATGCAGTTTTAACATTTTCTTCTGGTGAAGCTAATTTATAAGGCTTCCAAAGACTCATATTAGGCAGGGGACTTAGCCTGCTGACTCCAGTCCCTGAACTCACTACTGCATCTGTTTAGGTCCCAACTCTCCCATTGTAAAATTGAATATAACAATAACACCTAGTTCCTGGGGGTGTATTAAGCATTAAATGGAATAATATATGTAACATACTTAGCAGTGTTTGCCACATTCATAAGGGTTCATGTCAACCTTATTGATCCATGAGTTTTAAAAATTCTTTGAGAAAAAGGGGAATAGAAATATTCAATACTTAAAACAATTCTTTTAGAAAGATAGTGATAGTTGCATTTGATTTAAATATTAACATAGCATCCAATCAAATAAATTTCTCAATAACTTCTTAATCTTAGGATCAGGGTAGCAATGAGAAAACCCTCTTCTTCCATTCTAGTTCATTTGGATTTGAAATTAACCAACTTTAATTTTTGAAGCACTTATATCTTCCTGAAGTTTCTAGTATATGCTACATACAGGGGAAAAAAAGTCTTCCTTAAAAGCCTTTGATCTTTGTTCCAGCTGCAGAAAATTGATTACTACCTGCTTGCAACTTGAGAAGCTGGAAAGACCTATGGGTTTTTCCAAGATCTATTTTCTCCTTTAACCTTTTAGCCACAGTAAAGCAAAGTGTTGAATTATATGAAGTTAGTGATTTCATAAAAATCTGAAGTGGCCTTTTTCAACTTATAAGAAAATTATATTCACTTCTCAGAGGACAAAACCTTTCTTGACCATTGAAGGGAATATATTTTTCAAATTTATTCTTAAAACATTGAGATGTACACTATTTTTTAAATTTAATTTAATTTTTAAAATTTTATTTATTTTTTAATTTAATTTTTAAATTTTTTTTGAAAGATCTTACATTTATTTATACAAGCACTGGGTACAGAAGTGTGGGAGGGTGAGAGAATATACAGAAGTGTGGGAGGGTGAGAGAATCCAACAGAGCCAGAGAGGGAAACAGAACAGGAAGACTGACAAAATACACTGTTGAGGGGAGCAGTGGGTGGCAAGAGAGGTCTGTCATGCCATGTGGGACCCTCGCCGGAGGCCGGGGATCAAACCAGCACTGCCAAGGCCGTGGGCAGCCCCACAGCCCAGCGCTCAACCACTGTGACACCAGGGGAGGCCCACACTATTTTTTTTTTTCTGTTAACAAAGGGCTTTTTTTTTTCTGGACCAAAAGGCTGAGGAAATTTCTTCCCTGTCTTATTAAATTGTAGTTATAATTTTAGGTTATTAGAATATAATCATTAATTTAAAATTTACATTAGGCATTCTTTTACAGCTCTCAGTGATTAAAAAAATTCACATTTTCCGATGTAATTGGTTAAATTACAATGATTTTTTTAAAGAGAAGGGTCAATTTAGTTACTTTATTTATTGAAATAATAAAATAGTTTAGTTTCTAACTTCAAATAGTTGAATAAAGTCAAAGGAAAGTCTTCCAACAACTTTTATTGAAACAATCTGTACTTTTTTATTGATAATAGTCTATGTAGTTTAAGTTTTTATAGACTACATACTTTTAAAGCAGATGAGTGCCCTTTTCATATCTAAATGAGTAAACATTCCCATACTTTATTCCATACCAAAGCTTTTATGCTTTATAAATTTGGGATTTAAGGAGAGAATATGAAAAGGAAAAAAATATGTACTTATGAAGATTATCTTTTACACTTTTATGGCACTTACTCTCTGCACCTGGAATTCCTCAGCTTTTCCATACTTTGTCTGGCCCCATGCAATTATTTATGAAATGAAACAAAACAATGCGTATCAAGTGCTTGTTCATTTCTGATAATACAAATATATTTCAGACTGGTTTCCCTTCCTTCTCCTTCTCTTTCTTTACGCTCTTCGCAATCATCATCAAAATTACAATACATCTGCCTACATGCTGAAGATCAAATTCAGTGGTATGGACACTTGACTGGCAAGAGTCAATTGTTAAATTTCCAGGAATTTTATAAGCCTGTTATTAAACACAGCAATTATTAAAAATTAAACTGTATGAACTTTAATTAAATTATACAAAAGGAAATGTAATATATATTAAAGATAATTTTCTTTCTAATTATTTCACTATATTTAATATTATCTATGCTCTTGAGGTTAAGTCCATTGCAGCTGTCTAACTGATACAATAGTGTGCTACTGCACATCCTTTACCAACTCTGCATTTACTGACATCATGTTGGTAGACAGACACTGGCCACAGTGGAATACTTACAGCACAGAAATCAGTTAAAAGCAACAACTAGCACTTCTTCCCCTCTGTAAAGAGTCATTTGCTAAAAAATTTACCTGGGACAGGAAATATACAAGATATTCCTGAAGTATCTTGCAGTGCGAGAAAGGTAATGCTAAAATAATTTTTTTTAAAGGGAAAAGACATCCACAATAATGGAGGTATGCCAAAAGGACATAGGCACCAACAGAAAGAGCTCCCCACAACCCAAGCTGGAACCTGAGCAACAAAATAAAAGTAGTATTGTATTATATCACAAAGTATAAAATAAATACTCTTTAGTCCATGATGATACTAAACAAATGATTGAATAAATAAATCAGTGGGGAAGAATAGCCCAAATCTCACCTGTAGAAAATTCTAAGTAAGTTATACAGACATCCCACTTTCATAGAGATGAAGCAGAATTCCCCACTCCTTAAGTATGGGCAGCACACAGTGACTTCCTTCCAAAGGGTAACCTGACAAATACTACTTCAGTCAGGCGACCAAGGTCAGCATCAGGTGTGCAGGTCATGTTGACAGTGTGTGTCCCTGGCACTATGTTATGAAAATAGTACTTTACTCCTTTGGTCTTTCTCCCATATCCAATAACCCCAGTTTAATAATGAGAAACACATCAAAAAATCCGAACTGAAAGACATTTTGACTAACACTTCTCATAAGTGTCAAGTTCATCAAAAACAAAGTCGAGAAATTGTTACAACAAAGAGGAATCTAAGGAGACATGGTGACTACATGAAAAATTAGTATTTTATAGATGGGACCCTGGAGTGAGAAAAGATGTTAGGCAAAAATTAAGAAAATCCAGGGGAAGCATAAATCTTGTTTCATTAATTGCGACAAATGCACTATACTAACATGCTATTAATAAAAGAAACTTAGTCTGGTGTGTATAGGAACTCTGTTCTATCTTCAGAATCTGTAAATCTCAAATTACTCTAAAATAGAATGTTTATTTTAAAAATAATAACAATACAAAACACAACAAAACAAAAACAAACAGACAATTAGAAATCAGAGACATCCTTCAGGGGAGGGGGAGGGAGAGGATGAGAGGGAGGGAGGGAGAGGCACAGGGGACTGAGGTGATGGTGCATGGGTGAACTGGTGAAGGAAATTCCATGGGGACTATACATGGGCAGTGGGGAGGCACAAAAAGCAAACATACATTGCTTAAAAATGAACATAAACATTTATTACACACAAGTGATGTATCTTGATTACTCATGTAGATGCTACCTAGGTAGCACCTAGTGAAGGCCTATCCAGTGCTGGAAGCTCAGTAATTCTGGGAAAATGGGAAGTCATTTTTTGATATGTCCCTGACCACTGGCTGGCCTGTGCCTCAAGTATCTCATGCTGAGATGACTAAAAAGTAACCTTAATGAATTATGCAGCCATGGTTCATAACTTCTGTCAAACAAATTATATATCCACAACACATAATCTGAATTCTTGTCAAATCATATTACTCTGGAATATGTAAATCACAAATGAGAAATCTCAATTTATTTAAGAAAATACATCTATTTGGATGCAGCTTTCAATTCCCTGCCACTTTCCAATGTTTCAGTTAGTATCACTGGAGTTCTAAACCAGGGATGCACACAGACTCACTGAGTACAATGACCAGAGTGAAAGATAATAGGGCATGTTGGACCCTCTGATCGGACTAGAAAGCATGCGCCCAACACCACAGCATTCAAGTTAAATGTCTGTTAAAATGATTGCAGGCCCAGCAAAATTTCTCTGTTTTGGTAGGGACCTTTGCTCTGAATTGTCAATAAAATGTCAAAAAAACTCCTTTCACCCACTTGGGTGAAATTTCTATTTTATTCTGCTCATAGTCTATAAAGAAATGTAGATCATGAGAACTTTTAATACATACTAGTGAATTTCTCCAATTTAAAATTAAGGTTTGTTCAATGTGTTAATACCTACTGTACATATTTATACCAACTGCCAAAAAGGAAGTGAGCTCCTTTCTAGAAACATTGTCAAAGTTTATCACTAAAGTAGATAGATAGATATAGATAGCTAGCTAGCTAGATATTTTAAAATTCACTATTAAAATTTAGGATATTTTCAGGTTCATTTTATTGGAAAATCAATTTTCTTTCTGCTTTTTGCTTTTCTTTATTTCAGAGCTCTTTTGAGACTTTATTATCAAACAATACATTGATAAATGTTTCTTTTACCAAAAAGTCTAAAAAATAATGAATTTTACTATTTCCTTAATGTTCAAGCATACATCTACTTTTTATCTGTTGTAGAAATTCTACTATTAAAATTAGTCAGCGACAATGATTGTGCTAAACAGAAACCATTATAAGGGAAGACTAGAATTAAGTCTTCCAACCATGGCTAAATAGAAAAATATTCACAAAATAAGAAAATTCCTTGGATAGATTCCTTTGGGCTAAAACAATATTTTCTGTTACAGGAGTTACAAATGATACACAGATATAATGATATAAGTCTCACATAAAAATAAATTTCTATTAATGCTTATACTGGACAAGAACCTTTGTGTTTGGGGGCATGAATGCTAAAGGATCATTTTTCTCTTACCTCAAGATAAAAATCTTAAATTTCTGAGCAATTCAACATAGCCTTAAAATGTGTTTAAAAAAATCACAAATGAGGGCCTCCCCTGGTGGCGCAGTGGTTGATCGCCGGGCTGCGAAGCTGCCCTAAGCCTCTGCAGCTCCGGTTCGATCCCCGGCCCAGGCAAGGGTCCCACGTGGCGCGCAGACCTCTCCAGCCGCCTGCTGCTCCCCTCAGCAGTGTACTTCATCAGTCTGCCTGTTCTCTTCCCTGTTCTGGCTCTGGTGAATTCTCTCACCCTCCCATGCTTCTGACTGTACCCAGTGCTTGTATAAATAAATAAATAAATCTTTTAAAAAAAATCACAAATTACCTCTTTGCTACTAAATTTGGATATGACTCAGTCCTTATCTTACTTTGCTCACAGCAGTAAATGGTAATAGTTTTTTAAAAATAAAAATACTAAAATTAAAATATATTTTATATATTTTCAGTCTAACAATTCATACATTTTTGGAACATACCACTTAAATGGCATTTGCTTTTCTTTCTGAAGATGTACAAGTTGAGATGTTTCATTTTCATGGATAAGTAGATGGAATAGAAAAAAAATGTTATTTGTTCAAAGTCACTCAATTATTTGAACTCTTAAATTACATGACAACATAAAAAATTATTTCAAGATTTATGGTTGCCAATTTGATTAGACTTCCATCAATTTTGTTGCATTCAAAGAACTGAAGTGACATAAGCCACAAAATACTTTGTTGTTAGAGGCATTTAATTTTTCAGTTTTCTGTAAGACATCAATATTTTTGCAAGACTTATTTATTATGTGTTCATTTGGAGGCACATTGGTTATGGAATGCTACTGGAAAAAATATTTGTACATTGTAGAATTTTGTTTTCCTTCAAGAATAAAGGACAAATTTTAATACTCTAGGTTATCTTAGAGGGCCTCAAGAAGACAGGACACATAAGTCAGTGATACAGACACAAGCATTATTACCTCCAACTAGATTTGTAAAACTATTTCATGGTTAAAACTATTAAGTTTATAAAGTTTATATATTTTTATTTATAGTATGAATTGTAATTATACATATCACAAAATATAATTTATGTATTTTTAAAGAGAATTAAAACATATCAACCTAGAGCATACTGGTTACACAGTCTCTATAATTTCAATTTAGTAATTCTATTAGAGAGCTAAATGGCAAATATTGGACTTTTTCACTGCTTACAATGCTGTCATCTCTCAACTACATATGCTTATTCCCTTTAAAATAGTGCCTTTTGAAGCCAAACCATCTCTGATCCATAAACCTGGCAAATGTTGATCAGTTTTCTCCTTCAATAGTTTTGTCTATTCAAGAAAGACATGTAATTGGAATTACAAAAAAATTAGCACTTTGATTGTGGCTTCTTTCTTAACATACTGCACTTACATACTGAAATTCCTCCATCTTGCTTATATCTTCCCATTGTTGAGTGTGAATACACCATTTGGTTCATTAATTTACCAGCTAAAGAAAATTTATATTAGCTCCAATTTTTAGCAATTATGAATATAGCTTTTATAAATACGCATGCATAATTTTTCTATGACCATAACTTTCATTTCACTTAGCTAAATCCCTGGAGTGGGAATAATGGGTTATGTAGATTTATGTTTAATTTTACAAGAAATTGCCAAGTTGTTTATTACATTGCATTTCCATCAGCAAAGCTTGAGTATTCTACTTGTACAGTAGCCTCACCAGTACATTTTACTGGTTTTTACTTAACAAATTTTACTATAGTTATTCTAATACATGTACAGTGGTATCTCACTAATTTTAATTTACATTTTCTTAATGTTTAATATGGTTTAATATCATTTTGAGTACTTATTTGCCATATCATTTTGTCTGTTCACATTTCTTGTCTTTTTTCTTGAATTGGTTGTTTGCTTAAGAAATTTTGAGATTTCTTTACACATTTCGGCAATATATATATATATATATATATCTTGAAAATATTTTCTGATTCTGTGACTTGCATATTCATTTCTCAGAAGTGTTATTGAAAGAAAATATTTTAAGTTTCCATGAACTACATTTTTAAAATGTGTCATTTTTTTTCTTTATTGTATTGTGCTTTTGCGGTCTTATTTAAGAAACAGTCTTTTCCCTTTATTTTCTCTAGAGGTTATATAGCTTAGTTTTAAATTCAGGTCTAGAATCCATGAATAGAGGTTCATTATTTTCACATTTAAATGTCCAACACCCAGCTTTATCTGCTAAAATCTACTTTTAATCAACGAATTGCTTTTGTCAATATATACTATTTGTCAAAAATCAATGGTTCACATACATACGAACTTTATTTTGAACTTCTATTCTGCTACATTTATCTGTGAATCCATCCCTTTGTCTATATTTCACTTGATTTATCAATATTTGATTACTGTCTTATTAATATCTGATTTACTGTATCTTCAGTGGAAGTACTGACTTTCGTTGGTGTCATTCCTCTGCCTTTGTTCTTTTTCAAAATTATTTTGGCTATTTTACATCATTAATTTTTGCATATTCGATTTGGTATCCAATGCCAATTTCTGAAATAATTGTGCTGGGATTGCCCTGCAGTTTTAGACCATTTTAGGGGGAAAATTACAATATTGGGTCTTCTACACATTAACACAGTGATCACATATTAAGGTCTTCTTTCCTATTTTCATCAGGGTTTTACAATAAATAGCATACACACTTCACATAGGATTTGTTTAGTTAATAACTATTTCATATTTTTCTGTGCTATTGTAAAAGTAATTTTAATTTCAATTTCCAGTTGTTCATTGCTAATACATAAAAATAAAATTGATTTTGTATATTGACTTTGAATTTTACTATCTTGCTAAAACCACTAATTAATTCTAATAGTTTTTCTGGTAGGCTTATTGCAATTTTCTATATATACAAACTTACTTGATAACAGAAGCAGTTTTATTTCTCCTTTTTTCTTTTATCATGCCTCCTTGAATTGATGAAGCCTTCCAGGAAAATGAATTGAAGTAGAATATATAGCCAAGATATAAGATCAATATCCAAACATCAGTATATGCCACAAACCAAAAACATTATCATAATCTAATTTACAATAATATTAACTTCCCAATCATGTTTTACCCCTTGATGAATTCTTCCCTTCTGTTTCTAGTTTTGTTTTCATAATGCCTATTACTTGAATATGAGTCTTCTTGGCATGATTCCAGTCTCTTTGCTTTTCAATTATATTCCATCTTCTATGGATTTCTTTTTGTTTCATTTCACTATATATTTTTCAGTATTATGTTTTAAACTTTCTAGGCACCTTTTTACTTTGACAATTTTATCTTTAATATTCATTTTTAAAAAATGACTTTGTGTTCTACTTACATTCTCTTCCTTCTATTATCTATGTTTTCTTTGGGAACTATTTTTTTCTGTTTGTCTTGTACATTTTCACTTATAGAACTTTCTTTTATATTTATTGTCCCTTCATACATAAAATGTGTCAAATAGAAATTCTGACAAGGAACTCAGTGCAGATAGCCAATTTTGGCCATTTTACTTGAAACCCTTCAACATCAGGAATGAAAGATTTTGTTTGTGAGCTTCAACACTCCAGCCACACTAGATTTTGCTCCTTAATCATATCTTTTTAAAGAAATAGGATTGATATCTTTTTCTTGCACTTAAATGAATGACTATTGCACATTTTACATGGCCCAGGGAAAGAATTTTGTATTGTACTGTTTTCACATATAGAATTTCAAACACTCATGTTATTTTCAGGCCATGATTCAGTGTGGGCCAACATAATACCTGCTGTCTCTGAAACCAGAGTATCTCCATTAAAATTTCTGGAGAAATTGACTGAATACTTTTCTTTGTTATGTAACAAATGAGTCACTTAGTCTTCATGAGAAATCTTGAGTGTACAATATGAAAATTAAAGCATAGGGATAAGAACACAAAAGAACATATTTCCTCCTATCATTCTGCTTTAATTTTATTTCATTGTCAACTTTTGTCTGAACACTGAAGGATAGGTCTGCGCTTTAATGTCTATTCAGAAAGTTTTTGTTTATTTTGCAATGAAAAATAAATGAATTGATAAAATTAGAGAAATTAACAACTATAATCACCATAAAATATTATAAGACTATAGTAGAAAAATTATCACTAGCTGGGAAGGAAATGAGGGTTAAAAAGGGCATAGAGCATCCAAAGTGAGTTTTATTATGATTAAGAATATACACACACACATAAACTTGGTGCACTAAATTTTCTATTCAAATACAGGCTGTTTCAGATATACTTTGATGACAAGCTGTTTTTAGAGAAGTACCTAGTATATTATGTATGCCCATCAAACTTGTTTATTCCTTCCTGTCACATCCTCTGATACTTGCTATTTACAAAGGCCTGACAGAGACCTTGGAAATGTAGAAAAAAGTTCTTTTTAAAAGAACATGAAGTTTACACTCTAAATTAATGAACAACAAAAGTATACCAACCTTGCTCATTCATTGCAGTTCAATTGAGGGGGATTTAAACATTCATCTCAACCTTTTATACAAAGAAGAAAAAACTGGAATATTACCCCAAAATATTTATATTTGAAAGAACACAAAAAAGCATTCTGTGGGAAAAATAGTCTGTCAATGCATTGGCAAGGCCAAGCCCTCCATGAATAGGAAGTGTCAGTACCCTGCCTTCAGCAACATCACTGAGTGTGACATTTGAAATAAATTTAGTAAGAGAAAAATAATGACAGGGTGTTCAAAGAGGTTTTGTACTGTATGTCTAAAAGGCTTTCAAAATTGCTGAACAATTATAGTATTTTTATAATGTATATTATCAAATACACTTAAAACTATCCTAAAATATAATTTGCATATTAGTTATTTCTTCAAGCTTGTAAAGGATTGCACAACAGATCTTTTAAATAGCTATTTATTCTTTTTCCTATTATCCACACAAAAATTGAGGGCCAAAAAGGTTTTAAGCATTATCAAGCATCCATGCATTTATTTCCCTCAAAAGTAAAATAAAATGGGAAATGTAAAAAAGTGTAAAATAATAAAAATGAAAAATGGAGACTTAAGTGTTCCTTAAAAACATATTTTAAAAGAAGCTCTTTGCCTTATTTTTTTAAAAGATTCATTTATTTATGCATACAAGAGCTGGGGTACAGGCCAGAGGTGTGGGGGATGAGAGGATTCACCAGAGACAGAGTGGGGAACAGAACAGGCAGACTGACCAAAGTACACTGCTGAGGGGAGCAGTGGGTGAGTCAGGAGAGGTCTGCTGGGCCATGTGGGTAGCTCCCTGGTGGGCCGTGGGATCGAACTCATGCTGCAGAGGCTGCAGATAGCTTCATAGGTTGCGCCTTAACCCCTTGTGCCACTAGAGAAGCCCCAGAAGCTCTTTGCTTTAGAATAAATCTTTGCTTTAGATTTACAGAAAAAGTGCATATATAGTACATAGAGATCCCTGCGTATCTGTCAACTAGTTTCTCCTCATCTTACTTTCTTTTTTTTTTTAAAGATTTATTTTTTTTATTTATACAAGCACTGTGTACAGTCAGAAGCACGGGAGGGTGAGAGAATTCACCAGAGCCAGAGCGGGGAGCAGAACAGGCAGACTGATGAAATACACTGCTGAGGGGAGCAGCGAGCGCAGCAGGGGAGGTCTGCGCGCTATGTGGGACCCTCGCCAGCAGCCGGGGATTGAACCAGTGCTGCAGAGGCTGAGGGCAGCTTCACAGGCTAGCGCTCAACCGCTGCGCCATCGGGGAGGCTCTCATCTTACTTGCTTATATAATCATGATACACTTGTCCAATCAAGAAATTATCAGTACATTAATATTAACTGAAGGTATTATTTGGATTTCAACAGTTTTTCCGCCAACATACTTGCTCCAGGATCTAATCCAGGCTACTACACTGCACTTAATTTTTAGGTCGCCTTAGTCTCCTCTGATTAGTAACAGATTTTCAGACTATCTTTGCTTTTCATGACCTTAACAGTTTTAAAGAGTGAAGCAAGTCCTTGCTTTTATGAGCTTGACAGTATAAAGAGTCATGATTACAGAATATGCCTCAATTTGGAATCATCTGGTGCCTTTTTTTCTGATTTGACTGTGCTTGGGAGCTTGTGGAAAGAATTACAGAGAAGTCTCCTTCTTCTGTCATCATATTGTAGATATATGGTATCACTGAAGATGCGACACTTGGTCACTTGATCACAGGAACATATGCTTTTTTTCCACTGTATAGTTAATATTTTGTATAGGGATATCCAAATATTACCTCAATTAAAAATAAATACATAAATGTATTAAAATATTTCCCTTTTCACATTTTGCTTTTTGAGTAGTCACTAACTCTAATTACAAAACATTCCGAATGTGAGCATCATGACTATTCAAAGAACTTCATAATATTGAACATAAAGTTCATATGTTCACTATCAGCTTCATATGAAAAAACAAAAAACACATCCAGGATTCTCTTGGTGGCACAAGAGGTTAAGCAACGCACTATGAAGCAATTTGCAGCCACTGCAGCATGAGTTTGATCCCCAGCTGGCCAGAGAGAAACCCACATGGTGAAGCAGACCTCTCCTGTCTCGCCTGTTGCTCCCCTCAGCAGTGTATTTCAGTCAGTCTGCCTGTTCTGCTCTCCACTCTGTCTCTGGTGAATCCTCTCACACCACCTCCCCCATCTCTGGCCTGTACCCCAGCTCTTGTATGCATAAATAAATAAATCTTAAAAAAAAAAAGGTAACAAGACAAAAGCAAAAAATAACTAGAATTTCAATTGTATGGCTTTTCTTTGCCATTTTTAATTTCTTAGGCTGTTATCACACTTCTAATGTATTTACAGAACCAGGGAACTATAAGAGTTCTTTGATTTAACATTTGGCATCCCTATCTAACAGAATCTGTTACACAATAAACCAAAAAAAAAAAAGACTAATTTTATTATTCATTCATTCATTAAAGATATTACTAAGCCAGGCCTCCCCTGGTGGCGCAGGCAGTTGAGCACAGCGCTGTGAAGCTGTCCACAGCCTCTGCAGCACTGGTTCAATCCTGGCCGGCTGGCGAGGATCCCACATGGCGCAGCAGACCTCTCCTGTCACGCCCGCTACTCCCCTCAGCATGTATTGTGTCAGTCTACCTGTTCTGTTCCCAGCTCTGTCTCTGGTGAATCCTCTCACCCTCCCACACATCTGGCCTATACCCTGGTTCTTGTATAAATTAAATTAAATTAAATAAAAAAGAAGATATCACTAAGCCTACATGCAAATGGTGCAGTAAGTAAAACTAGGTGGGGGAAAAAATTAAATAGAAGAGTATCCTGTGCTATAAATGAGTACATGTACTTTTATTACTTCAAATGTTTCAGGAATAAAAAGCAATATATTTATAAGTTTGATAAGTTTGAATTGTTTATGCAAGATCCTTTCATTGTTAAGTATACTTCCTCAATACACAGCAAATTTCTGAGATTATGTAATAAAAATTACTAAAACTTCATAGAAGTTATATGCATTTTTAATTATAAATCATGCAAAGGAGTATTTATTATAGAGGGTAGAATAATGATAATTCATTAATTTAGTTATTTGATATTATATGCCAGTATTATGCTCTTTAAATGAAAACTATTTAAACTGTGATTAAAACGATTGGTAAACACAATTGGGTAAGATGTAATAATCTGTAAGATCCCTGAACTCAGGATTCTAGAAGCATTACAGAAGAAATACAATGATCTAAGTTGTCTCAAAAATAACCATTCCTGAATCAAGTAATATAACAAGTATCAATGAGAAGCCTTCCAGAAGCTTTGCAATATTGGTCTCTTTGATAATTAAGATGCTAGGATTTTAAAAATATTACTATAATGCATTCTAGCATTTCATTTAGTGAAATATAGTATGCTGGAAAGTCAACACAATTGCTTTACTCAGATCACGAAATATCTAAAATATCAGGATTTGTCTTTAGGTCATTATGACAGGAAAAGATAGGTGATATTTCTGTTCAGGCTATACACAACTTCTGAAAACACTCACCCCACCTTCAAACTGTAAGTAAATTCTTGTTTTCAAGCTAATTGACTGAGTCAGTAGACACCAATCCATAGCCTAAGATAATTAATTACACTCTCCCTCCTGGGAACTTTTTATTAGAACACACAGAGTAGTCCATTTGTTGGGTCAATTCAAAAAGAAAGTGATGTGGGCCTCCCCTGGTGGCGCAGCAGTTGAGCGCTGGGTTGCGAAGCTGCCCGCGGCCTCTGCGGCGCCGGTTCGATCCCCGGCTGCTCCCCGGCCACTGGAGGAGGGTCCCACATGGCGCGCAGACCTCTTCTGCCGCCCGCTGCTCCCCTCAGCAGTGTACTTCGGTCCTTCTGTCTGTTCTGCTCCCCGCTCTGGCTCTGGTGAATTCTCTCACCCTCCCGCACTTCTGACTGTACCCAGTGCATGTATAAACAAAACAAACAAACAAATAAATAAATAAATAAAACATGCCTCTATTAAAAAAAAAATTAAAATAACAAAGAACAAAAAGAAAGTGATGTAAAGTCTGAGTCAAATATACTGGTCGTTAAGGCAGAGTATCAGAGAAATCAGCTCTTCAGAAAGAAAGGAGAAAGGAGATTGATTCCCAGCCAATGGGAAGCAAAGATGAAAAAAATCCTAGTAGTAAGAAAATAATGCACAGCAATCAGATGCTTCCACTGATGGGTTTTATTCCCTCACACATCTACTGAGAAACTTATCTGTTCTTCCCTTAGAGTCTTGTTATACATCTGGAATGTTCTAAAAAGTCACTCTTTTTTTTTTTTGTTTAAATTAATTAGGCTTTGATCTATTCAGTAAAAACTACTGCCTCAACAAAGAAAAATGGACCAATTCATTTATCCTAAAAACAAAGGAAGAGGGCAAACATTATGATAACTTTATTCCGCTGTCTAAAAATCTTTCACATGTTACTGTAGATCCGGGGGAAAAAGATGTTCTTAGGCTTAACCAAAGAGATGTTAGTCCCATGAGGGAAATAAAGAAATTCAGGCTTCATATATGTAAAAATATGCAAAAATATTTTTTTAAAAACCCAGTAATTAAAAAATAATAAAGCCTAGCTTAGACTCTCCATATTTGTTACTAATTAGGAGTCTTCCAGAAGGGGTTACAGGCATTTATCCTGGAATGCTTTGTAAAACATGAGAAGTCTGCCTGAGTGCCCTCCAACTATGCTATTGTTGTAAATGATAATGAAATGATTTATCTGTTTCGCTTATCCCTGCAGGATATTTAATGATGTTGCATATGAATTGCATGATACTATAAGAAATGAGGAATTGATTTTCAGTTGAGATGAGGGATAAAAAAGATTCTTCCCTCCAAAAGCACACCTTCCATTGTAACTGTATAGAGAAAATATATTCTTTGTAAGAGATAAGTTCATAATAAAACAATGAGGTGAGAAAAACAGATCTGAAACACCTTGTAGTCATTTCTAGAGTGAACAAGTAGAGCTTCACTTCCATATGCCTGTCCTTAAGTAATTCTAAGAATTATCTGACACAGTTATAATGGCCATGAAGAATAAAGTATCTGTTTTAGTCAAATC
The DNA here is from genome assembly GCF_014898055.3 of Talpa occidentalis. Lineage (NCBI taxonomy): Eukaryota > Metazoa > Chordata > Mammalia > Eulipotyphla > Talpidae > Talpa > Talpa occidentalis. Next base: position 76,092,017 of record NW_023601322.1, on the reverse strand, counting down.
TAGTCTTAATAGATCGAGGTCATACGGAAACACCTCCACCTCAGTTGTGAATCCAGAGCCTTTCACCTAGCCATCTTAATTAAAGATTGTCATGGGCATTTAATATGTACAATGTCTGGAAGCAGAATACAAAGAATTGACTATTCTTTGTAACTCGAGTCCATTGGTTTTTATAACAGAAGGTAGTTGGTTCTTCTTATATAAGTGCATTTCATCCATTGGATTAAATCTTCAGAGTCCTAAATCAGTAAGTCATTGATTTGAATACTAAGGATTCTATAAATCAATTCTATTATGTGTGGGTGGGGTGGGGGAGGGGAATGAAAAAAGGGTTCCATACCACTAAGTAATTCTGAGTGCCCTAAAATTTAACTTAATTCTGACACTATATACCTGGTGATAGCATCAAACCCCACAGGTTAAGGGATCAGTCCTACAAGTTTTCCCTCTTACTCATCCACTTCAGATGCCAATGTCAAGTCCATGTTACTTACTAAGCTATAAATCATAGGTTTTAAGGACCCCTCCTTGGGTTCCATTAATTGGCTATACAAAACAGAGAAAGATTTTACTTACTAGACTTTATTTATAAGAGGCTATAACTCAGGAACAATCAGATGGAAAATACGCATAGGACAAAGGTATAAGAAAAAAGCAATGAGCTTCTAAGCCAATTCTGAGTATCCCACTCATTAAAATCTTCATATACTCACCAATCCAGAAGCTTCTGAACCCCTTTTGTGTGGTGAATTCATTAATAAAGGTATGAATGCTTAAATCATTGGCCACCGGCAACTAATTCTACCTCTAGCCCCTCACCATTTCTTGGACTTGGAAGGAGAAGCCTGGAGAGGCTGGAACTGAAAGCAACAATGCTCTCACAAAGTTGGGCCCATTAGCAACCACCCCAATCCTTAGATTACTTAAGTGCTTTTTAAAAGCCATTTCAGTACAACAAAAGACACCTATAAGGCTCTAGTCATTTAAGAAATTCCAATGGTTTTAGAAGATTTGAACCAGAAACTTGAACAAAAAACAAATACATATTTCTAATTATAAATCAAAATATTAAAAATACTATCTGTGTAGGCTGGATCTCATCTGACTTTTAGGTTCTCTATGTGGTTTCCAAGAGTAGGCCTAATCATGTAAGAGTGAGCCTTGATTAGTTCTATTGTGAGAGTCTCAATGTCTAGTTTCTTTATAAATGATAAGTGAACTCTTCCAAGCAAAAGGTCACATTTTTTTTCCTTTATCTCCTCAGAAATTGTGACTTCCTAGCATGTAGAAGGCTCTCACTAAGAGTCTGAAGAATATGCAATTAGTCATTTCTAGTGTCATTCTCTTTTATAGGCACAATGATACACTAGAATTCTGCTTCAAATCTCAACTCTAACTCCTAGGGCCACAACTTAAAATTTGCTTGTTCTTGTACAGTAGTAGTGGAAGATGGAAGAGCATTAAGACCAGAATGGTTGACCTGTGCTTCATGACTATGTACTGTGTAGGAATGGGAATGTCATAGAAGTGTTTGTTGAGGAAAAGTTCACTTTATTGGTACTGGTCAGTAACACACATCAAAAAAAGAGGATGACTAAGAGATTAAGATGAAATAGAAAAGGATGAGGACCATTGTCATTGTGATGTAAAATAAACAGTATAATTTGGGTTCTAAGAGAGTTAGAAAGAATAATATATCAAAGTTTAACATTTCCTGATATGATATAATTTATTCACTTATTTAATAATTAAATACCTAACATATACCAGATACTATGCTAATTGTTTATAAAAGTGTTCAACCAAGAAATACTGTCCCTGTCCTCGAGGGGCTTATTCTGCAGGGTATTCTGGGTAAGAACTATGCTGAATATGAAAATGTATTTGACTAGTTACATCAGAGTCTAATTGAAGATTCCTGAAATGAAAGAAGTCAATATATTTGAGAATGGATGTTGCACAAGTTATCCCATGAGTAGAACATAATGGGAAATTAGAGGGCAATATTGTGCCAGCTGCCCAGATACAGGGTATGTGCAGGGCAGAAACATAGAAGGGTGTTATGCTGTGTGAACCAGTAACAGAATCTCACACATGCAAGAATTTTTGTATAAGGGATGGGCAGTGATTTAGAAAGAAAGAGCAATGTTAAGCAAGAAGACTACCAATCTTGACCCAACCTGGCCCTTGACGTAAGCAGAGTGTACAAGCCCCAGCAGCCACTTCAGAAATTGAAGAGTAACTAGAATTCAGTTAAGCCAGGGAAGGGCATAAAACATCCAGTGAAGTAAGTAAAGAACTCAGAAAAGGAAATCTTGAGAGAGTAGGAAGTAGCACTAAAAAGGGACAATGTCCTCTGTCTTTCATAAAGTGAGAGATGCTGAATTTTCTCACTATCATATAATTTCAGTATTGAAATTATATGATATATATAATACATATCTAGTTAACTCAATTTTGCTAGTTAACACAGAATTAAATTCTTTGTAAGGTAGAATTTGCTTCTTTTAAAAAAATGTACTATACATCTCTATCAAAAAACCTGTGGAGTATGTTTTTAGCATTTCACAAACGTGGAAAGAATTAAAATGGCTATACAATTTCAGACCCTAGGTGATAGCTGGAATTGTGTGATAAAACATGACTATTTTAAGTACAACAAAATTTGCCTTTGGCCTTTTGAATATTTTACCATGTTCTTATGCCTTTCAAAATCACTACCCATTTTTACTTCCAAAAATTTGCCGAGATTGAGGTATAGTCTTGTGATTCAACCTGTTCTTGTTAGGGCAAACTTAGAACATTATGTGTTCTGAACTACAAGGCACCATAGTAACCAAGCAAAACTACAATACCATGAAATTTTTCATAAATTTAGGCCATTTTCAAAATTTTTTTAGGAAAACAAGCAGTTCAATGTTGATGGCATTTCTTTTTCTAGGTTTTTCTTCTATAACAAAGCTGTATTTGTTGGGAGGGGGGATAACTGGAAACATTACCAGGTATATGGGCAGAAAATCTGCCAATTATTCTAATTCAAGCATAATAACATTTCAGTTTACTGAATAAAATGGATTAATTTTAAAAAGTCATTTTATAAATACAGCTTCAGTGAATCTTTGTCATAGAGTGACAGCTTTAACACAGAGATTAGGGGGACATATCAGGAGACACACTGCTATGGTTAGAATTTCAGTTTTTTTCTCATCAGTTTTAAGAATCGTCTCTTTCTCCAGTTTTCTTCTTTTTTTTTTTTTTTTTTTTGGTAATATTACCTATATCATGGAAAGTTTCAAAGAATTATTTTTAATAGAACATTTATAACAGTGCTTGGCGCCTAATAAGAGCTATAGGAGTGTTACTTATTAGCAATGTGTGTTTGCTATTTATATAGAAAGCGTTTTATAACTTTAAAAATTAAAAACTCACTTCTTTCCAAAAAGTACATAATACTATATAAATCAAAGAAGTAAGCATAAATATAAGAAAGGAGGAATAGAAACCAACTTTCCAGTGCTTAACATGTGTGAAACATATGTGTTACATTGTTTAATCCTCAGAGTAGTCATGTAAAGTGTGATTTCATTGATTTCATTAAACAAATGTTTAAATCCATTTCTCAAGATCCATGTCTCAAGTGGGACATTTAAAAATGGTATTTATAGAATATGCGTTAGGTAAAACAATGTAAGCTGTATTGTTCAGCTTCTATTTAATTCTAGTATTTTAATAATATTTGAGATATACACAAGAAGAAAATGTTTCATTCCTATTCTCCAGCTATAAGCAGAACCACATTCTTCATTGTTTTTCACTTTTACTTTCACCCAAACCTGTAGTTCCAACCAGATCTGTAATATAAATAATGGAAAAGTCTTTCTATTCCTGCTTCAAATTCACCTGAGGATCACGCAGAAATATGCATACAGAAATAATCAGTTGTTGAGTCTATGATGCAGAGTGAAAGAAATGCATCACATCAAGAAAGAGGTGGGCTTTCTCCATCTTGTGAATCTGGGTGTGCTCATGTAGCTGGTGGTGATCAAAATTAGAGAGCATAGGGCCTCCCCGGGTGGCGCAGCAGTTGAGCGCTGGGTTGTGAAGCTGCACGCAGCCTCTGCAGCACTGGTTCGGTCCCCGGCTGCCGGGAGAGGGTCCCATGTGGCGCACAGATCTCTCCAGCCGCCCGCTGCTCCCCTCAGCAGTGTACTTCGTCACTCTGCCTGTTCTACTCTCCGCTCTGGCTCTGGTAAATTCTCTCACCCTCCCGTGCCTCTGACTGTACCAAGTGCTTGTATAAATAAATAAATTAATTAAAAAAAAAAAAAAGAAAAGAAAGCAAAACAAAATAATTTTTAAAAAATTTAAAAAATTAGTGAGCATAATATAGACAGAGGAGTGAAAAGTGTTCATAGATTGGAGTTTTCTACTATGAACCTTTCTTCTGACATATACATAAGCCTGGATTAGCCAACTAGAGGGTGGAAAAAAAACTACAAGGAGGGAGGGCATTCCAGCAGAAGTCCATAGACTAAGGACATACTAACCACCAACCACCAAACACTTGAGTGACATCATTCTAAACCAAGCCAGCACAGACTCAGGAAATGCCAAGTCAACCCAAATAATAGAGAAAAATAATAAATATTTCTTGTTTTTGCCACTAAGATTTGAAGTGGTTTTTGAGGCAGCAAAGGCTTTCTGATACAACAGGCACACACTGGGCCCTTTGCTTGGCATTTTGGGTGTTTCAGAGATAAGTCATTGTCATTACTTTGTTACAACCCTAAAGGAGGTGGTAGTTGAATGAGAAAGTCAAGATATTGATATGTTATAAATATGTGTCTAAAAACAATGACTGAATAACATTGTTTGTGAGTACTAGAAGAGATACCACAGTAAATTAAACTTAAATTCACCTCGTAGTTAAGGAGCTATGGAAAACTTTTCTTCCCACCATCTCAAAGTCTATATAAGGACAGGAGAATATTTTCAAAGAATTTTGGAACTGAATTTTACAGGCATAAGCAATCTTAATGAACAACAACAAAAATTCTTTCCTGGAAAAACATTCCACCCACCCAAACTATGCCCCAGCCTGGCCCGCGGGCATTCACCTTAATATTCAAAAAGACTATTTTCCAAGGAAGGTTTTTGGGTGAAGGCGCCTGCTCCCCCAACACAGGATTAGTCAAGCTTCAACAGCCAACCTCTCAAGCGGCCCCAAGAGGCCCCGTTCATGGAAACGGCAGAAAAACTCCAGACCAAAATTTGGACACCTCACAGTTGACGGGAGGAATAAATGGCTTCGAGGATGTGCAATGGCACAAGCCCAGGTAGCTGTGTGCCTTTGACCTTGGGAATATCGACCTGAGGGCCCCCCCAGAAGGCTGTGCCAGGTCTGTGCCAAAGAACACCTGGCCTCGGGGATGGCTTTGGGTGGTCTGTCAGGTGTCCAGCTGTAAGTCAGTCTCCTTACCTTGGGCAGGCTTCTCGAGAGAGGCATGGCAGCGCGGGGACTGACAGCGTGGCTCGAGGCGTTCACAAGCATGGCGGCAGGTGGCGTGAGGCAAACTTCTCAAGAATGAGCTAGAAGCAGCTGCCGCAGCACCACGTGACAACAAGGTGCTTCTCAGCCGCACCTGCGCCAGTTCTCGCAGAGCCCCCGAGATCTCGCGAGACAGGCATCCTGCGGGACTTCGCACCAGACGCCGCCATTTTGTGAGGTATCCCGAGGGGCGGCACGTTCCCCACAAAAGAGAAATAAGGTTAGTTTTATTTTAATTTACTCCTTCAGTAATTCATCAACTTGTTCTAGGGCTGCTAAGGGTATACATTTTGACATATTCTGATTTCTGCTCCCCTCCATCCTCAGAGTCCAGCACCTGGACTACGTCCTCAGCCCTAACCTTGGCTCGTTCCCACACGCTCATTTACCATGAAGTTGATAATGTTCAAGGTTCAGGGCCTCCATATGCATTTTTCCTGGGATGAATTGCACATGGTTTTGGATTTATAGTTTTTTGTCGTTGTTTTCCTGAAGTCCCCCACAGTGGGGCAGCAGGTACGTTTGTTGCTGCTGTTGGCCTCCTGTGGACCCAGCCCATTAAAAGTGATAAGCTGTGGGGCCTCCCCGGTGGCGCAGCGGTTGAGCGCTGGGTTGCGAAGCTGCCCACGGCCTCTGCGGCGCCGGTTCGATTCCCGGCTGCTCCCCGGCCACCAGAGGAGGGTGCCACATGGTGCGCAGACCTCTCCTGCCGCCCGCTGCTCCCCTCAGCAGTGTACTTCAGTCCTGTCTGCTCTGCTCCCCGCTCTGGTTCTGGTGAATTCTCTCACCTTCCCGCGCTTCTGACTGTACCCAGTGCTTGTATAAATAAAAAAATAAATAAATCTTTAAAAAAAATAAAAGTGATAAGCTGCAGGGTCAGTCACACTCAGGGACAGGGGTAAAGGGAGGCATTAGAGGCAGGAGTATGTGGAATGGAAATTCAGCGGCCCTGCTGAATCTTCTTGCCACCGTGATTTGGCTGCTTATTCTGTGTTGTAAACCTGTAACTGTTTTGTTCTGTATTGTTTCCTTTTTCAAACGAAATTATTTTGATGGTAATAAGTTTAAGACACAAAAGTACCTGTTTAATGAGACAATGAAGACCCATTTTTGTAATTCAAGATTATTGATACGTGTTTAACTTAAAATGTTGGTCTGTGGTGACTATGGGTGCTTTGGTGATGGGTATGATGTGCTGATTGACATCTGAGGTGATGAACCTATTCTAGGCATAGTCACTGTTAACCAGTGTTACCTCAAAAATACTAGGAAGGGCCTCCCTGGTGGCGCAGGAGGTTGAATACAGCTCTGTGAAGCTGTCCACAGCCTCTGCGGTGCTGGTTCGATTCCCGCCGGCCTCGGAGCAACCCACATGGTGAGCAGACCTCTCTTGTCTCGCCTGCTGCTCCCCTCGGCAGTGTTTTTGGTCCATCTGCCTATTTTGTGCCCCACTCTGTCTCTGGTGAATCCTCTCACCCTCCCGCTTATCTGGCCTGTACCCCGGTTCTTATATAAATAAATCTTTAAAAAAAAATACTAGGAAATAAAATTTTAAAATTTATATGGACATCTGCCATCCACCAAGGGCACAATCATATAACATTACTCTAAAAACCAGAGAACACAAATATTAAGAAGCTTGACTAATTTGAAATTTATTAATTCTTCTAGGACTGTGATCAAATGTGGTTAATATGTGAAGCTTCAAAGGTCAGCTTGCATTTCACTCCAAAAATACGACTTTTCCTTTAAATTATATAGTTGTTCTTCATCAGTTTTAATTTTATTCACTGTGACTTTAGATTTTCATATATATATAAGTAAAGTGATGACTGTTAATGTTATTAGTGATGGGAAATTATTCAATGACAGTTTTACGATGGTATCAGTTGTTTGAAATAGAAATCAGTTAATTCTAATTATTATGCTTTGTTTCCTAATGAAGCCATATTGTAGAAAAACAAAATGTTTTGCAAGGACTCTTTGTCCCTGCTTGCTCCCCATCATCAGACAAATTTTAGAAATGCTGAGCCTTTGGAGAATAAATTCAATCTAAATGTTCTACAACAGTATAGACTAGTATTGGAAAGTAAATTCTGGTTCCACATTTTTCGGCTAAAAATCTTCAATATAAGTATACATTCAACAAATAGCACTTCGACTGAAATATTATAAATTCAAATTATTATTTTAAAAAAAAGCTCACAAACAGGACATTGATATTTATCCCTGCAAAAGCCAGGGATAAATTTCAATTTCAATGCAAAAGTATTGATATCCTAAAGACACTAAATAAGAATTCAAATAACGTATAGGGTGAATTTTGAACATCTTTAACTGTGCTTAGGAATATCTCCTTTATAAGAATATTGGATTGAACTATTTATAACTGTATAATTTGATAGTCTGTCTGAAATGAATTGAAATTTAGAAGGCCTATGATTTTTTTAGCATCTAAATGTATGAGAATTTTTTGTACATAATAATCATGAAACAATCCGATAACAAAGATATTTCAAAAATATAAAATATTAAGGGCCTCCCTGGTGGCGCAGCGGTTGAGCGCTGGGTTGCAAAGCTGCCTGCAGCCTCTGCAGCGCCGGTTCCATCCCCGGCTGCTCCCCGGCCACTGGAGGAGGGTCCGCTCCCCTCAGCAGTGTACTTCGGTCTTTCTGCCTGCTCTGCTCCCCGCTCTGGCTCTGGTGAATTCTTTCACCCTCCCACACTTATGACTGTACCGAGTGCTTGTATAAATAAATAAATAAATAAATAAATCTTTAAAATATATACATATAAAATATTAAATATAAATATAAAATATATACCCTTCACTTTCAGATGTCTCCTGATGTACATGATAAATTGTGTGATCATCCCACTATATGATACTTGATGGTTGTTTGGATGCTTACCCTAGTGTGATATCAGGTATTATTCTTGCAGCCACTGGCATAGACACTAGGAATGGAAAAGTAACTAAAAAACCATCACTGACTTCCAGTAACTTTTCATGCACAATAGAACTGCACATGCACTTGCACACACACCCTAATAGAATTGGTTCTCTGTTGAAGATATAAGCAAAACTGGTAGGAGGAAATAGGGTTTAGTCACTGGAATAGGGATTGCATATATTTTGGCAGCTTACTTATAGAGCAGAATGTACAGTTTTTGCAAACTTGACCACCCAGCAATGTATTTCAAAACAAAATTGGTCTGTGGTGTCAAAGAAAAATTGTACCAGAGTTAAAAAGGCACTAGTGAGTCCCTCTAGTCCTGAAAAGAAATGTGGGTGACATTTTAAATGCTGAGGTGACTTAGTAGAAACTACTATAGAATATTAGGGTAGAGCTTGGTGAGTGTCTTTAGGCCATCTGTGTATGTTCATCGGTGCTTTTAGGAGTTAGGTTTCATCCCTCCCACAAAGACAGGGAGATAGGGACTGGGGCACCATATTTCTTGATTACATTTCAAAGTGATGATGGTTCCCAAGTCCTCTAGAAATGTATTGCTGGGTTGTGAGACTGGGAGAAGATTTACATCTCAGAAGAAAAAAAATTATAATTGCAAATTTTCTTAAAATAAATGCTCTTGGAACAGGGAGGTCAGTGTCTCACAGTCAGGAAGCAACCTGTCAATTCTGATCAAACTGAGGGAATGTTAAGGCCATCTTACTCAATGGATCTGTGAGCAACACTGTATATCCAAACCTCCAGCTTAAAGGAAGATAAAAAAAATTGACTTCTTTCCTGTTTTTCCAGTTTGGTGAGTTTATTCTTGTCTAACAGTATAGAATCCTGATGTGTGTGCTTTTGTCATTGAAATCCTAATCACATGGGACTTGAAGATTTAGTTTGAATAAATCAATACTCTTTGTGTTGTTATAGTCAGCTTGGGAGACACACTTCCTTTTGGACAGATGGCTGCCAGAGTTCCTTTATTAGGAAAGATCTCACTTTTTTCGAGCATTAAAGCCAGTGAAAGTGTACTTTTCTGCAAATATGATGACAATGATAGGATGTAACATCTGTTTCACAAGAGACAACTGCATAACTGCATACAGTAACTCCATGTTGAATTTAGTTTAGCCACTAAATCCTTGCTATGTTCCTGAGGGGAAGCATGACTAAAACAAGGTAATATATATATATATATATATATATATATATATATATATATATATAAAGACCTTAGCTTGTTCCCAAAGATGGAACATTCAATAAAGATACAATTTATATATAAATATATGTTTATATTTCACAAATATATTTATTTCACATTTTTGTCTTTGACATTTGAACATACACTACTTTTTAAAAAAAATTATTTTTCTTTTTTCTTTTTTTTTTTAACATCATTGTTCATTTTTAAACAATATTTGCCTCCCCCCCCCCCTTGAACATACACTACTTTGATATGTTGTTTAATAGCTTTATTGTTGTCTTCGGGTTGTTAAAAGGTAACCATCACTTTGCTAATTTATTTACTGAATGTGAAGTAAAATATACAAGAATAAAATGAAGCAACATGGTATTTAAATCCATGCCTTCCTTTTCTTAGTGAATTTACTCAAGTTCCTTAACTTCAATGACATTCTGTTTTTTCTCTTATAAAATTGAAAATAATGGCAGTTCCTTTGCAGAATTAATATGCTTATTGGAGATTATGTATGGTAACTTCTTAAAACAGTGCCCAATAATATGTTACTGTTGATATGAAAGCTTCATGAACAGTGTGATTATCAGAGGGAAAGCTGTTATTTCAAACCTATAAGGCAGTTTTGAACATGCCCACAAGCTGTTCTGACCCCCAGTGTACTCAATGAGTTTTGTTTTCTTTCACTTTCAAAAAAAATTTTGAGGCTGATACTACCAAATTATTACACTAAGTTATTTGTTTATGAATAGTGGGATCATATCCCTGGCCAGTGGACTCTGAATTCCAAAAAGAAGAATTTTTTCAGAAGCAGTTGAAAAGATGATGTCTATTTCTTGATGCATAGGATTTGGTAGCACTGATTCTTGGCTAAAAAACGATGGGCATTAGCAAAGTCTGAATAGTTGAATATGATGAAACTAAAGATACTGGAGTAGTGCCTGAAGATTTATTTATTCATTCATTCATGCTTGCATGTATGCATGCATTTATTTAAAACATGCATTGAATGTCTGCTATCTAATCAGCATTGTCACAGGTATTAGGAAAAGGCAAATATAATAACTGATATTTATTTATTCCTGCTGGTACCAGGAAATGGTTATATGTACTTTTTTCTTTTTTACTCCTTTATTCCTTGACATTTCTCATAAGGCAAATATTATTGCTATCCCTATTTTCTAGATAAGAAAATTGGGACAAAGAAAGGTGAGGTAACTCACCCATGATAATATAAAGTAGCAAAACCAGAACCCATGCAGCCTAGCTTCAAAGCCCATAGTTTTAAATACCACACCACATTCTTTCTTCTCAAATAAACAAAATAGACATGATACCCAGCCTTTACCAATGATGAAGACAAAAATGATCAACTAATTACAGTTAGTATATGATTTTAAAATATTAAAATAGAGCCTGTCTAGGTATAGGAAATGCTTTATAGAGAGATCTTGACCATGAAGGAACATGAAGAGTATCTGAATTGAATGTATTCCAGAGTGGCTGGGACTCATCTAGGGGAACAATGCTAAGTAGTATTGCCAGAGAGGTGAGGCTTCCAGATCTTTTAAGTCGTACCTTTGGTATCAGGCAGAGTTAGACTTGTGTTCCAATCCCAGCTCTGCCACTTTTTTTTTCTATGCATTTTTTTCAAGATTTTATTTTATTTATTTATGCATACAAGAACTGGGGTATAGGCCAGAGGTTTCAGGGGTCAGATCATTCACCAGAGACAGAGTGGGGAACAGAATAAGCAGATCTTCTGAAATACATTGCCGAGGGGAGCAGTGGGTGAGACAGGAGAGGTCTGCTGTGCCATGTGGGTTAGCTCCCTGGCTGCAGTCTGAACTCATGCCACAGTGGCTGACGATAGCTTGTTAGCATGAGACAACCCCTGCACCACCAGGGAAGCCCCTCTGCCACTTTTTGCCTTTATACTTTAGGCAAGGGATTTTACCTCTCTTAACCTAGTTATTTTAGAAACCTCATGAAGTTGCTAAAAGGAACAAAGATTTATTTCATCTGTGTGACTTAGCATAGTGCCTAGCACATATAAAATTAAATAAACTTTACTTATTATCACAATTATCTTAAATGCTAATTTTAATTCCAGATGCAGAATCTAATCTTTTTCCATACCCTAAAGTGATGATCTATATAATTTATACTCTTAATATCCATAGAGCAGACTGTAAGCTAAGCTGTTCTGCTTTTTTCATCAGACTTTGGGCTAGGAAAAAAAAAGAAAAAGAAAATTTAAAACCAAAAACAAACATGCTAGCTGTCATGAAATTCCATTGTAATCCAACTCCATTGCCTGCATGTGTACATGGGGTGTGTGTGTGTGTGTGTGTGTACATGTGTATGTGTGTACACGGTAATTTGGACAACTTTTTGTATTCCAATTGCATAGTCCAGTCACCCAGGTTATTCCCATGGCACACTTATGTTGAAATCCCGTATCACTGGCTTTATTGCTCCAGAGTTGCAAAACAACCCAAGGAGAACTAGACAAATGAATGAATTTCCAAATTTAGCTTCAGTGATTATTCAGAACAGTGACTCTCATTCTAAGGAATGATGTGGATTACTGAAGTAGATTGCCAAAGTAGGTGTCAAATTTCCTCCTTACACAAAACTAAGGTAGTTCGTGAGTTCATACAAATTCACTCACAGTACAGTTCATTTATTTTTGTTTAGTGTGACTAAAGGGAAGGAGAATTTCTGATTTCTGTCAAGAGGGAGGTAGATTATTCAGAATCACCATTTAAAAATCCAAATAGGCAGAGCTGACTCTGACTGAGGGAGCGTAAGTCTATTTGACAACCCTGAGCAACTGGCTTTTTTTGGAGGATAGAAAATCAGTAAGATTTTCTGTGTATATTATAGCCTTGTTTGCTCCTTAGCAAATGAACATCTTAGGAAGAATTTATTGATTGCTCAAAACAATAGGCAGAGGAAGTCAACTAAGTGGGTGAGGAGGTATTTGGAGGAAATAGAATATTTACAAGGAAGGGAAAGGTGCTAGCAAACACCTCAGAACAGCTAGGAAGATGCCATAACAAGATTTGGCCCAGTGCAGTGTCATTAAAATTTTCATGTGCCTCCCCTTCCACAAAAGTTCCTTTGTTTCCTAATACCTGTAGTAAGCCAGGTTGTGTCTCTCTCATGGAGCTGATGCCATTTGGATTATGATTTTATCTAAGGAATACCCAGGAGGACTATAAAAACAAGTAAGTGAAACCATGTATTGTCTCTAATTGAGAATATAATCTCAGACATAAGATATGTAAGAACATCAGAGTGATGTTCTTTCTGATGAACATCAGAAAGATTTGCACTTCGCCGATGCCTTGTTTCCCTTTCCACTCTCTATTTCTTGAGTTTAGTGTGCAGTTGTTCACATCTGCTGCTATCATGTTTTGTTTTTTTTTATATATAAGATTTATTTATTTTTATTTATACAATAGCTGGGGTACAGGCCAGAGGTGCGGGAGGGTGAGAGGATTCAGCAGAGACAGATTTGGGAGCAGAACGGGCAGACGGACAGAAAGCATTGCTGAGGAGAGCAGCGGGTGAGACAGGAGAGGTCTCCCACGCCATGTGGGCATCTCCCTGGCTGGCCAGGGATCAAACCCACGCTGCAGAGCGGACAAGCTCCACGGTGCTGCGCTCAACCCGCTGCACCACCCAGGAGGCCCCTGCTGTTGTCTTTGTGCCCACAGTCAAGTCATGGAGGAGTCCCAGGGGCTCAGCCGAGTACATGACCCCAGGTTCTTTAGGTTCACAGTAATTGCTCCAATACAAACAAAATGAAATTTATGTATGGAACAGCCAACCAGAAGCTCAGTAGCATAATTTAACCTTAAACTTTAAATATTGTGCACAAGTTTGGCATAGTTCCAGGAAAGCATGCTGTCTCTTAAAGAAGTAAATTGTTTCTTTTTCATTGTGTTTGTCTAAAATTTCTGATCATTGTTGATCAAATTATCTTTAGTTATTTGCTATATTATTATCAATGGAGTATTAGAAGTAGACATGGGGATTTTTAATTAGTAATTGCTTGCAAGAAATGAATATAATCTTAACAGAAATATTTTTCTGTTACTGATAATTGATGTTCCATTAAATTGAAAATAATGGACATCCTTGTCTTTGAAAGAACCTGTAAATCTGTTGAATTTTGAACTTAATTCTTTCTGAAATGTGTACTTACTAATTCAATTTTGAATTGAAGTATTTTGTCATTTTATAAATTAAGTGACTTTTCCTTTCCTCACACACAATGAAATTGTTAATCTAATGGTACTGCAATGTAATGATCTCTTTTGAAAGAACACTCTAGGCAGTTTTATTCTGATAAGCCACTGGAGCTTAGGAAATTTGATTAATTTATAGCATTCATATTAGTGACCTGTAAAATTATGAGGAAAAAACCTAATTTGGCAGTGTGATTGATTTTTCATTATTCTGTCCAAAAGATCATTTGAATATTCTCATAAATATTATAAAGTAGAAAAATCTTTATAGACTCTTATCCTGACTTAGTGTTCCTTATGATTTTTTTCTGTGATTATAATAAATGTTAATAATGACAATGATAGTGACCATTTTTGAGCAATTGCTATATACAAGGTGCTATATTCAATAATTGATTTGGTATAGTTATATAAGTGCATTGACTTTATATTCACACAAACCCTGTTTTCATTGCAGCATTATAAACACATCTTTATCCCAGTACATAGTTAGAGCTTATTCATGACTGTTTCAGGGAAAGGCTGTGTAACCTCTTAGAACTCAGTCTATCTGAGAAATGGAGATTACACTAACTACATAGGATTGTCATAATGAGAGAGACTATATGCACAGCATTAAGCGTAATTTTTAAGAAATGAAATTAGTGAAAAATAGACCAGTCTACATTTTAAAAAATAAGGTGAAATTATATTCAAAAGACATAATTTGTGGAGACAAACACAGTATTTTCTCTTGAATTATTCAAATAATGACACTAGTCTTCCATTTCCGTTCTTTTACATATGTGAGACAGTTTAACAAGTTAAATTAGGGCCTCCCTGGTGGTGCAGCGGTTGAGCACTTGGTTGCGAAGCTGCCCGCAGCCTCTGCAGCGCCAGTTCGATCCCCTGCTGCTCCCCGGCCACTGGAGGAGGGTCCCACATGGCGCGCAGACCTCTCCTGCCACCCGCTGCTCCCCTCAGCGGTGTACTCTGGTCCTTCTGCCTGCTCTGCTCCCTGCTCTGGCTCTGGTGAATTCTCTCACCCTCCCGCGCTTCTGACTGTACCCAGTGCTTGTATAAATAAATAAATAAATCTTTAAAAAATAAAACAAGTTAAATTACTTGCTGGAGTTGATTTATGCTTAATGCTGTGCTGAAAACTTAAATTGACTTAAAAATTTGTTATTTACATGATGACTTTAGATTTTTATAAATTGAGTTACATTCTCTATATAAGAAAACTAGGATTGCCATTAAACTAATAGGTGCAATTGTACCAGTCAGTCACAATTTTTCCTATAGTCTCCTTTATATTTCATTGAAATATTTTGACTTTTGTCTTTCATCATGTGTAAATACAATTTATGTGAAAATTGTTCATATTTAAAAAAACATTTCATTGAGCACAAAATTATTTCACCTGTCCTTGCAGACCAGTAAGAGGCAATCATTTTTTCCCTTCTATTTTTATTTGAAATAAGCACAGAAAGACCAAGAAAATTTTTGGCACCCATTTTAAATCATTAGGATGTAAGGATGTAATAGAACTTTGGCTTTTATGTATCTGTGACTGCCAAAATATAAAGAATCCAGTAGGCCTGTGTACTCAGCTGTGCTAATTGTGATTATATTCTGCTATTTATATGTATTAAAGTCAGTGGAATTAAGACTGTATTGTGGCATATCATGGTGGCATTTTTCCTTCAGGAAAGACTTAATTATGTAAAAACTGAGGAGAATTCAACAAATCTTTAAAATAAGATGAGAAATTAAGAAACAAGAAAGAGGGCCTCCTCTGGTGGCGCAGCAGTTGAGTGCTGCCCGCAGCCTCTGTAGTGCCGGTTCGATCCCTGGCCACTGGTGAGGGTCCCACATGGTGCAACAGACCTCTCCTGTGGTGCCCGCTGCTCCCCTCAGCAGTGTATTTCGCCAGTCTGCCTGTTCTGCTCCCCGCTATGGCTCTGGTGAATTCTCTCACTCTCCAGCGCTTCTGATTGTACCCAGTGCTTGTATAAATAAATAAATAAATCTATAAAAAAAGAAAAAAAAAGAAGCAGCAAACTAAATTCTAGGTTTAGTGGGATAGGTTTTTTGGGGATTGCTTTTGTTGTTGGTTCCCTAAAAATCTAACTGATGGTGTCCTGGAGTTTTCTACAAGACAACACATTCATGACATTCTTTTGCTTTAACTATCTTATTTGGTGGTAGTTTGCATACTCAAATTGTATATTGGCTGAAGAATATATAAAAAATAATTTAAGAAAAAGATCTGATCTGTCTGACAAAAAATAGCAAAATGATTATTCTACATTGTTAATTATTAGTTGACTGTGTTTAATTCATTTAAATCCAGGCTAAAGAAGAAAATGAGATCAATACTGAGGGGCCTATAAAAGTTCTACTCCAAGGGAAGAGGTAAGTAAATGCTTTTGTGTAACCTGTTTCTAAATAAAACCGCCTTACATTTTAGAAAAAGGAAGCATACTGTAAGATGTATAGTTTACAAAATATAGCAAAATAAAAAGAACAGAAATATATATAATTGATGGTATAAGATCCTGAAGAAAACTTTGGTAACATTTTGGTGTGTGTCTATGCATGAACTGTGGTTTATTTTACATAGTTTTGATCAGACTATGTGCAATATTTTGTGTTGCCTTTCCTTAGTTTGTTACTATGCCAGTTTAAAATTTTCACGTTAGTATAAACTTAATTAACATCTTTAATTCCAGAAGAATATTTCTTTGAGGATATTGGTAGGTTGGTCATTCCCTTATTTATATTTTTTCTAATATTGCAAAAATAAATAATCTGTAGATACGTAGGATTAAAATTTGTTGGGGTAGATGCTACAAAGTTTCTTGATATACTTGTTTTTTACATTATTAATAGTGTCTGCACTATAATCACTGCTGAATGAAGATAACTGCATTGATGTACCATTTAATATTATGACTTTTTATTCTTGCTTGTACAAAAAAACTAAAACATTAATTTCATGATTAGATCACCTGATCACTTCTTTCCTTACATTTCTTGTTCTTATTTATTTTTATATATGATAATAGATTTCATTGTTTTTTTCTCCATCAGTCTGTAGAGGGCCACTTATTGCTTCAACATTTATGTTTCTCCATCACCTGTATTTTAAGACTTTTACCTGGAAAATCTGAGTTTATCTAATTTAACTAACCTTGACTTCCTATCTCTTTTCCAAATGCCAATAGATAATATTATTTGTTGAGCATCCAATTCTTCCTATAAAGTCCATCCAGATAAATTCTTAATCAACATGAACTAGGACTTGTACAAATTCTAATCTATGTTGTCAAATCTTCCTTTTTCTCTTTTACCAAGACAGGAAGAAATAATGGAAGCTATTTGTTTTGATCTTCATCTTACTTCGGCTTTGTGTTGTTTCATTTAGCTCTTGTTAGAAAATATTCACTTTCAACTTCTTTTTAAAATTTTGATTTCTCCAGAGCCATCTTTGGAAACTTTGGTTTGGCCCCTCCATATGTATATACTCACTCATACATGTCATTGACAAACGGTGATGAGAGAAGGAACCCTATACTTATGAAGACTAAAAGTAATGAAATATAATGTATTATAAGAATAGTTTTTGTTGTACCTTTGAAATAAACATTCTGGGGAAGTAGAAGGATCTTTAACAAATTGTAACAAACAGATTAAATTTTAGCAATAAAAAGTGGTAAAAGTCTATTTACATCTAAATTCAAATTGTACTAGAGCCACTGACATTTCTTTGGCCTGTTTTGAAAGGAAGTGAGTGTCTGTTGCATAGGTTGTTCATTTTAATTTGTTCAAATGTGTTTTCATTACCAATTGGTACAGAGGTGGCAAACGGAAACAGTTTTTGGAGGGAGACCAAATGAAGAAATGTGTTTTTTTTGAGTCCCTTCCAGTGGCAGCTAATTTGATATCCCTAAGGAAATATTTCTTCACAATAATTACAAGAAAAATAACAACATTTGATTTCCAAATGTTTGACAAAATGGAAACTCTCCTGTTTGCTAAGTAAACAGGACCAGTGGGTCCTTTAGATTCCATACTTTAAAAAAATCTTTAAAAAAGGTTATGAAGGAGAGAATATTTGAAATGTGCCTCAAATAGACTATAAAATCAATCTAACTAAATTCATGTACTCTGAATTTACCAAGACCTACATTGTTTGTTTGTGTGTTTTTTAAGTTTGAGGATTTGGGGCCGCTTGTTTCATTTTTTAATCTTTCCTACTTTTCACTGACTCAGAGTTTCCTTTATTCTTTTCAGTTGTTTGGAAATTAGGCATTTATTTAAAACATCATCTTGTGGTTACTGTAGGCAAGTGAATTTTAATTATTAATTTTGATACCAAAATAGCCTAAAATTTTGAAATTTCCAAACAGTTGGATAAAATAAATTTAACACGTGGAACTGAAATTACTGTCAGCAATTTTTAAAATCTGTTCTTTTGTCCAAGTAAATGCTAATGAGAAATAGTGGCAAGAGGAAAAGTGACCACAACAACTGGCAGATCTAGTTACTTTTTCAGCTTTTAAAATTCATTTTAAACATGAAAGGCAAATATATAGACCAAAAATAAATGCTACCCATTCTTTAAATAAAGCACATTAAAAGTCAGAAATGATATCATTCTGTAAAACTCCTTTATTTGTTCTATATAGTTAACATTTGAGAAGTTCCATTTTTACCTTATAAATCTGACAAATACTTGGGATCAATAAAAAGCTATTTAGTTTAAAATTTTATTACATAAAAATAATAAATACGTATTAATTTGTCCAACTTATCCATATTTAATTAGTCCATTTCATGTTAGAAATATATTCTGAGTAAACATAAAACCAGGTTCTTCCATTTCAAATGTACTTGATAACCTCTAAGCTTTGCAAGTCAGTTAGTCAGAGTCTGCATCATATCACACCAGGGTGATCCCACAGTTTTGTTTTTATTCCTGTCGCTGTGACATAAGATCTAGCCATGGCTTTTTTTTTTTTTAAAGATTTATTTTATTTATTTATTTATTTATTTATTTATTCATTCATTCATTCATTCATTCATACAAGCACTGGGTACAGTCAGAAGCGCGGGAGGGTGAGAGAATTCACCAGAGCCAGAGCAGGGAGCAGAGCAGGCAGAAGGACCGAAGCACACTGCTGAGGGGAGCAGCAGGCGGCAGGAGAGGTCTGTGCGCCATGTGGGACCCTCCTCCGGTGGCCAGGGAGCAGGCGGGGATCGAACTGGCGCTGCAGAGGCTGCGGGCAGCTCTGCAACCCAGCGCTCAACCACTGCACCACCAGGGAGGCCCAATGGCTTTTTCTTTTTTTTTTTTTAAATGCCATATTGGGTGATGATTATTTGTGGTAGAGAGAACCCATTTAAAAAGAAAACTAGAACATTTCAAGATGTCATTAATAATTCCACATGATGAGTAATTGCTATTTAAATGTCTCAGAGGCCATTCATAGTCATTTTATATAACATGGGGGGGGGGACTAGCAAACAACATCATTAGGTTTGGATAAATCACTGATTAAAATAACTAAAGCAAACCCAAGCCAAAAAAGGGACTAAAAGGGTAACATTTTCTCACAAACTTGTTTTAGGAATGTCTACAAAAACATTCTTTTAGGGAGCATAGCAATGTTTTTCATACTTTTTTGGACCCTTAGATATTCACCCAATAAAATTGTGCTGTTTTTGTTTTTTAAAAATTGGTACATGATGACAGGTTTGTACTCCTTGTGGGAATAATATTTTCCTGGTGCCCATGTTCCTTCATCTCTTGTTCAATTATTTGTAATAATCAGGAAAGAACAAGGTAAATGAATGTGACTTAAAAACTTACTTAAGTTGTGCAGAATCATACTTGGATGACTTGAAAGTATGAATTAGTTGGTAAGTCTTCCAAACTGACAAAAATGTTGAATCAGTGCCCAAAAGGTAGATAAAATTGTACCCCAGCTGCTCATTGCAGATTTTCGAAATGATCAGATTTATTTTCACTCACTCAACATTCCTTGAATATGTGGAAAGTATCTGGCACTGTGCATAAGCTAGGACAATGTAAATATGTCATAGTTTCCATTCTTGAAGAGTAAAATGTAAACGTAAAGAAATAATCTTAGTTTTATTCTAAAAAATTGGTACCACAGTCTTAGAGTCCCTTCCTTCATTTGTGTATTCAATTTTACTTCCTATGGATCACTACATATTAAACTGATTTCACCAAATGTTCTTCAATGAAATAGGTGTTACGATGGTCTTCTCCCAAACCTGTCATCAATCTCTAATTTTCTTTTAAATGTACACAATGGGAATTACCCAGAATTTTATATTGTCTGATCAATATAGCACACTGAAAATGTGGTATTATTGCTTTTTTCCTGCCTCCAAATTACTTTTGAAATAAAAAATATTACTAAAAAAAAGCAGGTGGCTACTCAGGGGGAGGGAAGAGAAGACATTACCAAAAGAAAAAGAGGATAGTAGGAAGTTATCCTGTGAGGAAGTTTTGAAAAATAGTGAAAAAGATGATGTGGGATTGATAGATATTTAGAACAGTTACCAAAAAGCATATATAAAATGCACATACCTCTTGCAGAGGTGAAGATTGGTTTTCCGGTAAAACTCTAGGAAAATTCCCAATCTGGACTCAAAGGGAGGCAATCTGGATGTGGTTCCAGAAACTTCCTGTCAGATGCTAGGCAGGACATGTAAATCATATTCTGAAAATACAGAAATCCTCAGGATGGGGCACTTGAGTCAAGCATTATAATTTTACTCATATTACATCACATTATCTGCAAATAGTGGAGTTTTACTTTTTCCTTTTTCAATATGGGTATGTTCTATTTTTTTGCTTGCCCACTAATTTAAGGCAGGATTTTCAGTAATATGTTGAATAAGAATGTGAGAGTGACCACTCTTTGTCTTGTTTCTGATTTTAGAGGAAAACTTTAAATTTTCTACCATTGTTTATAATGTTAACTGTGGGGTTGTTGAAGATTACTTTTATTATGTTGGGGTTTATTTCTTCTACACCCAATTTGTTGAGGGTTTTTATCATGAAAAAATATTTTATTGTGTCAAATGCTTTCTTCTACATTTATTAAGATGGTAGGATTTTTTTGGGCCTACCCGGTGGTGCAGTGGTTGAGCGCTGAGTTGCGAAGCTGCCCACAGCCTCTGCAGCACCGGTTCGATCCCCAGCTGCCGGGCAAGGGTCCCACATGGCGCTCAGACCTCTCCTGCCGCCCACTGCTCCCCTCAGCAGTGTACTTTGTCACTCTGCTCTCCCCTCTGGCTCTGGTGAATTCTCTCACCCTCCCACGCTTCTGACTGTACCTAGTGCTTGTATAAATAAATAAATAAATCTTAAAAAAAAAAGATGGTAAGATTTTTATCCTTCATTCTCTTAATGTGATGTGTCACGTTATTGATTTGCATATGTTGAACTATCCTCACATCTCAGAGATAAATCCTAGTTGATAAGGTATAAATTCCTTTTAATATGCTATTGAACTATGTATACTAATATTTTGTTGAGAATTTTTGCACTGATATTCATTAGGAATATTGGCTTGTGGTTTTCTTTTTTGTAATGTCCCTATATGACATAGGTAGGCTCAAGCTCAAGTCTTACTTGAGCAAGGTGAGTATCTTCATTGGACATTGAGATAGAAGAAAACAAATCAAGTGTAGGATAATACAAAAATACCACTCTTACTCAACATAGTCACAACATAAATTATTACTTTAACAATCTTAAAGGCCTACTTATCTACTTCCCTAAAAGAAAGCCTAATTTCAGAGAGTCACAATTTACCCTTCTTATTAATAAAGATGTTAATGAAAACTAGATTTACAATTGCTTTAGCAATTCAGGCAAGCTATACCTATATCAAATATTTTAGTTCTCTCTTTATAAATTAATTCATTCAGGCAATACATATGCTATTGAATCTATATGATATGACAAGCACTGATATAAGCATGGTATATGCAGATGTGAACAAACCAAACAAGGTGCTTGGTATCAATTAGTTAAAATACCTATAGAGGGTACAAAAATTAAGCAAGCAAGCTAAAATACAGGTTATAGTAAGTGCTACAAAAGATTAAAATGCAAGTAAGAAGCTGGAAAATAATAAGGGAGTCGCTTTATTTAGGGTCATCAAAAAGGTCTCTGCTACAATGTGAGTTTTAAGTTGAAAACTGAAGGAGAATGAACCAGATGTATGAAAAATTATAAGGAAAGAGCATTCTGAGCTTAGGAATCATGAGAAAAGGGAACTGGTATATGGGCAGAGCTGGGACAGGAGGGAGTGTCTTTGAGGAACACAAAGGAGCATAATAAGAAAGGGGAAGACCAATATAGAATCTGGATTAAAGTTTTTGCCAAAAGTTGACATCATGTGATTTTTAACTTTTTACAAGAGCACTATATAATCTCTTTGGAAAACAAGTTGAGAAAGGGCAAAGTGGAAGGACGGAATCCAGTGGAGGATCTGTGACTGTAGTATAGGCAATAATGATGGTGTCTTGAACAAAGGTAGTATCTTTGGGGATGACTCCTAGGTTTTTTGTTTGAACAAGGAGAATATTGGTAGCACATATTAATATGAAGAATATCATTAAAGAATAGGTTTAAGTGGGAGGTAACCCAGAGTTTCGTATTTAACATGTTGTGGTTGAGATATGTAACATGTTATATTTGAAGGCATTAAAAATCTTGTCTTTTTTAGTGGGAGGTCAGTGTTTGACTATAATGATAAAAAAATATGTTTTTAAGTTTACTGAAAATTTAAGAGTAATTAATAAAACTTTAGAAATAGAATTTGTAATTTCTAGATAACCAGAAGAAAAAACTGAGCTCAGAAAATCCCATCAGTATAACAAACAGGGAAAGTAAAGACAACAAGGAAAATTAAAATCTTATTAAAAACCTGAAGTTAGGTATCTTCTGACAGTTATAGGGTAATTTCTAGCAGTGTGATTTTTTTTAGGTATGATAGCCATACCCATTTCACTGTATATTCTGACTTAATGTTTTTCCACTAGCATAACTTTGTCAAAAGTCACAGCTCAGTTCTAGCTTTTCAACCTCCTTTTGTCAATTCAGCATACACTTTTTGGAGAAATGCAGTTTCAAATGCTGGACTCACCTTACTGGGGTTTTTCCTTTTTTTTAGAATGTTGGCCTTCAAAATTTTTTACTGTCTTGATTTCTCTCCAACATTTGTGAGCATATATTTAAAGTATTTTGCCCAGCTACTTATATTGTTCTCACTGTGACTCAATTGCCACATTTGTGTTTATTGGAAAAGGAAGTTCCATTGTTACTCTCACCTTTTTATATAAGTACATGTAACCCTTTGATAAAAATAAAATGAATTTAAAATGAAATATATTCTAAAATATGTAACTTTTATTTGACTGAAACTAATAAATCTCTATAAATTCTAATTAAGTCAGAGACATAAAGAAAATATTAATGGAGTAATAAACAAAACTAGAAATATTTAAAATGATAACTGGCCACAGATGCTCATAATTTCAGGTGGCAATAAACTTTTTATAATAATCATTATGTTAGTAAGCCTATTTTTGACCCTTCAGTAAAAAGTTAATGTCTCCATTAATTTTCACAAATATGTTACTATGCTTTTATATGAGATTCTGGCTTGAATATGGGCTAATCCAATGCAGTGGAAAGTCAATTGTGTGTGTATATATTGTCAGTGTAAACTCTAATAAGATATAATTAAAGTTTGAGAGAATGTTCAAAATCAAGACATATGTAGAAAAATAAAATTTGATGTAAGAAAAACTATTACTTTAGTAGTTAATAAGGTAATCTCTATGTGAACTCACTGTTTTAAATAGAAGTATATTTTCCAGCACAGTCAACAACAAGCCCAACAGTGAATATGGAGGAAAAAAATATATTCATACCTAGTACCCACATTTTAAACTCTCACTCTACATTAAAAATAGTTTGACGAGCACTTGATTTCATGTCTTTGGCCAGGCACACATTAAAAATAAATTTTATAAGTGTGAAGTATCTTATTGCCAGATAGGAAAGATGCTTTTAAAATGTCTTGGGTAGTGTTTCAAGAAGTCAGCTTTAAGGATTTCCATTAGCTTGTTACAAAGTGAGATCCAAAAACAGAATAGTCATTATTGCTAAATGGAAAATTGTGAAAATCTTTTTTTTTAAATTGAAGTAACTTTGCATTATAATATTACATAAGATTTAGATGCTCACTGTTGAGAGTCAATATACATACACATACACACATTCTGCACATCAAGTGTACCACTAAAAGTACAGATCTTTTATTTACCATAGCATTGTCCCTTTTCCTAATTTACCTAAACACCCTTTCCTTTTCCCTTCTGGTAACCATTAATTAGTCTTAGAATTCCAAATTTTTATTTTGTTTTACTTAAAATCATCTGTTTGTTTTCTGTATATGCCACATGTGAGTGAAAGCATACAGTATTTATCTTTTTCTGCCTGACTTACTTCACTTAGCACAATCCCCTCTAGTTTCATTCAAATTGTTGCAAATGGGAAAATTTCATTTTTTAACATATCTGAATAGTATTTCATTTTATATACCACAACTTCTTTATCATTCATCAGTTGATGCACACTTAAATTATTTCTCATTTTGGGCTATTGTAAATAATGTGCAGTAAACATAGGGATGCATATATCTCTTCAAATTAGTTTTTGTATTTTTTTAAATATTTATTTATGTAAGAACTGGGGTACAGGCCAGATTCACAGGAGGGTAAGAGGATTCACCAGAGACAGAGCGGGGAACAGAACAGGCAGACTGATGACATACACTGCTGAGGGGAGCTGCGGGCTCGATGGGAGAGGTCTGCCACACCATGTGGGACCCTTGCTGACTGGCTGGGATTGAACCGGTGCTACAGAGGCTGCAGACAGCTTCACAGCGCTGCGCTCAACCACCTGCGCCATCAGGGGAGGCCCTAGTTTTTGTATTTTTAAGGTAAATACCCTAAAGTGGAATAACTAAATTGTATGGAATTTCCACTTTTAATTTTTTGAGACTCTTCACACTGCTTTCTATAATGACTGCACCAGTTTACACTCCCACCAACGGTGTATAAAGATTTCCTTCTCTCCACATTCTAACATTAGTTACTTCTCCTCTTTTGGATAATAGCCATTCTTACAGGTATAAGGAGATATCTCATTGTTGTTTTGATGTGCATTTCTCTAACAATAAGAAGTGATTATCGTATTTTTTTTAGGTATACAACCTTCTGTATTGGAGTATAAAATTTAAGGAAAATATATTACTAGAATTGTATGAAGTCTTTTCTTAAAGGAAATGTTACAAACACATTTAGATTGAGAACGTGTCTCTTGGTTATTACAGTCTGCATGAAGAGTAAAATTTCATAAAACTTGGACTATGAAAATTTTTCTCAATGTAGTCAGAAGTAACAGATCAATATAATGACTGAAAATTTAAAAATGTGCATGGCTGATTTTTTAAAATAAGAAAATACAATGAGAGAAAATAGGTCTGTGGCAAAGTAACTGTACCTACATCTCTGTTTTTCGCACAAACTGAAAAAGAGAGTCACACCTGCCATTTATAGAAGTGCAATTTTCACAGATTCCTAAGGGCGAATATCCAAGTTCTTCATGGAAAGTTAGGGAATGCAGTTTTGCAAACAAGATGAATATTTTAGAATATAAGTTATTGATTTTAAGGTGAATATTTACACAAGAATTTGAGCACATATGTTAAGACACAGTTTTTTAGGGCAGACAAAAGTCATACCCAAGACTGATTTCAGGTTCGCATGGTGTTTTAGACACCATTTAAACAAACCACAGCTTTGTTGGTTCCAAGGTAAGTGCAGTTTGTAGATTTTAAATTACTGAGTCACTATCTCAAGGGTATATACAAGAAACTGAAAGTGTTAACATATTAGCATGTATTATTAGTCAATAATGAACACATTTGTGGACTTTTGACTGAAGTCTGTGAGGAGAATTGTGCATTCTACGCCTTTTTGACATACTCTTTGTAGGCTTCATAATAATGGCTTATTAGTAGCTTGAAGTAGTTTTTAATTAATATTTAATATGTACTCAAGATGGCAAATGTTATTGTAGTATAATTCTAGATAAATACAACTCCTGTGGCATGATTAAGTGTTAGGGTCAAAGACTAACCTGTAGGTGGGTGAAACCTTTATTAACAGTCTGATTACTCTTTAAAAAAAGGTCATTTTAATGTCTGCTTCAGTCAGTGATACTTTCTAAAATACAAGTTTTCCCTTCCTATCTGAAACTATTTAATTGAACAGATTCATATAATTATTCATGTGTAATTTTATCTTAACCTGTAATGTAGGTGCCTCTTTAAATTCTGTTGAGAAACTGGCTATTTAAAATACTTTAATTTGGAAGGTAATTTTGAAAAATAAACATCAAAATATGTATTTTTGATCTAAGTATATAAAACGCCCTATGGTGGAATCTGGACTTTCTATTTGCAGAAACAGGCCTTTAGTATATACCCTTCAGAATACAAAAAGTTCATACATATCATTTAAGATAATCTTAAAGTAAGTTAATAAGAAGAAAATTAGAGTGATATTAAGTACCTTTTTTAAAATTCTTTCCCACATTAAATGTAGTTTCCTATAGTAATAAAAAAGGAAGAGTGATTTTCTAATATCTTATTGTCTAACTGTACTGTTTATAAATTGTTATATTCTTTCTGATTTAGATAATCATTTGATGTAAATATTCCTACCTTAGATACACATAAAGGTATCACAAAAATTCATCCTTACAATTATTTTACATTAATACTGTTTCAAAATTAATGCATAGACATTGAGGTAAAAACATAATTTCCCTGCATTGTTTAAAAATGCAAATCACAGACAGCTTCTGTAAACTTTCAGTGCAACTACTTATATTGCACAATAAAAAAAGGGTCTTTCATAGATTTTGTATGTAATTTTAAGTAATAAGAAATCAGTTGTTTTTTTTCCTTACACATCAGGCAAAATATTTTAGTGGCTCTGGAAATTTCTCCCATTACTGTAGTAATTATAATGTGTGAAAATGTGTAGTATCTATATAATAATTTTATTTTCTTTTTTTTTTCTTTTTTTTTATTAGATAATAAATTTTATTGTTATATTTCTATATAATAATTTTATATTAACATTGAGGGCATTATTAAAGCACGTTTCAACTTTAAATGTCCGTCTGAGCAGAGACCTTTGAAGTAAGTTGTTTACATTGATTTGCAATCACATAAGCCTTTATAAGTAAACTGCCCTCTTTGAGTTTACTACCTTGCTTAACGCAGCAGAAAATTGCTTTCTGCCTGTTTCACATACCCAACACAGGACTTGAGCACAATTAAAAGAATTCAGCCTTTGATAATGATGAAAGGCCTGATAACTAGATCAGAATTGACTACGCAGAACAACCTTTACTTTTAGAGAATTGAGTCTCACACCTCCACATAAGAAGGGAAAAAGGAGATAATAGTAGTGATAAAGTATTTACCAAGGTATCTGTTATGAAATTGGCACCTAAATTGTCCCAGTAAAACAGTGCCAAAGAGTTTTGAGCAACCCACTCCAAAACTCTCATTTTTAGTGAATGAATATAGGACTTAGATTCTCCCTATGCTAAAACAACACTTAAGTAGCACTTTATATCCTTTTAAAAGATCATTTACATCAAAGTAGCTATGACATGCAAAATTCAAAAGGGGAGGTGAGCAATATCTTAAGAACACCAGCAGATAAATAATGCAGCTCTAATGGAACTAATTGTGCTAGTAGAGATTTTAAAAAGGAATTTAAAATCCTTTCTTCAAATTTACCCTCAAAAAGGATGTCAGCCCATTTAGGGGTCATGATAAAGAATATATACCAAGCTGGACTTAGCAAGAAAAAAGAGAAAACTCAAATACTTTTAGAAATGAAAAATGAAACCTTGCAACTGATATCTCACAAATACAAAGGATCGTAAGAAGCCACTGTGTAATTATACATCAACACATTTGACAGTCTAGATGAAATGAATACATTCTTAGAAACATACAACCTACCAAGACTGAATCATGAAGAAAGGTTGAACATCACAATTCCTAGTAAAGTTTGAATCAGTAACTGAAATCCTTCCAATAAAGAAAACTCTAGGATCAGATGGCAGCACCAATTCTGCCAGAAATTTCGAGAATTAGTATCTGTCATTCTCAAAGTCTTTTAAACTCGTTTTACAAGAACAGTATTTCCTTGATATCAAAACCAGATAAGAACACCACACACAAAGCAGAAAATTATAGGCTATTATCCCTAATGAACATAGATGCAAAAATCTGCAGCAAATATTAGCAAATCAAAATCACCAGCACATTAAAAGGATTGTACATTATGGTCAAATGGGTTTTATTCTAAGAATGTGAGCATGGTTCAACTATCACAAATCAATCAATATGGTACACCGCATTAACCAAGTGAAAGAAAAAATCATGTGATTACTCATATACCAAAAAGGCATTCATGAAAATTCAACATCTGTTTATGATAAAACTCTCAATAAAATGGATATAGAAGGAACGTATCTCAACACAATAATGACCCAATATCAGAAGTCCACAGTTAACATACCCAGCAGTGAAAATCTGAAAGCTTTTCCTTTAAGATCAGGGATAAGACAGAGATGTCCACTCTTACCACTTTTATTCAACATAGTACTAGAAGTCCTAGCCAGAACAATTAGGCAAGAAAAAGAAATAAAATATTTCCAAATCAGAATGGAAAAAGTAAACCTGTCTTTATTTTTTTAAAAGATTTATTTATACAAGAAATGGGGTACAGGCCAGAGGCGCAAGAGGGTGAGAGGATTCACCAGAGATAGAGCGGGACGCAGAACAGCAGACTGACTGAAAACACTGCTGAAGGGAGCAGCGGGTGAGACAGGAGAGGTCTGCTACACCATATGGGTATCTCCCTGGCCAGCTGGGAATCGAACTGGCACTGCAGAGGCTGTGGACAGCTTCACAGCCTAGATGAAATGTACCACCAGGGAGGCCCATTAAGGTAACAAGCTATATAGAAGACTCAAAGGTCTCACCAAAAACAGTACCAATACATGAATTCAGTAAAGTTGCAAGATATAAAACCAATATGCATAAATCAGTTTCATTGTGTTTCTGTACACTAACAATGAATTATTAGAGAAATTAAGAAATAATTCAATTTGCAGTGGCACCAGAAAGAATAAAATATCTGGGAATAACCAAGGAGATAAAAGATCTGTGCACTGAAAACTTTATGACATTGATGACAATAATTGAAGAAGACGCAAATTATTGGAAAAGTATTCCAGGCCCATGAATAGGAAAAACTAACATTGTTAAAATGTTCATAACACTTGAATTAACCTAGAAATTCAGAGTGATCCCTATCAAAACTCCAAATTCATTTTTCACAAAAATAGAATAAACCTATAATTTGTATGGAACTATAACAAACCCTAAATAAAAGCAGTCTTCAGAACAAAGCAAGAGGCGCACACTTCCTGATTTTAGACTATACTAAAAGTTATGAAAACAATATGTTACTGGCCTAAAAACAGACCTCATAGATAAGTGGAATGAATAGAGAGCCCAACAGTAAACCCATGTGTGTATGGTCAATTAATTTACAACAAAGGAGCCAAGAATATACAAAGGGAGAAATGATACTGTCTCTTCAGTCAGTGGTGCTGGAACAACTGGATAAGCACTTGTAAAAGAATAAAAGCGGTCCACTATCTTATGGCATACTCAAAAATATTTAAAATGGATTAATGACTTGAATGTAAAATCTGAAACTATTAAACTCCTAGGGAAAAAAAAAAACGATAATTATCTAGACATTGATCTTGGTAGTGGTTATTTAGATTTGACACCAAAAGCAAAGGCAACCTCCCCCCTCTGGCTCCGCGGGGAGCCTTCTGCCAGTTTCAAGCAGTCTTTATTGAAGAAAGGTCCCTGTTCTAAGATGGCGATGTGGAGACGCACTCCCCTGTGACTCCATTATTACTATTATTGCTATTATTGTTTCTTTAAGATTTTATTTATTTTTGCATAGAACTGTTTTAAAAGAAACTTTATGTAAATTAAAATATACCAGGTACTATAGCTAAATGTTTGTGTGTTCCCAACATTTATATGTTGAAATGCTAATGCACTGTTATATAGTACTAGGTGGGACCTTTGGGAGGTGATTAGATCATTTGGGCAGATCACTCATAAAAAAGATTCATGCTTTTATGAAAGAGGCTCAAGTGAAATTCCTTTCCTTGTCTACCATATCAGGTCAGAGGGAAAAGTCAGCAATCTGCAACCTCAAAGGGGATTTTCACCAGCCACATAACCTGCTGGCATCCTAAATCTTGGACTTTCCAGTTTCCAGAATTGTGAGAAATACTGTTCTTTATAAGCTACCCAGTGTGTGGTATTTTTCTTATAGCAGCAGAAACAGAGTAAGACACTGAATAGTCATCAAAAAAATTGGAAAAGTTACTAATATTGCCTACGTTTATTAAATGGTACAGATTGACACAGATTTTATTGTAATTAGGTGAATTTCTAACTGTGTGATAATATGGAAAGAATTTAAAATATATATGTTCAGTGGCATAATAAAGGTCTATGATCTATAGCCTTCTTGCTCAACATTTTCATTCTTGACTTCATAAAGTCACAGTTATTCCTTAATTAGTAGATGAGATGAAACAGAAGCATAGCAAGCTGGGATCCCAAGGATTTTGTCAGTGTAGACCAGGAGGAATTGAATAAAATCAGATCTTATAGAATAAAGAACATTATACATAGGTAAAACAAACACACAAAAGAAAACTGTCCATGTGCATTATGGAGGGACACATTGCTTAGCATCAGTAGCAGTGAAGAGCAAAAGGTTAGGTACTATATGGAAACAAAACTTATTATTGAGTCAAAAGTGTGAAATGAGGTTTCATTCCTGAGCTTCATTGAATTGTATTCTGAGGTTTCATTCCTGAGCAAATCATTCCTGAGCTTCATTAAATTGTATTCTGTTATTTGTGTCACAGATATAGAATGAGCTTAAATTGGAGGGAAGTAGGGGGAAAATGGAATACAATATTCACCCTTGGGAAGCAGTTTATTCTCAATCCCTGTAGTATTTTAAACAGTAGTTGGATGTTTTTATAGAGTCAGAGTTATGTAAGTCTCATATCAGAAGCACAGAGGTTATTTAAAATTTTTTAAAGATTATTTATGCATACAAGAATGGGGTTATAGGCCAGAGGTGTCATGTGGTGAGAGGATTCACCAGAGACAGAGTGGGGAGCAGAAAAAGCAGATTGACTGAAATACACTGCTGTAGAGAACAGCGGGCGAGACAGGAAAGGTCTGCTGTGCCATGTGGGTCAGCTCCCTGGCTGGGGATTGAAATTGTGCTGCACTGGCTATGGAGACTTAACTTGCACCACCAGGAAGGTCCCAGAGAGTATTTAGAAAATATGAATGACTGAAGTCCATTCCTTGATATTGATCCAAAAAGCCTGGGATGGATATAGGAATCTCATCTGGTTTGCCTTTTCTTTACCTTTTTTTTTTCCTCAAGTGTTCCTACTAACACTGAGAATCTGATCTTGACTGTAAGTTAAAGAAAATGTTTCTAAAGTACTTTATACTTGATTGAGATCTGAAATATAAGTATGTAAACAGGAGTAAGAAGAGTGTGCCAGGCAGATGGACAAACATGGTAGGCAAAAAGCTAAATAGAATGAGTAATTAAATGTAAACCTGAGTGGCCAGAACTGGGAACATGTAGGAGAAATAGTGAGATGAGACTGGAGAATATAGGAGTAAGACAACCCATGGTGTTATAGCTCATACTAACAATTTTTATCTTTATTTAAGAATAATAGAAAGCCATTGACCCAAACCATACTACCAGGTAGGAGGGCAACATAATCCTATTACAGTTTTTTTTTTAGATTTCTTTAAAGATTTACATTTTATTCCCCCCTACTTTTTTTTTATAGTATTGCTGTCTCATTTTACAACTTTATCTTAAATATATTCTTTCACTAATTCTTTTTCTTATTTCAATTTTATTTTATATATTTTTACATCATTTTTCATTTTTGCAGAATGTATGCAATTTCATCTTGGTTATACTCCCCATATAATTCCCACCTCCCTTGTTTTGATCTTACTCCCTTCTCCCCCACCTGTAGTGTGTCTCTGGTTTATAGTTGCTTGTTGATTTTGATTTTTGCTTTACTATAATTAGTCTTTTTCCTGGTCCCTTATTTAGGTTTTCTAAATTCCTGCTATGAGTGGGACCATCCAATATGTTTTCTTTTTCTTTCTGGCTTATTTCGCTGAACATGATCCCTTCCAGCTCCATCCATGTTGCTGCAAATTGCATGAGTTTCTTTTTTGAAGGCTGAGTAATATTCCGTTGTGTATGTGAGACACATCTTGATCCAGTCATCTATTTGGGGGCATTTGGGTTGTTTACAGAGCTTACCTATTGTAAATAGTGCTGTAAACATAGGGTTGTAGGTGCCCTTTTGAATTAATGTTTCTGTGTCCTTTGGGTAAATGCCTAGGAGTGGAGTTCCTGGATCATATGGAAGCTCTATCTCTAGTAGGTCAAGAAATCTCCACACAGCTTTCCACAGTGGTTGGACCATTTTGCATTCCCACCAGCAGTGCAGGAGAGTTCGTTTTTCTCTGCATCCCCACCAACATTTGTTGTTGCTGGTTTTTTTAATATGTGCCATTCTCACTGGTATCTCATTATATTTTTTAGTTGCATTTCCTTGATTACAAGTGATGTTGAACATTTTTTCATATTCTGTTGACCATTTGCATTTCTTCTTTGGAGAAGTTTCTTTTCAGCTCTTCTGCCCATTTTTTGACTGGGTTATTTACTTTGTTTTTGTTGAGTCTCGTCAGCTCTTTGTAGATTTTTGTGATCAGTCCTTTATCACTAGTGTTGTGTGCAAAAATTTTCTCCCAATCGGTGGGGTGTCTCTTTGTTTTGGTTACTGTCTATTTTGCTGTACAGAAGCTTTTTAATTTGATGTAGTCCCGGCTCTTTATCTTTGCCTTCACTATCACTGCTTTGGGTGATGTGTCTGTAAAGATGTTACTGAGGTGCATGTCATGCGGTGTTTCGCCTCTATTCTATATATTTTATGGTTTCAGGTCTTATGTCTAGTTCTTTAATCCATTTCCATTATAGTTTTGAAAGGATTATCCTTTCTGAAGTTGGTTAATAAATTAGAGAGGAATAAAGATGATACTAGAAATGCAGGTAGAAGTCTGTGTTTGACTCTAAATCCTTAGTTAAGAGGTTAATGGTTATTTAGTCCCACAAGGTGACACACAAGATGGAAATAAGTAATAAATTCAGAAGATATTTATAAATTAATATCAACATGACAGTGAAAGTTGTAATGTGGGGTTGGAGTAGAAGGAAATTTTAAGGACCTGTTCATTTGGTGAATATTCATGAGTTATTACCATATCCTGGGCACTGTTCTAGTAGATGAGGATAGTCTGTTGAACATAATGGACATGGGCTCTGCTCTTGTGAAGCTTACAGTCTAGTGGGAAAGACAAATGAATGAAGTGATATAAAGTGATGTGTACTTTGAGGAAAATAAAACGCCATGATGTGATAGAGTGGCTAAAGAATATTTTTACTTAGAAATGACTAAGGAACATCTTGAAGAGTAAGAATTAAGTTGACATCTATAAAAAGGAGCTATCCACAAGAAAAACTAGAACTGGAATATTCCAGACCAAAGAAAAAATCCAGTGCAGATACTATAATAAAAGAATAAGCCTATTATCTTTTTTTTAAAAAATACTCTTTTCTGGGAAGTAGTGAGCAAGAAGGAAGGAGGAGGAATGATTTTGGAGAGAAAGACAGGATAGCTATGCCATATTAAACAGTGGCATGCATACGAAATGGCATAATACTATTTTAAGCAGCAAGGCGAAGAGAATCCTGTTGTAGCAATTCAGACAGTAAGAGATCATTTAGACAAGTGTGCTTCTAATGAATGAAGATCTAGGAAATATATTTAGGATTGTTTTTGAGATAAGCAAGGAAGAATTTGCTGTTGAATTAGATGTAGATATTCAAGAAAGAAATCCCTCCCTAATTTTTTCGCCCAGTAATTCAGTTGATAATAGTACCCTTAGATGGGTAAAAAAAAGGGGGAAGGAAGGGTAAATAATTTTTGATCACCCATGTTGTTCATATGCCTTTAAACATCCAAGTGTACATGTCGTTTTCTTCAGAACTAGAGATACTATGTAGTTTGCGCATCTCTGTAAATGGTGGTGCCATGTATTCAGAAACAAAATTCTGTCTAAAGAGGGATACTAACACTATAAATTTATAATTAAGTCTGTAACGCTGAGAAAGTTATGTAAATGTGTCTCTCTCAGGTTGCTCATTTTTTATATGAGAGTGTTAGAAGAGATGAACCTGTCCAGCTCCAATATGCTATGACTGCATGTGATGTCAGATGCTCAGGTGCAACGCAGGAAAATAGAATCAGTGGTCTGTAACCACAGATTATGAAAGCCATAATGTAATAATCAAAATACTTAAACATACAAGGTCAAGAATACTTAAACATATAAGGTTAACATAAATGTTATTTAAGCACTATAGAAAATAAATCCCTTGTGGTCAAATAATTATTCTTGGGTATCAATTACCTATAAAGTTTAGTTCTCTGTTTAGCTTTCATTACCCAAATAATACCTAAACTGTGGGAGAAAAAAAGTCACATCCCGAACTACAAAATGTGAAGACTTAAAGAAGTACCCAAAATGGGGACCAGATTGTTTCCAAACCCTAACATTTCAGAATATAGAAGTAAATTAAATATCTAATTGTATCAGCAAAATTTTGATTCAAAAATCTGCTAAGTGCAGTGAAAAATCAAGCTATAGTGTAATTTAATACTGGCTCTTTAGCCAGTAGGTGTTTAAAATGAAACAGCAGAAGAATTGATTTCTAGCTGCAACTACCATGAATTTCTGTTACTAGTTTAATGAGGCAGGTACAACAGAATCAAACAAGTAATTGCTGGTGGCCTCTGTCAGCTCTTTCCTGTGCTTCCAAGTCATCAGAAGTGAGAAACAGCATATATGGCACTGTCTATTTTGAATCATTTTCATATGCATTCCCTTGATAACTTTGTAATTCAGTTACAGCTCTTTTCTGCTGCTGCTTCTTAACTTCTACCTCTGCACTCCATGGTTTTACTAATTTTGGTTACACCTAAGTGTGTCATTGAAGTCACTTTTTTCATAGTTACTAGGTTTACAGGTATAAGTTTTCTTTTAGTGGCTTTCCCTATAATTTATTATCCAAATAGTGGAAGAAAGACACTCAAACATGATAGAAAAATTTATACACTAGAACCCTATGTAGTTGATCATGCAATTAGAGTAATTATTTTGCACATATGATTTTCATAACAAAAATATTCTTGTTGAACTATTTCTATCATAGAATCCTATAGAGTTAAACATATGTAAACAAGGGATAAAAGAAAAAAAGCTAGAAATAATGAATAAAATATATCTCTTTAATAATAAAAACTTGCCAAACAACAATATTTTATAAATACTTGCCATACATTCTACAAGAAAAATACCCAACTCATTTGGAAATGGAAATTTCAGTCAAGTTAGTTTTTTCTATTCAGTAGATTTCTTTAAAATCAATTGGTTGAGGGCCTCCCCAGTGACGCAGTGGTTGAGTGCTAGACTGCGAAGCTGCCTGCATCCTCTGCAGCACCGGTTTGATCCCTGGCCACCGGTGAGGGTCCCACATGGCGTGCAGATCTCTCCTGCTGCGCCTGCTGCTCCTCTCAGCAGTGTATTTCTTCATCAGGCTGCCTGTTCTGTCCCCCGCTCTGGTGAATTCTCTCACCCTCCCGCGCTTCTGACTGTACCCAGTGCTTGTATAAATAAATAAATAAATCTTAAAAAAAAAAACCTACTGAGTGAAAATTTTTTATAAAATAAAATAAAATCAATCGGTTGAATTTAATTGTGTTCTGAATATACAGGTACAGATTTTGTGTCTTCAGAAATTCAGAGTACCTAAACTTAATGGAATTTTATGTATTTTATAACTAAACCTCAAGGCTACCTTGTATAGGCAACTCAATGTAAATGTTTTCAGAAACTGAGTTAAATCAAGTGAGTTCTTTGACAAATTTAAATTATATTTTAAGGTTTATACTTCTTTTGTTAAATGCATTCCTATGTTTTTTATTTATTCCTATGCTATTATAAATGGAATTATCAATTACTTTATTATTCTGGGTGTCATTCTTGGAGGAATAGCTTAAAACCTCTTTCTTCAGTTGTTTGAATGATATTATAGTTTTCATATATCAAACCCCTTTCCTGCTTAAATGCCTTGAGTGGTATTTATTCTCTATACTGAATACCAACTAATAGGAGATGGCACTGTTGGGTTATAATTTATAATCAACATTAGATTAACCTACAAAAGTAAAAAGATGTTGACTTTTAGGAATTTAGACTCTAAATTATCATACATGACAATAGTAAAATAGTAAAACATTAATTTCATACATGTAGTATGCATATTGCGTGGGAAATGAGAAATTTATTTCAAGATGCAATAAATATTATACCTTATCAAACTGGTGGTAAAATCCATTAAATGTTCAAATATGGACCTAAATTGGGAGAGTTTAATCATGTTGCATCTGTTCTTGTAAGTCCTTCTTATACTCTTCATTGTTTAGGAAGAGACTGAATGCTGTAACTTGAAGATACTTTATCTTATAAATAAGATTAGGAAAGCAGACTTATTTGAAGTTGGAAGAACTATTTGACCATATAGAATGAATTGAAATTCTCTACACTGCCCTGAAAAAGAAAGAATATAGAATTAAAGGTTAGAAGTTCCGCGATAAATTTATTTAATTCAAAAAAGATTTTCAGACCCACAAATTTAGACTAATAACTTGGCACATACTCTTCCAAGGAGTCTTTATAAGAGATGTAATAGGTAGACTAACTTTTCATTAAATGGTATAATTACAGACATTATCTTTTATCCTGTCTTTTTTAGTCATTTAAACATTTATAATATTGGTTAGGTTATCATTTATTTTGCATACTAAAATTTTTATTAGAATATTTTCTCTAGCTTATATAAATAAAGGGATACTCAGATATCAATTTTAGAATTTCAGATGTTTCTCAAAGGAAAAAATAATTAAATCTCCTTACAGAAATTTAAAAAATACTACCTAAAGTGATGTGAATATTAGCTTGATTATTCTAACATCTACAACATGTCAAAAGTTTGATTGACCAGCCTATATTAACATGAATCAGGAAAGTAAAGAACATAGAATTCACTGTATTCATTAAGTGCAAGAGATACATTGTCTCTGGCCCCACCCACAACACAAGTAGAAATTTAAGCTGGAGTTCAGTTTTGTTTTAAGAACTGCTTTAATATAGATGATTGTATTTTACTAATTATTGTGTAGAATGTCTATATTCTATGTTCCTATTTTTCTGTTCTATTCATTTACATAACAAAACATTTCTTATTTGAAGAAAAACATACTGTTAGAGGAAGTCTCTGTACATGAATCAATTGGCCAGAAAACAGCAAAAGAATTTTAATGAATTCAAATTACTTATGTGGAAAGAACACAGATTTTCTTAAATCAAGCTGTAAAAATTCTCCTATAATTATATCTTTCACATGCTGCTTGGCTCCATATTCATTATGTGGATAAAAAAGCAGATTTATCCCAAGCCAGTTTTTTTAGATTTGCGTCTTTCCTCATTCACCAATAAAATAGATTTCCAAAATACCATTATGTCAAACTACTTTGCCTGTTCCTAACTTTACCTTATTTTTGTTGTTTTCATTGTTAGCTTTTGACATTCATTAAAAGTTTGCTCTTGAAATTTGTATTTTCCTCTTTTCTCCTTCTTTCTATTTACTGATTCCAAAACTTTTAATGTGTATTTGCTGTTAGTCATATGCTGTCCTGTGTGCAGGAATATATTAATGGAGAAAATGGTACAACAATTGAACATTGTTCCCAGAATTGAAAAAGAGAAAATACAATAATAGAATGGATGTAATATTATCATAAGATTTAGAATAAAAGAGCAGGGATTCTGTGTTGTCAATTTCTCTCCATTACCATCCCATGGACCTTCAACCACTTAATATCTGATAGAATTATTATGATTATATTGTTTGCTTTGCTTATTACTAATACCTTTTCCTTCTCTTTATCTTCAATTACTTTGACATAAATGGGCAGAACAGCTAAACAGGCACTTGTCC
The DNA here is from genome assembly GCF_014898055.3 of Talpa occidentalis. Taxonomy (NCBI): domain Eukaryota; kingdom Metazoa; phylum Chordata; class Mammalia; order Eulipotyphla; family Talpidae; genus Talpa; species Talpa occidentalis. The sequence goes on along the minus strand of NW_023601322.1, from coordinate 76,053,581 downwards.
AAAGAAGACATACAGATGGTCTAAAGGATACAAGAAAAACATAATCATTATCACTTACAATCAGGGAAATGCAAATCAAAATCTCAATGAGATACTTTTGTCATACCTGTGAGAATGGCCCACATTAAAAAAAAAAAACAGAAACAAGTGTTAGAGAACATGTGGAGAAAAAGAAACACTCACTTTTGGTCAAATGTAGACTTGTCTAACTCTTACAGAGATTTCTCAAAATACTAAAAATAGATATACCCTATGAGCCATCAATTTGTCTCCAGGTATCCACCCAAAGAGTGTGACAACATATATAAATGCATTTCTGTTTTCATTGCAGCATTATTTGCAATAGTCAAGTTATGGAGGTAACCTGAGAACTGGGGAGTGGATTAGAAAAATATGGTGTATATGAACAGTGGAATAGTACTCAGCTGTAAAGAAAGGTTAACTGCCATTTGTGATAACATGGATGGAACTGGAATGATAATGCTAAGCAAAATCAGTTAGAAAGAAAAATAAATACCAGATGGTTTCACTCATATGTGGAAAACAGAGAAGCAAAACTATTAGACAAAACTATACTGATAACAAACCATAGAAATCTGAGTGTGGAAGTGAGATTATAGGGGTTGTGGGGAAGAACAGTGTGGAGTACTATGGATATCAGTGTTTTTTCAATAAAAAAAATTGACCCATGGGCCTCCCCAGTGGCGCAGCGGTTGAGCACTGGGTTGCGAAGCTGCCCACAGTCTCTGCAGCGCTGGTTCAATCCCCAGCTGCTCCCAGGCCACCGGAGGATGGTCCCACATGGTGCGCAGACCTCTCCTGCCGCCCGCTGCTCCCCTCAGCAGTGTACTTTGGTCCTTCTGCCTGCTCTGCTCCCTCCTTTGGCTCTGGTGAATTCTCTCACCCTCCGGCGCTTCTGAGTGTACCCAGCGCATGTATAAATAAATAAATAAATAAATAAATAAATAAATAAATAAATAAAAATAAATAAATAAAATCTTTTAAAAAAAAAATTGACCCATTGAAAGACATTAAGATTTGCCCAAAATGATTTTATAAATTGTTTTACTCTTAAATTTTATCTACCAGAGCTAGAAAAATATCTTCAGCACTGCCAGTGTATATTTCCAGATATCTAAAATGAGTAAGTTAGAAATGTACCTTAAAATAACAATAATGTGATTTTCATGTGGATTTATTTAATGCCGGTTTTTACTTTTTTTAATCAATAACTTTTTATTTTGACCATATGTTAAAATGATAATATTTAATATATTTTTATTAAGTAAGTTTTTTTTTAAGTACTTTTATTGAGTTAATACTGGTTTGCATTATGAAAGTATAGGATACTCCCCTTCTGGAGCACCCATTACCAAGAACCCATAATCCATCACCAGAGACCCTTGTGTTCCTTACTTTCTTTGTTCTCATCCTCCCCTTCTCCCTCTTCTCACTCTGGTTAACCCTATTCCACAGTCAGCTTTCAGTGATTAGTTTTTTTTAGTTTGACTTTATTTGATCTTTTGTTGTGTCTTTCTATATTTCATACGTAAGTGACACCATCCAGTATTTTTCTCCATCAGACTTAGCATAACCCTCTCCAACTCCATCCATGTTGCCAGGAATAACAACAGTTTGTTTTTGATAGCTATGCAATTTCCCATTATGTGTTTGTGTGTGTGTGTTTGTGTGTGTGTGTAGATAACTATATACTCACACACACTGTATCTCCTTTTTCTTTTTAAAGATTTATTTATTTATTTATACAAGAGCTGGGGTACAGGCCAGAGGTGCAGGGAGTGAGAAGATTCACAAGAGACAGAGTGGGGAACAAAACAGGCAGATTGATTGAAATACACTGGAGCAGTGGGCAAGTCAGGAGAGTTCTGTTGCGCCATGTGGGTAGCTCCCTGGCTGGGGGATCGAACTCATGCTACAGTGGCTGCAGATAGCTTTATAGGTTGCATCTTAACCCCTTGTGCCTCCAGGGAGACCCACACTGTATCTTCTTGATCCACTCATCTGTTTTGGAGCATTTAGGCATTTCTATATCTTGGCCATTATAAACAATACTGCAATGGCTTTTTAAATGTTTGTCAGTGGGAATCCTTTTGTTTAATCCTAGCTTTATAAGAATAACTTTTGAGCATAGAGCTACCATTGGTTCATAAGCAAACCATGATATTTGCATATACAAATTTTTTCTACTTTTTATTTGCTGTTCCAGAAGGATCAACATTTGATCTAAAACTGGCATCACATTTTTTTTTGATTTTTTTTTTTAATAGAGGCATGTTTTTCTTTATTTATTTGTTTGCTTGTTTGTTTTGTTTTTTTGTTTATACATGCACTGGGCACAGTCAGAAGCGCGGGAGGGTGAGAGAATTCACCAGAGCCAGAGCGGGGAGCAGAGCAGGCAGAAGGACCGAAGTACACTGCTGAGGGGAGCAGCGGGTGGCAGGAGAGGTCTGCGCGCCATGTGGGACCCTCCTCCGGTGGCCGGGGAGCAGCCGGGGATTGAACCGGCACCGCAGAGGCCGCGGGCAGCTTCGCAACCCAACGCTCCACTGCTGCGCCACCGGGGAGGCCCCTGGCATCACATTATTATCAGATAATTTCAAATCACTTTAAGTTATAATCTGTTTAGTTAATATACCATCCCTGATTTCTTCTGCTCTGATGGTGTCATAAACATCCAGACTTTATATAACATTAATACTCAAACTCACAGCTGGGTCTTGTCAACACAATCAAAGACTAATGAAAGTGAATTAAAACTGAAAGCAATGTTTGGAACCATTCTGGAATCATTCTGCCTCTGCCCATGCAGCCAAGGCCATTACATGGTTCTCCAAATGCATAATACAAAATGGAAGAGAAATGAGATTCAGCTGGTTTCCAAGAGACACAGGGGACCTGATGAAAGCCATTTTTTATTAAAACAAAGAACCTGGCAGGAAAAAATGCCAAAATGTTATCCTTTAATAATGAGATGGAACTGTTAGTTTGTTCAATTTATACATCAATACATCCAGAAGCTTTTTCTGAAAGGCAAAAATGTTTGAGTGTTAATCACCTTATATTTGAAAGGTGACTACATTTTTAGCTTGAATGTATTGTAGGAATATTAAAATGTCCTTAATTTACTAAGGGCTGAATTTGTAGCAGTGGATTTGGAAAGCTAAAATATAATCTCATATGTCTTTGAAATAGATATGTCCTGGGAATCAACATGATTGTTTTAAGGCCTTGACTTGTCACATCTTCCATGGTTTGATAACACAATGAAGTATATTTCCTTCCTTTTTTTTTTTTTTTTTAATTTGGAAAGTAATTTCCAAAAAGGATTGGAGTGGGGACTTTTGAGAAATGCAGACATACCAAAAAAAAAAAAAAAAAAAAACCTTGTATGCTTTTACCATAGTGATTTAAAAGCTCCATATCTCAAGAGATTTGATTAGTCTTTTAGTTTACATAGCTAGGTTTCTTTTAAATCTATTTGAATCTCCTAAAATAGTAACTAATACATTCATTTAGGGAAAAACATGAGATGAAACCAGTAATTAATCCTCATCTAAAATATCTAATTGAGGGCAGGGACTGTTATATTTACCCCCATTAAACTAATTAGAAATTATATGTATTCTATGTATTTCAATATTTTAATAAATAACTTTTTTTTCGACTAATGGTTGAGAAGGGTGCTTGGTTTATAAAGCTTGTTTAGGATTTCACAAAATTTAATTCATATTTCACTAAGAACATTTATACTATTAAAATATAATTAAAAGCAATGTGTTAGGCAGAGTAGTTTAGCATATTAAAGATGATTAAGATGCTGATTTTATGTCAGAGTTCTTTATATTTATGCAGTTTCCAAGGATAAAAAAACTGAACAATTCAGTTTAACTGAGGAATATCCTAAGAGAAATAGATTAAAAATATTTACCATTACCACATACCTGTCCATGTAAGTGAAGTTTGGATGTACAATTTAATCATTACCTGTGACTCCAGATTTAAAATGTGCATGTTTGTGGGCCTCCCTGGTGGTGCAAGGGGTTAAGCGCCGCACTACAAAGCAATACACAGCCTCTGCAGCACGAGTTCGATCCCTGGCCTGCTAGGGAGCAACCCACATGGTAAGGCAGACCTCTCCTGTCTCGCCCACTGCTCCCCTCAGCAGTGTATTTCAGTCAGTTTGCCTATTCTGTACCCTACTCTCTCTCTCGTGAATCCTCTCACCCCCTGCATCTCTGGCCTGTTCCCAGCTCTTGTATGCATAAATAAATAAATTTTTAAAATGTGCATGTTTGCAAAAAACTAATTTGTCAGTTCATTTACTTTCTAGTAAGTAAATGTTATGCATGTCATCCTACAGTTTAATATTAATAAAAAACTACCATTGCCTCTTGATTTTGGGGATTCCACCTCACTTTTCTTATGAAAAGGGATTTATGATGCTGAAATTTTTGAAAATTCCTTTCTTGCAAAGACAAACCTTGAGAGCAGAGAAGGGGAACTCAGGGGGCAGAGGGAAAACAACCAGAGTGGGTGAGGAAGAGCACAAGGGAATGTTATGATGGAGTATGGTGCTTTGGTGTTGGGAGAACTATGGTGACCACAGCTAGGGGGAGAAATCAGATAGTGCTCAATAATTAACAACAAAGTAAGAAAAAAGTACTGCATTTAAAAATTTTAAGTAAAATAAAATACATTAAAAAAGAAATTTCCTTATTCCTCTTTGAGCGCAAGAGCATGAGAAGGCCTCTCCTGATTCCCTATGCATTCTCTGATGTGTATCCTCTGTAGTACTGTAGGTTATACATGCTTTATAGCTTTGTAATACAGTAGACCAACTAACAGGGATTAGCAGATCAATTCATATTAACTAAAAGCTACACTCAGAAAGGGAGCACATACTATTTTGAAAAGTTCCATAGGCCTCCATTCAGTACCCACAAAATTACAGGAAGTTGAAAAGTGTTCTGTCTGCACTGCAGGGGTGCAAATGGTTAGCTGTCACTTGAGTGAGGAACAAAACACCAACTCCTCTTTTGAACTGCACTATAATATAAAATAAAAGAACAAGGGCCTTTGGAGAGTATCAAGCCCTTCCCACCCCAGAAACCAAATAAAGATCCACAGCTTGGAGAGAATGTTAGAAGTAATAACCTTTTGGGCCTCCTCTGGTGGCTCAGCGGTTGAGTGCTGGGCTGCAAAGCTGCCCTCAGCCTCTGCAGCACCAGTTCCATCCTTGGCCACCGGCGAGGGTCCCACATGGCATGACAGACCTCTCCTGCCGCGCCTGCTGCTCCCCTCAACAGTGTATTTCCTCAGTCTGCCTGTTCTCTTCCCTGCTCTGGCTCTGGTGAATTCTCTCACCCTCCTGCACTTCTGACTGTACCCACTGCTTGCATAAATAAATAAATAAGTAAATATTAAAAAAAAAAAGTAATAACCTTATATTGTGAGGGAGAATTAGGACAATCACTTGGTCCTAACCTCTGCCATAAACACAAAACAGGTCTGCTACAACTGGAGAAGACCCAACATAGATACAAATAGAATTTAGCTGCCAAATAAAGGAGAAACTGGGATGCTTAAAAGTCCCCATACCCAAGGCCCAACATAGACCTGCGTAACATCGAAGCTGAACAAATAAAACTGAGAAAGTCCTTGCCATACAACCATATCCAGCAGTCTGTTAATAAGGAAAGAACTAGAAAAAAAAAAACATTTTGAAAATTTGAAAATACTGAAAGTTGATGGTGGAGTAAAAGCCCTGAGGAAAATACTCTGGTACTTCAGACCTTATACTAAGCACAAATTAACACAAGTCTATGACAAGTCGAAGCTTATGAAGTGTAAATATCTATGGGGCAATATTGGAAAATGCTTACATACGTGTAATTAAAATCCAAAAAGGGCAAGAGAAAATAGGATAGAAGAAATATATGAAGAAAGTAATGTTTTTCAAAATTAGTGAAAGAAAATATTCAAGAAGCTTAGAAAACTCTAATAGAATAAACACATTTTTAAAGAAATAAAAAACCAGAACAGCACCACTAAGCACATTACATGCAAACTTCTGAGCACCAAAAATAAATACCTTGAAGTAAAGTGGTGAGGGGTTAGGGGTGGTGGAGAAGGAGTTATTAGGTACAGAGAAACAAAAGTAAGTGTTATATCATATGCATACTATTCATCAGAAACTATGCAAGTCAGAAAAAATAGAGCAGCATCTTTCTGTACTGAAATTAATTTTAAAAACTTCATTCAGATTTCCATACTTAGCAAAATAATAATAAAAACAAAGTAAAGATTTTCTTAGGAAAAAACTGAGCATGCCCATTGTAAGCACATCTTCAATCCAAGAAATCTTAAAGGAGATTTCTTCTTCAGGCATAAATAATTACATAATAATTGGAAATTTGCATCTAGATAAAGTATATAGAAGCATCAAAGTAAGATTAAGGGTAAATATAAATGGAATTTTTCCTTATTGACTCTAAAGATAATAGAGAATTTAAAGTTTGAAGAGAACAATGTTTTGTGGTTATATATAACATTAGTGGTTTTGTTTTTGGTTTAATGGCAAGATTTAATAAGAGGTAAAGTGTATTTGCTGATTGCTCCATTCCTTCTACTTTTCCAAAATTTCAAATCCCGGGCTAGGTCTTGATTTTTAGGTGGGTTTAATAACCACTCTTTCATATGGATGATTATAGTTCTAAACTATTCTGTATTCTACTTCTTCCTCTAAAAATACAGTGACTACTATCTTTATCACACACTGTTTGTTTATTCTTGATAATAGTCAATTCCATGTTACTCCATACTTATGACAACATATTGATTAATTCAAATATTCCTGTGGCAAAACATACTTGTATATTGAATCTCATTCCATCAAAATGCATATTGTATGTGATAGAATTCTAAGACAGAAATGGAAGGGAATTGCCATGTCTATCATAGTATATTAATCAAGTTGCCCCCATTGTACTTTTATTACTCTTTACCGTGTAAATACAGAAGAAGTAATGTCTTTGACCCCATGGTCTATTCTGTTTCCAGAAAATCTGCTTTGTGCTCTGGCTCGTTGAACATTTAGAACTTATGAAGTTGGACTCCACCTTCAACCATTTCCCTAACTCAGGCAATATCTCTTGTTGCCCTCCTGGAAAGTCATATTGTTTACAAGAAAATTGAGATAAGGTTATTAGCATGATTCCAAGGAGATCTGTAGTCTTTTCTTCAATTGCCAGTGTAGAATAATGTTTAGATGTTTGCTTTATCCTTTCCTCTTTTCCCATCTTCCCCTACCTCTTTCCATTCCTCCAAACCCCTTTCTTTACCCCATCATGCTATTTCAGTGGGTAAAGTTTGAGTTGTCAGTCTGAGCCGTCCCAGACACAGGAAAACCTCACCGGTTTTCTGTATCCAAGTACTGTGTATCTTGAAGCTAAGGTTTGGGGTTTGTTTGGTTTTTTTTTCCATTCTTCTTTTCCTCTGTAGGTGGAAGGATTAAAACAAATGTATATTTTTCATGGAACAAGGGTATGGATTTTTTTTTTCTTTCTGCTAACCAAAATTACATCTTCCATAATGCCAGTATAAAATTTAAGCAAAATATGCACTTAATCACGTATTTCAAGTGCATTTTTTTTTTTTGGCACAGAAATGTGGTTTTGCTGTAGAAAGATCTTTAGTTCTAGTGATTAATGTCTAAGATCAGAATCCTCGTAGGAAAAGACAGTAGGAACTCCTAGCTCTCTCTGGGAGCATTTCTCATCAGTTTTATTCCTCACATATTATTTGTTAAGCATTCCATCAAGAGCTTTCAAAACTTTCAAAAAATGTATTTAAACTTCAGGACAATTCAGAAAACAATCAACAGTGATCTCTGTTTTGCAGTTGAATTTGAGGCTTGGATCTGTTAAATAAGTCGCCTAAGATCACATCATTAATAATTTAGTTGGGAAAATGGCATTTTGTCACCAAGAATCAACTTATCTCACGTCAGGTCATGGTTTTTAACTCTAACCTGTAAGCCAATAGTCTTCTTGGCTGAAATGCACCTGAGGGAATGTGGAGATGTAGCCATTTTCCCCTAAGTAAAAGTAGTCGTATCATGGAAGAGAGAAAGTAGTACAAAGAGGTGGAGGAAAAGTTTAGTCTGATAACACTGTTTGATTCCTGACTTCATCTCTACTTGAATCCAGGATCTTCCAGAATTTTTCATTGCTTTTCCCCTAATTTTATTGAGGTATATGTGACAACGAAAAAAAATGTATGTGTGTATGTGCTGTTTTGACATGTGTATATATGTCAAATGATTTGTGAAATCAAACTAAGTTGTGCATTGGGCCAGGTGAGAACATTTAAGATATATGCTCTTAGCAAATTTCAGGTATACTATTACAATATTATTAACTGTAGTCCCCATCCTATATAACAGACATCCTGAACATACTAATCTTGCATAACTGAAAATGTGAAGATATGTAGTATATATTACCAGCATAGTCAGCCTTAAAGAAGGATATCCTGCCATTGATTTGCAACATCAATGAACCTGGAGGATATTGTGCTAAATAAAATTTTGAGAAAAAGACAAATCCTGTATGATCTCAGTTTTAGTGAAATCTAAAAATGTTCAACTTGTAAAATCAGAAAGTAGAATGATGGTTGCTAGGGGGTGGGAGAGGAGGAAAAAAGGAAAATGTTAGTCACAGTGTAAAAAGTTTAAGTTATGCTAGAATTTTTCAGTTGTTTGAATAAATTCCCTCTCATTGCTTAAAATAGTTTAAATTAGGTTTTCTGTCACTTGTAATGATCTAGTAGGAGAGCTGAGACTTGCACCTAGTTGGCATGACTGAAGTTTATGCTATAATTCATATGCTATACTTCTAAATGTGTGTTTTACTGAGGACAGGAGAAAAGGGTCTCCTCACCAATATCTAGCAACTTACAAGTAAAAGATTTTCTGTAATTTCCTTCTCTATTAGTAATGAGAAGTTGTCTTGTACAAAATCAGATGCTCCCAATGTAATTATTGCAATATGTGAACATTAGGTATCATTTACATAATGATAAACTATATTATGAATCAAATTTTCATTACAAATGCCATTATAAATTTTCTTTTCACTAGAGGCATTATTTTACTTAAGGGTTTCCAGAAAAGTGATACTGTGATGTCATTTTCTTTTTTTTACAAAAAGAACCCTCTAATATGTAAGCATTTTCCCCCAAGTCAAATCATGTAACTGTTTCATAAAGTCACACATATGTTCCACTGATTTTACTTCTCTTCTTTCTAGTGCCAAGTCAGTATATTCTAGTGATGAGACAGATAGCTCTTTTCTCCTTCTATCCCAACTAAAAGGAAATCACTTCACATGATCCAGACTCTTTGGACCTGACTATACATTTAAGCCATCAGGATAAATTGAAACCAAAGGAAAGAGGACTCTTCTCAAACACACAGCCTTTGCAGGGCTGATGAAAGTTTTCCTTTTTCACTTCACACTTGGGGAATTTGTTACTCCTTATGCTGCATGAATACATACATAGTATGTTCGTTGATTTGTGTGATAACCACATTCATGTCTCTAAATGAATAAAGTCCCTTTGATTGTCAAATATGCATTTAAAGATACCCATTCATCAGCGCCCTTGGCACAGAAATACTCAGTTGCAAACTTTATGTCTCATGCACTGTACCGACCTTAGCCACACTTGTCAGATATTTCCAGTATATAGTTTAAACTTCTTTTCTGAAGTTAGAGCCAGGCACTTAGTGAGCAATGAGTGAACATAGGAATAATTCTGACTAAAAACAAGGAGAGGGCCTCCCCCGTGGCCCAGCAGTTGAGTGCTGGGTTATGAAGCTGCCCACAGCCTCTGCAGCGCCAGTTCGATCCCTGGCCGCCGAGCGAGGGTCCCACATGGCGCGCAGACCTCTCCTGCAGCCTGCTGCTCCCCTCAGCAGTGTACTTCATCATTCTGTCTGTTCTGCTCCCTGCTCTGGTTAGGTGAATTCTCTCACCCTTCTGCGCTTCTGACTGTACCCAATGCTCGTATAAATAAATAAATAAATCTTTAAAATAAATAAAAACAAGGAGAACAAAAAGCAGCTGTGGAGAGTTCTAGGAAAAAGCCCCAAGACACAAAACTGCCTGATAAAACAGAATTAGCATCTAGTTTAGGTCTCATTTGTGTTCTTTGTTTTTCAGGCCCCAGATTTCTGCACCTTATTTCTGCTTTGAACACTACTAGTTCTACCTCCAGGAGGTTGAGGGGATCTGAATAATATTTTTCATACTTTAAAATCTGAGTAGTGTTTTTCACACTCAAAAATTCCGAAGTGTATCTTTACATTTTGAATCTTTATTACCTAAAAAGTACTCAGTATTCAAGAAATGTTTGGTGAATAAATGATACTGTTTTTCTAAATGGATAGATGGGGTGGTCAAGACTTTGGGAAAGAAATTTTGCCCATAGGGCCTCCCTGATGTCACAAGGGTTAAGACGCAGCCTATGGACCTGTCTGCAGCCACTGTGGCACGAGTTGGATCCCCAGCCAGGGAGATACCCACATGGGGCAGCAGACCTCTCCTGACTCGCCCACTGCTCCCCTCAGCAGTGTATTTCAGTCAGTCTGCCTGTTCTGCTCCCCACTCTGTCTCTAGTCAATACTCTCACCCCACACCTCTGGCCTGTACCCCAGTTCTTGTATGCATAAATAAATAAATCTTTAAATACAAAATAAAAAAAAGAAATTTTGCCCACAGTTGAGCATTAGACATGCTAATTTTTCTTCATTTAGACCAGTTTGAGGAACAGAGTTGGGAGGTAGCAGAGGTAAGCTACAGAAAATGCAGGTATGAAGTAAAAGCAAGAGATCCAGTTTTATTTATGCAAAAAGCAAGTGAGCATTTAATGCCTAAAGCCTTGTGGTTCAATTTTAACTTAATAGTTTTACATAGGGAAAAAGGAGAATAACATTCATTCATTGATCTATTTATTGAGCATCTTCTATGAGCAATCATTTAAAGTGGTGGTGGTAGGGTAAGATGTAGGGAATTGGTGTGGAAAAGAGGAAGAAAGACTAAACAATATTAAAATGTGGTCTTCTTAAAAGAAATAGCAATAAAGTGGGAAAGGGAAGCATGAATAAACTTTTAAAAATAAGTAGGGCAACAAACATTCATAGAAGTTGAAATTTCAAAGGGACTCTTCTTTACCTCAACTCAATCATACACTTTCATCCACCAATATTTTCCATCCTTTCCAGGCCTTGGATTCATACCTGTTATTTTCTTAATAGGCTGCTTGACCCAGTCATTATCTTTCTCAGACTCTTGAGTTCAGCTCCTCCAGGAAGGTTTCCCTGAAATGCCATTCCCCCCTGTGCTCTATCATAGCTCGTGTAATTGATTGTATGCATAAATAAATAAATCTTTAAAAACAAAATAAAAAAAAAGAAATTTTGCCCACAGTTAAGCTAAGTTAAGTACTTTGAGGAGTCTGTCTCCTTAGGAAAGAAATTTTTGCACACAATTAAGCAGCTGTAATGAAGGCTTTAGTGTTGATTTTTTATTCTTTATTCTTGAACTTACCCACTCTATCTACTCTGATTCCGCATCATAGGATTTTGCCCACTCTGCACTTTGTTCTGTACTCCATCCAGATATACATCCTAACTGACTAGCAGTCCATTTACCAGCTCATTTTTTCTGTGAAAACTGAGGGTAAGAATTTCTTTCTCCAGGAATAAGGACTAAATATTATGAAATACAATCTTAGAATTTAAGATACTGTGCAATTAACTTAAAATCATCTAATGGGTGATTAAAAATCTCTGACATTAATACAAAATGGTCACTTACTATCTGTTTGAAAACTCTAGTAAAAGGCAACCAGACTTTCTGAGAAATACTGAGTGACTGACTGACAATTTTTTCTCACAATGTGCTGAAATATTCCTCAAGTAGTTCTTCCCCTTGGCAAATTATGTTTAAGTGGAGGGTTGACCAAGATTAGACATTCCATAGGATTACATATTCTCAAATCCCTCATAGCTATGCATCTCAGGAGGATGGATCTGAAAATCAAACAGATCACTCAGTGTAACCTAAGTGCTTATGGCACTACTTAAATATATAAAAATGTGAGAAAATGAAGGAGGTAAAGTTAGCATGGCCATAGGAAGATTGAATTATCTAATGATCCCAAATTGCATCTATCTATAATGTAATTCTGTCATTATAAACACCGCTTTGCTTAATAAGAATCCAGTTCTTCACTAGGATTCTACAAAAATGAGAAAACTAAATACATAAATACTAAGGTTTATGTTAACATTCCTCAGTTAGCATGGTTTGTTTTGAAATTACTACTAAAATGCATGGTCATTTTGCTGGCATTATTTCCCCAAGAGACAAAATTACAGCAATAACAGATTGGAATGAATGTCCATTTCATACTCAAAGACAGTTTCTTGGGCCCTAGTTCAAATACAGACTGAATCTACACCACTACCAAGCATATGATGCAATTTGAGGCTATTTGGACTTCAAAAATTTTTCTACTTCAGTCACCTATATATTTCAGCCAAAAGAAGAGTTTTATTGATGTCTTAGTTTTCATCTGATCTGGCCATCATTGTCATTTCAAATATCATTTCATTTGGAGTATTTAGGCACAGGTTTTGTTTACATGTACATGATAAAATCTAGCACATTGTTGAAATATTAAACTGACTCTCTTTACATCACAACATGGTTGATTTGATCTATTGTGTTGTATAATTTAACCAACACCAAAGTATGAAAAACAAGGATTTCTAGAGTAGCTTCTTTTCTCAGAAAACCAAGTATTATATTTATAAAATTACAAAAAGAGGCAATAGTATCTCACACCTCAATTCAAAAATGAACAAAAGATATTTATAAACATATTTTAGATAGATATCTCACTGACAAATTTAAATTACGAAGTGAAATGTGAAATTGATGAAATTGGGCATTTTTTGAGGTTCATCTTCCTCTAATACAATTAGAGTTATCAAAGATGTTCGACAAACGATAGCTGAATGGGTTTATTTCTGTTCCTTTTTTCCTTAATAAACTTTTTCTTTCTATTAAAAAAATGGTAGCTGAATGGTAATTTAACAGGGACTTGTTGTGGATATTAGAGGAGTGATGTCTGTTTAGGCAGAACCCTCAATCATTATAATTGGTGGTAATAAATACTTAGGGGGGGTTGATAGACTTCTTGACACTTTTTCAATGAAACTATATTCTCATATTGAGAATTATTTAAAATTTTCACAAGATATTTTTACACAGAGTAGTAAAAGTACATTTTGCCACATAATAGTGCAAGACACAGAAATCACTTTTCCCTGCTTGTGGGTGGTGAAATTGTGATACTGTTGATAGTATGAAATCTCCATGGAATAGCCTAAAAAGCAAGCATTATACCATTGCTTTTGTTTCCATTAATTTATGAGTGCTTATTGAGCTCAGTAATTATTCAGAAGTTCTTGGAATTGCCGATATTAATTCTCACCATTATTTCTTTTCCCTTGTTTTCAGATGCCAATATGAAATAGACTACCATATCAACAAAATCCCTACTAACTCCAAGAGACATATTTAGAATAGCAATTCCACAATGACAAGAGTACACAGCAAATTCATTTAGGTCCCCATTGAATAGCTGGAATAAGAGTTCCAGACCTTTTTTTTAAAATACAAAATGTGAGGCCTTCCCTGGTGGCACAGGTGGTTGTGCGCAGCGCTGTGATGCTGTCCGCAGCCTCTGCAGCGCAGGTTTAATCCTGGCCAGCCAGTGAGGGTCACACAGGGTGCAGCAGAACTCTCTGGTCTCGCCCGCTGCTCCCTTCAGCAGTGTTTTTCAGTTGATCTGCCTATTCTGCTCCCTGCTCTGTCTCTGGCGAATCCCCTCACCCTCACGCACATCTGACCTATACCCCAGATCTTGTATACATAAATAATAAATCTTCAAAAAAAAAAAAAAGGAGGAGGTGATATACAGCATCCTAGTGAGCTTACCCCTTGCCTTCTGACTTAGTTCTTAGAAGACAGTGAAAGACTAGAGAAATCCATCTGAAGTACAGTATCCAAGCCAATTGTCCCTCTAACCTAGTTGTACTGCCTGCAATAGTCAGTTTTCCCATTTGTGAAAAGTATCAGTGAAAATGAGACTTGCACTACTGTAGATATTTTACCAAGTCCCAATAATGGCTTTACAGTATTATCGATAATAAAATGGTCTGTAATGGTTGCTTCACTAGAAAAGTGAATGATGAACACAATTATTAAAAGTAAGTAAAGAAAATAGCGCCCTGCCTTAGTTTGTTTTCAAGATTATATATGTTTAGTTTCCTCTTGCAATTTAATTTAACTAAATGTAACAATCAATTTTTCTTGATTTTTAACTATAGTCTGATATTTTCCTGTAAAAGTTCTGATAATTGTTATTGTCTATGACCTTCTCTGGGGGAAAAACAGTTCAATTAACTGCTGTATTAAAAAGTCATTTGCTGTGAGGAGCAAGCATTCATCCTGATTCCATCTCATTTTCATAATCCTTTGAAACACCTTACACATAATGGAAAACAAATAAATATACCAGACAGTTTATCTAGCCAAATAACAGTTCATCCCCTTTCCTCTCATGTATTTATCTTGCCATTTTTCTTGAACATTTTATCCTCTGGGTAAATGCAGTATTTTTTAATTATTTTGAAGAAAGCTTAACAGAGATAGGAATTATCCAATTAAAAATAGTTCTTGTTACTGCGGCTTTGTTACTTGTAGAAATTTAATTCTAGCTATAACTTTGGTTGATAAAGATGTTAATAAGAGATTTTACTGAGAAAAATAAAGCTTACGAAAGAGATATTCCCTAGATGCGATTACCTTCTCTAGAAATTAGAAATGCTTTTTTCAGTGAAAATTCTCATGTTGGTCCTTTGATTAAATTCTATGGTCCTCTTAAAAAAAAAAAGTATCTTTATCTTATATAAATGTCCTACCTATGCTTTTTTACCCTGCCAGTTAACATTTGCTTTTCAGATAATGCCATTTGTGATATCGTCAGCATTATCTACATCTCATAAGTCACTAATTTTTGCATGATCTGAAGCCCCATGTTTCATTAAATTTCTTTACTTTTTAGGACAAAATTTTGTTCATGTTATATCCTAACATTTTACATGCAGTGTAAATGATGCTACCCACTGTTTGTTACTTCTTACTAATTTTCATCATTTTCATCTAATGAAAACATCTCCGTATTTTTATAATTGAGAACAAGATGCTCTATAGTATGGCAATAATGTGAGTTAATTACTACATGAGGGGTGGTATCCACTTCTTAGAGAACATGTATATTCTCAGAATTTCTAGCTACTTAGAATTTAGTAAGCGTCCTAGAATTTGACTTTGGTGAGCATAGTGGAATCTATAATCTTAAAACTACTTAATCTTTTTTTGCCTTAATTTATCTGTGTGGCAGAAAACCACAACTATAATGCCTAACAAGATTTTTTCTTAATGCAATGCATGTGACTTTGTCCTTTTCTTCTATAAACCCGGATTTACTCTTATACTTCCTAGTACCTTCAAAATCTGGACTCTTCTACCTGTCATATGCTGGACTCTACCTTAGTAGATAGTTGGTTTCTCATTATTACATTGCCATTTAATATCAGTTAACCATTTTGGATTTTCAAAATGAACGACAAGCCATAATGTTTGGAATATTATCATTATGTTCTTTCTCACATACTTCATAAGAAAATAAGGCTTTAAATAACAGTATTGCTAGTGTTCTAATTAGAGCATATTCTTGGCCTTTTAATATGATTTGGTCTTTTTCTGTACAAAAGGAGCTGGCCTTTATTTTTTATTATCTTTTCAGAAAGTTTGCTGTAGGAAGCTAGAAAATTTAATTGTTCTCAAACACTCAGCTCTCTCACAGTTTCTGTTCATGTCATTTGTGACTAAACAGCATGCATGCAAGGTGACTTTGAAATTTTAAGTGAAAGATGTAATGAGATGGTCTTTTGCACTGAATATGCCTACAAATAATTCAGGATGTCTGAGGCAAAGACAGCTGGTAGCGAAAGTAAGAACTCTGAAGTACTGGGAATTTCTCTAGGTCTTACTTTAACTGTGGATTTTTTTATAACTTGTTAGAAACATATAATAAGTATGTTCAAAAATACTTATATTTACAAATTCCACAAAAATGTAATCTTCATTTTTTATTCTATGTATCATAAAGAATAAATGTATATATTTAGATACATATTTATATATAAATAAGTATAAGTATGTTTGAAATACTGGTTGTGAATGAGGAAAATAATATGAAAACTAACCACTCATGTAAAAATATTTTATCTTTTCTCAAATACTGGTTGATTCCCTAGATCCTCCCCAACTTATCCACAAAAGCATCAAGGTGTTTAAAAAAGGAATCTACTGTTCAAAGATGTGTTCCTCAGCATCAGCACTACCTTGTGTAAAAGAAAAAGTCAGAAAGTTAAAAATTCAAATATTTCTGAGGAAAGTGATTAAAGGTACAGTCTAGGGAAAATCTTTTATGTTTTAGTTTAGCTTTTCCTTTATACTATTTATTTCTACTTAGATTTTAGTTTATTCTTTACCTTCTGGGTCCCAAAGATCTGACAATATATTGGAATACATTATATTTCACATATATATATTTCATATATATACACATATATATAGTAACTAAAATAGCTTCCTCTGATAAGTTTTGTAAGCTTTGTCTCATATTAATCACAGCAGTAGGTTTTTGATAGTTGTTCATTTTTTTGCAGATATTTAGCAGAGAAATAAAAACAGGCCGTGTAAATTACATTAATCATAAGCACACAATTTCCAGATTGTCTTTCACTTGGAGATAATGAAACAGCCATGGCTGGTTAACTTTTGATTTACTTTAAATTTCTATGGCTCATCTTTCTATTTAAATAGATTTGTAAGTCCTTTCCTTAGACATTAAATTTATCCAGAAGCAGTCTCTCTTTCCATGAATTTAAATGGATATTGATTTTTCTTTTAGTTTTAAAAGGCAACAATTGAATTTTTAAATGTATCAATGATTATTATGAACATTAAATAGTGCAAGTAAAATAACCTATTTTAATTAATGTATTTGAGCAGTTAATGATCACAGTTTTCAGATGAAATCCTGTTCCATTTTTTAGTTAGTCCAGTGGAATTTTGTCAGGAAGAAGTAGAAAAGGAATAGTACAGATTGTTTTCATAAAGAGCTGATCATAACATAGAGACTTTCTAAGAGATTGATAACTGAAAATCAAATCTCAAAGAGTTTATTAGATAATCAAAGTAAGGATTCAAACCCAGGAAGCAGTCCCATAGATTTTTCTCTGAAACCTGTTTCAACAAACACAAGTTTGAATTAGTTTATATTAGTACTGATACGGTTTTTGGAGTTTAGAGTGTGGGGTCCTTGGGTTCACTCTGGGAAAGGTTTCACCAGAGCTTCCCTTTCTGCGCCACGCAGTAAATTTCCTAGGTGAGTTTCTCCACGAGACAGAGATGGTAGTTATATTTAAAGAACAGGTTTATGGGGCCTCCCCGGTGGCGCAGCGGTTGAGCGCTGGGTTGCGAAGCTGCCCGCAGCCTCTACAGTGCTGGTTCGATCCCCGGCTGCTCCCCAGCCACCGGAGGAGGGTCCCACATGGCGCGCAGACCTCTCCTGCCGCCCGCTGCTCCCCTCAGCAGTCTACTTCGGTCCTTCTGCCTGCTCTGCTCCCCTCTCTGGCTCTGGTGAATTCTCTCACCCTCCCGCGCTTCTGACTGTACCCAGTGCTTGTATGTATAAGCAAACAAACAAACAAATAAATAAATATTTAAAAAAAAAAAGAACAGGTTTATGAGGAAAAGGGACAGAAGAATGAAGGACACTTGCATAGACACAAGCGGACAGGAAGAGCTGCCCCAAGAGGGACAGGTTTGCTGAGAGAGGCCTGCGTGGTTGCAGGTGGGCGGCCTTGAGGAGAGAGGCCTTCGTTGAGGGAGGTCAGTGAGGAGAATCCCCTGGCATGGTACAGGTCACGGGGTGGGCAGAAAGCTGCTGCCTGCAGAGGGACAGAGTTGGTTAAAAGAAGCACCTGCATAGTCGCAAGTGGGCAGACGAACTGTTGCCCTTTGCCAGGGCAGAAACTGCACTAATCTAATCTTTTTCTCTTTGGGAGGGGCTTACTCCTTTGTGGAGTGGCCTGTTTGTTGCTGATTTTGGATAACAATGAAAATCCAAAAGGGACCGCATATTCCAGGATAGGGACCAGAGATTCCAGGATGGGCCCAATCTCTGTATCTTTACCCTCAGGTCTGTGCTCTGGACACTCCCTACAGCATCTGATACCTTCTTGGGTCTTAAGCCTTATGATAAGGCACTGGCCCCTAAGAATCTTGATTTCTATAGCTGGGTTAATGGTCATGTTAAGCCCCTCTACCCCCACCATCTTGTGTGAGTCAGGTTTTAGTCTTGTGATGCCTCCTTTAGGTTTTCTATTCTTTCCTCCATCAGTACAACAATGAGTTATTGACAGTAAATATGTAATTCTCATTCTAAGTTATTTAAAACTAAAGATACATTGATGCTATGTATGCACAGATGCAATGCAGGATTTAATCTCTTCTTTACTAAAAAAAATGCACTGTCGAGATGCTTAGTACCCATTAATTAAATCTTTATTGGGCTCCATGGTAATTAGTGAGAGTTGAAAAGACTGACTTTACCCACCAGCAGCAGATTTTGTATAGCTGTTTCCTAGACTTCAAGTCTATGCAAGTGAATTTGCTCTCTTGTCAGCTAGAATGGGAAGGAATCTTGTTCCCAGAACATTTTACAGTATTTTTATATTCCTTTCAGAAGCTTAAAGAAGATTTCTTCTCAGCCTTTTGGCTAAGATCAAGTGTAGAAACTTAGAAAAGAAAGAGACTGATGACCATAGCCTAACCCCTTTAAATTTAATTTATAATTCAGGAGGTAAAAATCAGTTTTCTTTGTTTCTCACCAAAATATTCTGACATTTGAAAATTAAAAGGAAAAATTAACCAATCCTGGAGCAACGTATCACAATTGTAGCCATTTTAAAAATGAAACAAAAATGAATTGTTAATTTTACTTTTATTTTCTTATACTCCTTTTTATTGACCTATTCAAATATTTACCTTCACTTTTTCCTGAGAATCGGCTGTTCTTGCTTTTATATTCTTTAAACTACCGGAATTGGTTTAAATTAATCAAATAAGATTGTAAGGACTTTTATTCCAAAATCTATTTGAGATCTGAATAAGTCATGGTTCCAACTATTCATTTATTCCTTTGTAAGACCCGAAGAAATTTGAGGTGGCTGCTACAGCTTTTCAGTTAGAAAAAGGGTTTCAAAGAAGTTTAAGGACATTGTCTCATAGCACCTTAGGCCAAAGTAGAAATGAGCCAAAGTAAAAATGAGCCTAAATCAAAGATTTGTGTATACATGGCTTTTATCTAATAGTGTCTACATAATCTAATATATAAGAAGCACACAAAAATTTTAAAGGATTTGTACTTCCTTGGATTGAAAAGAGTTGTTCAAACTGAAAAGAGGCATCTAGGGGAGAAAGTCTGAGAGAACTATTCAGATGCCAATGTGGGCCATTTCTCTTAGAAGAATGACTCAGAAGATGGAACCAAGATTACAGGGGGCACAGCCAAAAGCCCTGGAGAACTATTCTCTGGGAGCCAAAAGTTTCTGTTCTAATAAATTACATTTCCTATCCTCAGAGAGCATTATAAATGCAGAAAAGGCATTTACTTTTCTTATGCAATTACAATTTTAAAAAATGTGAACACTTAGTAAATCAGAAATTGATGGAATTTCCAAAGCCTAGTGAAAATTTTTCACAAAAAATCTAGAACAAACATCACCTTAAATAGAATAACAATGAAAACAAATCTGTTAAAATAATGAGCAAGTCAAGTATGTCTACAACTACAACATCTATTCTATGTTTTATTGGAGGGCCTAGGTAGTATAAGAAGAAACACGAAAGATATTAGGATGTAGGCTAGAAAAGCAAAAAATATTTGGAGATGAAACTTTTATCATTCACATAGCATATGCAAAATAATCCATAAACCTAGCAAGAGACAATATAAAAAGTCAACAAAATGTATATATATCAGAAACAAACACTTGAGGGTTGGGGAACAGACTCTTAGAGAATATATTAAATATTATTTGCAGGAATGTATGAATAATTCTATCAAAGATATATTAAATACAGGTACATTATAAAACTTTTAGTGCAATTAAAATAACTGAAAAAACTTAAGAGATATTGTAAAAAAAAAATTAACTTCCTGAAGTCGACCTACAGATTTCATGTAATTCCAACAGAAATTTCTATAGTGTGATTTTTAATGGAGCTTGTTCATATGATTATAAAATTTATATGAAAAAATAAAGAGCCAATAAATAATCAAGGCTTATTTGAATAAATGCAAAATGGGTGCACTTGTCTTATATATTTTGAAGTCTTAATAATTGAGATAATGTGGTACTGAGGCAGAGAGATACAATATGATCTAGCCAGTAAATAGAAATGCTAAAACATAACAAGCATGTTTAGAACGTTGTCACATGAAAGAAATAGCATGCAAGATCTCTCCTTAAAGGTGGAAATAATCAATAAATGGAAGATGAGAAACATGGTTATCCAAATGGCTAAAGATAAAATTAGATCCCTACCTAATAGTGGATAAAAATTGATTCCAAAGAATTAGTACTTAAAACCCCTTAGTTGAAAATATAGGTAATTCTTTAAACTTCAAAATAGTAGAGTTTCCTACACTAATATAAAAACCTTTGTCCAAGAAAAAAATTGATAACATTTGACTTTGATAAAAAGGAGAACATTAGAAACTAGATCAAATTGGGAGATGATATCATACAACTGACAAAGTAGTGGTGTGGATAATAAATAAAATTCTACTGCCAATCAATAAGAAGCAAAATAAAATTAATAAGAAAATGGTTGAAAGTTATAAATGGAAGTTTCAAAACTGAGACTCATATTTGGCAATAAGCATATAAAGAAATGCCCAAGATTATTAGTGATTATAAAAATCCAAATCAAAATTGTTACCATTTTACATTTGCTTGAAAAAATTATGAAATCAGATAACACAAGGTATTAAAATGCATGTATAGTGAGAGGATCTCTTAGATATTGCTGAAGAAAGTATAATTTAGTGCATCCAATTTGAAAAACAATTTGGCATCTTTTCCTAAACCTGAACATTCTATGCCTTATGGTGTGGAAATTTCACTCCTAAATATACATCAAGAAAAACCAACCCATCTGTACAACAGAAGATAAGTACAAGGATATTCATAGCAATACTGTGTTTATAATAACAAAAGCTTAGAAATAACTCAAATGACAATGAATAAATTGTGGTATATCACACAATAGAATATTGTATAAAATTCAAAATGAAATTTGAAAGCAACTATACAAATTAATTTGAGAAAAATATTAAATAAATCAGTTCTCTATATATGTAGCCTGATATACTTTAATACATTTAAAATGAGAGTATCCTTGTTCAGAGACAAGGATAAGAATATAAAAGAAATGAAAGACTTGGAATTCAGAATGATGTTTGTTTAGACTGAGGAAGATGGGAATATGTGACCTAGGATAAAATACCATTAAAAAAAATTTTTAATCGCCTACCTTCTCATCCACCTAGAATGGACAAGACATTGGAAATATATCTGTTCCCAAGAACCTCTCATTATGTTGAAAACTAGAATAAATAAATGTGATTCTAGGGTAAAAGAAATAAATACTTTCATTAGGACCTGGGCAAACAAATACTTCTTCTGGGAATCAACTAGAGAACCAGCCCCTGAAGGGAACATTGTGTTTTCTTCTCATCACCCCACATGATACTTTCCTAAACTATTGAGGTAGTTTTGCTATATGTAATTTTCACCTTATTTGATTAATTTCATATATATTCACATTATATTCTTTCTTTTTGCAAATTAGCAATTGCTCTGTAATTTTTTACAGTTTTCTTACCACATCTTACATAGATGTAGGTTTAAAATGTATAAGAAATTGCTAAAGTTTTCCAAAGTGGTTGTTCCATTTTATCACCACCAAGAATGTATGAAAATTTCTGTTGCTGCAAACTCTTACTAACATTTCATTGTGTCTGTCTTTAATTTTAGCTATTCTAATTGTGTTTTTAAATTATCATTTCCCTGAAAAGTAGTGCTTGATGAACAACTTTAAATGTATTTATTGATCTTGTGAAAATTACTTCTCAAGTCTCTTGTCTATTTTTATGGCATTTATTATTATATTGATATGTAGAAGTTATTTGTATATTTATGATATGTATTCTTTGTGATATATGTATTATCATTTTTTATAAACAGCTCTCTTGAGGTAATAAACAACATACTATAAATTACAAAATTCTTGCAGTATTAAAGTTGATAAGTTTGATGCATGTATGCAACCATGAAAACTTGACATCAAGATAATGAATATATTCATCACCAAAAATGTAACTTAGGAAGCTTTTGTAAGCTACCAAGAAACTACTACTGATGTGCTTTCAATCACTATTGATTAGTTTTTAGAATTTTATGTAAGTGGAATGATTCAGTATGTAATATCTCATCTGGATCCAGTATAATTACTTTGAAATTCATATATGATATTGTGCATATCAGTTCTTTTCTCTATATTGACGAGTAGGATTTCATTAAATCGATATACCACCATTATTTATCTATTCACACGTTGATGACATGTAGGCTATTTACATTTTTTGTTATTAGAAATAAAGCTGCTATTGTTACAGGGCAGGGAGAAGGGCACCCCAGTAACCCCAAACCTGCCCGCTCTAAATAGCTTCTGCCATCTGCCACATTAGGACAAAATATATAAGACCTTTACTGCAAAGGAACTTTAAATAATTAGTGTGCAATACAGAAAAGACTAAGAGTATTGCTTACAAATCTAGCACCCAAAGTTACCCATGCCTTCTTGGGTAAAAGTTCAGCCAAACAGGATTGTCCTAAAACAAGGCCCAAAAACCTGTCACAAGTCCAAAGTGCCTTCCGGCGGGACCTATAAAAACAGTCAGACAAGTCTGGGAGGAAAAGAGCAAAATCAAAATCAAGATAAAAGCTGCCATTGTTAACCTCCCCATGGGTCTCTCACTCACATCTGTTTCACCCAGTCCAAGGCCAAAGAACAAACACAGTTTCTTCACATGTCTCTCTGCTCTTTGTGCCTTCTTCAGGTCACCTTCTGACTCTCCATCCTGCTTCCTTCCCATTCCAGTCTACTCTCCAGCTTCTTCTCCTCCCTACTCAGCTTCACCCCTTCTTGGGTGGGGCAGGGAACCTGGAACCTCCCCTTTTCCTGGGGATCACTCTGTTATTCTATGACAGTTCAGACAGGTGTTTGTGTAGACACTTTTTTTTTTTTTTTGGAAAATACTTATAGAGTAGCTGAATTATGTAGTACATATATTTTTTATATTTTTAGAAACTGCCAAACTATTTCCAAAGTGCTTTTACCATTTCACATTACTACCAGCATTGAATGAGAGTTACAGTTCCAACACATTCTAATACTGTATAAGTCTTTTTAAGTCTTTTTAATTTTAGTCTTTCAGATAGTAGTGTTCTCTTTGTAGTTTTAATTATTTTCTTTTTCTTTTTTTTAAAGATTTATTTATTTATTTGTTCATTCATTCATTCATTCATTCACGCACTGGGTACAGTCAGAAGTGCGGGAGGGTGAGAGAATTCACCAGAGCCAGAGCGGAGAACAGAACAGGCAGACTGACGAAACACACTGCTGAGGGGAGCAGTGGGTGAGACAGGAGAGGTCTGCGTGCCATGTGGGACCCTCGCCCAGCGGCTGGGGATTGAACCAGTGCTGCAGAGGCTGCAGGCAGCTTTGCAACCCAGCACTCAACTGCTGCGCCACCGGGGAGGCCCTAATTATTTTCTTTATGATTGTGTTAACTTTTTATATGCTTGTTTGTCACATGTATATCTTCTTTCATAAGCTATGTGATAAAATCCTTCTGCCCATTCTTTTCATTGGCTGCTTCTTTGCTTGATACTGAGTTCTGAGAATTCTTTATACTTTCAGTATGTAAGTATTTTACACCTATATGATTTATCAATATTTTGTCAGTTTGTGAGTTTGTTTGTGTATGTGTGTGTTTATTCTCTTAACATGATATTTTGTAGAGCAAAAAGGCTTTTTTTAATGTTATGAAAGCCAGTTAACCATGTATTTCTTAGAAGGACCAGGCATTTGGTTTTGCCTAAGCAATCTTTTACCAAAGTCACAAATATTTGCCTTTATATTGTCTTCTAGATATTTATTATTTTTTAAAGATTTATTTATACAAGCACTGGGTACAGTCAGAAGCATGGGAGGGTGAGAGAATTCACCAGAGCCAGAGTGGGGAACAGAAAAGGCAGACTGATG
Organism: Talpa occidentalis; assembly: GCF_014898055.3. NCBI lineage: Eukaryota > Metazoa > Chordata > Mammalia > Eulipotyphla > Talpidae > Talpa > Talpa occidentalis. The sequence goes on along the minus strand of NW_023601322.1, from coordinate 76,028,955 downwards.
AAATACACTGCCGAGGGGAGCAGCGGGCGTGGCAGGAGAGGTCTGCATGCCATGTGGGACCCTCACCGGTGGCCGGGGATCGAACAGGCGCTGCAAAGGCTGTGGGTAGCTCTGCAGCCCAGCGCTCAACCGCTGCGCCACCAGGGGAGGCCCAATATTTATAATTACATATTTTATACTTAGGTCTAGCATTTTAGTTGGTTTTGTAAATATTACAAAGTATCAATTTGCAGTGAACATCCTTTTCTTGTTCCAGCTCTTAAAGGAAAAGCTTTCATACTTTTACTGTTGAGAATGATATTAGCTGTGAATTTGTCACATATGACCTTTATTATGTGTGGTTTATTGTTATTCCCAATTTCTTGAGATTTTTATGAAGGATGTTGAATTTTGTCAAATGTTTTTTCAGCACCCATTGAGAGGATCATAATTTTTATCCTGCATTCTGTCAATATAGTTTATCTCATTTCTTGATTTGAGTGTATTAAAACATCCTTGCATCTGTGCCTGGTGCTAGAATGTGTGGGCTCATACTCAGTGCTGCCACTTACATGGAATTTCCTCATTTGCAATCTGAGGACATCAGTGACTAAAAGTTTCAGTGGTTCAAATGTGCAGGTTTCAATGGTTCAAATGTGCAGGTTAATATCTGTTGAGTATGCATTTTAAATCCTAAAACAACCATATAAGATATCCCTGCTAACTTTTTCATCCATTATTTTATTTAAAAATATTTAATGAGTGCCTAAAATGCTGCAGTGATCCTGGTGACATCCTAGGTAGTGGGGATATGAAAAGAAAAGTCCCTACTTTCATAGGACTCATATTTCCCGTATGTTTATGAAGAATATTTTTAATAAAACATAAGATTATGTTTTCTTCCCTTCTGAGCAAAAATATGGAATATTGAATTTAATTATTTTTGTGAATTCTGTCTAGTGAGTAAATACTACAGTCATCAGCTAAAAGCTGATATAACAGCCTAAACAACATCTGGGTTAACATACAAACAATAAGAACAGCCATATGAGACAATAGATAGCAGGACATTGTTCAACCATACCAGTTGGAGGAAAGAAAGAAAGGGTATGTGTTGCTGGGGTTGGGTGGTAAAGTGTGGAGGATTTTATTTTTGAGATTTGCCCTGTAATATATTCCTTCTAAAGACATTTCATTTATTAATGATTATAGAAATTGAGATTTCAAAGCAAAGAACTACTGTGGAATTGAGAGCTATGAATTGCATCATAATTAATTGAAACCAGACCTTTGAGCCAAAAGATAAAAACAATTTTCATGACTTACACTCCTCTCAAATGTCAGTATTTTGTATATATTAGATTGGAATGCAAAAATTATAGCTTGTGCTAACTTCTCAAATGATCCCAGAATATCTTCATTCTGTTTTATAATAATGACAGTTTATAAATGAGAAGCCAGTGAATATGATTCATTTAAATCTGTTGCACAAATGCTGTTATCTCTCACATAAGTTGCACGACAGCTTCTTCATTAGTAGTCAGGAAGTCAATATTTAATATTTAATTTTCAGGCCCATGAGAACTATCACCACCAACTTTTCTATGATATCATGTCTTGTCACCATAGAGATAAGATCCACATATTTCAGTCTCCACTGAGAGAACACTAGTTACTAGACAAATGATAACATTTGTATTACTATTAAAGATGGAAAAGTAAATCCCTCATGCTTTTGTTTGAGAAATACTAGAAGGAAAATAAAAAATGAAAACGGAGAAGAAAACATCGTTGCTTATGAAAATAGGACACCGCCACGCTCCAAACTATGATGTATAAGATACTTTTGCCAAAAGGAATGAAAGATAAATAAATTTGAGGAAAAGCAAACACACACCTCAGCATGCAGAAATGTCCAAGTGATGAGGGCACAGATTAAGTATTTGAGCCAGCGATTCCTTCCTGGTAAGTAATATTTAAATGTGCACACAAGACACAGTATGTACTGGCCATTTATATCAAAGTAAGCAAATCATATTTTATACACAAACACTACATACATCATAGCTTTGCAAGAAACAGAATTTAAACATGATTAGAGAGTAAATGAAACACAGCAGTTAACTGTGCAATAAACACTGGCATTGGTCAATTGAGAAGAACACTTACTTTACAGAAGGATTGTGGATAGGCTATGGGGCTTTCCTGGAAACAAACCTTCTTGCCAGTTCATGGAAGAACATATCCTCAAGGCAGAGTATTAGTGAAAATTACTAACCATCTCTTTTCTTCTTTGAAGATTTATTCATTTATACAAGAACTGGGGTATAGGCCAGATTAGTGGGAGGATGAGAGGATTCACCAGAGATAGAGCAGGGAACAGAACAGGCAGTCTGACTGAAATACACTGCTGAGGGGAGCAGTGGGTGAGACAGGAGAGGTCTGCTGCATCATGTGGGTATCTCCCTGGCAGGCCAGGATTGAACCCGCACTGCAGAGGCTGCAGACAGCTTCATAGCAATGTGCTCAACTGCCTGCACCACCAGGGAGGCCCATACTAACCATCTCTTAAACCAAAACTTTCTGCCTCAAGGAATTGATCTGCAGTTATTCATAGTAAGCCTTCCATTAATACACTCATTCCCTGGAATAGAATCGATAGTCATGAGTCCAGACCGGGTAAAATGCCACAGCCAGGACATTTTTTCATCTTAATTCTGAGCTCAGTCTTCTTGAATTGAATCAGTAGCTCTTGTCTACTACTTTATCCATGAATATGATGTTCTCTTTCCAAATTCAGCTTAGAATTACTTCCAAAGTTTCTGTAATTTCCTGAAATTGGGATTCCTCCATTAGAACAGAGAGATCTGCTGGGATGGGGGATCCATGAACATTATAATTTTGATGATATAGTATGAAAATAAATGTTCTATTTTCAAGTTAGCCTTTTCATTTAATTCATTTGTGATGCTTTTTTTTTTAAAGATTTATTTTTATTTATTTATTATACAAGCACTGGGTACAGTCATAAGCGCGGGAGGGTGAGAGAATTCACCAGAGCCAGAGCGGGGAGCAGAGCAGGCAGAAGGACCGAAGTACACTGCTGAGGGGAGCAGCGGGCACGGCAGGAGAGGTCTGCGCACCATGTGGGACCCTCCTCCAGTGGCCGGGGAGCAGCCGGGGATGGAACCGGCGCCGCAGAGGCTGCGGGCAGCTTCGCAACCCAGCACTCAACCGCTGCGCCACCGGGGAGGCCCCATTTGTGATGCTTTTAATTTTTTTGATATCCATATTCACCATTCAAGCTCATTATTCAAACTCATTAAACTACTATGGTTGCTGTGAGAAATTACCATTAAATTGGTAGCTAAAGACAACAGATGTTCATTGGGCTGAAATCAAAGTGTCAGAGTAACTGCACCTTGACTGTAGGTGTGTACTCTAGGGACAAATCAGTAGACTCTAGGGGCAAATCTGTTTCTGTCTCTTCTAGTTTTCTGGTGATTGCCAGCATTCCTTGATTTATCACCATATCACTCTAATCTCTATATCTATTAATCCACCTTTTCCTTGTGTCTGTATTCAATTACTCTCTAATTCCATTTGATGAAGATAATATGTGGTAGCATTAGGGCATGCCCAGATAATCCCAGATAATCTCCCTGATCCTTAATCTCATCTACAAAGATCATTTTTCCAAAGGTTAACATTTTCAGATTCCAGGGATTAGGACTTGATATTGTTGTGGCCATCATTTAGCCCACTACTGACTTTGTAGATTTAAATGTTTGTTCATTGTTCAGATGTCAGACACAGAGGTATTATTTCTTTCTGTTTTAAATCCCATCTGCTCCTCCAAATTCAATCCAGTAGGATCTATTTTCGTGGAAGAACTTACCCATTGTTTAAAAATGAAATCCTTCCCGACTTTATCTATCTCCTTGGGAAATTACACCCAGATATCTACACTTCCATCAGCTAGCCTTTAAACCAGACTTCTGTTCTGCTTAGAATGGATATGCTTATCTCTCTTTCTTTATATCCTGAACTTTAAAGCTCCACTTAGACCCCTGACTCCATAAATGTCATGGTAATGGTTCATGCTTAAAATAACTATCAGTACTACTATACAACACACTGTATAAAGCCTCATGTGTTCTCATTGATCTTCACATTCCTCTTTTAACTCTCAAAATTGTATGTTGCCACTTCACATCGCTATACTTTTATGTGTTTAAAAGGAATTTTCCAGTAGCTCATAGCATTGACTTCTTAAGAGCTTTAGAAACTAATATTTAAAGGGTTCTTGGATCCAATTTTCCTTTAGGGAAATTATTTAATAGGTTGGGGATACATGTTCTATCTTTTTGAGTATATTCCGTCTAATAAGAGTTGAGCATGAGCCCTAAAACCTTAAACTTCTCTGATTCATTTCTTTTTGCTTTTGTCATCCCATAATTTCTTGGTTGTTCATAGTGATCTTGTAGTTGAATTGTACTGTGACTTTGTTTCTTTAGACATGTAAAATAATCTGTGCCAAATATTCTAATTCCTTGCTAATCAAAGTTTTGATCTTCAATTGACATAATTAGTATGTCATGGGCATCCCTTAGGAGTGAAAAATATATTTATTAAATTAGATCTTCTATATTAGAGCCAGAATTTTATCAAAATCTCTATTGATATTAAAGTTTAGAAAGTGCTGTTCTAACTTAATCTAATGTAAAAATTAAGCTACTTTAGGTTTAGCAATTGTTTTATTTAAATTTATAAATTTATTCAGATTTTTCTTTGATTTCAGTCCAGTTAGTGGTCACCATTCACATCAGATTTTCTGTTATTTCTTATACCTTCAGAAAGAGACTAGTGGTTTCTTTCCAACACTCTAGGCATTAGGAAAATGATTTTGAAGGCTACCAACTTTGATATTAAAAAAGTAAATTAGTATAAAATATTTGATGGATGGAATTGTACAAAAAGTAATGTGCATTAAAAGCAGCTATTTTTGAGACATGGACATAATACAGCAAATATTACTTTGCTAACAAATTTGTTCATTATTTTCTCATCTTGTTTATTGACTATATTAGCCTATATTCTGTTTTAATTCTTTTTTTTTTTTAATTATTTATTTATTTACGCAAGCACTGGGTACAGTCAGAAGCGCAGGAGGGTGAGAGAATTCACCAGAACCAGAGGGCAGAGCAGAGCAGGCAGACTGACGAAGTACACTGCTTAGGGGAGCAGCGGGCGGCAGGAGAGGTCTGCGCGCCATGTGGGACCCTTGCCCCGTGGCCGGGGATTGAACCAGTGCTGCAGAGGCTGCGGGCAGCTTCGCAACCCAGTGCTCAACCGCTGCGCCACCGGGGAGGCCCTCTGTTTTAATTCTTAACTCCAAAAAAATTTTTAAAATAAACTACTGAAGTTTGGTAATAATTCTTAGTTGCATTAAAACATTTTCAGGGGTTTTTTTATAAAAAATACTTTGTGGACTTAGTTCATAATTTGTGTACCCTTCTGCCTAAATAATTGGCTGTAAAAGTCTATTAGTAAGGGCCTCCCCTGGTGGCACAGCGGTTGAGCGCTGGGCTGCAAAGCTACCCACAGCCTCTGCAGCGCCTGTTCGATCCCTGGCAGCTAGCGAGGGTCCCACATGGCGCGACAGACCTCTCCTGCTGCGCCCACTGCTCCCCTCAGCAGTGTATTTCGTCAGTCTACCTGTTCTGTTCCCCACTCTGGCTCTGGTGAATCCTCTCACCCTCCTGCACTTCTGACTGTACCCAGTGCTTGTATAAATAAATAAATAAATCCTTTTAAAAAATTAAAAAAAAAAGTCTATTAGTAAGACATTACAAATAATTTTAATATCAAAGTAATGAACAACAGAGAAAGCACCCTTGTTTTTTAACCTGGTCTTTTATTTCTTTTTTTTCCTGTACTGTTTATGTTTAAGTGAAATTCAGTTTCTCTGATGGGAGTCAAGAGAGAGAGAAAATAGATGGGAAATACAGGCAAAATTTAAAGACTTGAGTTCAATGTTTAATTTCATCTCCATTCAAAACCTTCATATAGTCCAATAACATGTTTAGTCTAAGTTGGTGAGTCTGAATCAAATCAGAATTTACATAAAAAATAGACTATCCGGGCCTCCTCTGGTGGCGCAGAGGTTGAGCGCTGGGCTGCAAGGCTGCCTGCAGCCTCTGCAGTGCCAGTTCGTTCCCCGGCCACCGGCGAGGGTCCCCACCCCCCCCCCCAAAAAAGACTATCCATTAACATCAATAAATGTATTTTTGCATTTTTGAAAAAATGATAACCATAGCAGAACTTGAGAAGTGGATTGTACTTATCTTATTAGAAAATACATTTTATTCCTAGTTTTTATGTTACCATCTAATGTTAAATCTTTTAAAAGTCTATTTTACATCATTTATAATTTATAGAATTAATTTATAACATTTGAGTGTTTACTTTGGCCTAGGTACTGTTCATTTTATTTTCCACATTACTTTATGAGTTGTTGATAATATTGGTAGCTTCCTTTGGCAAATAAGGGAACTGAAGTAGAGATTATATCACTTGACAGAATGTGCTTAAATTAACCCATTTCTGGGGCTCCCCGGTGGCGCATCCGGTTGAGCACAGGGCTGTGAAGCTGTCTGTAGCCTCTGCAGTGCCGGTTGGATTCCCAGTTGGCCAGGGAGATTGCCACATGGTGCGGCAGCTCTCCTCTCTTGCCCACTGCTCCCCTTAGCGGTGCTTTCAGTCCTTCTGCGTGTTCTGCTCCTCTCTCTGTCTCTGGTGAATTCTCTCACCCTTCCGCACCTCTTGCCTATAACCCAGTGCTTGTATGAAGAATAAATAAATCTTTAAAAAAAAAAGCGTTAAAAATTAACCCATTTCTGTAAGAGGGAAATTTAGCTCTCATTTCCCATTTACCTTTATTACCATCTAATTATTGCTTACTTTTTTCACATTTCTTGGATACATTTCAAATAATTATAAAATAAATATATTTTACTTTGCATTTTTAGCTATAATTAGTATTTAGAGCTCTCCAGATAATGTGTTGTTGGTGGGGTTCAGAGCAGGCTGCTCCCAGACATGCCACCATGACACATTGATAATTTTAAGAAAAAGTTACTTAAGAAATAGCTGGTTTCGGGCCTCCCCAGTGGCGCAGCGGTTGAGTGCTGGGTTGGGAAGCTGCCCGCAGCCTCTGCAGCGCCTGTTCGATCCCCGGCCCCCGATGGGGGTCCTACGTGGCGCGCAGACCTCTCCTGCCACCCGCTGCTCCCCTCAGCAGTGTATTTCATCAGTCTGCCTGTTTTGCTCTCTGCTCTGACTCTGGTGAATCCTCTCACCCTCCTGCACTTCTGACTGTACCCAGTGCTTGTATAAATTAATTAATTAATTTAAAAAATAAAAGAAATAGCTGGTTCTAAAAACATACTTTAACACTCCTTTGTCTTTGCAAATAAAAGTTGGATTCTCATATAAAAAAGTCATCTCCCTATACAGGGAGGGAGAGTAGAAAATATCCTTATTGTCAGAGAAAGGGAATTTAGAGTTGAAAGGCCATGTTAAGAGACTTTGTTACTTTTTTACTAATTTATAAACCCAAGCCTTTTTATTTTCCTTCTCAAGTCTTCTTTGTCTAATATTACATAAAGCATTTCTCTAGGTCCCATATTATGTCACCTCCATAACTAATGGACATAAATTTGTTTTTTTTCCCTTCTGTTTACCTATATTATGAACATTATTATACCAGCTAAAGAATCTAGAAAGGGGGTTAAAAGAATAATATTTTCCCCTTCCACTGCAATACTATTAGACAGTCATTATAGTATCCTAGCTTTGTGAAAGAAAATTATTTTAATGTTTAAGTTTTTGAGATAGAGAGCATATCTATAGATTCATCTCAAATACCAAGTATATGACTCTATATAAGTAACTATATTTTATGTTAATGTAATTGGACCTTATCTTTAATTTTGCATCTCAAATTCTGTGGGGTTTTTTGTTTGTTGGTTTTTGGTTTTGGGTTTTTTTGTTTTTTTGTTTTTTTTTTTTTAGTATTTTACAGTTCTTAGTCAACTCCATACTAATACAAGGAGTTGTCCTAATACAACTCCATCCTAATAGAATCTTGGGCTTTCTATTTACTAGCTGGGAGACCTTGGGAAGTTGTTTAATCTGTAAGTGCCTCATTTTCTTCAGTTTAAGAAGAAAGTAATAATTAAGCCATGGGGTTAGTTAGAGGTTGCAGGATTAAATGTGTTAATATGATTAATGTATTCATAACAATGCCTTTTACATAGTGTTATGTAAGTATATAATATTATTACTAACAGCATTTAAATGCACAAATATATATATTTTAATCTTTAATCTTTTTAATTTTTCTTTAAAGGAAAAAATAAAGTTATTGGTTTGTCTTTATTTTTATTACTTATTTTCTTTTTCCAATAACAAACACAATCAAAAGTTAGCTATTGGAAAATATCTTACATTAGTTTTTATACTATTCTTGGCCGTTAGTATAAAGAGGCATTTTGTTTTGGTACAACAGGTGCCGTTGGTGGTTATTTCATTATGGAACTTCCAGATAATGACGATTTCTTTCAGAACATGCCTGAAAAATGCTAAGCCTCAAGTTTTCTATAGCCCTTAAGAAATGGGAATTCTCCTTTTTAAGGAGGCCCTCTCTATTGTTGCTGGGTAGCTATAATTCTTGTGAAGCTACATTTCACATCATATCAAAAACAACTTGCCCTCTAACTTCTATGCATGTTATTTGTCCTGCTACCAAAATAACATTTCTACTCCATTTTCCTGTCAGAATAGAAATATACCATTTCCTCTATAAGTAAATGAATCCAGTATTTTAAAAGCACCTAGCAGAGCTCATTAGGAAAAACAGACTTTTAAAATTTCACTTCTCCTTTTTTTTTTTAAATAATAACTAATTATTTTAATTGTGGTGACACAATTCTCCCTATACTATGCCTATTTACTATGGCCACCATACAGTACCCATCATCAAATCACACATAGTCTGCCACCATAGTCCATTGTGCTTTCTACCTTCTTTGTTCCTACTCCTCTCCCATCCTCACTCCCCCTGGAGCTTCAGGTCCTTAGTTTTCAGGGGTTAGTTTTTAAGGTTGTCTTTTCTGATTCTTGGTGTCACATATTGGTGACATCATCAGCTATTATCTTTCTCCTTCTAGCTTATTTCATTTAGGATTATCTCTTCCAGCTCCATCCATGTTGCTGCAAATGGATGAGTTTTTTGTTTTATTTTGTTTTTGATTGCTGAGTAAAAATACATACTTCCTCTCCTTCTTCCTATAATAGCCCTTAGAAGATATATACCATATACCTTTAAGATACCTTTAAGATATATACCATATCTCCTTCCTATTCAATGTCCTTTAAGTCTTACCTTTTAAATATGGTTTCATAACTATTGGCCATGCTGATTATTTTTCTTCACTTAAATTTTTTAATTATCTTAGAGTCTGTCGCAAAATGGTGAATAAAGCACTAATTTCTTTTCCTCCATTCCTCTAGCCACCAATATGCTAATAGTATAAACCTACCCTTAGCTTTTTTTGTTAATTCCAACTTGGCTAACAATGAGTTTGAGGCCCTTCAAAACTCTCAAAGACTTTCTACATTAATTGCTTTTAATTATGGAATAAATATTCAAATTTCAATTGTACTAATGAATATTTAGCCTAAAACCAAGATTTTATGTTGATTCCTGCTGAGCTGCATTTTATTACTTTCAGTCTATAGTTTGGAACTGACAGAATAGTTTCCATGTTGATTTGACAATTCTGACCAACATGTGCCAACAGAAAATTTGAAAAATCTGTCTTCTAGTCCTTTATCCAAGTTATTAAACAAGTTTCTTACTTACCCCTTTTGCACTCTCCGCCCCAGATAATCAAGCTACTGCTAAACATTATTTCAACCCACTGTCTCTCCCCAAATTCTATTACTATGTGAAAACATTTTCATGCTTTCAATGAAGTTGTATTTAAAGATTTCATTAAATGCCAGATAAAATTTAAGATTTATTATTTATATGGCATTCGTCTGATCTGCCAATCTGGAAATAATCCTCAAAAAACAATTTTAATTTTCCATGACATTTTAAGTCAATTCATCCTCATTCCTAGAAAATATATCTTTATTATAATGTTCACAAGCCATCTGTACAAAAGTCTTTTCTAGAGTTTTGCCAAAGTATACTTTAAATATATTTAACCGGTAGCATATGAAATTCCCCTCTTCCATGTTTGAAAATCTGGAACAACATGTGCTAGTGTTTAGTTATCTGGCAGATCTCCTATACTCAATGAATTCTGGAAACTTAGTAAAAAGACTTTATGTTTCTTGTGATGAGTGTATTGTATCTGAACCTATAACTTAAATCTTCTGAATACTTTGATTTCATTTAGAAATGTTCACTACTTCACTGTTTTATTTGGTAACTAATGCTTTAATCACTGTATGTTTGTAATATCTGTTCCACCTCTTCCAATCTGAAGGTAATTCTTTTAGGATAGGGAGATAGAAGCTAACAGGGCTTATGTAATAACAGTTCTTTCTTCTCCTCTACTACCATTGACTTTATTAAAAATTGAGTTGATCCCTTCTACTTTTGCTTTATTTACTCTTATGTTTATAAAATTATTTTTAGTCTTCTTAGTGTTTTTCAAAACTTCAGTACATTGGGTACATTAGTCTAGTGAATTTTAGCCTTTCATATCAGTCATGCTCTTTGATCATGTGCCCTCTATTTCTCAATTTAGTAAATCTTAATTTATCAGTAATTTATTTTGAGGGGCAATGTCATTGTTAATTGGCTGCTTTCTTTCCACAGCTATCTTTAATATCAGCATAATTTAGAGTCGTAGGAGACAGATATTAAAAATCACTTGGATTCTTTAAGCCTGACCTATCTGAATGTGTACCTATCTTAATGTGTTAATTATTTAAATCTCTTATTATTAGAATCATCAACATTTTATCTTCCTTTTCTCCTGTTTTGCATTATTAGCTATGTCTTCTTTAACTCCACAAATAAGTCCAGATTAGTAATAAGCTTTATTCCTTCTAACTTTTGTGATTGATTTTGGCAGATTACCATTAGATAGCCATGTGGTATTTTTTAATCACTGATTTCTTCTCCTACTGTAATTGTGTATCTAGAATATATTTTCTTCTTTTAATTGAGGTATCATTGATTGATAACACTTTGTATGAGTCACAAGCAAAGGATAATAAATATCTCCTCAGATAGATGTCACCATACCACACCTACCACCAAGGCACTCAGTATTCCTCTGCAATATTCCTTGTGTTCCCTCCTCACTTTATTTCTCCACACTCACTACCCAAGGATTTGTTGTTTTGTTTCTCTGTGTTCCACATGTAAGTAAAACCATTTGGTATTTGTCTTTCTCCTTTTGATTTATTTTTGTTTAGCATTATCCCCTTCAATTCGATGACACAAGTGGCAAGAGTTCATCCTTTTTCAGAGCTAAGTAATATTCTATCACACATGCACATGTGCACACTAATATGTTTGTGTGTATAGACAACATTTTTCTAATTGACTGCCCTTTGGCACTTAGGTTGTTTCCATAATTTGACAATTGTAAATAGTACATATATCCCTTTGAATTAATGTTTCTTCATTCTTTGGGTAGATACCTAGGAGTGGAATAGCTGAATCATATGGTAGATATTGTTCCCTCTTTGTTTCATATTGCCTTGATGTCTCAAGTTGCTGCGTGTTGTGGATTTTTTGCCTGCTCATTTTGCTGTTTTAGATTTTCTCCCCAGGAGTTCTGTACTCTCCAGTTGCATCAGGCTGGCAGTTTTAGGGGAAGCCCAAGAGAGCAAATTGGAGCCAGCTCAGTACAACTCCTTACTTCCCACACTGGCCACCAACAACCAGGATTCCCTATGTTCACAGGCAGTGTTTGCCATGGCTATTCATAATTTCTGACCACATACTGTGGGCATAGGCCCAGAGGTTATGCATGGGGGAGGGATGGGTTACTTCCCATGTTTTTAAATTCTGTAAAGTCACCCCCTGTAGGTAAGATTATGAGTGAAATGCTCAGGAGGGTTTGTGCCAGTGCTCATACCAGTTCCAGGCCTTCACTTTTATGAAACTTCTCAAGATGGGCATAATAAACCCTTTTGGAATTCTGTGTTCTCTGTGATTACTTGTACTTTCTGAGCATGGATTGGAGGTCACACGTGTAATGGAGGCTAGCTATCCAGGGTTTCCAAAGCCTATGGTTCTAGAATCCTCTGTGGATAAGGCTATATGAACAATATGCCTGAAAGTCCTGAACTCTCCCATGGAGCAATGAAGTATAGGGGCAGAGAAGCCAATGCCGCCAGAGATTATGCCAGTTCCATGTCCTTTACCTCCACTTACTCTCCAAGACAAACACACAGAGCCCTCTAGGTAGTCTGTGTTCTTTGTGGCTACTTGCAGTTTTCTATTATTTTCCTGAGGGGCAGACCTGGAGATTGCATAGGGATTTCCAAGGTAGGCATAAACAATCCTAGGATCCTGGAGATTGTGTAGGGGATAGATGAGTGGTTCTCCCCATTGCTGAAATAGTCACTGGCCACCTGAGTACCCTTTGTTAAATAGTAGAACTTGTATGCTGTCACTAAGAAGTCCCCATTCCAGAGTGGGGAATAAGGAGACTTACTGGTGAGAAAAAAGAGGTTATCCCTCCTGGTGATCTGGCAGTGTTCCTTACTGTTTTTCAGTCTCCTACCCCTTCTGGTGGTTTGTTTCTCTTCTCCTTGCTGGCACACTGATTCCATTAAAGATGTGGCTGCCCCCTCTAGAGGCCTATCATAAGTGTCCCTAAAGTAAGCAATGATTCAAGGATCTTGTCCATCCGCTATCTTTCCTACCTTCTATAGCCTTAGTACTGTTCCAGTAATACTGCATCTTTCTCCCTATGTATTATCTTTCCTGTAGACTCTCAGGCCCCCCCCACTGCACTCCATAATTCTTTAATTTTTACATATACAGGTATTTATTTTAACCTCTATCACTAATTTATTTTTGGTGTTCATATTCAAATAATAAACTGTACTATTAAAATCTTACAGTATCTTATTCATGAGAATATATACTTTTTTAAAAAACAAAGTATATTCCATCATGTACACACTATGTAATTAAACATGGATACATGACATCATATCTATGACATATTTTTGCATGTGTGTATATATGACACATGTGTGACATGAATACATATAAACATTGTTGTTGATCATTATCATTAGTTTTCCCCTGATTATTACTAAAATCTTGTCCATAATATTTTTCTTTTTATTATACAAGTTTGTCCAGTATAGTTTAATTTTCCATTATAATTTAGGATTGTTTTCTTCTCTTAGTTTGAATTAACTTCAATGTTTTGATAAAATCACTCTATTGCTTAAAAAAATGCTTATACTAACATCCTATTTTTATCCTTTTATACTTTACCTCTTGGGTATAGACCACCATTATTTAAATATTCTAGCCATCATTGATGAAATATTTTTCACAGTTTTTCAGTTTCAAGTATATATTTTTAAATTATTAATTAAAAAATGCAATAATTTCTGAGGATGAAATGTTATTAAGACTAACAAGGTTTCTGCCTTCATGGAACTCACTCCTGTGAGAGAGACAGACAGTATATTACCAAATACATAGTAACTATAAGATGTGGCCAGACCTGTGCAAGGAAAGGAAATCTTGCTGCAAGGTGATGTAAAAGTGAGTAACTAAAAAAGAAAAGGCTATGTTAGAGAAGGGATGACTACTAGAGTGGATCTGAAGTTAAAAAAAGAGATTAAAAAAATCAGTATTCATATTCCTCTCTGTTCTCATTCCATGGTTTTCAAGAGACTAGGAATACATTTGTTCCCATGGGAATCAACTGAATCAATGGATTTGAAAAAATTGAGGTGGATTCTTGAATACATTAATAATGTAGATAATAACATCTATATCAAATTCCATATCCACATTAAAAACTCAGTAACAGTGAAAACCCATCTTTTAGCCAATGGAGCCCTTAAAAGGATCCAACCATTTTTATGCATGATTATCTGTTCATCTTAGAATACTGTTGTATACTTGATGCTATTACTTCTTTGGAACATACAGATTTACTGTTCCTTTCAGTGGGTAAACTGGTAGTTCAAATGGCGATTTTTTTTAACATTTTATTTTATTTTATATATTTTTTACATCATTTTTCATTTTTGCACAGTGTATGCATTTTCATCTTGGTTATAGTCCCCATACAATTCCCACTCCCCTTGTTTTGATCCTACTCCCTTCCCCCCCCCCATAGTGTGTCTCTGGTTTATAGTTGCTTGTTGATTTTGATTTTATTATAATTAGTATTTTTCTTGGTCCCTTATATAGGTTTTGTAAATTCCTGCTGTGAGACCGACCATCTGGTATTTTTCTTTTTCTTTCTGGCTTATTTCACTGAGCATGATCCTCTTTTCTACCTCTTTTGTTTTTTTTAATCATTGTTCCTCGTTCATCAGCCTTTGACACTGACTGTACTCTTAGACCCTTTCTTGTAAAGTCTTTCCCAACTTGTCTGGTGGAACTCTTCATTTTTGTGAAAAAATAAACAATAAATCTCCTCAAAATCATTAATTATATTCACAGATATTTGCTGATTATCACCATTGTCTAGTATAGTCAATTTACAAAGAAACATTTGTGCTATTGCTACTATGCTCTATTCCAACCTTTCAGAGAACAAGCAGTCAAGTGACTGAATCAAAACTAAAGTGGTTTTTCCAATTCTGACTCAGATGTTCTTTGCAACACACAACAGGTTGAAGTATTTGGTAATTTTTCAGTTTACTAGACTGTGTGCTAAAACTTCATATTTGAGATTGTCTCTCCTAGGGGAGGAATTCTTCCTTGGTGAGAGTGTGTCTCTGTATTCCTACCCATCTTGGTGCTGTCTTTTTATCCTTTATTGTGGAAGCACTACTCAGTTTTCAGGTCTTTCTCTATGTAACTTTTGTAGTTGTAGATTTGTTGTGTCCATGGGAGGAAGGGAGTTCAGGTTCTTACTGTACCACCGTCTTGAAACAGAGCCTCAAAATTGAAATATTTTATGATAATTTAGCAATAGAATAATAAAATTATACAGAACCTGAGATGATCATTTCTTCTCAGTAAATTATCTTTTTATGTCTTTGGAGTGTTGGCATATTATATTTAGAAAATATACTGCTCCAGAATTGAAAAAAATACAAGTAAAATTTCCAATTAATGATATAATTTTTGATTTATATTTTTTCTGTTTTGAAATATATTTTAATATTTTTAATTTTAAGTTTTTAAAGTCTATTATAGTTCTCCCTCCACTTTCTTTATTTTACTAAAACTGTTGGTAAATATAGAATTGAAATTTTAATGGTGCATTTTAATGTATACGTAGATTCTGATTTCTTTTTTTTAATATTTTATTTTATAATTCTTACATCATTTTTCATTTTTGCACAATGTATGCATTTTCATTTTGATTATATTCCCCGTACAATTGCACCCCCCTTATTTTGATACTAATCCTTCCTTTTCCTGCCCCCCACCCCTGCCGTAGTGTGTCTCTGGTTTATAGTTGCTTGTTTATTTTGATTTTTACTTTGTTTTAATTAGTCTTTTTCCTAGTCCCTTGTTTAGGTTTTCTAAATTCCTGCTATGAGTGAGACCATCCAGTATTTTTCTTTTTCTTTCTGCTTATTTCACTGAGCATGATCCCTTCTAGCTCCATCCATGTTGCTGCAAATTGCATGTGTTTATCTTTTTGAAAGATGAGTAATTTTCCATTGTGTATATGAACCACATCTTCTTGATCCAGTCATCTATTTTTGGGCATTTTGGTTGTTTCCAAAGCTTAGCTATTGTAAATAGTGCTGCTATAAACATAGGGGTGCAGGTGCCCTTTGGAATTAATGTTTCTGTGTCCTTTGGGTAAGTACCTAGGAGTGGAATTGCTGGATCATATGGAAGTTCTATCTTTAGCAGGTTGAGGAATCTCCACACACAGCTCTCCATAGTGGTTGGACCAGTTTGTACTTCCACCAACAGTGCAGGAGAGTTCCTTTTTCTCCACATCCTCACCAACATTTGTTGTTGCTAGTTTTTTTTTAATATGTGCCATTCTCACTGGTGTAAGACGGTATCTCATGGTAGTTTTGATTTGCATTTCCCTGATTACAAGTGATGCTGAACATTTTTTCATATGGCCATTTGCATTTCCTCTTTGGAGAAGTTTCTTTTTAGCTCTTCTGCCCATTTTTTGACTGGATTATTTTCTTTGTTTTTGTTGAGTCTCATCAGCTTTTTGTAGATTTTTGTGATCAGTTCTTTATCATTAGTGTTGTGTGCAAAAATGTTCTCCCAGTCGGTGGGGTTTCTCTTTGTTTTGGTTATTGTCTTTTTTGCTGTGGAGAAGCTCTTTAATTTGATGTAGTCCCAGCTGTTTTCTTTGCCTTCGCTATCACTGCTTTGGGTGATGTGTCTGTAAAGATGTCTTTGAGGTGCATGTCATGTCATGTATTTGAGGTGCATGACATGGTAGTGTTTTGCCTATATTTCCTTCTATATATTTTATGGTTTCAAGTCTTATGTCTAGTTCTTTAATCCATTTTGAGTTGGTTTTTGTGCATGGTGTGAGGTTATAGTCAAGCTTCATTCTTTTGCATGTAGCTGCCCAATTTTCCCAGCACCATTTCTTGAACAAGCTTTCTTTGCTCCAGTGCATATTCTTTGCTCCTTTGTCAAAGATTAGTTGACCATATATATGTGGATTTATTTCTGGATTTTCTATTTGGTTCCATTGGTCTGTGTGTCTGTTCTTGTTCCAGTACCATGCAGTTTTGATGATTATGGCTTTGTAGTATTGTTTGAAGTCTGGGAGTGTGATGCCTCCATTCCCTTCTTTTTTTTTTCTTTCAGGAGAGCTTTGGCTATTCAGGGTTTTTGGTGATCCATATGAATTTCATCAATAATTGTTCTATTTCTTTGAAGAATGTCATTGAAATTTTGATTGGAATAGCATTGAATCTGTAAATTGCTTTTGGTAGGATGGCCATTTTGATAATGTTAATTCTTCCAATCCATGAGCAGGGGTGTCTTTCCATTTCTTTGTGTCATCTTCTATTTCTTCTAACAGTGTTTTATAGTTTTCTTTTTATAGGTCCTTTACCTCTTTTGTTAGGTATAGTCCTTTTCTTTTCTATTTCTTCTTCAGATTTATTGTTTGTGTATAGGAAGGCTACCGATTTTTGCATGTTGATTTTGTATCCTGTCACTTTACTAAACTGATTGATTAGTTTTTCTGTGGAGTTTTTGTATGTTATGTATATTATCATATCATCTGCAAATAGTGATAGTTTAACTTCTTCCTTCCCTATTTGGATTCCTTGTATGTCTTTCTCTTATCTTATTGTTCTGGCTAGGACTTCCAGTATTATATTGAAAAGCAGTGGTGAGAGTGGACATCCTTGTCTTGTTCCAGTTCTTAATGGAAATGCTTTCAGCTTTTCACCATTGAGAATGATACTGCCTATGGGCTTGTCATATATGGCCTTTATGATGTTGAGGTATATTCCTTGTATCCCGAGAATTTCAAAGGCCTTTATCATAAATGGGCATTGTACTTTGTCGAAAGCTTTCTCAACATCTATTGATATTATCATATGGTTTTCATAATTCTTTTTGTTGATGTGTTGGATAATGATTGATTTTCAGATGTTGAACCATCCTTGTGTCCCTGGAATAAATCCTACTTGGTCATGGTGAATTATCTTATGGATACATTGTTGGATTCTGATAGCTAAAATTTTATTGAGGATTTTTGCATCAGTGTTCATTAGGGAGATTGGCCTGTAGTTTTCTTTTTTGTGTGTTGTCCTTGTTTGGTTTTGGTATTAGTGTAATGTTGGCTTTATAGAATGTGTTTGGTATTATCCCTTCCTTCTCAATTTTTTGGAAGAGTTTGTGAAGGACAGGCACTAATTCGTCTCTGAATGTTTGGTAGAATTCATTTGTAAATCCATCAGGTCCTGGGCTTTTGTTTTTGGGAAGGTTTTTGATTACCATTTCAATTTCGCTGCTTGTAATTGGTCTCTTTAGGTGTTCTATTTCTTCTTTATCTAGCTTTGGGTGATTGTAGAGTTGTAGGAATTTGTCCATCTCCTCTAGATTGTTGAACTTGTTTCCATATAACTGTTCTTAGTAATTACTGATTATTCTTTTGATTTCTGCTGTGTCCATTGTGATTTCTCCTCTTTCATTTATGATCCTGTTTATTTGTGCTTTCTCCCTTTTTTCCTTTGTGAGCCTGGCTAGGGGTTTGTCTATTTTATTGATTTTTTCAAAGAACCAGCTCTTGGTTTCATTGATCTTTTGGATTGTTTTTTTTAGTTTCAATTTCAATTATTTCTGCTTTGGTTTTTATTATTTCTTTTCTTCTACTGGTTTTGGGATTTTTTTGTTGTTCTTTTTCTAGTTCTTTGAGCTTTGAGATTAGGTTGTTTCTTTGAGATCTTTCTTGTTTCTTGATGTGAGCCTCTAATGCTATATATTTTCCTCTTATTAGTGCTTTTGCTGCATCCCATACATTTGGGAAATTGGTGTCCTCCTTGTCATTCAACTCAAAGAATTTTTTAATTTTTTAATTTCTTCTTTGATCTCCTCATTAGTCCAGTGGTCTTCCAGTGGTGTGGGTTTCAATTTTCATGAGGTTGGAGTCAAAAACTGTTATGTCTGAATTCCAGTAGGGCAGTGCTACTATGAAAATGTTAGTGGTCGCTATCACAGAGAATCTCCTCCTTCTGTATTTAATTCCAAGGAGGGTCTTATGGTCACAGTCTACCCTGTGGTGGCAGGATCACCTGCTAGGCTCCAAATCGCTGGATACCCCTCTGGGCTCAGACTGTTGGCCAGACAGGGCCAGGCCTGTGGGGCTTTTTAGCTCACTGGCTTGTGGGGGCTTTTCAACTCACCTCTGGCTGTGGGCACAGCCCTTTCCCAGCTCCACACAGTCTAGGTGTGTTGAAGACACACAAAAGGCCCCTAATCTAAAATGGCAAGTCGGGAGGGCACTTCCATGCACCCTCAGTCTGCCCGGGCGCTGACTGAATCCATCCCTCTGGGCTCCTGAGGCTGGATGGGGACTAGATTCTGATTTCTAATGATACACACCTGAAGCTTTATAATATAATAATGAAATACTACTTCAATATATATATCAACAGTTAACTAATTTTATCTAAAAGGTAATAATAAAGTGATATGTTAAAAAAAAACATTTAATTGCAGACACAAAAATGATGTTTCACAATCATTGGTAGAATCTAAAACATGTTTTTAAACTATGTAATTATGATAGTCCTTGCTTAAAATATATTTAAGATTTACTCTTCAGAAAATTTCTAGAAATAGCCAAAAGTCCGTGTGCTCGATTTATTCTCTCGTCATAGTTGATGCAACAACTTAAACCTTTTTGAAATTGTTGTAAGTGTTTAACACTTCAAATACATCAAAGTATGAGGTAATAACGGTGACATTTCTGAATTGCACTAGACATGAAATGTAAAGTAATAGTATGGCTACTTTACTTATAGGTAATAAATGCATTCCTTTTTAATATAATAGTCCGTAAAAAACCCTTCATGTTCACTGGTTCATAACAACTATTAATGACCCAGAAGGCAAAATAACCAGTAAGAGTAATCTGTGCTCTGCTGACCAAATTGTTTCATGAACATTCAATCAGTTTTCTTAAATGTCAGAAACTTCAGTAAGTTATCACAAAATTATGACAAAATGAATACGTCCATATATTTACAAACCATATGTACATCCCCAACATTGTCACATTCCTTCTCAGTCACTGAAAACCCTTCTTCATTCATCAGCTGTATTCTGACCTGGTATCAAAGATTAATTCTAAACTTTATATCAGTAAAATCACATAGTATGTATTTTTCTCACTTGTTTCATTCATATTCTGTGTATGTTTCCTCTGCATTGTTCTAAGCAGCGGTCTATTCATTTTCATTACCAGAGGGTTGTCCATTGTATGAACATATACCAATTTATTAAGTCATTCCAGATTGACTATGAACATTCTGGTGTATGCCCTTCAGCCCACAAATTTTCTTTCTTCTTTTGGCTATTTACTTATGAGTGTAATTGTTGGATTATAGGTTATATTATATGCTCAACTTTAGGTTCTGCTAAACCAAAGTAATGGTTTAATTAATTGTACTAATTTACATTCCCAACAGTGCAAGAAAGTTTCAGTTGTTTGACATATTTAGTAATGTTTTTATTAGCAGTTTAAAATTTTAACTGTCATGGTAATATAAAGTTGTATTTCATTTGAATTTTAGTTATTATTCCTGATGACTATATTCTTTCATATGTTTATTGGCCATTTTGTCAAGTTCTTTTGTGAAGTATGTATTAAGGTATTTTTTCTTCTCTTCTTGGGTGGACTATCTTTTCACGTATTGATCTATAACAGTTCTCTGTATATGTCAATGAAAGGGTACTGTGTTTATATGTTTTACAATTATCTTCTCCCATTTTGCAACTTGACTTTCATTTACTTAAAAGTCGCTTTTGATAAACAGATTTACTTAAATTTAATGTTCAACTTATTAATTGATTGCTTCCTGTTCTGCCCTTTATGTGACCTATTTAAGATATCTTTATTTAAAAATAGAGAAAATGTGTTTGTATAAGTTAGGTTCTATGAGCTTTATTATTTTATCTTTCATATTTAGATTTACAATTACCCTTGAATTGAGTTTAATATACATTATGAGGAAGGGATAGTATTTAATATTTTTTTTTAAAGATTTATTTATTTTTATTTATACAAGCCCTGGGTACAGTCAGAAGCGCGGGAGGGCGAGAGAATTCACCAGAGCCAGAGCGGGGAGCAGAGCAGGCAGAAGGACCAAAGTACACTGCTGAGGGGAGCAGCGGGCGGCAGGAGAGGTCTGCACGCCATGCGGGACCCTCCTCTGGTGGCCGGGGAGCAGCCGGGGATCGAACCGGCGCCGCAGAGGCCGCGGGCAGCTTCGCAACCCAGCGCTCAACCGCTGCGCCACCGGGGAGGCCCAGTATTTAATTTTTTTTTTGAAGTGGGTATCCATTTGAACCAGACTTTTATTTTTTTTTATTGAATGTATAATTTTATTTCTTTTAAGATCTCTTTCTCTCCTGCCCATATTCTATAATCACAATGTTGGTACAAAATAACATAATCCAAATAATTCTACAAACCAGAAATTTGGGATTGAAGCTGGTATTTTTTTCATCTTTCATTCCTATACAACCACTCTGATGGTTTAAATCTTCATTATTACTTAATTACTGAATATTTTCATATATGTAGCTAGACACTGACACAAAAACTAAAGGTAATTCTGACACAGTTTTAAGTTCTCATTCCTTCTAGAATCTAAGCTGCATTTTTTCATTGCCAAAGATATCCTAGATCCTTCTTATCAATTCCTCCAATCCAATAAACTCCAGTTTCAAATCTAATAAGCTGGCTAAAGTAAAGCTGTTACCTCTTACTTAAAACTGAATGACCCTACCTACTCTCCATTCCAAATATAATGAACTATATTTTCTCTGGCCACTGTGTTTTATGTAAATAGGTACAGCAACTATAAAAGAGTTGCATTTCCTTTCTCCATGTTACTCTATCCCTAGTAAAATTTTACTAAGAATCTTGAAGATAGGTATTAAGTCGGATTAATTTCCATGTCTCCAGCAACACATACATCACTAAATATTTCTTTAATGGATGAATAGGAGGATGGCTGTATACAAGAGTCATTTAATTAAAGTTTTTTTTCTTTTCTGGAAGCCTTCATGATCTTGCCTGTATGTTTTCGCCTATATTACATTGGCTAGATTATATGTATTACCTCTGTTTTCATCAAATGATATTTTGAAACATATTTGCTTTTATTGCTATTGCTTCTTAACTTTTTAAAACTAATCTGCTGGAACAAATGTAAGTACAAAACACTCCCATCTCTCACAGTAAAGAAAGCAGAATTATACACAGGAGAAGTGAATTTTTTCATGAAATAAGTCCTAAATGGTTAGATAAGAATCACAGAACCTAAAACTACATACTCATATAGACATATGTAATATTTTTATGAATATTGACAGTGATTCCAGAAAGTTTCAGTGTCTTGTCCAAGGAAACAGAGCTAGTTCATAGAGCTGAACCTAGATAAGTAGTCATCTTAGTGAAAGTAAAATACATGCTTTTCTTTATTCTTACATTAGTAACTATCCTGGATACTTTTTAACTTGTGTTTCATGCATGTGTGACATTGTAACTTATGGCTTCATAGGAGACTTGAAATAAAGATGTTGGGGAAAGAGAGAGTAGTTCAAAAATGGATTGCATCAACTAACACAAAAGAGGGCAACAGTCAGGAAAGTAGACTTGTATAGTAAATCAGAAAACCAAAATATGTAGATGATAACACATTAAAGCCAAGAATAAATCTTATGTCAGGTAGATTAAAAATTCCAGATAATATACTCACTAGCCATTCATAGTTATTTGGCAACAGTCAGATATTACTGATTATTGTTACTGGTTCTAGATAAGAGGAATTTACTCAGGCTACTGTTCATAAAAATTGAAATGAATTTTCAATAAATTTTTCATAACTGATAAATTAGCACAGTCCTGCAGGTTGAAAACAAGAGAACTTTATATCAGGCATGAAAGAAATAAAATTGCAAGCTTCAGCAATTTTCAAAATGAACTGAAAATAATTGTTCAAAGTATAGCAATCCTTTGGGCTACCGATGCTTCTGACAAGTTATATGTCATTTGCATAGAAATGATTTTTTTAATTGTAAAATTTTTATTTTTTTAACATGGTAGAGGATGTATGTGTGGACAAAGTTTATTTTTAATGTGT
The DNA here is from genome assembly GCF_014898055.3 of Talpa occidentalis. Classification (NCBI taxonomy): domain Eukaryota; kingdom Metazoa; phylum Chordata; class Mammalia; order Eulipotyphla; family Talpidae; genus Talpa; species Talpa occidentalis. Next base: position 76,005,912 of record NW_023601322.1, on the reverse strand, counting down.
TATAAACTAGTAACTTTTTAAAAGAATAAGTTACCCAATATGTCATATGAACTGTATGGGTATTTTAAAATGTATGCTTGAAAATCTATAGAAAAGTATAAACATGCACACAGGATTCTGAAACTGAAATTTCCTTTGAGGAATCTTTTTCCATTCCTTTTCCTCAGTACTCTCTATATATCAGCTACTTACAGCTGTGAGATCTATGGGGTGTTGTCAGTGTTTGATGTTTGATCCTTTTTCTGATTACCCTATTGTCAGCAACTACTATTAATTGTTATTTCAAAGTGATTTTATCTATACCCCAATGAGATATAAGAATAACAAAATATCCCAGCATTTCTTCTCCATTAATATCTGCTGTAATTTCAAGTTTCTTTTTTTTTTTAAGATTTATTTATTTATCTGTTTGTTTATTTATACAAGCACTGGGTACAGTCAGAAGCGCAGGAGAGTGAGAGAATTCACCAGAGCCAGAGTAGGGGACAGAACAGGCAGACTGAGGAAATACACTGCTAAGGGGAGCAGCGGGCATGGAAGGAGAGGTCTGTTGCGCCATGTGGGACCCTCGCAGGTGGCCAGGGATCGAACCTCCACTGCAGAGGCTGCGGGCAGCTTTGCAGCCCAGCGCTCAACTGCTACTCCACCAGGGGAGGCCCAAGTTTCTTTTTTTGATGTGAGTGGAAGCAGAGCATGACATTGTGAAGGTACTATTGTTGATCTTATACATGGCTTTCATGTCACCTATATTTTGGTTAAATCCTCCCTCAAAATATAAATAGATGATATTGAGCTAGTTTGTTGTCTTTTAACCTTTCAAACTGTTTCTTAATTTGTAGAGTGACAGTGTGATTAACTGAAAAATGCCCTAACATCTCAAATATCAGGTCTTAATCAAGAGAATCTGTGAAATTATAGCATAGACTTTGCAAGTATTATAAAGTGAAGGATTGTGAGGTGTGGTATATTAATTTATGTGCAGTCATAATAAAGTACCACAAATTAGGTAACTGCAACAACAGAAAATTATTTTCTCACTTTTCTGGAGGCAATGTCCAAAATGAAGGTGTTTTCTTCTGAAATCTCCCCCTGGTTTGTAGGTTACCATCTTTGCCCTAAGTGTTCAGATGGTCTTCAGTCTGTGTATACCAATGCCTTAATTTTCTCTTTTTAAAGACATTACTAATATTGGATTAGGGTATAAATAATAACCTCATTTTAATTTAATTATGCCTTTTAAAGCCCTAGTTCCAAATACAGTCACATCCTGAAGTACAGAAAGTTAAGAACTCAGTGTATGAATTTGAGGGGACACAAATTTGGAGGACAAAGCCCTCCAAAATTTGTTGCTCTCACATGCAAAATATATTCACCCCATCTCTATTGTCCCACACTTTTAACCAATTCCAGTTTCAACTCTACATCTAAAATATTAATTAAATCAAGTAGCCCACTGCCCAGTCATTATAAGAAAATATCATGAAGTTATATAGTATAGTGATGAATAGCTCTCATTATCTTAGTTATTAGATACAAATTCTACTAGCAATTTTGGAAATACTCTACTTGACCTTATTCTCTGTATTTGGTAATATTTCTTTTTATTAACATTGAAGAATACAAGTTGTGTAGTTTCATTTACTTAAAGCTCAAAAGTAGGCAAAAACTTACTCTTTTCACTTAAGATGCCTGTATTTCCATGCCTCTCCCTGTAGATCTACATAATTATATTAATGCCTATATTATATTTATATTGATTGGATAGCAACTCATTTATTTTAATTTAAAACCCTCAGGGTATTTTACTTGATGTGTGTTCACCAGCAAAAGAAGAGTTAATGTTCAAAAGTTATCAGCAGAACATTCTGATTTTCTTTTCAGTTATTTCCTATGATTTTTAAAAAGCAGACAACTTCTTGGAAGACACATGTAAGAGTTTTAATTTTATGTAAGTTTATGTTTTAAATAAGCCTTTATCAAAGAAGTGTGCAAGCAACAAAGGACATAAATTGTAAATTTCAGTGAATTTTAAAATGTGAACATCATAAGGAAAACCACCATTTATTAAAAAAAATAGAATATTGCTAGCATCTCCAGGGTTCCTCCCCAGTCACCAGAAAGTTGACTATGAAATGAAAAAACTAAATTAACCCTGTCTGCAGTTACTTTTAATTTGAACAGCTAGAAATATAAAGTAGAAGGAGGCTCTGGCTGCATTTCTATTTTGATAAACATACATTTATTAATGAACAGTTTTAATAATTGTCTGGAAGGATTATTCTCAGAACTCCTTTCAGAGTAAAAGAATTTTATAGTAGCCACAGGAAGCAAGATGCCAGACCCATGAGGAGAAACTTAGGATATCTCATTTGAGAAAAAGGAATAGGCTTATAATCTAAAGATTTTCAAACTATTTTGTTGATATACTGTCCTTTGAATGAAATTATGAAGATTGTATTGTTGCATCCAGTCAAGATGATACAAGACTACACATATCTATCTCGCATTCTTCTTGGAATTGTCTTAAAAGCACAATGAAATAATAAATCAAGGATATGCCGAGCTACTCTTTTGAGTATCATTTCCTTATCTTAACAATATGAGGGAGTTAGATTGAATATTCCTTAATGTCCTACTTTGCTTTAATAATGAATCTTATTGTTCTTCTGAGCACTATATGACATATTTATGTTGCTATGGAAAGTAAGTGCAAATTACCTATTTTTTATGAATAGATAGAAGCACTGTTGACAAAAAGGTGAATAAATATTGTTCTGAATCATTTTATATGCATGACTAGAAAAATATGCTCCACTTATTTTAAAATCAAAATTAAAGGCATTCACAGTTACTTCATAGTGAAAAGATAATTTCTAATTTTAAAACTACCCTGAATTGATGTATCCATTTATCCATTAATAACTGAAAAATAAAATTCAGTGTCACTGTGTAGGGCACTTATTACAGAGAGAGAGGTGAAATGGCAGGGTGATGGAGATAAGGGGGGAAAAAGTGAAAAGGGAGGGAAAGGGAAGAAGGGGGTGTAAAGGAAGAGAGAGAGAGAGAAAGAGAGAGAGACTATCCCTAAAATATATTTTTAAAGTTTGCACTAAAACACATGTGCTCTAGTTTACAGTAGAAGATGTATCACAACCTGAAAATTCTAAATCACTTCTTGTGTCATTTTTCTCAATGAACATATGTACCTATAATATGCATTATATCACTAAGTCATCACAAGAGCCAATGAAACAGACCTTTGCATTTTGAAATTAAGAAACTTAGGTGTAGAGAGATCAAATAATTTTCCAAGTCATCAGGATTGAATGACAAAGCTGAGGATAACATTGTGACTGTCCTCTAAATGCCACATTGTCATCTGCTTTAGTATATTGGCTCTTGTCTTCCAGTTAACAAACCACTCCCCATGATTACTGAGGAGAGACAATGTGAGAATATTTTATAAACACTCTAAGAAAGAAAGTGAAATGTCAAAGGAAAGATAGCAATTTTTTCTAATTTAAAGGTTATCGTTTTCTGTTCTTTATTCTTTGAACGTTTAGTTTGACAAACTGAAAGGTCAAATTGAAATTATGTTTCTAATTGAAACATAATTATAATTATGTTCAAATAATTTATAATTCTAACCATTTAATTGTACTTTTATCTTTATTCAAAATAAAGTCAGGTCCAGAAAGATAAAATTTCATAAATTATGGTTTTATCATTTACAGTGCCTCTTTAGTGCAGAATGTTTATATATTTATAAAGCATGATGCCTAAACATAATTTACTTCAATGATTGTTATCTGGTTGTGGTGAAACATAAAAGAAGGAAATCCAGATGGAACTGTTTATTCTATACTGAGCAACTACCTTAAAGAGCAGTCAAACTATGAAAATCTCCCAGCCTTGACCTGATTTCCTCCTTCTGTTTTTCCTGTGCAGTGGGTTGTTTCTTATCTACTGGTGTATCTTATCTCCTTGGATTAATTTTTGTCTTATTTTATTGTCTGTATAGGGGTGTATTTGCAGAGATTGAGTAGGTCCTCTGGAATTGTAGAATATGTATGTTTATTTGCTAACTCTTTGAATCCTCTGTAGAAACTTGACATGACCATAATTAGATGCTAAAATAATCCATAATTTCTCAAGGTTATATAGGACTAATGGGGCTGGGGTTGAAATCCATGGCTCTCCTAATTTAAAAGTCCATACTTTATTACATGATGAGAACTCACAGTGAGACAAAAATCACCAGATGGTCCCCTTGTGTGTTATATTACATCCTGTGATTGGGGACACTCCTATTTTCCTGAAAATGTATGATTTTTTAAATGAAATAAAAGGGTGATTAAAAATGTTAGGAGAATTATCCAGTCATCCAAGATGCTCTGAGCTCTCAGCTACTTTTTTTGATAAATCAAATGGCTCTTTCACTATTCCTAATTAAATGATCAGTATTGTCCTTTCATCCTCTCCCTAACCTCATTTTGAGTGTTTAATAGAAATTAATGACAATGAGTAAAAGGACACCTAGAACATAATTCCAGTTCTACCATATGTTCTCAATCTCTAGGTGAAAATCCTCTAATCCCTGGGGATCTTGTTTCTATACATAAAAAATAAGAATGCTCCATACAAGTTGACTGACTGGTTTGATTTGGTTTTCTTTTTTTTTTTTAAATAGTAAATTTTATTTTTATATTCCCCATACAATTGCAACCCCCTTATTTTGACCCCAATCCCTCCCCTCCCGCCCCTAGCCCCATAGAGTGTCTCTGGTTCATAGTTTTTTGTTGATTTTGATTTTCACTTTCTTGTAGTTATTCATTTTCCTGGTCCCTTATTTAAATTTTCTGGATTTCTGCTATGAGTGAGACCATCCGGTATTTTTCTTTTTCTTTCTGGCTTATTTGCTGAGCATGATCCCTTCCAGTGCCATCCATGTTGCTGCAAATTGCATGTGTTTATCTTTTTTGAATGCTGAGTAATATTCCATGGTATATATGTACCACATCTTTTTTTTTTTAATAATAAATTTTATTTTTATATTCCCCATACAATTGCAGCCCCCCCATTCTGACCCCAATCCCTCCCCTCCCGCCCGCCCCCTAAAAGTGTCTCTGGTTCGTAGTTTTTTGTTGATTTTGATTTTCACTTTCTTATAGTTATTCGTTTTCCTGGTCCCTTATTTAAGTTTTCTAGATTCCTGCTATGAGTGAGACCATCCGGTATTTTTCTTTTCTTTTTGGCTTATTTCGCTGAGCATGATCCCTTCCAGTGCCATCCATGTTGCTGCAAATTGCATGTGTTTATCTTTTTTGAATGCTGAGTAATATTCCATGGTATATATGTACCACATCTTCTTGATCCAGTCATCTATTTTTGGGCATTTGGGTTGTTTCCAAAGCTTAGCTATTGTAAACAGTGCTGCAATAAACATAGGGGTGCAGGTGTTCTTTGGAATTGATGTTTCTGTGTCCTTTGGGTAAATACCTAGGAGTGGAATTGCTGGGTCATATGGAAGCTCTATGTTTAGTAGGTCCAGAAATCTCCACACAGCTCTCCATAGTGGTTGGACCAGTTTGCACTCCCACCAACAGTGCAGAAGAGTTCCTTTTTCTCCACACCCTTGCCAACATTTGTTGTTGCTAGTTTTTTTTTAATATGTGCCATTCTCACTGGTGTAAGATGGTATCTCGTGGTAGTTTTGATTTGCATTTCCCTGATGACAAGTGATGTTGAACATTTTTTCATATGCCTGTTGGCCATTTGCATTTCCTCTTCAGAGAAGTTTCTTTTTAGCTCTTCTGCCCATTTTTTGACTGGATTATTTTCTTTGTTGTTGTTGAGTCTCATCAGCTCTTTGCAGATTTTTGTGATCAGTCCTATATCATTAGTGTTGGGTGCAAAAATGTTCTCCCAGTTGGTGGGGTTTCTCTTTGTTTTTGTTATTGTCTCTTTTGCTGTGCAGGAGCTCTTTAATTTGATGTAGTCCCAGCTGTTTATCTTTGCCTTCACTATCACTGCTTTGGGTGATGTGTCTGTAAAGATGTCTTTGATGTGAATATCATGTAGTGTTTCGCCTATATTTCCTTCTATGTATTTTATGGTTTCAGGTCTTATGTCTAGTTCTTTAATCCATTTTGAGTTGATTTTTGTGTATGGTGTGATTTGGTTTTAATGAAGGGTGCAGAGAAATAGTTTCTCTCCAGAGTTTCATTCTTTTTCTAGAGCCCTACAAAGGCGTAGGCCCCGCTGTGCTATTTCTGGCAGATTTATCATGGGTCATTCTTAATCTCTTCAATGATCACTTCTCTTCTGCTTCCAGAGGTAGATGGTTTGGTGTGATTATATTTAATGCATCATTTGAAGACCATACATACATCCAACAGCTATTGCTGTTGTGCATCTGAATTAGAGTTTAAGACCCAGACTCTAGAATTTCAGTCATGCTTTTCAGTCGTCTGAGTTTTCTATTGTATGTTTCGGTGCCATTCAGATGTGAAATGGCGTGTATTTTTTAAACCAAGTTATTATTCCTGACATTACTATTTCAGTTTATAAAATATTATTTTCAGTTACCCAGTTAGCATGTCAATACTGAGCATTATATAAAGCCCAGGAGTCTCAAGAAACATGTATTGATCTTATGTGTTCTCCCTCTACATTGAGACCCTCAGAATAGTTCAGAGTACCACATCTCCTTGGATGTATTTAAATGCTATTTAAGGAAAATTATGAGTGAAAATCAAGAGTCAATAATAAAAGGCTGTATTATATGGGGTTAGCCTCCATCAAAAGATGGAGATGCTGGAATATTGTGTCAGTGTAAACATTCTATAGAACTTGTGAGTACAGTTGCAGAGACACACAAATATTACAAACTTAGGTACTGCCCACTGAAAGTAACTGAGAATTAAGAAGGGCGTTCCCCACAGGGGACACAGAGAAAATGAGCAGTTGACAGAACAGAAGGGATGTTGAAGAGGGAGGCTATGTTTTTCAGAACATAGAAGCTGAAACATAATTGAGGAGTCTGCTAATCTGGCAGGCTAGATAAATTTTGTTAGTCCAAATGATTTTTTAAGGCTGTTTGTAAAGCTGGATTTAATATACCTTAATAGGGATTCATTAAGGAAATGGCTTGTTACCATTCGTGTGTTTAATGATTATGGCATATTTCCTTAACTAGACGTGCAATTGATTGCTTTAAACACCCGGCTCTGCAAGGCTATTTCTGTTCTTTGCTACTTAAGATAAGCTTATTTCACAGAAATGCCTCTATCTGGGAAGAGATAATATTAAACACCTGTAGTTTGTAAAATGATATGGTACACTGTAAACACCAACACAGTGATTTAATTACTAAAACTGTGATTTTTCTGTGGCCTTATATTTCATTTTAGTTACTTAAGGCATACATGTGCATTCCGTCATGGGATATTACATAAAAACTAATGGACAAAGGAAGAATTCACAGACTTATCAAGGCTAATATATTTTTCTATATTGTTTTCTCCTCTTTGCCTGGTGACTATCAGTGGGGTGAGCCTGTAGTGAGACGCAGACATCTGCCATTTTAATATACCATATATATTATCTGGAACTATCATTCACAGCCCATATTTGCTTATTTGATAAATATCAATGCTAGAGAGAGGCACTGTCATGGAATGAAAGAAACTTAGACTGAGAGTCCAAAGATATCTATTCCAGTTCTTTTGCTGCCATTTGAATAGCAGGTGCACTGTATTACAGTCAGTGTTTGTAGGGTAGGCAAAAGGTATCAGGCTTTTCTGCCCTCCCGCCGTTAGGTTAGATGAGGGAACCCTGTGGTCCTGAATGCATGCCTGATGGCGGGCACCTGAAGTGGGTATACCTGGACTGAGAGACGGCGTCACGGATGCCAGCATCCCTGAGAGAGAGAGAGAGAGAGAGAGAGAGAGAGAGAGAGAGAGAGAGAGAGAGAGAGAGAACACTGGAGAGCCCAGATAGAGTGAGGACTTGCTGGGGGCTGGGAGGCCTGCCAGCCTCCCGGCTCCCCAGTACCCCCGCCTGCTGTGTACCTGGTAAACCCCAATAAAAGCCTGCAAAAAGCCACTGAGGACTCGACTACTCCTTTACCTGGTCTGCTGGATCATAGAAAACCTGCACTGTGTCCATTCTTGCCTTGACAATGTTCTAGGACAGGTAAATAAAAATGAGAAGTTTCCTGTTCTCGTGAATGACAATGTCACAGAGTGGTATTTGTTAAGGAGAAGAATAAAGCATAGGAAGTGGAGGGTGTGCTAGAGAAGAGTGGTAGAAAGAAAAATGGCTCAATTTTATTTTTTAAAAATTAAAAAAATAAAAATAAAAACAAAAAAGAATGTGTTTTTTAAAGATTTATTTTTATTTATGTATACAAAATCTGGGGTACAGGCCAGAAGTGAGGGGGAGGGGGGAGAGGACTCACCAGAGACAGAGTGGGGAGCAAAACAGGAGGATCTACTGAAATACACTGCTGAGGGAAGCAGCAGGTGAGACAGGAGAGGTCTGCTGCACCATGTGGGTCAGCTCCCTGGCAGGTCATCGAACTCCTACTACAGTGGCTGATGATAGCTTGATCGTGCTGAGTCTTTAACACCCCTGCCACCAGGAAGGTCCAAAAAGAATGTATTTTTTAATGAAGTACTTTTTTTCTTCTGTCCTCATTAATTTTTTGACATTATAGGATTTTTCCCCTCAGACTATGGTCCATCACCACAGGCTCTTGTGGTCTTTGCATTCTCCCTCCCCCCTCACAACCCCCCAATGACACCATTTCACTCCTACTTCTCTCCTTTCTGGATGCCTCAGATCAATTTTAAATGGAACAGAGAAATTATCTCCAAGACAATGACATTGAAGCAAAGACTTACAGGAGATGAAATTGCAAGCCATATAGATATGTGTGAAGGAACAGGGAGTATTTGATGTCTGTGTTTGTTCTAGTTCTTATTTAAATCAAATTTTCCTAAAAGCAGGATAAAACTGCAAAAAGGAGTTTCCTTCCTACAACATATCTATTGAAGTAGAAAGTGTCTTTAAGTGATAAATAGCTCACCTTTCTTCTCTTTAGCATTCTGTGGATGATTTAGCTTATTAAAATGGAAATCTTAATACATTTCCTGTGATGCCATTTTATCATTTCACATTTCTAAAATAGAACATGCCATTTACTTTACATTTGAGCTAATATTGACTAGGAATATAAAGCAGCAATTGTTTGGCCAACTGCCAAGGTAAAAACATATATTTAGAAAAGTAATTCAAGGATATACACGGTGTCAAAGTGTATAACATTTTTTATTAGTACTATTATTTTATTTTTAATACACATTGTAAGGGACAAGTGACTGCCTCTTTCACATTTCATAAATGCTAAGACTATACAGTTTCTCAAGTTCTAATATGCCAACTGCAATAATATGCTTTACCAAAACTGGCTACTTTGATCCTGAATTTACTCAATTTTTAGCACTTAAGACAAAGTTTTAGTCTTTAGCAATGCTTGTTTAAATAAAAAGTCAAGATTATAAATGAAATGTAAATGAATTCTGGTAGTTTAAGAGGAAAATCTTACAGGGTTGATTGCTCTGTATGTCAAAGAACAGCTTTCTAAAATGACAGGCCTGTCAATGTAGGATTAATGCTACTTGAAAAAAAATTAAGACTAAATTCTGCCATCAGAGAATGAATCCTAAAACTACCTCTAATTTATATTCTTATCTTAGACAAGTTATTAGGCATGGGTTGCCCTTCTGTGAAACTGGCTTAATAGGTACCTACTATCAGAGGTAATAGTGAGTATTAAACATGAAAAAATATGTGGTGTATTATATTTTCAGTATTTAATAGATATTAATATAACTTTTTTACATAAAACACTCTGGACTTAATATAGCATAAATAAGACAGAACCCCTGAAAAACTCCGAGTTCTCCAGAGAAACAGAACCACTAGCAGGTATTTTTTTTAATATTTTATTTTATGTGATTCTTACATCATTTTTCATCTTCGCACAATGTATGCATTTTATTCTGGTTATATTCCCCATACAATTGCACCCCCCCCTTATTTTGACTCTAGTCCTTCCTTGTCCCGCCGCTCCCTCCCCCCCCTTAGTGTGTCTCTGGTTTATAGTTGCTTGTTGATTTTGATTTTTACTTTGTATTGATTAGTCTTTTTCCTGGTCTCTTATTTAGGTTTTCTAAATTCCTGCTATGAGTGAGACCATCCAGTATTTTTCTTTTTCTTTCTGGCTTATTTCGCTGAGCATGATCCCTTCTAGCTCCATCCATGTTACTGCAAACTGCATGTGTTTATCTTTTTTGATTGCTGAGTAATATTCCATTGTGTATATGTACCACATCTTCTTGATCCAGTCATCTATTTTTGGGCGTTTGGGAAAACTGGGTCGCCACATGCTAAAGAATGAAGCTTGACCACTACCTCACACCATGCACAAAAACCAACTCAAAATGGATTAAAGAACTAGACATAAGACCTGAAACCATAAAATACATAGAAGAAAATATAGGTGAAGCACTACATGACATGCACATCAAAGACATCTTTACAGATGCATCACCCAAAGCAGTGATAGTGAAGGCAAAGATTAACCGCTGGGCTACATCATATTAAAGAGCTGCTGCACAGCAAAAGAGACAATAACCAAAACAAAGAGAAACCCCACCGACTTGGAGAACATTTTTGCACCCAACAGTAATGATAAAGGACTGATCACAGAAATCTACAAAGAGCTAGCAAGTATTTTTATGTATAAAGAGATTTACTTTAGGGCCTCCCCAGTGGCACAGCGGGTTTTGCGCAGTGCTGTGGAGCTGTCCGTTGCCTCTGCAGTACAGCCATTCCAGGCGAGCCAGGGAGATTCCCACATGGGGCAGTAGACCTTTCCTGTCATGCCCGCTGCTCCCCTCAGCATTGTATTTCGGTCCTTCTGCCAGTTCTGCTCCCCACTCTTTTCTGGTGAATCCCCTCACTCTCCCGCGCCTCTGGCCTGTACCTCAGTGCTTGTATACTACTTTTTTTTTTCAGTTAAGCATCCACCCTCCTTCCTGATTCAGTTCAACCTTATGGGAACACATTAGAGAAGAGTCAGTCAATTTCATAATCTCTTGCTCCTCTTGGTGGCCAGTATATGAGGATTAGAGAGAAGGGGTGACAATGTTTTATTTTAATTATTGATACTTTTTATTGTTCACTCTTGGTTCTTGAATATCTTTCTCTAGGTCAGTATCCAAGAAACCATGCATTTTAAATTTTTTTTAAAGATTTATTTATGGGCCTCCCCAGTGGCGCAGTGGTTGAGTGCTGGGTTGCGAAGCTGCCCACAGTCTCTGCAGCGCCAGTTCGATCCCCGGCCCCCCGCGAGGGTCCCACATGGCACGCAGACCTCTCCTGCCGCCCCCTGCTCCCCTCAGCAGTGTATTTCGTCAGTCTGCCTGTTCTGCTCTCCACTCTGGCTCTGGTGAATTCTCTCACCCTCCTGCGCTTCTATCTGTACCCCAGTGCTTGTATAAATAAATCTTTAAAAAATAATAATAACGATTTATTTATTTAAGCATACTGGGGTACAGACCCGAGGTTTGAGGGAGGGTTGTGAGAGGACTCACCAGAGACAGAGTGGGGAGCAGAACAGGCAGATTGACTGAAATACACTGCTGAGGGGAGCAGCGGGTGAATCAGCAGAGGTCTGCTGCACCATGTGAGTAGCTCCCTGGCCAGGGATTGAACTTGTGCTGCAGTGGCTGTGGCTAGCTTCATAGGTTGCATCTTAACCCCTTGAGCCACCAGGGAGTCCTGAGAAACCATAATTAAAAATAATGATATGTATACTTCCCCAAACAGTATAGACTTTATTTAAAAAGTAAATGATAGCAATATAAAAATATTTATCATAATATGAAAGAGATTTGAACTTTACCATTTAAAAAGCTCTTTTAGAAAAATAAAAATCTAATTTTGTTTTTTAAAAGAATATAGCAAAAGATCATGGGTCATCGATTCACAAAGGAAGACACAGAAAAGTTTATTAAGTAACATACATGTTAAGAAGGAGGATTTCAGAGTCATTCACCAACTGTGAAAATGTTGACTAATTACTGGTACAACCCAAATATCAAGTAATTTTTAATTTGTAAAAATTGAAAAGTCATTTATTTTACATTTGTTTTGTAAAATAGTGTTTAACACACATCTTATAAATAGTAAGGACTAACTAAATGGTAGATTTCACTATATAAAAATGTTAAAGGAAATAAACTCAAAAAATGTAAGATTTTCAGTTGTTTAGAAAAATAAAAAATACTGTTATACACATTTGATAGTTCTTTGAATTAGGGATATTTCATATAAATTTATGGTTTTAGAGTCAAAATATTGTGACCCTTATGTTCTTCACTTTGCAACATGTAAATTCTAAAATATTTATACCCAGTAAGGATGGCATAGAAAAGTGGGAAAATGGGAATGTATTAGAAGTAATAAAGGCAGGGCAGTTGTTCTTGAACATACTTTTTGTATTGTTCTGACTCAGTACCCTTGTAATGATTACATATCAATAATCAAAACCAGCAATCAATAAAATCAGTCAGGTGTGTATGTAGCAGTTGAGGAGGGAAGTGAGAGAAGATAAAAATTTAAAAGCAATAAATCTAACTCAATTACAAATAAATAATAGACCCACACTGAAGGAGGTAGAAAACACTTTTTTTAATTAAGCAATTTTTATTTTTATTTATTAAATATATATGTGTTTATATATATACACACTCATCATTGTTCATATTTGTACAATATGTGCTTTCTCCTCACAGGTGTAGTCCTGTAAAATTCCCACTATCAATTCACCTGTGAACCATCACCATAGCCCCTTGTGCTCTTCCCTCCCCTGTTTTAATCCCTCTGCCTCCCCGTCCCCTGAGAATATCTCTGATTTTTAGTTGCTGGCTAATTTTTCCAGCTCCATCCACGTTGCTGCAAATTGCATGAGTTTATCTTTTTTTTTTTTTTGGTAGGACCCTCGCCCGTGGCCGGGGATCGAACTGGCGCTGCAGAGGCTGCAGGCAGCCTCCCAGCCCAGCGCTTAACCACTGTGCCACCAGGGGAGGCCCAAGTTTATCTTTTTTGACTGCTGAGTATTCCATTGTGTACATGTACCTCGTCTTCTTGAGCAAGTCATATTTGTTTTGGGTTGTTTCCATGTCTTACTTATTATAAATAGTGCTGCAGTAAACATAGGGGTGCAGGTATCCTTTTGAATTAGTGTTTTTGTGTTCTTTGTGTAGAATGGTACCTCCATTTTTCGTAGTTTGAGGAATGTCCACACAGCTTTCCATAATGGTTGGACCAGTTTGCATTCCCACCAGCAGTGAAGGAAAGTTCCTTTTTCTCCACATCCTCACCAACATTTGTTGTTGCCTATTTTTTTTAGTATGTGTCGTTGTCTTTGTTATAAGGTAGTATCTCATTGTGGTTTTGATTTACATTTCCCTGATTATAAGTGATGTTAAACGTTTTTTCATGTACCTGTTGGCCATTTGCCTTTCCTCTTTGGAGAAGCATCTTTTTAGCTCTCTGCCCATTTTTTGACAGGATTGTTTACTTTGTTATTGCTGAGTAGTGTGAACTCTTTGTAGATCTTTGTGATAAGTTCCTTATCAGTTGTACTGAATGCAAAAATTTTCTTCAAAATAGTATGGTGTCTCTTTGTTTTGGTTAATATCTCTTTTGCTGTATGGAAGCTTTTTAGTTTGATGTAATCTCAGCTGTTTATCTTTTCCTTCACTTTCTTTGCTTTGGGGGTGAGTGTTTAAAAGTGTTAATGAGATGTATATCATGTAGTGTTTTGCCTATATTTTCTGGTTTCAGGTCTTATGTTCCATTATCTTAGCCATTTTGAGCTGTTTTTTGTGCACGGTGTAGGTAGTAGTCTCGTTTCATTCTTTTGCATGTAGCAGTCCAGTAGAAGAGAAAACACTTTGGAAAACATTATTTTGACTCAAACTCTTTGATTTGATTTTTTAAATGTTGCACACAGATATCGATGCTATTTAGTAAATGTTTCTAAATAGAAAGGGCTGTGGATTAACTAATATCAATAAATATTTTGTGTATTCTGGGAATAAAAAAATAAGTAAATTTCTTTGGATTATGAAAGTCAGGTTTCTCTACTAAGAAAGAAATTACAAATAAAGAAAAGGAGAAAGCTAAAATAAACCCTGTGGTATTGAATTGCAATTGGAGCTATTGCTATTAATTCATGGTTTTTAATATATAGACAGATAAATCTATACATGTAGATGTGTGCTTGTGTGTTGTGTGTATGTGTGATCAATACATAGTTTCCCTGGCTGCAAGAATCTAAAAATAGTGACATACCAATTAATAGGGAAACTTAGCATACAAATACTGTATTTACACCTATTGTAAATACCATCCTCCAATAAAAAGTTTTCTTAGAGCACAGTTGAGTCTAGGGCTGGAAAAAGGCAAATCCTAAATGAAAGGTGAATATCTTGTGGGGCCAGAAAAAAATAAAGAAGTAATGGAAACAGGATAGAACTATGTTAAAAGAACACGCAAGCTTATTTGTAGGTGTATGAAACAACCAGATCTAGGAGAATTTAAGATAAAATGAATAATGATAGGGATGAGTTAAGTTTCATCAAACAAATACCTATGAGTCCATACTGATTAAAAAATAGTATATACACATGGGACAAAGGGATAGCTTTTTCCTTACAGTTTAACAAAACTTAAAAGTTTAATTCCAATAAATGTAGAAATAATGAAGTAAATTGAATAATCACCATTTAGCAAGAGCCACAATAATTATAAATTAATTTTTTTAGTGTTGATAAGTATATATACAGGAGAAATGAAAATTCTGTGTGTGTGTGTGTGTGTGTGTGTGTGTAAAGTGCTAGCATTGGGAAGGCTGACTGAAGAGTATACAGGAACAGTATTTTTTGGAACATTTTAGTAAATCTAAAGTTATTTCAAAATAAAAAGCAGGAGAATATATACAGGTGATGGAAGCAAACATTTAAAAAAAAAAAAAGAGGAAGCCACTGTAGGGCAGAACTGAATTTTGAGTGCTGCATTGCAGAGAAATTAATTTTTGAACATGTTAAGCTTTGGTTAAGTGAATCACTAAACAGGAAAAGAATAGAAAGCAGTTTCCTGTAAGATGTCAGGACTGGAAACACATTCACGTGTTCTTGACTGCCAGGGAACAGTAGAAGCCAAAGAGTTAGAAAAAATCAACCAGACAGAATGTATGGAGAAGTGTGGAAGATGAACACCTAGGGAATAGAAACTGAGAAGAAATAATGAGGGAAAAAAAGTTAGGAAAATCGAGAGAGATATGTCATGTGTTTTACCTATCTTTTCTTCTAAATATTTAATATTTCAGGTCTTATGTTCAATTATTTTATCCATTTTGAGTCTTTTTTTAATACATGGTGTGAGATAGTAGTCCAGTTTCATTCTTTTGCAGGTGGTGGTCCAGGTTTCCTATCACCATTTATTGAACAAACTGCCATTGTTCCATTGCATAGTCTTTTCTCCTTTATCAAAGATTAGTTGTCCATGTATGTGTGGCTTTATTTATGCCTATTTGATTCGATTCCATTGGTCTGTGTGATTTTTCGTTGTTTTTTTTTTCTCCAGTACCATTCTGTTTTAATTATTATGACTGTAATATAGCTTGAAGTCTGTGATGCCTCCATTCTTCTTTTTAGTCAGGTGAGCTTTGGCTATTCAAGGTATTTTTTTGTGGTTCCATATAAGTTTCACCAATATTTGTTCTATTTCTTTGAAGAAAGTCATTGAGATATTTATTGGGATTGCATTGAATCTGTAAATTGCTTTCAGTAGTGTGGCCATTTTAATAATGTTAATTCTTCCAATCCATGAGCAGGGGATGTCTTTCCATTTCTTTGTGTCTTCTATTTCTTTTAAAAATGTTTTGTAATTTTCTTTGTATAAGGAGGTTCACAGGTGAATTGGTGGTGGAAATTTTACAGGGACTATACCTGAGATGACAAAGCACACGTTGTACAAAAATAAGTACTGATGTAAAAATATAACCAAAGAGGTGGTATCAAAGAGCAGAAAGTTTAAAGAAAGAGAAAGTTATCTACTTATGAAATATTTCAATGGGAAAGTAAAAGGAGGAAAAAGAGATGGAAGGAATTGGAGACATGTTCACTTTTCACTTCCAGGTTATTTATTTTTAACATCCTTTTTTTTTTTTTTTTTTTTTTTTTACACTATAGGATTTCTCCCTTCAGGTGCAGTCACCATAGTTTTCCTACCACCAAAGTGCCCGCAATCCTCCCCTACATTCCACCGTGCTCTCCTACCCCATCCTTCTTTACCCTTCCCATCTAACTCCTCTTCCCTCTCCCCTGCTAAGTGTCTCAGATCTACATTCTGCTTTCAGGAGTCAGTCTTACAAGCTTGTCTTTGCCTGATCCTTTGTTTGATTTCTCTAGATTCCTCATATAGGTGAAATCATCCAGTATTTATCTTTAACCTTCTGTAATAATCCCTTCCAGTTCCATCCATGTTGTTGTTTTTGGATATATTGTGGCCTAATTGCTAAATTTCAAGAAGAATAAGAAAAGTTTACAAGACCCCCTACAGAAACACTTTTCAAAAATCCATTTAAGCTACTTAATTTTCATCTGTCACAGTGGAAGCTAAAATACTTGGTAATTATTTATAAATTATTGAGTGAAGGATTGTTTTTCCAGAATACTCTATCCAGCTGAGATATAATTTATCTGTCAAATAAAAGAGAAACATTTTGGACATGAAAGGAATTAGCAGGTCTCCAAGACAAATTACTTAGCCAAGAATATGTTCAAGAAGACATTGTAATCATTGTAAATTAAATTAAAACACATATCCCACAATAGGAAGACAGATACAAAATGTTTAGAATACTGTTATAATTTTTTTTATTTTGCCTTTAAATTCTAAATGTGGTATAAAGTCAATAGGATCCTTGGATTAATTTTTTGTGACATTAAAAAAATAGTTAAAAGGAGAAATACAGTAACAGTATAGAATCAAAATTTATTTTCTGTCTCTGGGAAACAAGATTTGAATAAGATAAGAGAATGAAAAATAAAAGCATTCATTGTGAAGGAATGGGCACATGCACAGGAAGAATGATAAAACACTATCTTGAGGGCATTTTATTTTCTCATAATTATTTAATTGTGTATTTTTTTTAGAATACAGTAAAATAAATTTTGAATGACAGAGATGGTAAAATAAACATTAGTAGACCACAAATGTTAGCATTAATAATACTGTCAAGTTAACAAAAAGAGAAGTAAAATTAAAATTTTCCCAACATAGCAGAAAGGGACAAATAGAAGTAGAAGGAAAGAGTTTGTTAATATAATAGGAATGGAATTTGTTATTATAATAATAGGATACATATTTGAATACACAATATATTTGTAAAATATAAATAAATGTAATGTAAAACAAGATTTATAGAAATGCTTGCATCTAAGACTAGTTGACAGTTTGCTTTATTTCCTCCTTAAATTAAACTACTAAATATGTGCTCATATAAATTCTACCTAAGAGAAAAATTTGACTTCTCTTACTCAAAATTGGATATCCAAAATTTTCTCCATCATTTTTGGATGTTGTTTTCACTTTGTCTGTTAGAGCAGATTTTTTCCCTTTACAAAATTAAAAGAGACTTCATCAGTCAAATATTCAAACATAGTATTTTTCTTTAGTAGATATTAATGCTTTGCTCTAAACTCAGCTTTAAGAAAGACCCAAGTTGGGCATTTTCGCCTGTTATTCCTCATCACAGAAAATCTCTCAATAAAATGTAATACCTATATTTAACATACACACACACATATAAAATAGCATATGTTATGTATGCTTCTACTTTTTGCACAGAGCTTGGCAAAGAAAAAGCAATCAACCAGTGTTAATTGAGTAAATTGAGTAATTGAACAAATGTGTTACTAACACACATTCTGGTGTGTTAGCATCCAGGTTATGGATAAAATCCAGGTTATGGGTAAAAATAAATGGTAATATTAATTTAATCTCCAGATTTATTTTGAATTCTAGGATGTTTATATGTACAATATACAATTGTACATAGGTTCTAAAAGAAATGGATGAGAAAATACTTCATACAGCATTAGCAATTAGGCAGATGTAATAGAACTATACCTAAAACCTGATAAAAAATTAAATATAGGGCCTCCCCTGGTGGTGCAGCGGTTGAGTGCTGGGCTGCAAAGCTGCCCTCAGCCTCTGCAGCACTGGTTCAATCCCCAGCCGCGGGCAAGGGTCCCACATGGTGCGCAAACCTCTCCTGCCGCGCCTGCTGCTCCCCTCAGCAGTGTACTTTGGTCCTTCTGCCTGTTCTGCTCCCCGCTCTGGCTCTGGTGAATCCTCTCAAACCACCCCTTCCCCCCCCCCCCCGCACTTCTGACTGCACCCAGTGCTTGTATAAATAAGTAAATAAATCTTTTTTAAAAAAAAATTAAATATAGATTTTAAGTAAGTTGCAATGAGGCAATATAGTGGCATTTCCTGGGAGGCATTTTCTCATGGATTTTACTAGACGTAGTCTCTGTAATTGCCATTGGAACAAGCCACAAGCAAATTGCTATACACCTTACTTGAAAATTGCTTGTATATTCCTTTTTTCTATATTTGAAATCTGTATACTCTAATCAAGAAGAGCTTCATAGTATATTATCCAATTATTAATAGCTAATCTATTTTCATATTTTGAAAGGGTCTGAATTCAAATCTGCTATATATCTTCTCCAACCTTTTGAGAGTATTTGGTTGCTGTCATGTTTTAAGTTAAGAATCCTTATAGCAGAGATTTCAGGCTCAGAGTCGATGCACAGAGTTTATGGAGCAACCGAACAATGTATATGAAATGATTAGTCTAATTCTTGTCAAAATTCACAAATGGAT
Source organism: Talpa occidentalis (assembly GCF_014898055.3). Lineage (NCBI taxonomy): Eukaryota > Metazoa > Chordata > Mammalia > Eulipotyphla > Talpidae > Talpa > Talpa occidentalis. The sequence continues at coordinate 75,986,877 of NW_023601322.1, read as the reverse complement.
ATTTCTGACAGGCTGTCATATTTGGGATTTATTACAGTTAGTATTTATTTACATGACTTCGATGGAGACCGTTTTGTTATTTCCAGTCAGACAGTGGAGGGAATGACAAGAAAAAGATGAATCATTTGTAAAGCACTTTCTCACTCTCTTAGAACCAGTAATACTCTGGGCTAGCCTTTTTGACTTACCTATCTTTATTTATTTATTCATTTATTTATTGTTTGCTTATTTATTTATTTAGACTTAGCTCAGAGTTTCAACTACAGCCTTGAAAAAATAACATAAAAACTAACATTATATTAACTGCAGAAGTAGGGGGAAATGAAAAAGCAATTTATTGGACTGATAGTTACCTACTTTCAAATTAGTTCTCATATTTTTCTGAAATATACATACTTTTATCTGGACATGTGATCCTTGCTATATTTTTCCTTGAGGAAGCTAGAGTGATGCCTTGGTGAAGAGGAATTGCTCTGTGTATCCAATTAATTATTTCAGTAAAATTTCTTCACCAGCAGCATCATTCATATTGACAGCGTCTGTTAGCCATTAAGTCTTGGCTCTGGGTGACTTTTGCATGTCATGCAGAGGCGTCATAGCAATCTACTCTTGTCATTGGCCTTGAAACAGGCCGTAGGGAACCAAATGAACGCCAGCGCAGTTTTTAAAGATTTGCTTGGACTTGATTAACAAAGAGCTCGTAATTGAGATATACTTTGGCATTGAAAGAACATTCATTTTTAAGTGCAAAATTCAGTATGGACACCAAGAAGTTACTTATTGATCAGAAAACTTAAAGGTTTGTTGTTGTTTTTTTCCCACATTTATGCTGAGCTGACATCTGTTATCACAGACCGGTAATGATAAATACTTGGTCAATTCCTTGTAATAAAAAACACCTCTTTAAACCAGATGACATAATGACTTGGAGAAAGTCAATACAGTCACACAACTCATTGCAAACCTTCATGACCTTCCAGGGAAAGAAGTAAACTCAATGTTGCATTTCAAAAGCTTGTGGATATTATTTTAATATTTTAGTCTACTTACATTTCCTACTCAAAATAAGCACTAAATTTGATTTTCCCCAAAATTTGGCTATAATAGCCAAATACAATATTCTTACCAATTGTTTATATACAGGTCTGAAATGCCATCAGTTAAGAATCTCCTCTATCCACATGCTTTCCGTAGCAGCCCAGGAAGTACAATCTCCAAAGGGCTATTTTGCAGCTTATCCTAAGATGTGAGCACAGCGGTGTTACCCATAACAGTAGCAGTACTACAAAAACATGATGAGCTTAGTAATGGAAAATGATAAGCAAATATAAAATGGTATGAGAATATAATGAGTGATAGGTAGGACTAAAGTAAATGTAAGATTTTGTAGCGAGGAAATATGTTTAGCAACAAAGCAGTTTGAACTGGAGTTGATGCCACCCATTCCTTATTATGCCATTAAAAAAGCAGTCTTGTTAAAAATCTACAAATTTGGGTAATAAATTCATGGGTTTCTTCACAATCATCTTGTTTGACCTCACAGTTGGATTTGACACAGTTCACCACTGGCTACATCTTGAAACACTTGACTTTGAGTGCATTATGTTCTCAATGAACTTTGAGGTGACCCTCAAACTCTCTGTTTGGGAATCCCAGGGCTTGGTGATGGCTGTTCTTTGTGTGCAGTATTCCTTGTGTGTTCTATATACTGCTGTGGCTTTAAATACTGTCTCTGTGTAGTGATGACTCCCAGATGTATCCTCTAGTCCTGACCTCTCTCCAGAACTCACATGATGCAAAGATTACCCTACTGTGCAGATTTAACATAGCTCAAACAAGTGACTTCCCCCATATCCATTCTCCACAAACTAGACAGAATAATCTAAATAAGAATACATTACTTCCATGCAGTTATCTCTATTGTTGTGCAAATCATCTTAAAACAAAATCTTAATTCTGTGCTATAGTTTATTGTGTTTCACATGATTTGACCTTTAACTACTTCTCCAAAAAGCTCCCCAGCTATTTCCCAAACAAGTCACAAATATGCTTGCCTTAATATCTTTCCTCTTGTATTTTCTTCTGCATAGAAGACTCCTCCAAAGATATTTTTAATTTAAGAACTCATTTCGTTCAATTTCTGCTCATATTGTTATAGGACAGGGGGAGGGGCAGCCCAAACCCCGCAAACCTGCCTATTTTAAATGGGTTCTGCCATCCGCCGCATCAACACAAAACATATGAGACTTTAATGAGGGAACTTTAATAAAACTAGGAAACAATACAGGATAGGCAAAGAGTCTAGTTTCTAAATGAAGCACCCAAAGTTACCCGTCCCCTCGTGGATAAAAGTCCATCCATATGGGATCGGCCCAGAACAAGGCCCCAAAGCCTGCCACAAGTCTAAAGCATCTTCCAGTGGGGACCCACAGAAAAGGGTCAGAAACAACCAGACAAGCCCAGAAGGAAAAGAGCAAAATCAACATCAAGATAAAAGCTGCCATTGTCACCTCCCCACGGGTCTCACCCACATCTGTGTCACCCAGTCCACAACCAAAAGACAAGCGCAGTTTCTTCAGGTGTCTCTAGGCTCCATGCGCCTCCTCCAGGTCTCCTTCTAGCTCCATCCTGCTTCCTTCCTTCCTCAGTCTCCTCTGCATCCTCTTCTCTTCTTGCTCAGCTCTACCCTCCCTTGGGTGGGGCAGGGAACCTGGAACCTCCCCCTTTCCTGGGGACCACCCTGTTATAATATGACACCTCCTCAAAAATGCATTCTCTGATCACCATGTGTGATTCTCCATTGCCTGTATACTTAACTTGTTTCGTATTTTCTTCATTATCAATTTTAATCTTATTTTCAAAAGTATATATACTCACATATTTTTGTGTTTTCTTGGTCCCCCATGAAAATGTAAGTTCCATGAAGTTTAGGGGTTTATTTATATTTATCTTGCTCCTGCCATATTAAGTACATGGAACAATTTCGCAAAAAGTAGATGCTCAATACTTACTGAATTGATGAATCAGTTATTGCTATGTGACTATTTTTCAGTGTCTTTGTACTCTTCTTTGTAAGAAAAAATGGCATAATAGGAAATGATTTGCTAGTACTTTATTTTCATCAAAAAATTGTTTTATTGTTATTTCCTGAATGTTTGCATATGGTAACATATCATTATGCTTTCAGTTCACCAGTTTAAGCACTGTGTTGCAGGAAAAAGGTGTGTGTCTGTGTTGGGGAAATGGGGGCAAGTTGCAAGAATAGATGGCATTAATCTTCCTGTAAAAGATTGAGTAACATTCACTCTCCAAAGTATTTGGGTTATAATTTAATACTACAGACCTGGAAAATGCAGCATATATCACCTTCATATAAAATTTAGTTTAAGTAGGAAATATTATATATAAGGACAAATACTTTTTAAAAAATTTACCAATCTATATGGTACATGAGTAGCAAATATTGAAAATAAACTATGTATGTAGTATTTATTAATCCAAAATAGGAAAAGTAGATCTCAAGCACTCTGCCACTCTGATAACAAATCTGTATCTCTAGATATCTAAAAAATGATGCCACCTAGAATGTTAGGAATAAAATGAAATCATGAAGTGCAAAGCCTGGTCCTGTAAGCTCCTTCTAAATTTGTTGTGTTCAAGGCCTCCCTGGTTGCGCAGCAGTTGAGCGCTGGGTTGCGTAGCTGCCCGCCACCTCTGCAGCGCTGGTTCGATCCCCTGCTGATCCCCGGCTGCTCCCCGGCCACCGGAGGAGGGTCCCACATGGCACGCAGACCTCTCCTGCTGCCCACTGCTCCCCTCAGCAGTGTACTTCGTCAGTCTGCCTGCTCTGCTCTTCCCTCTGGCTCTGGTGAATTCTCTCACCTTCCCGTGCTTCTGACTGTACCCAGTGCTTGTATAAATAAATAAATAAATAAATAAATAAATAAATAAATAAATAAGTTGTGTTCAATAAATAGAAAAGAGGAAATGATTTTAATGTAGTAATTGGTTTAAAAATGGAGGGGCCTATTGAACATAACATATTAGATGCAATTATTTGGCCAAAAGACAAGAAAAATCAGACCCTTCAGGGTTTTAATTGGTGGAAATAAGTAGAAAACTAGAAAGAACAGTAGCGAATGCATGCGTGGCTAATGCTGGCCAGTTCTGAGATACTAAACCTTGAGCAATCTGATATCTCTCAGAATAGTAAGGAGCTGCGTAACTGAAGGATGGAGAGGGCATTGCAAATTGAAGTGGATGTTTAAAAAAGAAGTCAAAAAATATTCCATTTTTTCCCAGATAAAACAAATGTGACTCATAAAGTCCTTTGTGGTGGAGGACTCTTTACTGCAACGATGGCAATAAAGACCATTATTTTCTAAAACTATCAGTTTAGATCATGCGCTCTGAAGGTGAAAACTTAGCATTCTTTGTTCAGAATTTTAACAAATCCTCCTGGAGATTGATCATTGTTAATTTCTTAGTTTCTCTGTTAAAGGAATTAGGTTGTAATTACTAAGGGAGGGAATTGCATGTCTGCATGGACAAAGACCTATGTTTATAGATTTTGATGTCCACTCAGTTCTGGTAGAGATGCTAAGAAGGACTGCAGCTGAGAATTCTTAGCTTTGAAAAATAGTGGTAATTGTTGCAAATTGCCAGCTACATTCCTAAACAATGGTCCCACTTTAGAAATGTAACCAAAAGTTTCTTGTGCTTTTCTTTTAGAAAACTTGAGCGTTACTCTAATACTATTTTTAAGTTGCTAAATTGCAACCTGTATATATCCTGTTAATCTTAATGGTATCTTTTTTTTTTTTTTTTTTTTTTATAGAGGCATGTTTTTATTTGTTTGTTTGTTTGTTTTGTTTATACATGCACTGGGTACAGTCAGAAGCGTGGGAGGGTGAGAGAATTCACCAGAGCCAGAGCGGGGAGCAGAGCAGGCAGAAGGACCGAAGTACACTGCTGAGGGGAGCAGCGGGCGGCAGGAGAGGTCTGCGCGCCATGTGGGACCCTCCTCTGGTGGCCGGGGAGCAGCTGGGGATCGAACCGGCGTCGCAGAGGCCACGGGCAGCTTCGCAACCCAGCGCTCAACCGCTGCGCCACCAGGGAGGCCCTCTTAATGGTATCTTAAGTCAGATGTCCCATCATTTTCTTTTTTTTTTTTTTTTAAGATTTATTTATTTATACAAGCACTGGGTACAGTCAGAAGCACAGGAGGGTGAGAGAATTCACCAGAGCCAGAGCGGGGAACAGAACAGGCAGACTAAAGAAACACACTGCTGAGGGGAACAGCGGGCGGCAGGAGAGGTCTGCGTGCCATGTGGGACCCTCCTCTGGTGGCCGGGGAGCAGCAGAGGATCGAACCGGCGCTGCAGAGGCTGCAGGCAGCTTCGCAACCCAGAGCTCAACCGCTGAGCCACCAGGGAGGCCCTGTCCCATCATTTTCTCAAAAAGATTTTGCGTTGGTGTCAAGTTTCATTTGTGTATAGTTCAATTCTTGAATTTCTTCATAAACATATACATAGAATAATGCTACCATTCATGCACATATGCATTATTTTTTTCCTAGTCAGTCCTGGGTGTTGAATTTCCCTTCAACAAGCCATTTTGACTTAGAGAAATAGTAAATATGTTGCCCAGAAAATTTGAGTATTTTTCAAAGGGTGTGTGCAGAATAAACATTTCAGATGAACCAAACATCTATTTTTGTTAATTCTGATTAACAGTAGTAGAAATGTGTGTTCAGTCAGTCAAAATCAATGAAAGTGAAGTCCTTGGAGATATGAGCATTTCATTGAACACACATAATTAACTGACCTTTTTCATTATGAGAGGATTTGGTTAATCCCTGTAAGGGTTGGTGCATTGTGGTTAACTCCACAGTTTTGCTGTTGAAGCACAGAACATTAAGTGTCACTTGACTTCCTGGCATTTTTCAGTCATTGAAAACGAAAAGTTGAATATAACTAATGTTTTCCTTGAAAAAGCATGCTGTATCTTATTTCGACTTCCCCAAAATGAATGCTTTAAATACAAACAAGGAAAGAGACACCCTCTTTTAAGGGGAAAAAATGATTTAGAATAATCCAAAAACCAACTAATTTAATTCTCGCAACAAAACACTGAGGTGGGTAGTTATTACCTCCATTTTACAAATGAAGAAGTCGATTCACAGTGTTTTAGTAGTTTCACTGAGGTCACATAGGTCATAAATGACAGGGGTGTTATTAAAACCCATATCTAATTTAGTTTCAGAGGGAAATGATTAGTAACTATACCAGGGAGAAGTTCAATACACAGAGCTTTAGAGCCTTGCTACCTGGGGTCAAACCCCAGGTTTACAACTACTTGTGTAATCTGGGTCAATTTATCTGTTTTTCTAACTGTAGAAATCCCTTAAATGCAAAATGAAGAAGATAAAATCTAATGTATCTCATTGTACTATTTCAAGCTGTATAAGAAAATATATTTAAAGTGTTTAGTACTATATTTGACATATCCTAAGTGTTCGATGAATACTGTATATCCCAGTGCACACAAAATTAGTTTATGGGGAGAAAGACTACATGGGTCTGTCTGAGGAGATGTTAACAGAGTCAGGAAGCCATAGATGGAAAAAACTTCCTTGGGAATTTAGTTAACATATATTCTAATCAATAATGCATGGCATATTTTTTGAATGAGTGGTAATTTCCAATTTTACAAGGACCTGAAGAGATTTAAAAAAGAGACATTGCATCTGTATTCAAGTAAACCGTGTCCAGTCTTTCTACCTCGAATAGAGGTAGATAATAAGTAGAATTATTTGAAATAAGAACTGTTAATTACAAAATCCTAAAAGAAGCAAGAAAGGGAACTGGGAACATCATACAACTTTGCAGGAGTCCACATGTCACATGTACATACTGGAAGGAATCTGACTAGGAAAAATGGAGATGAAGCTGAACAAATAAGAAAGAGTGATAATATCCCTATGGTAAGGGAAACAAAAGAAATCAAATGGGACTACCTCAAACTGAAAAGCTAAACTAAAAGGTGGTTTCCCTGAGGTCACGTTGGTAATAAGTGACAGAGGTGTTATTAAACCCAGATCTAATTTAGTTTCAGTGGGAAACTAAACCATAATGAAAGAAGCCACCACATGAAAGACAAGGTATCTTATTGATTGGGAGAAGATATTCCAGACTCACACATCCAACAAGGGATTAATCTCCAAAATAAATGACTAACTCATAATAACAACAACAAAAAACAAAAACAGCTGATTTAAAATTGGGCAAAGAACATGCATAGATATGTCTCCAAAGAGATATATATGGCATGGACTACTCTTCAGGTATTAAAAACCAACAACAACAACAAGCTTAAATCTTCCCATTTGCAACATAGATATAACTGGAGAGGATTATGCCAAGTTAAATGTCAGTATGAGAAAGGCAAATAATGCATGATTTCACCCATATGTGGAATATAAAGAATCAAAACAAATGAAAAAATAAAACAAAAACTTGTAGATGCTGACAGCAGAATGATGGTTACCAGAGGGGATGGTGGTAGGAGGTGAATGGAATGGGTAAAATGGATGATGGTAGATAGTAACTAGAACTTGGGTGTTGTGTGGTATGTATATTTGTTTAAGTGTAAAGCCATCCTCCTGAAACATGCATTGTAAAGGAATGTTAATAAAAGAAAGAAAAAACAAAGGGTCATAATAATAAAGGACAGTGAGTAACAATAGTTTCAGCGTTATCCTTATAGAATAAGGATTCTATCAGTGAAGTATTTTGCATAGGAAATGGACACATTTTACAGATATGCTTAGAAAGTCACGTCAAGGGTTGAGATTGGATTGAAGATGCACCATACCAGCTAAAACAAATCTGATTACACCTAACAGAAATCACAAAATGGCAGCATCTCAGTGCAACGGTAGGCAGACACGAGGTGGCAGTAGTGGCACCACCATCATCAGGGGTCTGGCATCTTTCTATTTGCATTCTTTTAATGCCTAGCTAAAGTCCTGAAGTTTACTTCAGAATGACACCTAAACAACCTCTCATTACATCTACATTCCAGGAATCAAAGAGGGAGTTTGGGGGAGGACAACCCAGCTGTGTCAGCCACTTTTAAAGAACTCTCTTTGGTCTCCACCCAACATCCTATTTCCTTTTATTGGCTACACCAAAATGGAACAAAAACTGTTATGCACTGCTACACTACAAAATATAGGGATTTGGTTGCTATAAAGAAGGGGAGAAACAATTATTGAATAATTAGCTGTCTACATAATTAATACTGTAAAATATTATTATAATAATTGAGTTCTAATGAGAACTGCCACTAAGGTGATAGCCGTGAAAGTAGAAGGCAACATAGTCTTACATCTACTAAGACAAGAGCCCTGTTAAGAAATCAACTATTTTTCCCATATTTCCTTTATTTTTCCATACAAACAAAAGTATTTATCCAATCCTGCTCTCCCACAATATTTATAGAATTCTAGTTGAGATTGCATCAAATTTCTTTACTAATATCAAGATAGAATTAATCCTTTTTGATGTTGTCTTTTATCTAAGGATACAATATATCTGTCTAACCTTATTTATAATTTTAAAAGATCTTTAAATTTTCTCCAGATAGCTTGGATATCTTAATTTAATATACTAACATTTTCCTAATTCTCTTATATTTTAAACCATCTGTATAAATTACCGTATCTGAGAGAATATTGTTTATAGAGAGAAAAAGTATTAACTTTTAGCATTTACCTTGAATCTAGCTGCATTTAAAAAATATGTTATTAACTCTAACAGGCTGTTTCTAAGTCTCTTGTTTTTTCTAGTCATGAAAGTACATCATAGTTTAAAGAAATTATTTTGCTCTTTCCCCCCCCCTTCATTTATATGCTTTCATTTTTTTTAAAGATTTATTTATTCATACAAGAACTGGGGTACAGGCCAGAGGTGTGGGGGTGAGAAGATTCACCAGAGACAGATTGGGAAACAAAACAGGCAGATTGACTGAAATACACTGCTGAGGGGAGCAGTGGGTGAGTCAGGAGAGGTCTGCTGCACCATGCGGTTAGCTCCCTGACCTGGGATCAAACTTGTACTGCAGTGGTTGTGGATAGCTTCATAGGTTGTGTCTTAACCCCTTGTGCCACCAGGAAGGCCCTGCTTTCATTTTTATATATAAATTTTTGAGTTTTGATTTCTTCTATCTTTGCTTCATTTTGTGATTTTTAGACTAAACTTATAAAAAATAATTGGGGTATTTTTCTATGGCCAAGATTACTTTAAGTAACTAATTTTTAGAATTATCTGACCTTATGGATTAAATTTGAAAAAGGTGAAATAATATGGTCTTGATGGCTTTTCAAATGATCAGTTTTTGGTTTTGTTTTTAAAGATTATTTATTTATTTATACAAGCACTGGGTATAGTCAGAAGCGCCAGAGCGGGGAGCAGAACAGGCAGAACGACAAAATACACTGCTGAGGGGAGCAGCAGGCGTGGCAGGAGAGGTCTGCGCGCCATGTGGGACCCTCGCTGGTGGCCGGGGTTCGAACTGGTGCTGCAGAGACTGTGGGCAGCTTCCCAGCCCAGCGCTCAACCACTGAGCCACCAGGGAAGGCCTTCAAATGATCAATTTTTAATGACCTCTCCAGCATTTTTACTGATCATTAAGCTGTTCAAATGCAAGCAAAGAGCAGAATTTCAGAAGCCACTGGATTTAAAGGAACATGTGTACTTGGGCAAGTAAAGACCAGAGATAGGAATGAGCTTTCAAACATGCACTGCTGAAAAGACTTTTGGATCTTTTTACACCCTTGGGCAGAGAGGCATGGGCAGGTGTACTAATAATGACTACCATGAAATTGTCTATCAGTCTAGACAAACATAGGCTCAGTTTAAGTCAGATCTAAGTGACAGAAAAATGACTATACCTTTCTTGCATACTCAAGTTTGTGATGTAAGAATTACATACCTGTATTTGGTGTTAACACTACCTAAGTTAGGTACTCAACCAACTCACATAGTTCCTAACTTTAGTTCTGTTTGCTAAGTCAAGATTTTTTCCTTTTTTTTAAAATACCAGCAGTTCAACATACACAAATGCATGTGTACAACTATATATATATATATATATATATATATATACACTTTTTCACAAATACCCATTATTTTCTAATAAGGCTTCTATTATCTTTAGATTCCCAAGTTGATATCTTATAATTCCTAAAATAGATTTCCAGTATCTTATTTGAGAATTACTTGCATCTTTCTGTTCTCTTGTTTTAATCTCTTTATTCTCATGCCAATCTCATTATTTTCCTAGATTATGTTCCAAAATACAACCTGCCTGTTTACACTGATTTTTACAAGAGTTGTATGCATAGGTCATAAGAAACAAAGGATAAGGTGGCATAAGTCTGAACAAACTAGTTTGCTGCAATCTTTACCAATTGGCAACTTGTTTGAAACAACACATCAGTTAAATCAGATTGATTATTCAGTAACAGTATTGAGGCTTTCTACAAAGAATCAACCCCTACTCTACAGAAAATAAAAGCATTGTCATTCTCCCCCCTAAAGCCATACACTCCCTGGAAATTGTGACTATGTTTTGAAGGTATGTCACTTCTGCAGCCTTATTAAGACTTTTGGAAATTAAAAGAATGGCTATCTGATCTCTTAGGTAGCAGAACACTTCCAAATCTAAATTCTCTGCTATAATACCTCATCTAGGGAACTTTATACAACAGAAAACTAAAAATTGATGTTTTTAAGTGCTTGTATTGCACCAGGAATTACCTTCAGCTTTGTATTTGTTAACTCACTGAGACTTCACAAGAACATGTGGTATTATGTTTCATGTATTATTTTATCATTTTTTTCATATTTTATAATTATTTGTAAGAAGATCATTAAGCAAGTAATTTGACTGAGGAGTCAAACCCATCAAGTCTGTCTTGAGTGTGCTTGGTTCATAACTATATTATATTGCTTACGCAGACAATAAGAAATAGTCACATAACTAAAAGATTTATCAAAACTTAAGTTTCTGAAACCTTTCTTTGAATTAAATGTTAATATGTGCAATGAAATCAAATTCTCTAATAAGACAGTAAAAGCAATAGCAACAACAGTCAAACCCCACATCGGACATATTTAGTAATTTCATGGGAAAAGGAGAAAAGAAAAAGATATGTATGCCTTGACTCCTAGTCTGTCTTGAGTAGTTTTGATTTTTCATGACACAGCTAGTAAGAAAGTATTGATTAAAAAGTTACCTTCAGGGCCTCCCTGGTGGCACAAGGGGTTAAGCACCACACTATGAAACAGTACATAGCCTCTGCAGCATGAGTTCGATCCCTGGCCAGCCAGGGAGATACCCACGTGGCGCGGCAGACATCTCCTGTCTCGCCCGCTGTTCCCCGTGGCAGTGTATTTCAGTCAGTCTGCCTGTTCTGTTCCCCACTCTGTCTCTGGTGAGTCCTCTCACCCCCCGCATCACTGGCCTGTACCCCAGCTCTTGCATGCGTAAATAAATAAATCTTAAAAAAAAAAAAAAGTTGCTTTCAATGGGATGTTCTCCATTCTTTTATTTACCTTTGTGTGTGTGAATGTGTGTGTGTATTCCTGTACTTTGTATCACAAATTTGACTACTTGATATACTGTCAATTTTGTAGTGATGCTTTTGAAATTACTGAAAATGCATGCAGTAATGACATCTTACTGATTCAAAAAATATGAGAAAGTAATTAGTTGCTCTCATTTATTCTCTAATTTATTGAATTTTTATTAAACACCAACTCTGTTTCTGGTTTTAGCCTAAGTATTGTCACTGCAGCTAAGAACAAGGTCTGTTTACATTCTTGTGAGAGAAACAGATAGCAAAGAAGTAGATGGACAGTATGATAGAGAATTATATAAGTATCAGAAAGAAAAAGAAAGTGATAGTGTGTGCTGGGGGGAACAGTCTAAGGAAATGACATTTAAGTGAAAACCCAAATTTCGAGGAGTAAGACAAATCAAGATTGTGGTAAATCCATTCATTCAGACCCGTCAAAGACCAAGTGTAAATGAATGCTCTGAAGGTGGTATTTGTCTAACATATCTTGAGTAGCTTGAGGGCAGCTTAGCTGCAGAAAAGAAAGGGGTGGGCAAATCATAAATGTATCACTGAAGATTTTCAATCAGCACTACAATTTGATTAATTCTTAATGACTTCTATACAAAGACAAAAGTACAAAAAAATGCAGTGAGACGGGCGTGAGAGGTCTGGAGGCCACAACTGGCAAGAAGACTAGAGATGTTTACTCAGAAGTTAACAGAGGGGGTGGGGAGATTAGGAAATTCATAATATACTTTAAGGTGAAGGAAACAGGACCTTCTGATGAATTGAATGTGTAATAGGAAGAAAAATGAGTGATCAAGAATGCTGTGTCTGATCCTTTCAGATTATGTGGGAAAGGAAATACAGCAGAAGCAACCAAAATGAGCAAAACAAAATAGTCTTAAATTCAATTATTAAGTTAATGAAAATGCAAGTAACTTGTAACCATCACAGTTTCTTCTTCCCATGGTTTTTATTTCTAAACAGGTTAGCAACAAGATTTCCATTGATTTCTCCTCTTTCCATTCAATAGTTTCAGTATGTTCTTCTTGCTTGAGAAGAAGTCCGGGATATTCAGTTTACTAACTTTAATTTTTCACTAATCCATCTGGTTTCTCTCCTTCTGGCAAGAGTGATTTTTAAAAAATAAATGTCATCTCTTTCCTACCTCATGGAGATTAAGAACCACACTACTGGAAGACCACTGGACTAATGAGGAGATCAAAGAAGAAATTAAAAAATTCTTTGAATTGAATGACAAGGAGGACACCAATATCCTAAATGTATGGGATGCAGCAAAAGCAGTAATAAGAGGAAAATATATAGCAATAGAAGCTCACATCAAGAAACAAGAAAGAACTCAAAGAAGGAACCTAATCTCGAAGCTCAAAGATCTAGAAAAAGAACAACAAAAAAACCCCAAAACCAGTAGAAGAAAAGAAATAATAAAAACCAAAGCAGAAATAAATGAAATTGAAACTAAAAAAACAATCCAAAAGATCAATGAAACCAAGAGCTGGTTCTTTGAAAAAATAAATAAAATAGACAAACCCCTAGCCAGGCTCACAAAGGAAAAAAGGGAGAAAGCACAAATAAACAGGATCATCAATGAAAGAGGAGAAATCACAACGGACACAGCAGAAATCAAAAGAATAATCAGTAACTACTATGAACAGTTATATGGAAACAAGTTTAACAATCTAGAGGAGATGGACAAATTCCTACAACTCTACAATCACCCAAAGCTAGATAAAGAAGAAATAGAACACCTAAACAGACCAATTACAAGCAGCGAAATTGAAATGGTAATCAAAAATCTCCCCAAAAACAAAAGCCCAGGACCTGATGGATTTACAAATGAATTCTACCAAACATTCAGAGATGAATTAGTGCCTGTCCTTCACAAACTCTTCCAAAAAATTGAGAAGGAAGGGACAATACCAAACACGTTCTATGAAGCCAACATTACACTAATACCAAAACCGAACAATGACAACACAAAAAAGGAAAACTACAGGCCAATCTCCCTAATGAACACTGATGCAAAAATCCTCAATAAAATTTTAGCTATCAGAATCCAACAATGTATCCATAAGATAATTCACCACGACCAAGTAGGATTCATTCCTGGAACACAAGGATGGTTTAACATCCGAAAATCAATCAACGTTATCCAACACATCAACAAAAAGAAACATAAAAACCATATGATAATATCAATAGATGCTGAGAAAGCTTTCGACAAAGTGCAACACCCATTCATGATAAAAGCCCTTGAAATTCTTGGGATACAAGGAACATACCTCAACATCATAAAGGCCATCTATGACAAGCCAACAGCCAGTATCATCCTCAATGGTGAAAAGCTGAAAGCAATTCCATTAAGATCTGGAACAAGACAAGGATGTCCACTCTCACCACTGCTTTTCAATATAATACTGGAAGTCCTAGCCAGAGCAATAAGACAAGAGAAAGACATACAAGGAATCCAAATAGGAAAAGAAGAAGTCAAACTATCACTATTTGCAGATAATATGATAATATACATAGAGAACCCCAAAATCTCCACAGAAAAACTAATTCAACTCTCAATCAGTTCAGTAAAGTGGCAGGATACAAAATCAACACGCAAAAGTCAGTAGCCTTCCTATACACAAACAAAAATCTGAAGAAGAAGAAATCAAAAAAACCATCCCTTTTTTTATTGAAACAAAAAAAATCAAATATTTGGGAATAAATCTAACAAAAGAGGTAAAGGACCTATACAAAGAAAACTATAAAACACTGTTAAAAGAAATAGAAGAAGACACAAAGAAATGGAAAGACATCCCCTGCTCATGGATTGGAAGAATAAACATTATTAAAATGGCCATCCTACCAAAAGCAATATACAGATTCAATGCTATTCCAATCAAAATCTCAATGGCATTCTTCAAAGAAATAGAACAATTATTGATGAAATTCATATGGAATCACAAAAAACCTCGAATAGCCAAAGCTCTCCTGAAAAAAAAGAGGGGAATGGAGGCATCACACTCCCAGACTTCAAACTATACTACAAAGCCATAATCATCAAAACTGCATGGTATTGGAATAAGAACAGACATACAGACCAATGGAATAGAATAGAAAATCCAGAAATAAACCCACAGATTTATGGTCAACTAATCTTTGACAAAGGAGCAAAGACTATGCATTGGAGCAAAGAGAGTTTGTTCAATAAATGGTGCTAGGAAAACTGGGTCGCTACATGCAAAAGAATGAAGCTTGACCACTACCTCACACCATACACAAAAATCAACTCAAAATGGATTAAAGAACTAGACATAAGACCTGAAACCATAAAATATATAGAAGGAAATATAAGCGAAACGCTACGTGATTTACACATAAAAGACATCTTTACAGACACATCACCCAAAGCAGTGAGAGTGAAGGCAAAGATAAACAGCTGGGACTACATCAAATTAAAGAGCTTCTGCACAGCAAAAGAGACAATAACAAAAACAAAGAGAAACCCCACCAACTGGGAGAACATTTTTGCACCCAACACTAATGATAAAGGACTGATCACAAAATCTGCAAAGAGCTGATGAGACTTAACAACAACAAAGAAAATAATCCAGTCAAAAAATGGGCAGAAGAGCTAAAAAGAAACTTCTCTGAAGAGGAAATGCGAATGGCCAACAGGCATATGAAAAAATGTTCAACATCACTTGTCATCAGGGAAATGCAAATCAAAACTACCATGAGATACCATCTTACACCAGTGAGAATGGCACATATTAAAAAAACTAGCAACAACAAATGTTGGCGAGGGTGTGGAGAAAAAGGAACTCTCCTGCACTGTTGGTGGGAGTGCAAACTGGTCCAACCACTATGGAGAGCTGTGTGGAGATTTCTGGGCCTACTAAACATAGAGCTTCCATATGATCCAGCAATTCCACTCCTAGGTATTTACCCAAAGGACACAGAAACATCAATTCCAAAGAACACCTGCACCCCTATGTTTATTGCAGCACTGTTTACAATAGCTAAGCTTTGGAAACAGCCCAAATGCCCAAAAATAGATGACTGGATCAAGAAGATGTGGTACATATATACCATGGAATATTACTCAGCATTCAAAAAAGATAAACACATGCAATTTGCAGCAACATGGATGGCGCTGGAAGGGATCATGCTCAGCGAAATAAGCCAAAAAGAAAAAGAAAAATACCGGATGGTCTCACTCATAGCAGGAATCTAGAAAACTTAAATAAGGGACCAGGAAATGAATAACTATAAGAAAGTGAAAATCAAAATCAACAAAAAACTATGAACCAGAGACACTTTTTGGGGGGCGGGGTTGGGAGGGGAGGGATTGGGGTCAGAATGGGGGGGCTGCAATTGTATGGGGAATATAAAAATAAAATTTATTATTTAAAAAAAAAATAAATTTTGCTAAAGCACAATTCAAAAATAAATAAATAAATAAATAAATACTGTAGACTACTGACAATTTAAATAAATAAATAAATAATAAATGTCATCTCTTTTATTCATTGTTTTTAATTTATGCATCGAAGAACTGGGGTATAGGCCAGCGGTGCAGGGGATGGGGGTGAGAGGATTCACCAGAGACAAAGTGGGGACCAGAACAGGCAGATCTACTGAAACACATTGCTGAGGGAGAGCAGCAGGCGAGACAGGAGAGGTCTGCTGCACCACGTGGGTTAGCTCCCTGGCTGAGGATCAAACTCATGCTGCAGTGGCTGGCGATAGCTTGATAGTACTGAAAGTTTAACCTCTGTGCCACCAGGGAGGCCCTGGCTAGAGTAATTTTTAAAACATTCACTATAGTGAATAAGTTTAGTAATCTGTAATGCATCTCATTTCTTGTTTTTTTTTTTTTTTTGCTGGGTGCCTTGCCTATCAAATTTTCATTATTTATCAAATTTTTATTGGACTTAGCTTGTTACAAATTATGAGATTTTGAATTATCTTGATTTATCAATCTTAATTTCAAAAACAGTTGTTATAGCAGGGAAAAATACATTGTTTCTAATCATCTAAAATACCAAAATTCCTAAAGGAAGGGAAATATAGACATGTTAGTCTTCAACCCTGATCTCAGAACTAAACTTGTGAAAAGGTCATATAATGAATGGTGTATATGACAACTGAGTGAAAACATATAGTAAACAGGAATCAGAAGTTATCCTTAAATAATGTCCTATTTATTCTATGCCAGAGACTGAATGCATCCTATTCTTTTTTAAAAAAAATATTTATTTATTTATGCATACAAGAGTTGGGGTACAGGCCAGAGGTGTGGGGAGTGAGAGGATTCACCAGCGACAGAGTCGGGAACAGAATAGGCAAATTGACCAAAGTACACTGCTGAGGGAAGCAGCGGGCGAGTCAGGAGAGGTCTGCTGCACCATGTGGGTTGCTTCCTGGCCGGCTGCGGGATCAAACTTGTGCTGCAGAGGCTGTGGATAGCTTCATAGGTTGCATCTTAACCCCTTGTGCCACCACAGAGGCCCAAGAGTGCATCCTATTCTTAATCATATAGCTCAGTTGGACTTTGAGAAGAGAACTTAAAAAGCATTTTGGTTTAAGATTTTTAAAATAAAATCAGCAATCATCTCAAAGCATAACAATGCTTCTAGTAGTAATGCAATCACATTTTGCACCTATGACCAACAATCTACACATTGAATGACTTTTTACTTTTCATCTCAAATCAACCAGGAAATTAAATATCAGGCTGTCATTATTTAAACAGGGAATTCACTCAACTAATCCTGAAGCTCTTCCTCTGCAAATGAAAGTAATAGATTTGATTTTCTAGGAAGTAAAATAGATTTTTTTCTAAGTGGCCCAACCCTATAGCAACAAACGAAACAGTTGTAACTTCACATGGTGCCTCAATAACCCTTTCGGCTAGTGAGAACTGCATTCCACAAATAAATGAAAGTTAATAACCTTAGATCCCCAACTGTTTGGTCTGGAGTTTGGCCATTTGGGTTTTCATCATTCACTTCCGAAGCTTACTGACCTCATTGGAAGCCTCAGGTCTTAAGTGTTTGTTTTACCCACCATATTTCATCATTTGACCAAGATCTGCCAGAAAATTTATATTTACTAGGTAAGAGTAAGGTTTACAAACTGAATGAATTTATCAAAAAGAAAAAAGTGCCTCAATAAAGGCTTTTTTGAAGAAAAATACAGTTGTTGGGGTCTGAATCATTCAAAGACTCTATACTAGCAAGATGAAAATAGAAGAAACAAGCAAAGGGAAATACTAATAAATAGGAGGAATTGGGATAAACAGGAAGATTAGAATGAGGTGGGAGGTGCTGAGTGTGTAAATCAGTGTGTCATAGATGAGTATTGAGGCATATTGGCACCAAATAATATGTAATTCTTATTTTCTTACCAACATTTATTTTTTGATATTCTGTATAATTGGCATGTAGTTCAATATCATTAACTGATAGTGACTTTTTTTTTTTTTTTGAAGTCAACCTATAGAAATGCAACATTATGCTTATATATCAATTCAAATAGAAACCTGCACTGAATGACTGGTTCATTTGGATACATTTGTGTTACTGTTGTCTTCAGGAGAAAGAATTGTTAGCACTTAGCCAAGGAGTACCCAACGACCCCAGACTGAAGTGCATGCTCTGAAAGGGTTCTACCATCCATGTACACAAAGGCAAAAGAAGCAGGCTGTAAGTGTCAAAGACTTTTGATAGATTGTTGTGCAGAGAGAGAGAGAAGGAAGGGTTTCAAATAACAGATTATAACAGATTCTCAGTAAAACTCCCAAAATTACGCATTCCCCCACAGGCAAATACCCAGCCAAACAGGCTCAACCCAGAGTAAGGCTGCTGAGGCATGAACACTTGTCTCAGGTCTAAAGTCACTTCTGGCAAGGAACCACAAAAAAGGAGTTAGGCAGGCCCCAGAGAGTTGGGACAAAAGGAGAGTCTCAAATTCAAAATGTACCACAATAACATGAGATAAAGGCTGCCACTTTCTCTGCCAGGTACCAGGAGCAGCCTCTCCCGTGTCTCTCAACAACAAGTCTCTTCCAGGAACCTCTTCCATGTGTCTCAGCATATCTCTCTTCCATGTGTCTCCTCCAGTGTTTCTTCTTCCCCGCTTTGTTTCATCTCCCCTTTATATATCCATATTGCTCCTTCCCAGCTGCCCCCCATTCAGGAACTCCAGTTCATGGCATACTGGGACTTGTAATACAAGGCAACTGCATGTAAGTGGAAATGAGGAAAATGTTCTCATTCAATGCTGTGTGATGCTCCTCCACCTTTTGTGGAGATGCCTTGGTAAAAGAATGAAATAAAAATAAATGTTTTTATGTAGATGTCACTTAATGATTTTAAATTTGTTAAAGTATCATTTTCCATATATAACTCCTTTTAGGAAAAATTCCAAGTGAAAATTTGACCTTATATAGTAGAGGGGGAAAAGTTTTTGATTAAAAACATAATTGAATGTAAAGCTTTTAAAATAGAATAGGAAATAAGTATTCCTCACCACAGTAATTATAACTGCTCATTATTAATCACAGTCCTTCAAAGATATTTTCTTTCACCACTTCTCTTTGAGTTCTCTCTAGGTAATACCATTTATAAGTTTAACACTCACTCTAATGGGCAATCTCAATCTCTTCAGACCTTGAACTCTAGAGATAAACCTAGAACTGCAGTGTCCCTGCTGACAAAATCAATGTCATGAATTTATGTAGTATTATCCATAAGACAATCTAGAGCATCACTGTTCTGCTTTAAAAATTAAACTTGTAATGAATCATTTATGGGTATCAATAATTTTCTTAAAAAATAGATTGTATATATCCAGTTATGTATCCAACAAACATCATGGTACTCTATATACATTATGCTAGGCATTCCTCATACTCTTTCCTCTAGTCTAGCTTTAAATCACCATCAGAGTTATTTTCCCCCAACCCAAATTTTTATTAAAGTCTTAAATCTAAAAAAAAAGCAACTCCATCAATTCACTGTTACCAAGTTGAAGTTTTTCAAATGCATTATTATGATATAAAAGAACTGTCCTTCCCCCAGAAAGATCTAGTTTCTATTCTGTGCAACCTAAACTCCACCTACATACAAAAGTCTTTACCAATACCAGCAAATAAGATCTTTTTGGTCATCTCTACCAAGGTAAACACTGGTACTTTTGCATAGAAATTTATTATTTCTCTTTAACTTTTTTTAATACAAAGCACACAGCTCATTTCCTCAATTTCCAAGGCCTAACATCATGTTCTTGTCTACAGTGTTGTGATGGCACACATTTGTGCTTCGTTTTGAGCACTTCACATGCGAAGGTACATTCTACCTCAGAGTGGTAAGAGTGAGATATAGAAACAGAGGAAGGAAAAGGAGACTAAGAACGACAGGCTACAGTACGAGAGAGAGAGAGGAAAAAAGACAAAGAGCAAAGAGCCTTGTATAAATTTAGGTGTCCAAAATGATGATAGTCTTGTATTATCCATCTCAAAGTAAAGTACACATACTGTAGAGACTACAACCACATGTGTGAAAGAATAGGAATCTACAGCATTAATTTGTTACTTATTCCTGGAATATTAGTTTTCCTTGAAGACTAAATTACGAATATTTTATAGGTAATCATATCGTAATATAGCACACAGGACAATGTCAAATATGAATGAATGGTTATGATATTCAAATTAGTTTTATGCTTACCTAGGTTTTTTCAAGTTAAGTTTACCAATCCCCTTTCCATATCTTGGCTTGTAAATTTATCTTTTTCTAATAGGAATAGTTGTCTTTCAGTGATTACAAATAATGGTTTATTTTACTTTACTACCTATTTGACATGTCATATTCAAAAATTTAAAAAGAGAAAAATACCATTAAGAAGAGAAATGAAAGAACAGGAGGTATCAAATAAAGATAAAGGAGTTATTCTCAGCTTACTGGAAAACTGCTGATAAATTGCATTTGAATTTGAAGGCTGAAAATATTCTTCAAAAGGGAAACATGAGGGCCTCCCCTCGTGCCACAGGTGGTTGAGCGCAGCGCTGTGCAGCTGTCCGCAGCCTCTGCAGTGCGGGATTGATCCTGGCCGGCCGGCGAGGGTCCCACATAGTGCGGCAGACCTCTCCTGTCTCACCCGCTGCTCCCCTCAGCAGTATATTTCATCAGTCTGCCTGTTCTGCTCCCCGTTTTGTCTCTGGTGGATCCTCTCGCCCTCCCGCACATCTGGTCTGTACCCCGGTTCTTGTATAAATAAATAAATCTTCAAAAAAAAGGGAAACGAATACAGGATTATTCATGTTAGAGATTTAATGGGGGCTACACTAATGAAGACTAAAGAGTGAAGATGCATGAGTAGAGAAGCAAAGCCTGAAACCATGATGCAGTTCTTTCCCTTTCGAAAAGACAGAAGGAAGGAAGGATTGGGTAGGAGGAACTCAGATGATAACATAGTTCTGAGAAAGTCTCATTAGCATGATGTGGGTTCCCAAGTCAAAGTTGCCTATTTGGAAAACACTGGAATAGGTGTTTGGAATAGGTGAGTACTTATAATCTAAAGTGCTTAGTCACTGGCTGGAATTATCTCAGGGGAAATGTAGTCTCAGTATTCAGAGGGCTGGCACAACTCTGTTCCATGAAACTGTACAATGCAAATCTCTATGGCTGGACATGGGGGGAAAGGGGCTGAAATCAAGGCAATCAGACAATCAACCACAGAGAGAGAAAGGGGGTGGGGAAGAAGAGGGAGGAGGAAGGGAGAGAGAGGCCTTAGCTACAAGCTTGCCTGGTTCTTGATGGTGGCAGACATGAAAGCAGGTCACAAAGCCCATACACGGGGAACAGGCACAAGTCTTTATTACAGCAACAGAATATAAATGGGTAGCAACAGCATTATCTCTCTGTCTGGCCTCCCATAAGCCCCTTGTCATTGTCAGCAGCAGCAGCAAAGGCAGCAATAGCAGCAGCAGTAGCAACAGTGGCAGCGTCCAGCAGTGGAAGCCCACTTGGGCTCTGGCTGCAATAGTGACCCCATGCCCCGTGAGGGTGACCAAGGAGTGGTCTCTGAGTGGACAGCGACTGACCTCCCCCCACCCCCTACTGCCCAGAGGAGCCCTAATAGCTTTTATAAAATTTGTAGGCAACAATGGCACAAGGCCAAGTTTAAGCCTAGTTTATAGAAATTTGTGTTTGTGCATGGTAACTATACATCAAGGTTACATGCTGTTTACAGCTTTCCGCACATTAGAACTATATCTCAAAGTTATATGTTATATACTAGGTTACCTGTGCTAGAAGGTCACAGTGAAAAATAGTCTGAGAAAACGGGCCCTACAGAGACTAAGTGCAAGATGTCTGTGACAAATGGCAAGATCAGACTGTGTTGCATACATGAAAGATAGTGGTAGAGACAAATTTAAAAAGATAACATGAGACCAAAAATTGAAGAATCTTTAATAAATGGGGAGTTAGATTTAACAGTCTTTTAAAGTAATGATAGAAATGTTTATCTCCTCTAGAAGAGAACTCTACCAAATATTCCCAGCTTATTACAATATATTTGCTTGGATGTTTTATAAACTTAGAAATTAGTTTCTAAATTCAAGACAGTTACCAAGTTATATAAAAGGTTGATACTTCATAGTTTAACAGTGGTTGTAAAATGTTATATGGCGTGTGAATCAAGTCAGAACATTTCCATGACTTGATGTCAGAAAGGGTTCCTACTTACTCACATGAGAGGATATGTTTGTCATCAAATTAATCCATGACCTACAAAGAACTATTCACAGAGAAATTTAAAGTATCTATTTATGTAATGTTGAAATCTAAGCTAAAGGGCAGTAGCAACATTACCAAGGAAGCCTTAAAGAAGTCTCCTGAAGAAACCTCAAATTGTCCTGCTATCCCAGCACAATTTCCTCAGTGACACATGTGGCTAAGACTGTTAGGCATTTCAGAACACCTAGCACTTCAGATGAAAATGTAATGTCAGACATGGGTGCCCAGGTCTCTCCATCAGATGTGGGTAATACCTCACAACACCATGTTGGTAGTCAGTGATGGTTGCCATTCATTTTTCCCAATAAGTATCCAATGGCCTCCTTGCTAATTGGGTGCTTAGCAGCATATTTTATTTGAACTTCATGTGAGTGAAGTAAAGTGAAATACTACTCCTATTCCAATTTTTTAAGCATTGAAACTGTATCTTAAAAGGTTGAATAACTTGCCAGTTGCCACAAGATATAAAAAGGAGGTGGAGCAGTAAGTAAAAACCCTATTCTGACATACTCCAAATGCTCTTCTTTTAGAGCATTCTCACAGTGTAATAATTCTGTAAATATCAAATGTTAATATAAGCCTCAGGAGTAAAAGATATGCTCCTCTTGACAGGATAAAATATGCAAGTATGAGCTCTGGCTTTCTTGAGATCTGAGACTTAATCAAGTCTATAACAAGCTTCTTATACTTTTTTCTCTGTCATTTCTCCCAGTTATACCCAGAACACATACATACATTCCAATAATGGTATGATTTAAAACTCATAATTTTTAAATGATAATCTCAAAAGAAAACCCTGTAGATTATTCAAATATGTAGTAAGACTTTCAGAAAAGCATATGTAAATCTATTGGACTGCTTTATATTTTCTGCCTTCAGCAAAGTAGAGAAAAAATTGCTTTGTTTTTAAAAAAAAAATGACAGGTTAGTGCTTTGTAGATGATAAGAAGGTAAATAATCTTTTAAGACTAATATCAAAGTTAAGAAAGAGGCCAATATCCCCGGTGGCGCAGCGGTTGAGCGCTGGGTTGGGAAGCTGCCCGCGGCCTCTGCGGCGCCGGCTCGATCCCTGGCTGCTCCCCGGCCACTGGAGGAGGGTCCCGCATGGCGCGCAGACCTCTCCTGCCGCCTGCTGCTCCCCTCAGCAGTGTACTTCGGTCCTTCTGCCTGCTCTGCTCCCCGCTCTGGCTCTGGTGAATTCTCTCACCCTCCCGCGCTTCTGACTGTACCCAGTTCATGTATAAACAAAACAAACAAATAATAAATAAATAAAACATGCCTCTAAAAAAAAAAATACTATAAAAAAAAAAAGAAAGAGGCCAATATTTAGAAACTCAAAAGAATATTACAAAGGTAATTTGCCTATTTATGAAGTAAAATTGAAAACTGTATTTTCCAAGATTGTCATTTTAATTGAATAAAGTATCAAGATGTTACAAGTAGAAGCCATCATTTTGGATAAGTTAAGCAATTAGAAAGTAGGACTACAGAATCACCAACAGGATGAGTAATTGATTAAGAGTAAATGGATTTATTGGTAGCAGAGTTAATGTCCAATTAAAATGCATCAGGACAGTTATACTAGCAGTCTGGTTTTATTTTCCGCTGATAACAGGCACAATAAAATTTATTCAATAATGTATTCAATTTTTATTTATTAAGTGCTAGTCAAATAG
The DNA here is from genome assembly GCF_014898055.3 of Talpa occidentalis. Classification (NCBI taxonomy): domain Eukaryota; kingdom Metazoa; phylum Chordata; class Mammalia; order Eulipotyphla; family Talpidae; genus Talpa; species Talpa occidentalis. The sequence continues at coordinate 75,962,752 of NW_023601322.1, read as the reverse complement.
CAGTCACTGTTCTTGCTTGGCACCCTGGGTAAAGCACTAAACATGATAGAAAAAATGCTGACCTTTTGTGACTTACATTTTAGCAAGAAGAGACAAATATTTTTACATCAATACATTATATAGTAAGTGACTATAAGTGCTGTGGAATAAGGAGGTGAGAGGGTGCCAGGAATGGATGCCATTATATATAACATCAACAAGATGAGCTTCTCTGATAAGATGAAATTTGAATAGTCCCTTGAAGTTGGTAAAGAAGCACATCACAGCTATCAGGAAGAATGTTCTAAACAGAAAGAACAGCAAGCACAAAGACCCTGAGTTCTCAGTGAGTTCCACAAGTAGCAAGAAAGTCAAATGTGGCTGGAACACAGTAAATAAGGGGGATTGTTTACCTTATGTAGAATACATTATATAGGTGCAAAGAGGCCAAGAAAGAGGTCATTGCAGTAACCTTAGAGTTATCATGTCCTTGGCTATGCTAAGAGTCAAGATGGTGAGAAGTAGTTGAATTCTAGATATATTCTAAAGGTAGGGCCAGCCAGATTTACTGATTCAGTATTTGAATTTACAGATTGAATTTACAGAATGAATTTACAGATTCAGTAGGGATGAGTAACAGAAAGAAAAGCATCAAACATGACAATAACAATTTGGCTTGAGAAACTGGCTGACTAAAATTTCCTGACTGATAAAGAGAAAACTATATTGAAGGTAAAAACATCAGTGTTCCATTTTAAATGTAAATCATGTATTATATATCCAAGTAGTCAGTTGGATACCTCATTCTGGAGTTCAGGGGGAGTTGAGGCAGGAAATGGAAATTTTGAAGTAATCAGCAAAAAATGATATTTAAAATAGAAAATTGGGTGAGATCATAAAGGAAGTAAATGTAATACACATGTCTGTCTAAATTTATATTGTTCAATTATCAGAAATTTATTATTTCAAACAAAAATTATGCTCTGGATATTTATTCAAAGTTACTAATACTTAATACTTGATTTTAATAATGTGTTCATTAAAATTATTTGCTATATCCAAACATTTTTACTTCTATATGTCAACTTACTAAATGAATTTTAAGCTCTTTTACAAGTGTAATGCCTAAATATTTTCATCTTTCTATAGTGCTTAGTGTAAGACTTGGTATGAATTTCAGTAAATGTATTGAATTCACAAATGTATGGATAAAAAAATCAGAATAAGAATCAGAATAAGATCTTTTATTATGATAGGAATATAGTTTGGTCACCTTATTAAAATAAATTTAAAAATAAGATATCACCTGTACTCTAGGAATTTCATATTTCTTATACTCCCTCATAAACTCTAAAAATAGAATGCAATTTTGTGACAAAATTACAGCTGTTGCAGACCACTTACTTGCCGTTGCTCCTACCACAAGTGTAATAATTTATTGAATGCCTTCTATGTGTTATTTGACATGCATTGTTTCTAATTTTTATAACAATCCTACAATAAAAATTGTTAGACCCATTCTAACATTTTAATATGAAAACTAAGAAGAAAAGAAGATAAATTATGAGTAAAGAACTATAGACTAACAAATTGCAGAGCCTGAATTTAAACCCAGATCTGTTTGACTAAGAGATCAGAATTTTATTTTCCTTCTGCCATCATTCTGATACAAGCAGTCTGAATATAAGACTGATTAATGTATTATGAGAATGAGATAACACGGAAACACATTCATCTTGAGGAATTCAAGTGAAAAAAAGAAATTCAACCTTATGAAACATGTAGAATATTGTCTTGATTCTTGCCAGCATCAAAAGAGAAGCAGGATGAAGAATTTTAATTTTATCTTTGTTCCTTACTATTTCACAGACATGTCTCAAATATATAATAACCAGATTTAGAAAGTCATGTTGATTAAACACTTGCCATTCTCCTACTATGTGTCATCCCCAGTCCTGAAAGCTAAAAGCACAGATAAATAATTCATGATCCCTATTTTCAAGGTGCTTCCAATTTACTGAGGGAGGCAAATAAGTTAACAAAAATTATAATAAACTGAGATAAATACTTTTTAGGAGGCATAAACTGTTAGTTGATTAGTAAAGAAATTAATACACTTCCTTGAGGTGAATCTTGAAGGATGAAAAGTATTGGCCAAGAAGAGAAGGTACTCTTGGAACAAGGATGGTACAACCAAACATTTGCTAAAGTAACTGTTGGTGAAGGCAGTCAAGAATGTGACTGTTGACTTGAGAGCTGGACCTGGGCAATAGGAGGCGTCTCATCCCCTCCTTGGAATGTGTGTTATAACCTTGCTCCTTGGAATGTTTATTCCCTTAAGTTGGTGCAAGGATACAGACTTGAGAAAATGGGTAATGTGTTGTTGAAACTATATGATGCAACACAATTAAAGCCTCTATATAACTTTCAAGATTTGGCAGGGGATGTAGAGATTTACTTGTCTTGTGATCTCCCAGAACAGACTTCTTAAGGAAATTACCTTGATTTTTAAAACTCTGTCACCTACCACTTTGAAGTACTCTACCTCTTTCTTTGGTCTCTCCTGCACTCTGTAGACAGGGGTCAGTTTCAGATTATACCTGGGACATTCCCAAGGTTTTAACTCAAGAGGAATTAGAAGCAGTTTATTGAGGCTGGACTGGACTACTGAGGGCTAAAGAGGAGAGAAAGGATGTGAGTGATGAGTATTCAGGAAAGGGACTGGACAAATAAATAGGTAATAAATCATGAAAGTCTCTATAATTTATGCTGGGGAATTTGTTCTTTGACCTTGAAGGATTCTAGCTTGAGAATAGCGTGATAAAATCCATAGTTTAGAAAACATACTTTAAATTCCTAATGTAGTGTGTATAGAATTTATTGAAGAAGAGACACGACCATTCATCAAATAGAAGACAAAGTACAGCTTGTTGCAATAATTCAGGTAAGCAAAGATGATGGTCTGTAGTAAAGGAGATGGAGATACAGAGAGCTTAGTATGTTAAGAAGTATTCAAAACTGTTCACTACATGGGAATGAGAGAAAAGATAGCCCTCAGTTTCTAGACTTTACAGGAAATGCTCTGAAATGGCAAATCAGGAAAAATCTATTTTGAACAAGGGTATTTGGATAATGATGATCTAGTTTTTGATGTGTTGATACTGAATAACACATAAGATTGGTTGCTAGAGTTGATGCAAGCAAATATGTGTATGAGGCTCTGGAGAAAGACCTGGGCTATTGATATAGACTCAACAGTCACAAATATTTAGATGGCAGTTGAAGCCTAAAGGTATAGCTCAACTCTCAACTTTCATTTAAGATCACCTTGCCTAAGAAGAGAAGAAAATGAAGATCAAAGAAGGGGAGGGAAGGGAAAGGGAAAACAGCATAAGGCAGGAAGAGAAAAGGAAAGGAAGGAAAGGGAAAATATTAGAGGGTTGGGAAATCCCAACACTGAAGTGATTTTTAGAATATATTTAAAAGTTCAAAGGAAAATGGAAAAGTGTAAAGTGAGAGAATGTAGAGAGGAAATTATTTTAATAAGATTAAGAGGAAGGTTAAAGCTGTGCCATTCAGATATATCAGTAAATTCCTCAAGCTTGGCCTACATGAGCCCAAATTTGATAGTTGATAGTATGTAGAATTAACACTAATGAATGATAAATGTAATGAAGTCTGTGGGAAGTCTGACAAATAGAGTACTGACTACATAGTTGTGAGTGTATTCACTACCCTCTGAATCTGTTTGAAAATTATGAATTAGGCCTCCCCTAGTGGCGCAGCAGTTGAGCGCTGGGCTGTGAAGCTGCCTGCAGCCTCTGCAGCGCCAGTTCGATCCCCGGCCCTAGACGAGGGTCCCACATGGCACGCAGACCTCTCCTGCTGTGCCCGCTGTTCCCCTCAGCAGTGTGTTTCATCAGTCTGCCTGTTCTGTTCCCTGCTCTGGCTCTGGTGAATTCTCTCACCCTCCCACGCTTCTGACTGTACCCAGTGCTTATATAAATAAATAAATCTTTAAAAATAAATTATGAATCTATTTGATTGAGCATTGATACTACCACTTCAGTTCTGGCAGTTTCCACTTTTAGCAGAACTTTTCCATCCTAACATTGCTTATTGCTATTGGCAAAAATTTAAACTTGCGTGTTTTCACTTAGAAATGCCATAAAATATTTTTCAATTTTTTTAAACATCCTTGTTTATTTTTTCACTATAAAAATTTTATGGCATTTTTATATCAGAATTGGGCCAACAGATTAAACCAGACAGATGTTAGGGCCTTAAATGTTTGCATCAAATGGCATGGTTAGAGAATTCCAGATAAAGAGGATAAGCAAATCAAGTTTAAGGTTTTTTTTTTTTGTTTTTTGTTTTTTTTACTGAATTATTAAAGACAACTACATACCAAGCTATAATCAATTGAAGATTTTTTTATCGCCATTTTAGTTATGGTTAATTTTTTTAAAAGATTTATTTTTTTTAATTTATACAAGAACTGGGGTATAGGCCAGAGGCATGGGAGGGTGAGAGGATTCACCAGAGACAGAGTGGGGAGTAGAACAGGCAGATGGACCGAAGACACTGCTGAGGGGAGCAGTGGGCGAGACAGGAGAGGTCTGCCGTGCCATGTGGGTATCTCCCTGGCTGGCTGGGAATCGAACCCACACTGTAGAGGCTGTAGACATCTTCACAGTGCTGTGCTCAACCCACTGCGCCACTGGGGAGGCCCAGTAATGGTTAATTTAATCCATTATAAAACCATAAATTACACAACACACTTTTGATAGATAGCAATTCCTCTTTCAAATATGCTAACCAGATTTTACTGATGGACATTTTTTTCTCCTAATGGTCACTTACTGATGCATCCAGGGACATGAGGGAGTAAGCAATACAGCTTAAGGACAGAAGACTCTTGAATTCAAATAGGAATTTCAAGAAGTGTTAATAGGAGACAGCATTGTTTAGTCATTTACCTTTGCAAAAATCAGATTTAACTGTCAAATAAAAATATATTGCTAGTATATTTTATTCATCTATGAATGAATAAATTAAACATGCTGAGTAAAGAGTACTCTTTTTATAGGTCATTCCCTTGGTTTAACAAAGAAATTAATAATTTGTCTTACATCATTTCTATCAGTTTCCAGTTTAGACACAATCATGTTAACATTTCATGCAGCACATCTTCCATTTACTGCCCCTACTGATGATTTTCAGTTTTATTGTACCAAAGGCCACTAAGTACTAACTAAATAGTTCTACTTCCTTTTTAGTATTAGAAGTTTTTTTTTTTAAGTTTCTGAATTTAAAAGCTACATTTCCCAGTTTTCCATTGCAAATAGAGGTATCTGAGAAGAGAGAAGCAGAAAAGTTCTTGAAAGGTATCTAGTTAAACTTGGAAGATGCTCTTTTGCCTTTACCTTTTTCTTCTTTGTACATGAAAGAAGAAATACTGTCACTAGTATTACTTAACACTATTTTGGGAGAAGAAAAAGAGCAAATGAGTGAGAATTTGGAACTGTACCACAACAGTATACTCTCAGGTTGATAATATTAGCATGCAATTGGATTCTCAAAACTTTTTTCAGAACCTTCTACATTAATATAAGCTGCTATCATTGTGCATTTGCATAAACACAAGTTGAGATTTAGGTTTAGAAATAAAAGCAAAGAATATAAGTTCGTGATTTAATATGAAGTGCTAAAGCATTATAGTTCATTTATAACATAAAAGCAAAATGAGTTTCAGTGTTTTCCTCGTGGAATGCGTGTATATATATATACATAAAGGCTTCTAAAATTATTTTTGATTTGCCTAGTTTTTACTATAGTAATATAAACAGTGTTTGTAACATATTAATATGTTTGTAATATATAGTAAATGTAACATGTACTACTTGCAAACAAAACCACCTTTACTCTCTAGTTTGCAATATTTCAGTATTTGTATCCTGATTAGTTTTTAACTATCTAATATTAATATTTCACAAAATTGTATGTCATGATTCAACATAGTTCAAGTAATGTAAAGAAAGTGAAACCATTAATATTTAAGCTTGCATAGCAGTCAGTATTAATGAAAATATTTCTACTTGTCTCTAAAATTTGACTTATTTCAAAGAAGTTAGAATATTTTTATAATTGTTCACTGTTGAATGCAACTATAAATTTCTTATCATTCTTAATTATCAGAATAGTGAAGCCTAATTAATTTACATCCATAAATGATTAAAACTATTTGGATAAGACAGATACTTTAATTTACATTTACTAAATGTGTATAATAAGAACTTACTATGAAAGGAAAAGAAACCTGACTTCTAAGTGTATATAAACATAGAAAATAACATTTTTCTGGTTTTAAGACTTTTTAAAAACTAAATAGGCAAAGTACAATCATAAAAGTAAAAGCTGGAATTTGTTATCTATATCATCCTTTAAATTGTAGAACAGGGGCCTCCCTGTGGCATAGGTGGTTTAGCGCAGCACTGTGAAGCTATCCACAGCCTCGGCAGTGCCGGTTTGATCCCAGCAGGCCACTGAGCAATCCACATGGTGCGGCAGACCTCTCCTGTCTCACCCACTGCTCCCTTCAGCAGTGTATTTCAGTGGGTCTGCTCTGTCTTTAGTGACTCCTCTCACCCTCCCGCACATCTGGACTGTACCCTGGTTCTTTTGTAAATAAATAAATCTTTAAAAAAATAAAAATTAAACTTAAAAATAAATTGTAGAACAGAAGTCAAAATTAACTAAGATACAGGCTGAGAAAAGTGAAAGCTTGTTTCTAGGGTAAAGACCTTGTAGAATGAATTTTTAAAAGTAAAAAAAAACCTAATTTGATAATGGGCGCAGAATGAGTAGGCAGTTCATAGGACAAGAATCAAAAGTGGTTAATAAATGTTGAACAGATTCTCACCCTCACTAGTAATCATAGTGATGGAAATTAAAAGTCAGGTGGAGAAAGACAAATACCCTATGATTTTACTCATATGTGAAAGATTAAACAAACAAACAAACAAAAACCTCTTAGACCAGAATGGAAGGAGGTAAGGGGGTGAGTAAATTGAGTTAAAGGGGTTGTTAGTTTTGTGGTGGGGAATGGAAAACAGACTCTTGGTGGCCATCATAATGTAATGTATATAGATGTCAAATTATAATGTTCTACACCTAAAACCTGTATGATGTTATAAACCAATATTAATTCAAGAAAAAAATTTTTAAAGATTATTTATTTATGTATAGAAGAACTGGGGTATAGGCCAGCGGTGCGGGAGGTGCGAGGATTCACCAGAGACAGAGCCGGGAACAGAAAAGGCGATGACTGAAACACACTACTGATGGGAGCAGTGGGCGAGACAGGAGAGGTCTGCTGCGCCATGTGGGTAGCTCCCTGGCTGGCTGGGGGATCGAATTTGTGCCACAGAGGCTATGGACAACTTCACAGTGCTGCACTCTGCCCTTGCACCACCAGGGAGGCCCAAGAAAAAATGTTTTAAATCAAATAAAATGATCATGAGTTTCTATTTGCACATAAAGAGACATAAGAATTTTAAAATTCTAGTATAACATTGGAAGAGATGTGAAAAATATAAAATATATACATTGTTGGTAACATTAAATCTGTTTCACAATTTTCAACATATTGGTGTTTTGTTTAAATTTGAACATGAATATTGCTTACAACCCAGCAAATCTTCAATTTGATATGTACCCTAGGATATTTTTAAGATATGTACACAGGAGACATGAGCTGTGTTGTTCTTTGCAGCATTGTTTATAATACTAAAAATTGTAAGCTTATTAATTACCCATCAAATGGAATTGAGTAAAACTTTCCTATATTACTGTTAGTTAAATCTGTGGTTTTCAAGGAACATTTGATATTGTCTGAGGACATTTTTATTTGTCACAACTGGACTGAAGGATGCTCTATTGCTCTGGGTACCAGTAAGGTGATCATCTTTTTGTTTTGTTTTAATTTAATTTTATATATTTTTTACATGATTCTTCATTTTTGTACAATGTGTGCTTTCTCATCTCAGTTATAGTCCCCATAAAATTCCCAGTACCAATTCACCTGTGTACCATCACCATAGTTCCTTGTGCTCTTCCCACCCCTGTTTTGATCCTACTCCCTTCTCCCCCTCCCCTTCAGAATGTTTCTGGTTTATAGTTGCTTGTTGATTTTGATTTTTTTACTTTATTATAATTACTTTTTCCCCTGATCCCTTATTTGGATCCTCTACATTCCTCCTACAAGTGAAATCATACTGTATTTTTCTTTTTCTTTCTTTCTGCCTTATTTCACTGAGCATGAGCCCTTCCAGCTCTATCCATGTTGCTGTGAATGGCATGAGTATATCCTTTTGATTGCTGAGTAATATTCTGTTGTGTATCTCTATACCATCTTCTTGATCCAGTCATTTATTTGGGGACATTTGGGTTGTTTCCCTAGCTTACCTGTTGTAAATAGTGCTGCAATAAACATATGGGTGCAGGTGTCCTTTAATTAATGTTTTTGTGTCCTTTGGGTAGATTCGGTGATTGTCTTTTCAGTGAGGAGAGGCTATGAATGCTGTTAAACAGTTAACAATATACATAACAACCATTGACAACAAAGAATGTCAATAATGCCAAGGTTGAGAAACCTCAGCTTAATGAATAACTGCATATGTATAAACATGACTAAATCATAAAAGCATAGTATTAAGCACAGGAGACTAATAACAAAAATACCATTATTATATGCAAATTTCAAAAGAAGCCACTCAAAACTATATGTCATTTTCAATCACATATGTTTGTGGTAACTTTCAAAATGTATAGTATTGGCAATGACTTACTTACAAGATGATGGGAAAATTAAACAATGTTATTGGCATTTCTATAATAAATGTGACATTATTTCATTTTATTAAATATCAGTAGTGAATACCTGGGAGATAATTATAAAATCAGCTGTATCCTTACTAGTTTTGAAAGCTTTATAAAACCATTTTGATTTTTAAAAATAAAAAAAGACCTACACATTGGATTTGTGAGTCAGTAAAATATATACCATGGTGGGCCTCCCGGTGGTGCAGGTGGTTGAGCACAGCGCTGTGAAGCTGTCTGCAACTTCTGCAGTGCGGGTTCAATCCTGGCCGGCCAGCAAGATACCCACATGACACAGCAGACCTCTCCTGTCTTGCCCGCAGCTCCCCTCAGCAGTGTATTTCAGTCAGTCTGCCCATTCTGTTCCCCACTCTGTCTCTGGTGAATCCTTTCACCCTCCCACACATCTGGCCTGTACCCCGGTTCTTGTATGAATAAATAAATCTTTAATAAAATATATTAAATTAAGTTTTAAAAAAATGCCAGGGAAAAGAAATCAGTTAAAATGGAAAAGAATCAGAAAAAAATTAACAAACAATAAAGCCATTAAATTAAGTCAAGCTCATCTTATAAAATATAAATAAAATTAAACTTTGTTAAACTCAATTAAGGAAAAAATTAATGGTAGCTAAAAAAAAAGGGACTGTGATACCAAGACAGTAAAAGGGGATTATGCTAATAAAAATATCTACCACAGAAAATAAATTGGTAAAGAATATGAAGAATTAACAAATGAGAAAATAATTATGCTGTAATGTTAGCTCAACAATGGGGCAAGAGTGATATCAATACACTAATACATAATAAATAATTGAAAAATGCTATTAAATATTGTCTATTATCTAAAAGGATATTATAATGGTTAATATGAGGGTTTTTAATAAAGGAAAATTCTTATAATATGAAAGAAGAAAAGATAGATAGCTTAAGAATTCAAGATAATTACATTTAAAAAATTAAAAATTGAATATGCTTAAGTGCTAACTGTATTTACCTGCAATTGATAGGGCCATGGATATGTTTTCCCCTTCTTCTTTGTAAATTAGGTACTTTGGATGTTTTACTGTATTTTAAAAATGTTTTAAGCTATACTATCAGCTTTCTTCTTGCAACATTAATTCATTATTATTGTAAATTTTTAACATTTTTATCCTGAATTGAATAAAATCATTAAACTAATGATAACATACTCTTTGAGGAGAGAAGTTGCATGGTTCAAGCTCATCAAGTATGATTCAGATGTTCATCTGTGAAATGAATCCCCAAATTAACAACAAAATATATGACATGTTCACTGCAAAACATAATTAGTATAAGTAATGGAAAGTTCATCTTCCAGCACAGAGAATCACTTGTTTTGAGTAGTAAAGAGACACTGGTATTCTGTGGGTCAAACTTAAAAACCCTGTCATTGAAACTAATTCTCTTACTTGATGACTCAACCAGCTGTAATGAACTATATAATCACAGCTGGAGATATTTGGTATAATGACCAGTGATGGTACAGAAGCTATTTTGAGGCAATAGCAAACTGCTGTTCTATAAGCATTAAGTCTCTACCTATTTCATATTTATGTTCCATCGTCCTAAGAAATAAACAGTAGACAGAAATAATGCAACTGCAAATCCATTTATGACTCATTAGAAAATAACACATCTTTAACATTCCTTATTCTGGAAAAGTGTTCATCTTTAAAAACTGAGTATGATTAAGAGAAAGAATTTCCCAATTTATTGGAACTATCGCATCCAGTCAATTGGTATGAATGTGTGCTCTTTCAAAGTTAGTCAACCATTTGCTTTTCTAGAAATTGTTCTCCCATTTATTTTTTGGCCTTACCATATCTTGACTCATTTATTGTCAAACCATATTCATTTACTACACTGTACCGTCTCTTCTGACAGTCTAATAATGTAAATATCCTTCCCCCATTAAAAATCATATATCTGCTCCTTTGCAATACTTTCCTCTTCCCCTCCTCTCCTCGGTCACCCCTTATTTTTCCACTCATTGATTCAACTGTTACCTTAGATTTATAAATACTTACTGGAATTCACAATATTCCAAACATTTCTCTAAGTATTTTAAATTTATATATATTTTGCATGTATATTCATTCTCAACTTAACTCTCCCAACAATCTTGTCAGATCAGTACAATTATTTCTTCTTCTTAGGTGAAGAAACTAAAGCACAGAGAGATTAATTCATTTGTCTACTGTTGCATAGGTGGCTATAAGTGATAGAGTTGAGTTTAGCTAAAATGTGAACTATGGAAGATTAACCTGTTTGTAGAGAAGATAAGATTTTTGTCTACCTGATTCCATGATTTTGATGTCCATGGTGCTAACTAGTAGATTTCTCATTTTTTAAGAATGCTATAGAAAGATATCTGTTACTTTATGCTGAGGGCACATTTCTGAAGATAAGATACCTAAAGTGGTTCAACAGGGTCTCTTCATTTTATAACTTAATTGAACACATCATCTCTAATGTCTTTTATCATAGATACAATAACAATCATCATTACTATAGGAATTTAGAATCAATAGATGTAACCAATACTCTGATCTGTCAAATAATGATAGCTGTGATGTGTGACATCAACCACTTATAATTCATAAATTACACATTCTAATTTATCCTTACAATCTTGCAAGAATCTTCCAAAGTTCACTTCCAAATACCTTATTAGTCTGTTTCTACAGGATGACTCTTGTCCATACGCCTTTTTTCTTTCCTTTCATACTTTTCTTTGTCCATAAGACTTCCTTTCTTTGATACTGTATATATCTTTGTCATTTTAACCACCCTGATATGAATTTGTTCTTATTGTGGCTAATTACTAATAAGGTTGAACATTTTTCATGGGTTTATTATTAGTGGAATATGTCCTTTAAAAAATGTCTATTCCAAACTTGTGCCCATTGGTTTTGTCTTACTGATTTGTAGAAATTTTTACATATTCTGGATATAGACAGAAATAATGCAACTGCAAATCCATTTATGACTCATTAGAAATATCATACCTTTAACATTTCTTATTTGGAAAAGTGTCCATCATTAAAGACTGAACAATAAAGCATCTTGATCCCAGCTCTGTCTCTGGTGAATTCTCTCACCCTCCCGCGCTTCTGACTATACCCAGTGCTTGTATAAATAAATAAATAGATAAATCTTCAAAAAAAAATTCATTGAGAAGATTCTCCTTTCCCTGCAGCAATAGTGTCATTTTGTAAGAAATAAAATAACAATATATATGAGTCTGTGTTTTGACCATCACTTATATAATATTCATATCAATTTAATCGTGAGAAAATATTGGACAAACAATAAGTAAGGGATATTTACAAACCAGCCAGTTTTCTTCGAAAGTGCTAGGTTATGAAAAATAGAAAAAGGCTCAGAAACTATCACAAATTGAACTAGACTAAGGAGACATGACAGCTCAATGCAATGTAGGATCCTGTTGGATCCAGAAACAGAGAAAGGAAAGTAGTAGCGAAACATGGTAAATATGAATTAGGTTTGCGAGACCATCCAGTGTTTATCTTTTTCCTTCTGACTAATTTTGGCTAGCATAATCCCTTCCAGTCCATCCATGTTGCCACAGATGGCATGAGTTTGTCCTTTTTTGATTATTGAGTAATATTCCATTGTGAAAAAAATAACACAGTGATCCATTTTTGATCCATTCATCTATTTTGGGACATTTGGGTTTCCTTTCAAATTAGTGTTTTTGTGTCCTTTTGGGTAGACTCCTAGAAGTGGAGTCTCTGGATCATATGGTAGATCCATTTTTAGTGTTCTGAGGAACCTTCACACAGCTTTCCATAGTGGCTGGACCTGTTTACATTCTCTCAAGTAATATAAGAGTGTTCTTTATCTCCACATCCTCTTCTACATTGTTGTTTCCAGTAAAACCAGAGCATTTTTTTTTTGCCAACTAACAAATAGACTCTCTGTTGTATTAAATCTATCTTTATATTATATATTATAGCCTGGCATAAGTACATCTCAAATACATTTATTTTTTAGTTTATATACAAGTTTTAAATAAACTTGCTCATACCGTTCTGCTTTAGTGAGGTAAGGTTAAATTGGTATTATATGTTAATATGGTTCATGCCATGCATATCAAATTGTCTTTAGAAACACTCATCAGTTATGCCAAACTCAAGTCATTGCTTGTGACTGTCATTCTTTAACTTTCATGTGGACAATACTAAGCAACTTCCTTCTACAACTTCCCCCCACTAGTAATCTGTGGATGCCTTTTCTGGCAATCTCATCTTGCTTGGTCTATCAAGATAGTGTCAGCTCAAAACCAGAACAATTTATCAGAGTGACACACAAGTTTTTTTTTTGTTTTATAGTGAAAATGGTAACATATGCTCTTGAAATTTTTTCAGGCATGAACAATTTTTATAGTTTGTAGCGCAGGACTGGATCATGTGGGGATACAGGAACTTTTAAGAAAAGGCTTAACCTTGTGTGTAGTTGTTCCTGTAGCACATAAAGAAATGACCTTCCACCTCAGCAAGAAAACAGTCTTTTTCATTTTAATGTTTTAAGAAATTTCTTCACTCTTTAGACACATTCGATTTAAAGTACTTAAAGCAATAAATAATGTACAGTTCACCAGTTGGCAAAGATCTCAACATTCAAATGTCCTTAATCTCCTTGACACAATTTATCTGCAATAGATATAATCCATAAATTATGATCGCTATTTGCTCATTCAAATTATTTCCCAAAATAGGTAAATTAAAATTTATACCTCCAATTGGCACATAGCAAGACCTTCCTTTGTAATTTTCCAGTTTCAACTGTGGAAACTCTTCACAGCTAAACTAAAATTCTCATGTTCTTTGGCCATAGTTGTGTACAGAATATTATGTCTTCTTGTTGTAGACTTTCCTCTTATCTTTGTATGATTTGTACCTAAGAATACAGGTCTAGAAAATTTACTTTCTACTCAAGTATCCTAGGCTTTCTTCAAAAGACAGCAAAGCTAGCACTGGACAACGCCGGAAAACAGTGTATTTTTATAACTTTTGAACTTTTTCTTAGAGAGAGAGAGAAAGAGAGAGCTATAGTTGCCCTTCACTTTTCCTTAATCCAAAATATTTCCTTTACAAAATCTGGTAAGGATTAATTTAGTCATGTCTACTTTTGAACTGAACCTCTGGTAATAGAGTACTTTTATTGAATCTCTAGTCTCAAAATGACTTATTTGGTGGAGACACAGGATTCAATGATTGTCAGTCTAATCAGATGGAAGAGAAGCAGTTCTCATAAGGAATAAATGAATTATCTTACTAAAAAAGAAAAAAATGGAGATTGAACAGCTAACCATAATTTGCATGATTTGTCTAGTTATGCAGATATACTTTAAGAGGCAGGAATATCAACCATTATATGAAACCTTCCCTTTGAAGCTTGTAGTCCGTCACTCACTCTCCAGAGATATCTATGGAACGTGTTTGATTAAGCATTTATCATAGCGGTGTTCGATTTTGTGTACAGCTCTATCTCCTTCTCTAGACTGTAATTCCTGGAGGACAGAGTCCATAGCTTAGCCATTCTTGTATAGCAGATCCTGAAGTTATTTTTTATATTAGTAAATGATAAGAATATGTTCATTTGTCTTCTGCTCTTACAAGTTCAAAAATGCTCATGTAAGAACAATTAATTTAGTTCTAACAAAATGATCTTTGCAGAAATGGATTTAAATATAATGATTTTAGCTTTAAGCAATAGATGATCCGAAAAATATTTCTTTATCTTTTGTAGAATAGTTCCTCATGACACAGTTCATTACATTGATCAATGTCCTTACTTAAAAACTTATTTGAAAACGTATTTAAAATCTGACAGAAAATTACTCTTCAAATTCATTGTTGACACAAAACATATCTTTCCTTATCATTTGGTATGTTTTCTTCTGCTAAAAAAGAGAAGTCAGTAACATCTGTTTCTGTTTTGACTCTCAAGAAACAAATAGATAAAAGTGAAGCTTAATTGTTTTGCTGGTGTGATTTTTTTCCTAACCTGGTTCTCCAGTTTATCATGTATAATAATCACCCAGGAAATTTGTTAAAATATATGTTTAGATACTTATTCCTTCGGATTTCAGGATAATAAGTTATTACCCAGAATATTTTGAACTTCTGATAGATTCATAACAGTTAGGTAATTAGGGTATTTTAAATCCTAGGCCCTTCACTAAAAGTTACATTATAAATATATAAAATATGCATAATATATAAATATGTTATTTAATTCTGAAAAAAAATGAACAGTTCACACTTTCAAACAAAAAGGAGGATGGAGAGATGTGTTACCTGCCTCTCAACCCTCAAGTTTTGACTTTTATTTTTCTGTGAAATTTTTTGACTTATTTGATTTTTATACCTCATATGTCCTTTTATATTTTATAATGTTCACATGTGCATGCTTTAACAACCTTACAACAAAGGAAAATTTTAAGAAGGAAGTATTCTAGAAGGAAAAATGAATTGGTTCACTCTTCATTCTTTAAAGGCCTTAATGCAAAAAATTACATGAAGGGTGGCTAGCCAACCTCATCTTTCTCAAAATGAGACTCATTAAGAGGTAACTTATAAATGGGTTATCATGCCTTTTTTGAACGTATTAACTCTTCTGAGCCCTTTAGAGTCAGAGTATCAAAGGCAATTTGCAATTGTCAAACTGAATTCCCATCCCTCATTTGTGTTTGTGACTGCCAAGTTATGACTGGCAGTGGATGATACAGGATACATGGTGAGACTTCTTCCATAGATACATGTATACACACACACACACAACCATGTTCATGTTTATATATCTGAATGTACATTATATATATTTATATATATTTTAGGTTCAGTGTTGAATCATTTGCCAAAAACGCTGGAGTTTGAGAATGCAAAAAAATCTCCCAACTATGGAAGAATACATGGGGGGCAGGAATGAATGCATTATATAAGTTGAGTGATATAATGAACAAGCTCATGGACCTGAAAGGGTGCTTTGTAAACTTTCATGGGCCACATAAGTCAAAGAGAAGTTCTTATTGATGAGAAGAACTCTCATTCCAGACTTGGCTCAATTCCAAGGTATTGTCTATATGTGAGCAAGTTTTAAAAATTCCCTGGACTTCTGCTTTTGCATCTGTTAAATGAGAGAGTTAGACTGGGTATCATGTAGTTGATTTCCACTTCAGACATCCAGGGTCTTTGGCAGCCTAGGAGAATAGCTTCATTTCTTCTCGTAGATGAAGGGATGGCAGTGAATGATTTTCGTTTCATGAAATGTTTTCTAAAACACATAAAGATTATATATAAGTAAATATATTTTAAAAGCATATAAAGTATTGTTATGGATATTGATCTATCAAGAATTTAGTTTTAAAATAATAACCATCCTTTATTTTGCCTTTACTGTGCTAAGCCTGTTACACCATATTATCTCATTTTAAACTTTACTGACCTATAGTTTACATATGAAGAGACCAAAGATCAGAAGCATTAAAACAATTCACCCAGAGTTGTTTACCTTCAGTTATTATTACATTTATTATTAGTATCAAGTCTATATGAGTATGTAGTAAAAACTCTTAAAGTAAGTGAACCAAAAACAGTCCATTATAGAACAAAAGTATTAACAATAAGACAAGATGAAAGTTCTAAGTGGAAATGTAAATATTTCTTTTCTTAAAAAATAAAAATTTGAGAGCCTCCCTGGTGGTGCAGCGGCTGAGCGCTGGGTTGCGAAGCTGCCCGCAGCCTCTGCAGCACCGGTTCCATCCCTGGCTGCTCCCACGTGGCGCGCAGACCTCTCCTGCCGCCCGCTGCTCCCCTCAGCAGTGTACTTTGGTCCTTCTGCCTGCTCTGCTCCCCGCTCTGGCTCTGGTGACTTCTCTCACCCTCCCGCGCTTCTGACTGTATCCAGTTCTTGTATAAATAAAATAAATAAATCTTTAAAGAGAATAAATAAATAAATAAGTAAATAAATAAATAAATAAATGAAAAGTTTGAGTCAGGTGGAGATTGCAACTATGGTAAGTCAGTGCCACGAAGAAAATGAGTCATAATATGTTTGGGAGGGGAAAAAAAATATTGTACACAAAAGATCTTTAGGAAATGCCAAAATATATAATCAGCCATTTCAGAAAAGAAACACATGTACGAAGTAAATATAGGAAAAGGAATGCAATCTCGTTATCAGTTGAGGAAATACAAAAGCCACAATATGATACTATTTTATAACCATTGAAATAGTATGGAGAAGTATGAACTATAACAAGGTTTGGGAAAGATGTGAATTAACAGTCTTTATTTTATATCACTATAGAACATAAATTTGATTAAAAAATTCTTTGGGAGAAACCCCACCAACTGGGAGAACATTTTTGCACACAACACTAATGATAAAGGACTGATCACAAAAATCTGCAAAGAGCTGATGAGACTCAACAACAACAAAGAAAATAATCCAGTCAAAAAATGGGCAGAAGAGCTAAAAAGAAATTTCTCTGAAGAGGAAATGCAAATGGCCAACAGGCATATGAAAAAATGTTCAACATCACTTGTAATCAGGGAAATGCAAATCAAAACTACAGTGAGATACCATCTTACACCAGTGAGAATGGCACATATTAAAAAAACTAGCAACAACAAATGTTGGCGAGGGTGTGGAGAAAAAGGAACTCTTCTGCACTGTTGGTGGGAGTGCAAACTGGTCCAACCACTATGGAGAGCTGTGTGGAGATTTCTGGACCTACTAAACATAGAGCTTCCATATGATCCAGCAATTCCACTCCTAGGTATTTACCCAAAGGACACAGAAACATCAATTCCAAAGAACACCTGCACTCCTATGTTTATAGCAGCACTGTTTACAATAGCTAAGCTTTGGAAACAGCCCAAATGCCCAAAAATAGATGACTGGATCAAGAAGATGTGGTACATATACACCATGGAATATTACTCAGCATTCAAAAAAGATAAACACATGCAATTTGCAGCAACATGGATGGCGCTGGAAGGGATCATGCTCAGCGAAATAAGCCAGAAAGAAAAAGAAAAATACCGGATGGTCTCACTCATAGCAGGAATCTAGAAAACTTAAATAAGGGACCAGGAAAATGAATAACTATAAGAAAGTGAAAATCAAAATCAACAAGAAACTATGAACCAGAGACAATTTTTGGGGGGTGAGTCATGGGAGGGGAGGGATTGGGGTCAAAATGGGGGGGGTTGCAATTGTATGGGGAATAAAAAATAAAATCTATTATTTAAAAAAAAAATTCTTTGGAAAGCAGTTTGGTTCTCTATTGTGAAATGCAATATTCACATGTACGGTGACTCATTAATTCCATTTTTATCTAATATACTCAAAAGAAACTCTCACATATATATTCCAAGAGACATGAAGAATATTCAGAACAACACTTTTATAAGAGTAAAACCCTAGAAGTAACACAAATGCCTAACTATAAAACTAACTGATAAATAAATTTTAGTATATTGACACATTGGAATATTATGTACCAGCCAAAATGAATTAACTGTATCTATATTTACAATATAGATGAATCCTAGAACATTTTACACTTTAAAATATTTTCTGATATATTTCATCATAATGTAGATAATGAAATTTAAGGTTACTTATATTTCAGATATTTGGAGGATATAGGCATATATATGCAAATATAAGTATACATATTACATGTATATTTATGTTTAAGTAGAGGTAAATATATATACATATATATATAAGTGTATATGTAGGTATATATGTTCTTTTAGTTGACAAACACATCAGATAATGACATTATGTTTGCTTATTGTAAATTTGCCTGATTATTAACAATGGAATATAGCACAACTTAGACTTTGTAGGGAAACAAATGTTATTAAGGTAATACAACTTCAACAAAACAAACTCACACTCAGTGAGTCTTCATCAGAAAATAATCATTTCTTAAAGATTGCTGTTTTATTATCTAACTGTGGTATGTTACATTTTATGTTGCATTTAGAATCTTATTTTAGGTAAGAATTGTGCATTAAATTAGCATATCTTTTAAGCAGTATTTCTATCTTAATTTTTATGTCAGAAAATAATGGTAGCAATCTGGCCAATATAAATATAAATCTTTAAGTAATATAATCAAAATGTTTATCAATTTCAATTCATCTTGTTATTTTTAATGCTTCCTAAATGTAAGAAAAATTATAGTACTGTTTCTTGCACTAGGAATAGTTACAGTAGTTCTCAAATATTAGTGTACTTGAGAGTCACTTGAAGGACTTGTTAAAACACAAATCCCAGGACCCCAACCCCAGAGTTTCTGATTCAGTAGGTCTGGGATAGGGCCTGGGAATTTATATTTCTAACAAATTCCCAGGTGAGGCTGATGCTATTGGCTGCAGGACCACAGTTTAAGAAACTATGCCCATCATTTTTTTTCTTTTAGATGCTTTTTATCTTCTTTCCTGGAGTTGGTAAGCTATGGCAGTCACGCGTTAGATCAGAGGTTATACAATCTTGAGTTCTTTCCACTGGTGTGGTCAGACTATCATGTCAACAGTTGCATCATCTATATAAAAAGAGGTTGTAGCCAGTGGTCTCTAAGGTTATTTCAACTCTAAAATTTTACAAACCACTTCTCTTTCAGAATTCAATTCCAACAGTCACTAAATGTTCTTACCCCTTAATATTAGCTGATATCTCCTTTGCCAATATGTTCATGAAAAGTTTGTTAATGTCTACTGGGCTTATGAATATCAATATCCAGGATAATATTTCATATCAAGAATTTTTTCTTTGAATTCTTGATCAAAATAAATGCTGAATATTTGCAAAAATGCATTTAGACATTTTTTAAAGATTGATTTATTGATGCATACAAGAACTGGGGTGTAGGGCCTCCTCTGGTGGCGCAGTGGTTGAGTGCTGGGTTGCGAAGCTGCCCGCAGCCTCTGCAGCGCCGGTTCGATCCCCAGCCACCAGCGAGAGTCCCACATGGCACGCAGACCTCTCCTGCCACGCCCGCTGCTCCCCTCAGCAGTGTATTTCATCAGTCTGCCTGTTCTGTTCCCTGCTCTGACTCTGGTGAATTCTCTCACCCTCCCGCGCTTCTGACTGTACCCAGTGCTTGTATAAATAAATAAATCTTTAAAAAAAAAAAAAAAAAGAACTGGGGTGTAGGCCAGAGGTGCAGGTGGGCAGGGGTGAGAGGATTCTCCAGAGACAGAGTGGGGAGCAGAAAAGGCAGATCTACTAAATGCACTGCTGAGGGGAACAGTGGGTGAGACAGGCGAGGTCTGCTGCACCCCGCAGGTCATCTTCCTGGCCGGGATTGAACTCATGCTGCAGTGGCTAGCAACAGCTTGATAGTGCTGTGTCTTTAACCCCTGCGCCACCAGGGAGGCTCCATTTAGACATTTTTAAAGTCCAACTTAAAATATTTAGGGAGGGATTGGGGTCAAAATAAGGGGGTTGCCAAATGCCCAAAAATAGATGACTGGATCAAGAAGATGTGGTACATATATACCATGGAATATTACTCAGCATTCAAAAAAGATAAACACATGCAATTTGCAGCAACATGGATGGCGCTGGAAGGGATCATGCTCAGCGAAATGAGCCAAAAAGAAAAAGAAAAATACCGGATGGTCTCACTCATAGCAGGAATCTAGAAAACTTAAATAAGGGACCAGGAAAATGAATAACTATAAGAAAGTGAAAATCAAAATCAACAAAAAACTATGAACCAGAGACACTTTTGGGGGTGGGGGCGGGAGGGAAGGATAGGGGTCAGAATGGGGCGTCTGCAATTGTATGGGGGAATATAAAAATAAAATTTAATATTAAAAAAATAAATAAATAAATAAATAAATAAAAAGGGGGTTGCAATTGTATGGGGAATATAAAAAAATTTATTAAAAAAATAAAATAAAATGTATTTTACTGGGAGAGGGGCGGAGCAACATGGCGGCGAGGAGACACTGCGAGTAAGATCTCCCATTAAAAAAAGTGAATAGGGAGGAAAAGCGGCAGGTCCCAGTGAGAACTGGACACGGAAGATAAACGGGTGACTCCAGCAAACTACCCGAAGAAGAAAGTGGCCATAAAAGAGGACCAGAAGGGAGGGAAGCACAGAACCCTGCTCCCCTCCCCCGCCCGCAGAGGCGGCACTCTCCGACCCGCAGAGAGGAGGAAACAACAAACCAAAACGGCCCACAAGAACAAACGACGCAGCAAGCGGGACTGTGCGTGGAAAGGAACTATTGCAGCCACCACACCCCATGAACGGGAGCTGAGGCGAACCCTGCAGGATCCGCAGCGGCTGCGGTGAGCGAACGGCTCCTGGCGCCAATAGAGAAGAACAAAGACCCCGGGAGACACGCACACAGCCCAGGCTGCCATTAAGCCTGCGCGGAAAGGGGCGCACTCGGCGCGCTTGAAAAGCAATGCAGACCTGGATCACGGCTGCCCAGTCCCCGTCGCCTGCGACCTAGGCTTGCGGGGAGACGACCTAGGCTTGCGGGGAGACGCACGGAGGTCCTCACTGAGGTGAAGGTCCCTCCCTGAGTGAGCAGGAACCAGCGCGCCCAGCACGGGAGCTGGGTGCAAAAGGCGCCATTCCCGCGCCACTGAACTGGGCCACAGCCCGCGTCCTGGAACTGAGGGCTTTGAACTGAGACCCGGGGCACGAAAATTCGGGGCGTGGTTTCTCCACGACGTGGGGCACCAAGGCAGACACAGCACCCAAAGCTGTTGAGGTGTACCCTACCATTCCCGCTCTGTTCTCTGTCCCACGGGGTGGGGGGAGGCGAAAAACAGCCCCCCAAGGACAATAGGAGAGATCTCTGGCGCCACCTAGCGACCAGGAAAAAAAAAAGTCACTAACACCCTATAAAACAGGACATTTCTTAAGACTGCTTGAAAAGGGCAGAAGGTTTCTGGAGGACCAGTGGCCAGCTGGGAAGTTATTCCACGCCAGGCCCCTTCCGACCAGCAGTCTGAGCCCACAGAGGGAGCAGGCACCCACGTCCGGGGCAGACCGGGTGCGCAGAAGAGTGTGCCTGAAACCGGAGGCGCAGGGACTGCATCCCGCTTCGCCATTTGAGAACAGGGACATCTTTCTTTCAGTAAAAACTGCCTAAAACCAGCAGAAATCTCCCCCAGAAGACAGAGATGGCTCCTGAAGAGCCAGAGGGGAGCGGAGAAGTTCACCCAAGATGTCAGTCAGTCCGAGCAACACAGTGTCCCAACGCATACGACAAATTAGAAAACAGACAGTAGGGAGTAGAAGAACCACACGCAACCTAAAAACTCCTCAGGAAAGAAGCACACCACAAAAAGAAAACCACTCCCCAGATTGCAACGACAGCAACTTGGAAGAACTTCTGAGCCTTCCAGAAAGAGAATTTAAAATTGCCATGATTAAAAAAGTGATAGATCAGAAGAAGGAAATTGAGTCCCTAAAGAGGGAAGTAAAAGAGAAATCAGGAGATCAAAGAATTAATGGAGGAACTAAGAAACTCGGGGGAAAAGCAATGAAAGCAGAATAGATGAGAATGGAAGAACGAATAAGTAATCTTGAAGACACCAGAAATAAAAAGAACCAAAACAGAAAAGGAAAGAGAAGTACGAAGGAAAAAGAATGAAGAAAGACTTCGTGAGAAACTATCTGACTCCATAGGAAAGGAAATATAAGAGTTATAGGAATTCCAGAAGGAGAGAGAGAGATGTAGGAACAGAGAAAATATTCATGGATATAATTGAAGAGA
Organism: Talpa occidentalis; assembly: GCF_014898055.3. NCBI lineage: Eukaryota > Metazoa > Chordata > Mammalia > Eulipotyphla > Talpidae > Talpa > Talpa occidentalis. The sequence goes on along the minus strand of NW_023601322.1, from coordinate 75,940,082 downwards.
ACTTCCCAAATGAGAAGAAGGAGCTGAAAATTGATATACAAGAAGCAAGAAGAACACCAAACTTCCACGACGAAAGGAAAAACACAGCAAGACACATAATAGTAAAGCTCCCAAGAATCCAGGACAAGGAAAAATAATGAAAGCTGACAAGAGGGAAGAACAGATAACATCAAAGGAAAGCCAATCAGGCTGACATCAGACTTCTCTGAAGAAACACTACGCGCGAGGCACAGGAGAGAGTGGAGGACATAGTCAACAGACTCCAAAGAAAACAGATGCCAACCAAGAATAGCTCTATCCGCAAAGCTCTCTTTCCTCCATGAAGAAAGAATAATGGACCTTCCCAGACAAAGAGAAACTCCGGAATTTCATTGCGACTAAACCCCCACTCCAAAAAATATACAAGGAATCCTAAAGCCAGAACTCAGAGGAACGAATAACAACGAAAGAAGACCAAAAAAAAAAAAAAAAGTTATTAAAAGAATAAATAAATAAAATCAAAGGAAAGACAAACATAATGGCAAATACAGATGCTAACATATCAATATTAACTCTAAATGTAAATGGACTAAACTCTTCATAAAAGACACAGAGTTGCAGCCTGGATTAAGAAACAAAACCCAACCTTTTGCTGGTCTCAGGAAACACATTTAGCTACAAAAGATAAAAATAGGCTCAAAGTCAAAGGATGGAAAACAATCCTACAAGCAAATGGGCCAAAAAAGAAAGCAGAACAGCTATACTTATATCAGATAAAACAGACTTCAAACTCAAAAAAAATAAAAGAGACCCCCAATGGTCACTACATTATGATTAAGGGGACAATACTTCAGAAGAAATAACACTCATTAACATATACTCACCCAAACGAAAGAGCACCAAAATATATCAGACAACTGTTGTCCTCTCTGAAAACAGACATCAGAGAAAACACATATGTAGTGGGAGACTTCAACACACCACTATCAACAATGGATAGATCAACAAGACAAAAAATAAGTAAAGAAACTAAAGCTCTAAATAAGGACCTAGAGCATTTGGGCTTAACAGACATCTATAGAACACTAAACCCAAAAAAAACGGAGTACACATTTTTCTCAAGTGCACACGGATCATTCTCCAGGATCGATCACATACTGGGGCACAAGACAACATCAACAGATACACCAAGACTGAAATCATACCAACCATCTTTTTCTGACCACGAAGGCATCAAACTAGAAATAATAATCATAAAAGAAGGCAAGAACTATCCTACCTCATGGAGATTAAAGCCACACTACTGGAAGACCACTGGACTAACGAGGAGATCAAAGAAGAAATTAAAAAATTCTTTGAATTGAATGACAAGGAGGACACCAATATACCTAAATGTATGGGATGCAGCAAAAGCAGTAATAAGAGGAAAAATATATAGCAATAGAAGCTCACATCAAAAAACAAGAACAGAACTCAAAGAAACAACCTAATCTCGAAGCTCAAAGATCTAGAAAAAACAACAAAAAAAAACCCCAGAACCAGTAGAAGAAAAGAAATAATAAAAACCAAAGCAGAAATAAATGAAATTGAAACTAAAAAAAACAATCCAAAAGATCAATGAAACCAAGAGCTGGTTCTTTGAAAAAATAAATAAAATAGACAAACCCCTAGCCAGGCTCACAAAGGAAAAAAGGGAGAAAGCACAAATACACAGAATCATAAATGAAAGAGGAGAAATCACAACGGACACAGCAGAAATCAAAGAATAATCAGTAACTACTATGAACAGTTATATGGAAACAAGTTCAACAATCTAGAGGAGATGGACAAATTCCTACAACTCTACAATCACCCAAAGCTAGATAAAGAAGAAATAGAACACCTAAACAGACCAATTACAAGCAGCGAAATTGAAATGGTAATTAAAAACCTCCCCAAAAACAAAAAGCCCAGGACCTGATGGATTTACAAATGAATTCTACCAAACATTCAGAGACGAATTAGTGCCTATCCTTCACAAACTCTTCCAAAAAATTGAGAAGGAAGGGACAATACCAAACACGTTCTATGAAGCCAATATTACACTATACCAAAACCGAATAAGGACAACACAAAAAAGGAAAACTATAGGCCAATCTCCCTAATGAACACTGATGCAAAAATCCTCAATAAAATTTTAGCTATCAGAATCCAACAATGTATCCATAAGATAATTCACCACGACCAAGTTGGATTCATTCCAGGGCACAAGGATGGTTTAACATCCGAAAATCAATCAACGTTATCCAACACATCAACAAAAAGAAATATAAAAACCATATGATAATATCAATAGATGCTGAGAAAGCTTTCGACAAAGTGCAACACCCATTCATGATAAAAGCCCTTGAAATTCTTGGGATACAAGGAACATACCTCAACATCATAAAGGCCATCTATGACAAGCCAACAGCCAGTATCATTCTCAATGGTGAAAAGCTGAAAGCAATTCCATTAAGATCAGGAACAAGACAAGGATGTCCACTCTCACCACTGCTTTTCATATAATACTGGAAGTCCTAGCCAGAGCAATAAGACAAGAGAAAGACATCCAAGGAATCCAAATAGGAAAAGAAGAAGTCAAACTATCACTATTTGCAGATGATATGATAATATACATAGAGAACCCCCAAAATCTCCACAGAAAAACTAATTCAACTCATCAATCAATTCAGTAAAGTGGCAGAATACAAAATCAACACGCAAAAGTCAGTAGCCTTCCTATACACAAACAATAAATCTGAAGAAGAAGAAATCAAAAAACCACCCCTTTTATTATCGAAACAAAAAAAAAATCAAATATTTGGGAATAAATCTAACAAAAGAGGTAAAGGACCTATAGAAAGAAAACTATAAAACACTGTTAAAAGAAATAGAAGAAGACACAAAGAAATGGAAAGACATCCCCTGCTCATGGATTAGAAGAATAAACATTATTAAAATGGCCATCCTACCAAAAGCAATATACAGATTCAATGCTATTCCAATCAAAATCTCAATGGCATTCTTCAAAGAAATAGAACAATTATTGATGAAATTCATATGGAATCACCAAAAACCCCGAATAGCCAAAGCTCTACTGAAAAAAAAGAAGAGAGAAATGGAGGCATCACACTCCCAGACTTCAAACTATACTACAAAGCCATAATCATCAAAACTGCATGGTATTGGAACAAGAACAGACATACAGACCAATGGAATCGAATAGAAAATCCAGAAATAAACCCACAGATTTATGGTCAACTAATCTTTGACAAAGGAGCAAAGACTATGCATTGGAGCAAAGAAAGTTTGTTCAATAAATGGTGCTGGGAAAACTGGGTCGCTACATGCAAAAGAATGAAGCTTGACCACTACCTCACACCATACACAAAAATCAACTCAAAATGGATTAAAGAACTAGACATAAGACCTGAAACCATAAAATATATAGAAGGAAATATAGGCGAAACACTACGGGATTTGCACATCAAAGACATCTTTACAGACACATCACCCAAAGCAGTGATAGTGAAGACAAAGATAAACAGCTGGGACTACATCAAATTAAAGAGCTTCTGCACAGCAAAAGAGACAATAACAAAAACAAAGAGAAACCCCACTGACTGGGAGAACATTTTTGCACCCAACACTAATGGTAAAGGACTGATCACAAAAATCTGCAAAGAGCTGATGAGACTCAGCAACAACAAAGAAAATAATCCAGTCAAAAAATGGGCAGAAGAGCTAAAAAGAAACTTCTCTGAAGAGGAAATGCAAATGGCCAACAGACATATGAAAAAATGTTCAACATCACTTGTAATCAGGGAAATGCAAATCAAAACTACCATGAGATACCATCTCACACCAGTGAGAATGGCACATATTAAAAAAACTAGCAACAACAAATGTTGGCGAGGATGTGGAGAAAAAGGAACTCTTCTGCACTGTTGGTGGGAGTGCAAACTGGTCCAACCACTATGGAGAGCTGTGTGGAGATTTCTGGACCTACTAAACATAGAGCTTCCATATGATCCAGCAATTCCACTCCTAGGTATTTACCCAAAGGACACAGAAACATCAATTCCAAAGAGCACCTGCACTCCTATGTTTATAGCAGCACTGTTTACAATAGCTAAGCTTTGGAAACAACCCAAATGCCCAAAAATAGATGACTGGATCAAGAAGATGTGGTACATATATACCATGGAATATTACTCAGCATTCAAAAAAGATAAACACATGCAATTTGCAGCAACATGGATGGCACTGGAAGGGATCATGCTCAGCTAAATAAGCCAAAAAGAAAAAGAAAAATACCGGATGGTCTCACTCATAGCAGGAATCTAGAAAACTTAAATAAGGGACCAGGAAAATGAATATAAGAAAGTGAAAATCAAAATCAACAAAAAAATATGAACCAGAGACACTTTTTGGGGGGTGGGGGCGTTAGGGGAAGGATTGGGGTCAGAATGGGGCTTTTGCAATTGTATGGGGGAATATAAAAATAAAATTTAATATTTAAAAAAAAAAAATAAAATAAAATAAAACAAAAAAAAAATGTATTTTACTGTTTTTTTATTTAAAAAAATATTTAGGGAGCCACACAATACATAATTTATAATACAGTTTACCCTGTCTAAAGATGTGTCAAGTAACTTTTAATTCTGGCAGAAATTCTTTATCTGCAATTTTCTCCTCTGTATTGTCATAAGTGCTAATTAGCCCAGTTTCAAGAATTTTGTAGACCTCAGAGATGAGCATCTGTCTTAAAAAATAAAATGATTCAATTCAGTTTTTTCTGCGTAACTCAATAGTGTAGATGAATTGAAGACAGCCATTTAGTGCCAGTTTTTTATCCTGACTTTACCCCCATTTGTATGTTAGTGTAAATGAACCTGGAGGCATAGGTACCTTCTAAGTGGGATAAAGTCACTCTAGAGGGGGAAAAAAAAAAGTGCAGTTGAAATAATGTATGTGGTATGTTTTTGTAAGCAGTTTATATTCCCTCATCTCATAAACTTGTTCCCTAGGAGTCCATTAACATCTCTATATTTATAGATACCATCCAGAAAATGAACTATTAGATCTCCACATAGGTGTGATAAATGGTAGCACAGGCAAAGATGAGAATGCAAGCCAAATCTTCAGCCATTTATTTTGGGCTTTACTGCTTAGAACTTTCAGCATGCAATCTTACCTAATGTCCTTTAGTGATTAAAAATGTCTGTGGGGACTAAAGATGATTTGAAGCAAGAGAGTTCAGAATACTGATTCTTCTTTAAATGTATTTCATGTCCCTTCTTTATTTTTGGTAATAAGTTTGATAAATTCACTGTACATTATTGACACAGGACATTTTATATGACTCTGATACCACTCTTAGACATAATTTCAAAAATGTCAGGACAGAAAATAGTTTGTTCAATAAGTAGTAATTCTTTCCAGTTGAATAGCAAAAATGTTTATTTAAAAAAAACACTAATTTAGGAGAAATAAAACACCACATAGTAAAATCATCACACTTTAAAAACAAGACATCAAATTATATTAGGCACCCCAAAATATAAAAGAAAATGTGAGTTTTTTAAAGACTGCTAGTTGGTTCAGTATAAGCTGTTTTTAAAAAGTGGGTTCAATATCTCTACAACAGGTTTGTAGTACAGCCCCGAGTCACTTTTGTCAGGTGAGCAAACTGCTGACTATTGCTTGTATTTTCTTACCATTTTAGACTTAATTTAACTCAGAATACTGAGTTAAAAAGAGAAAATGTTCTTCTGGACCCTGGCATTATCCATGAATAAAAGGTTTGGAGTCCATTTTTATATGCTTTAACCCAAGGTCACTTCAATAGAGGGATGTGTGTGTGTGTGTGTATGGGAATGTGTGTGTATGTTTGTTTGTATTTGTTTGTGTATATATATGTTACATGGATATCTATGAGTGTGTGGGTATGTGCGTATGAACTGACATTCCACTGCAGTAGATTGAGCCACTACTGAGACATAATCTGACAATTTCTATAGCTTATAGAGGATAACCACCTGTAGAACTTAGTACTCTATCTGATTCCAGATGACTATCGTGCATATGGTAGTAATAACTCTAATGACTAATAACATTTAAGACAAAATTGTTTGATGTTTGTTAAGCAGAGTACCCCATCTTTTCAAATAAGTCTAGATATCTCTTAGGACTGAGAAGATATCTATAGAAGAGAATAACATATATAAAAAGTGAAGGTTCCAATTATCACTACCTTCCAATAATGCCTTTTCTCTTTAGCCATCTTCATTAAGTGTACTGTTGAATGAACTATACATGCATTTTTGAGCTGGTGTACACTACTGAGCTTGTGAACTTGTGATCCAGCATTAGAAAACTGAATCAAAGATCCCTGATGCACATGCAAACATACACACAAATCTGTGTAGAGGAGGGCCATGTCCTAAAGATAATGATTCATAGCTTTGAGGAAGGTTTTAAAAAAGGTAGCTATATTAAAAATAGATCAACCATGTGATCCAGCAATTCCATTTCTAGGTATCTACCTGAAGAATACAAAGTCATGGAAATACTGATTTTTACATATATGCCCCTATGTTCTCTGAAGCACTATTTACAATAGCCAAGTTGTGGAAACAACCTAAGTGCCCAGGGCAGAGTGGATTAGAAAAATATGGTGTGTATATACAAAGTTGAATAGTACTCAGTTATTAAAAAGTTCGTACCCTTGCCATTTGTGACAACACAAAAGGATCTGGAGAGGATCTGCGCAAAGTGAAATAAGTCGAAAGGAGGAAGACAAATACCAGATGATTTCACTCATATAGAGAATATAGAGAAAACAAAATACAAAAAAAAAAAAACCTGCAAAAACTAAATCAAAATAAACAATAGAAATATGAAAAAAGGGGGGCCTCCCTGGTGGCACAGGAGTTAAATTCTTAGCGCTATCAAGTTATTTCCAGCCATTGCGACATAAGTTCCATCCCCAGCCAGGGAGCTAACCCACATGGTGCAGCAGACCTCCCCTGTCTTTCCTGCTGTCCCCCTCAACAGTGTATTTCAGTAGATCTGCCTGTTCTGCTCCCCACTCTGTCCCTGGTGAATAGTCTTACTACCACCCCTGCATCTCTGGGCTATACCCCAGTTCTTAAATGCATAAATAAAAATAAATCTTAAGAAAAAGAAATATGAAAAAAGACAAAAGTGACAGCCATGCCAGAGCTAACATACATCTATGTTAATAACATAACAGACATTAGCATATGTGTGTTTGAAGTTAATGGTGATTACTGACTGTTGAACCCAAAATTTTTAAATGTCAGATCTATGTTTAGGAATATTTTTCATAATCTCAAGGAAAAAAATCTCTTTCCTATAGAGCAATGGTAGAGGTTATTTCCTTTCATATTTTATGAGACAAGCAGTGCAGATAACATTTTACAGATCTTACGATTGTTTGAAGAATCTAGCACAGCCCTATCTTCTGCGTGTATCATCATCAGTTATAGTGACATCATAATGAATTCACTTGTGGGAAAGTCCCATGCCAGATCTTACCTACTCTTTGCCTTGGGTTAGCTTAACATCACCACTAGTTAGGTAAAAATAAGATGTGTTTTCTTTTTTAAAATATTTTATTTATTTTCCATAGAAGAACCAGGGTGTAGGTCAGAGGTGCATGAGGTGAAAGGATTCACCAGAGACAGAGTAGGAAAGAACAGGTGGATTTACTGAAATACTAAGGGGAGCAGCAGGTGAGACAGGAGAGGTCTCTGCACCTTGTAGGTTAGCTCCCTGGCCAGGGATTGAACTCAGACCTTCACAGTGTAGTGCTGAGACTTAACCCCTAGGCCACCAGGGAGCTCAAGATGTATTTTCTTAATTCATGAATTTTGTTTCACAGGATTTTCTCACTTATTCTCCAGAAATAGAATTCATTTACTTCTTTTTTTTTTTTTCTTTTTTTTTCGTTCGCCAGGGAACGAACTGGCGCTGCAGAGGCTGCGGGCAGCCTCGCAGCCCAGTGCTCAAACGCTGCGCCACCAAGGGAGGCTCTTCCTTTACTTCTTGTATGACAGCCTAGCTTTACTACCACCACCACCACCACCACCACCACCCCATGCCAAATTATATTAAATTTACTAAATTAATTTTTTGTAGGTTTACTATGTTATGAGTAAATATCATGGAACCAGCTAGATTTAGTGAAATTACAATACATTAGTTATTAGGCTATCACAGTTTATAAAAATTTCCACCTTCCCTACGAAGTGCTCTTTAATAGTTTTGTCTTTCTCATTTTGTCTTGGTCCCAATCTTTCTTTTGGTCCCATCTTAAGAATTTCATCCCTTTCTATTATCCCTTGTCATGTCCACTCCTGAATTGTTGACATGCTGTATAAATCCTACCTAAAACCCCAGACCCTTAGAAATTACGAAATTTTAGGCTTGGGGTCTAATAAATCACCACCACCTGGATCTTAGATATTATTTAAGCACTTAACATTTATAAAGTTAATAAACTTTTTTTTTAAGTAGAGTTTTTTTTTTTTTATAGAGGCATGTTTTATTTATTTATTTTATTTGTTTGCTTTGTTTATACATGCACTGGGTACAGTCAGAAGCGCGGGAGGTGAGAGAATTCACCAGAGCCAGAGCGGGGAGCAGAGCAGGCAGAAGGACCGAAGTACACTGCTGAGGGGAGCAGCGGGCGGCAGGAGAGGTCTGCACGCCATGTGGGACCCTCCTCTGGTGGCCTGGGAGCAGCCGGGGATAGAACCGGCGCCGCAGAGGCCGCGGGCAGCTTCGCAACCCAGCGCTCAACCGCTGCGCCACCAGGGAGGCCCAAAGTTAATAAACTTTAAGAAAATTTTCACATGCATTTGTGGGTTGCTCTTAATTCACATATTTGTTTTTAATACCCAATATTGATGGGATCATCATTTTCATACAGAACCACTTACTACTTGGGATGAAGATAATTTGAAAATTCTTTTTTTTTTTAAAGATTTATTTATTTATACATACGAGAGCTGGAGTACAGGCCAGAAGTGTGGGGGGTGAGAGGATTCACCAGAGACAGAGTGGGGAACAGAACAGGCAGATCTTCTGAAATACACTGCTGAGGGGAGCAGCGGGCAAGACAGGAGAGGTCTGCTGTACCGTGTGGATTGCTCCCTGGCCAGGGATCGAACTCTTGCTACAGAGGCTTTGGATTACTTCATAGTGCGGTGCTTAACCCCTTGCGCCACCAGGGAGGCCGATAATTTGAAAATTCTTAATACATTCTTGTACTTTAAGATGAGTCAGTAATGTTAGGTGGGGATTTCGTTTAAAATGCACACCAAGGGCCTCCCCTGGTGGCACAGAGGTTGAATGCAGCACTGTGAAGCTGTCCACAGCCTCTGCAGTGCCGGTTCAATCCTTACCGGCTGTCGAGATACCCACATGGTGCAGCAGACCTCTCCTGCCATGCCCACTGCTCCCCCCAGCAGTGTATTTCATCAGTCTGCCTGTTCTGTTCCCCACTCTGACTCTGGTGAATTCTCTCACCCTCCTGCACTTCTGACTGTACCCAGTTCTTGTATAAATAAATAACAAATCTTCAAAAAAAAAAAAAATAAAATGCAAAACAATAAGATGATATTCAAGTCATCCTCAGTTAAGTCAGTAGTGGTTGAAAAAAAGAGGAGATTCAGAAAGAGAGGGTATGGGGGTGTGAGGGAAGAAGGAAGGGAAAGAGGGAGGGGAGGGAGGGAGGGAGACTCTCTTATTTGATATGTTTCACTTTGGAAAAGTAGACCAATTCACTCAGCTCTTTTTATACTCAAGAACTAGCACTTCCTGCTGAGTTACTTCTTCCACATCTATAGAAACACAGGGAGCGTCACAGTCATCTATCAATCAAGATCTGATTTCATCTGACATGGCTCAGTCAGAGAGACTTGAAATTCTCTAAAGCAGAAGAAAGGTGACAGTTGTGAATAAATATAGAATCATTTGAGGTACATAAGTTTTCTCAGAAGCCTCATCGCAAGTGGTGGATGGGCAGCACTGATATCATTACTTTCTTTTTTTTTTTTTTTTGACTTTTTTTTTTTTTTTTTTATAGAGGCATGCTTTATTTATTTGTTTGCTGGTTTGTTTGTTTGTTTTGTTTATACATGCACTGGGTACAGTCAGAAGCGCGGGAGGGCGAGAGAATTCACCAGAGCCAGAACGGGGAGCAGAGCAGGCAGAAGGACCGAAGCACACTGCTGAGGGGAGCAGCGGGCGGCAGGAGAGGTCTGCGCGCCATGTGGGACCCTCCTCTGGTGGCCGGGGAGCAGCCGGGGATCGAACCGGCGCCGCAGAGGCCGCGCGCAGCTTCGCAACCCAGCGCTCAACCGCTGCGCCACCGGGGAGGCCCAGATATCATTACTTTCTGATTATTTCCCTGGCAGACAGGTGTCACCTCTTATCCTGGAATAACTTTGGAGATTACAGATTCCATAGCCTCTCTCCTGACTATCTCATCTTGCAGAAGTATTCTTGTAGGTTAATGGATTTTTAATATTTCAATTATGTTTTCTTTTCTTCACTTTACACTAATTGCTTATCATTTCCTACTAATGAGCATTTGTGCTCATAAACTCAATCCTTATGTTTGTCTATTGCCACTCCCTTCTTTGTCAAAGGTTTTCATTTCACTTTGCCATTTGTATGCTTGATTTTCATACTATTCTATGAGAACATGCTGATTATCAAGGAATTATGTAAGATTCTAACTGAATTTAATCTGTGAAAAAATGATTTAAAATAAGTGAACTTTTCTTGCCTGCATTATGAAGAAAATCGTATTACAAGTGAGAGACCCACATCTGCACTCAGTTTTCCTGTTGAAGTTTGGGGGAAGAAATACAAGACATTAGCAAAGGACAGATTCTATAATGACAAATGGTGAATGATGTCTTTTTTTTTTAAATCTGGCACCTTGAATATTTCAGAAGTGTCAGTTTGATTCCATTTATTAGGAATATTCAAAGGACATATACTTACGTGCACATTCTTCTATATAATTTTTATTAAAGTCAAAATCATAGGCCTCCCTCGTGGCACAGGCAGTTGAGGGCCGTGAGGCTGTCCACATCCTCTGCAGCATGTGTTCGATTCTGGCAGGCCAGGGAGATACCCACATGGCGCGGCAGACCCCTCCTGTCTGGCTGGCTGCTCCCCTCAGCAGTGTATTTCAGTCAGTCTGCCTGTTCTGTCCACCACTCTGTCTCTGGTGAATCCTCTCACCCTCCTGTGCATCTGGCCTGTACCCCAGTTCTTTTATGCATGAATAAAATAAATCTTTAAAAAAAATAATAACAGCACAACTATAAAAGAATTGAGAAGCATCAGTGAGTGACAGTGTCACATTTATAAATGATGAGAGGCACACTAGAAGATACCACCATCTAGACTGCTCTGGGAGGGAGTTTCTAAGTGGTAGAAAGAATGCTGAAAAGGGTCCAGTGAGGAAGAGACAGGTGTGATGATTGTTGAACGTAAGTGTGGCAGAAAATAAGGATATTATTGATTTAAAGATATATATGTAAAAGTCATGCAAACTGTTCCCTATAGACATGACAGCCTCCCTCTCATATATGCAGTGCTCACCGTTTAGGTCTATGCTGCTCAAGCAAACAGTCAAAACATAACAGTGCCAAAAAGCAGGTTCTTCTATGTGACACTGAATAAACTTGCTGAAGATTGTCACATAAATAGGACTTATTTATCCAGAGCAACATCCTCCTCCAAGTATTCAATAAGTCAACACCTGATTTGTTCTAAAAGTCTACCAGGAAAATTATAGGTTATGTGGTATGAAAAAAAAGCAAGAAAAATAAAAAGAGAGGGCCTACCCTGGTGGCGCAGGTAATTGAGCTCAGCACTGTGAAGCCGTCCACAGCCTCTGCAGTGCGGGTTCCATCCCGGCCGGCCGGCAAGAATCCTACATGGAGCAGCAGACCTCTCCTGTCTTGCCCGCTGCTCCCCACAGCAGGGAATTTCGTCAGTCTGCCTGTTCTGTTCCCCACTCTGTCTCTGGTGAATCCTCTCTGTCCCGACCCGCGGGATTCGTAGGCACGAAAAGAGAAGGGCTGAGGATTGAAATGAGGGGCTTGAGACAACTTGACGCTAGCGTTTACTTCTTTATTTTTCCTTTTCCTTTCTTTTACTTTTCCCTGTCTTTCTACCTTCCCTGACCTTCTCTCTGCTCCTCTCGCAATAACCTCTCGCAATAATCTCTCTCCCAATAACCTCTCGCAATGACCTCTCGACCTTCTCGTGGTTCTCTTCTTATATCCTGGTAGCTCCTCCCATCGTACCTCCCAGTCTCATTTGATTAATAGGAAACACCTGTGTTTTCTCAGCAGGCAAAACGGTAAAGCGAAAACTAATTAATGGCACGTGTGTTGCGCAACACGGCGCATGCTCCAGGCGGCTCCAGACACCTCTCACCCTCCTGCGAATCTGGCCTGTACCCTGGCTCTTGTGTAAATAAATAAATAATTTTTTTAAAAAAAATTAAAAAATAAAAAGAGAAATATGAGAGATAACAAACTTATTTTTCCCAATCCAGGCAGTACCATTATTATTTAATTGCTCCAGGAAGACTTACTACACTAAGCTGAATGGATAATATTGTGAAAGACTGGCTTTAAAAGATATAGCTATAGATATATATATATGCATCATTCTCTATTTTTGTACAATGTATGCTTTCTCCTCTCAGGTGTAGTCCTCGTGAAATCCCCACCCGAGGAGCACCAGTCTTCCTGGTTGTGAAAGTCATGTTTTAAATTTTCTACATCCTATTGATTTTTGCTTATTCTCTCAATGACTGAAACCGCTAGGATCCCCTGCTGTGATTACTGATTAGTATATTTCTGCTTGTGACTAATCAATTAGGCATAAGCAAGCTTAAATTTTTATATTTTCCTAAAGAAGTAAACTTTACTGTTAAACTTACCTGTTTATTTCGGGCACTGCCTTGACCTTGAAGTCTGTTTGCTTGATAGTAATGTGGTTATATGACTTTCTTTTTTTTTTTTTTTTTTAAGATTTATTTATTTATTTATTTGTACAAGCACTGGGTACAGTCAGAAACGCGGGAGGGTGAGAGAATTCACCAGAGCCAGAGCAGGGAGCAGAGCAGGCAGAAGGACCAAATTACACTGCTGAGGGCAGCAGAGGGCAGCAGGAGAGGTCTGCACGCCATGTGGGACCCTCACCCGGTGGCCGGGGAGCAGCCGGGGATCGAACTGGCACTGCAGAGGCTGCAAGCAGCTTCGCAACCCAGCACTCAACCGCTGCGCCACAGGGGAGGCCCGGTTATATGACTTTCTTCTGTTTATTGTTGGCAAAATATATTTAGTTTCCAATTTTCTGCACCTTTGTGTTTAATATTAGTCTGTTGTAAACAGCACAGAGTTGTTTTTTTTTTAAGATTTATTTTTTTTTATTTATGCATACAAGCACTGGGATGTAGGGGCCTCCCTGGTGACACAAGGGGTTAAGTCTCAGACTGTGAAGCTCTCTGCAGACACTGCAGCAGGAGTTCCATCCCTGGCCTGGGAGGTGACCCACATGGTGCAGCAGACCTCTCCTGCCTAGCCCACTACTGCCCTCAGCAGTGTGTTTCAGTCAGTATGGCTGTTCTGCTCCCCATTCTGTCTCTGGTGAATCCTCTCACTCTCACACCTCTGGCCTGTACTCCAGGTCTTGTATGCATAAATAAATAAATCTTAAAAAAAAAACTAGGGTGTACGTCAGAGGTGCAGGGGTTGGGCGGGGCCATGAGAGGATTCACCAGAGACAGAGTGGGGGGTAGAACAGGCAGATTTACTGAACTACACTGCTGAGGGGAGCAACAGGCAGACAGGAGAGGTCTGCTGTACCATGTGTGTTATCTCTCTTGGCCAGGCACTGAAATGAACTCTTATGGCAGTGGCTGGAGATAGCCTGATAATGTTAAGACTTTAACCCCTTTGCCACCAGGGAGGCCCAGAGTTGACTTTTAATACATCCTAATTGTCCTTGTTGCTTTTACAACTTTATTGAGGAATAATCTATTAACAATATGGTACACGTATTAAAGGATACAATTCCATAAGTTCAGACACATGCAAATTTCTATGAAATCAATACAATCAAAATAATGAACATTTCTGACATACCCCAGAGTTTCCTTGTATCTGTTCATTTGATTCAATTCTCAGGTAACCATTCATCTTTTTTCTGTCACTTTAACTGAGCTTGCATTTCTGAGAATTTTGCATTAAAAAAATTATTCATTATATACTTCCTTTTGTCTGGTTTCTTTCATTTAACACAATTATTTTGAGAGTAATGCAAGTTGTTACACAAAATTGTCCTTTTGATTCTATTGTATGCATATGTCACAATGTGTCTATCCATTAACCTATTGAGAAGTGTTTGCATTGTTTGCTATTGAGGCTATAATGAATAGAACTGCTATGAATATTCAGGCACAAGTCTTTATGTAGACATATTTAATTTCTCTTAACAAAATGCATTAAATTGTATTTGTGTGTTTAACTTTTCAAGAAACTCTCAAACCTAGTTCCTTACTGGTCTCTTTACATTCCAACCAGAGGTTTTGAGTGTTAGGTCTTCCGCATCTTTGTCAAAACTTGGAATGGTCAGACTTTTTAATTTTAGTTATTCTAATAGGTTTTTAGTGACAACTCATAGTGGTGTTGATTTAAATTTCCTTATGATTGGTGCCATTAAACATATGGTCATGTATTTATTTGTAGCTCTGTGTTTTCTTGGTGAATTGTTCAAAAATGTTGCCCATTTTAAAAATAGATTTCAAATTTTAAAGTGGGTTTTCTTATTACTGAGTTCTATGAGTTCTTTATTTTAGATACAATTCCTTATCAGAGATATGACTGGAAAACGTTTACCCTTTCAATCTCTGCCTTGTATTTTTTTTAACTTGAATTTTCATTCCCTTAACAGTTTATTTCAAAGATCAAATGTTTTTAACTTTGATGAAGTAATATCCTTTTCTTTTTATTAGCCATATTTTGATGTTATATTTAAGAAGGTTTTGTCAGAATCAGATCACATTTTCTTCTCTTCAAGTTTTTACACTTAATTTATGATCCATTTTAACTGAATTTTTGTACATGGTACAAGGCATTGGTTTTTTCTCTTCATTGCATTCAGTTTTTACATGTAGTCAATAGATTTCACCATATATTAAAAGATTATCCTTCTCTATTGAATTCCCTTTGTAATTTTTAAAAAAATCAATAGTATGTCCATGTGTGGCTCTATTTTTAGATTTGACTCTATTAATACATTTGCCTATCTTAACATAACTACCACATCTGTTTAGATTACTAGAAGTTTTTCTTTTGTGTGTGGGTATTTGCTTTTTTCCCTCATTTTTTTAATATATCATACTTCATTTTTTTTCATTTTTATTTTATATATTTTTACATCATTTTTCAATTTTTGTACAATGTATGCATTTTCATCTTAGTTGCTTTTATTGGGGCATAGGAGATGGGTTGGGATAAATCACCATGGTGGAATGCCCATGATGGACATGTCCATTCTAATCTTACTAGCATAGTTTTTGAAACTTTCTTTTTCTTTTCCTTCGCACTGCTGCACTTATTGCCAGCAGCTTCTATAAGTCCACTGCTCCTCCTTGGAAAAGAATTTCCTCTTTTTCTTGGAGACAACCCTGATTTATTCCTCTTTCTGATCACTAACTTGTTACTTTGGGGGAGGAAAGATTTGTTCCTCTTGTGAAGACTTCTGCTGCCAGCTATCACTTCAAGATCACTACAGCTAACTCTTCCTTGGAAAAAGTTTTTTTTTTCCCTTGGGTTTGGAGAAGGAGACAGATGGACTTTCATTGCATTCTCCAGAATGTCTATTACTAAAGTTTTATAATCTGTCTTCGAAGCAGCTAAAGATAGTCCTCCAACTTTGTTCTTTTGAAAATGTTTTCACTAGTCCTTTATATTTCTAGATAAATTTTAGCATCTACTCATCAAATTCTATGAGATATCTTGCTGAGATTTTTATTGGGATTATATTCATTTTCTTACTATTTGGAAATAATTTCACTTAACAACATTGAATCTTTTGAATGCAAAATGTGAAATATCAGTGTCCTGTAGTTTTTAGTCTATAGGTCTTGAACATCTTTTTGTCATATTTATCTAACAATGTTTCATATTTGTAATATATTGTAAATTATATTTTCCATTGAAATTTCTAATTCTTTTTAAACTACATAAATATAAATGCCTTTTGCCTATTGATCTTTTATTCTGCAATATTTATCAAATCACTCACTAGTTCTATTATCTTTCTTTGTCAATTCCAATGGATTTTCTACATAGTAATCCTGTTCTTTGCTGGTTTCAAAGAAAATGTGACAATTAGAGATGGAATCTAGCAGTGTTGAAATATTGGTTGTCTTTAAAGATGAAGAGCTACCATGAAGAGTTTCAAGTCAGATAGAATAGTGTGACTGAGTGGGAGCTGTACCATTAATCTGCAACATAGGATGTGTAAGAAGGTATAATATGAAAGTCAGATTAGGAGCCAGTGTTCAGAGGTTTTGATTTGCCTCCCTGAAAAGGATATACCATAGATATTACTTTAAAAATGAATCAAAATCAGGCATTATATTAGGAATTGAAGTCTATGATTTATTAAATATTTTGGGCTATTGGAGATGAAAATGGATTAAATTATTTTGAAAATGAGTAAATAGGGGTAAAAAGTGGTTATTATTCATATTCCTACTGCTGGCCATGAAAACATTCCATTCATTATTAAACTGCAAACTTCTTTGACACTGATGATCTATCACAGAGATAGGGTCCACTGTGAAATAAAGTGACGTATACAGGCATTGTTCATCTGTCCTAATCATTTTTATTAATGTGGTGTTCTAGCCAAATAATGATTGATGGGTATTCCTTTTGATTTTGCCATGCTTCTATAAAGACATACCATAGGTCTGCGCATTATCATTTTCAAATTGTAGTTTGTTCTCTGTCCTGTCACCTTCCCTTCCTTATTACTCTTTGTATACATGTAAATATAAACATATTAGCATACAAAAGAAAATTTGAACTTCTTATTAAATCAAACCACTGGAATTTAGATTGTCTTCTGTATAAATATAGTATATGCCATATATGTGTGTCTGTATATGATAAATTGTTTAAATCACTGTCACAGAAGAGATTCAGTTTTTTACTCTTTAGTCTGAGGATGGCAAATCAAATTCTCCAGAAGGACTTTTCTCTCTCTCTGCTTTTGGGTTTCATGAATGAGTCAGTGGTGTGAAGTACTTCAGGGAAGGGATTCTTTGGGTAAGAGCCAGGTGAGAGTGTACAGTCATTTTCTTTGGAGCAAGAGAGTGTATCTGTAGTAGCTCTGTATATATAGAGGTTGAATTATCATGCTATGAGATTGTCTTGAGCTTTTATGTAGTTGTTTAATGGCTTTTTGTTTTTGAAATGCAAACAACTCTATGGCTGAACACCCTACCATAGAGTCACATTTATTCCCTCTAGGGGTTGCTTCTGCAGTTGGTCAATATTTATTGGACTATATACCAAGCATTATGAGAACCATTTTACATATACTATCTATTATCTATTTTTATTATTATTGCTTATTTAGTACTTATTTGTTACTTATTAACAAGGTAGACTGAATTTTAGCAGCCAAAAGCAATGAACATTTTTTATCATTTACAGTTTCTAATGGTCTGGGATTTAGGAGCATTTAGCTATATGGGTCTGGTTTGGAATCTGTTCTGAGGTTGGAATAAAACTCTTGGGGGCTGAGAGGGACGCAGTCATTTGATGGCAGGAATATCTGCTTCCAAGGTCACTCACATAGCTAAGTAACACATTTAATCCTCCAGGAACTACAACTTATTTATGCCTAATGCACCCATATTATAGATAAGGAGCTTGTGGCACAAATTTAATGCCATAGTCCTTGTTTTTAACAACTGTGGTTAAAAACATCCTGATTGGAAAAAATGAACTTGCATCAGTTTGCAATAATTACTTTTTTATTTTTTTTTAATATTAAATTTTATTTTTATATTCCCCCATACAATTGCAAACGCCCCATTCTGACCCCAATCCTTCCCCTTCCGCCCCCCACCCCCCAAAAAGTGTCTCTGGTTCATATTTTTTTGTTGATTTTGATTTTCACTTTCTTATATTCATTTTCCTGGTCCCTTATTTAAGTTTTCTAGATTCCTGCTATGAGTGAGACCATCCGGTATTTTTCTTTTTCTTTTTGGCTTATGTCGCTGAGCATGATCCCTTCCAGCGTCATCCATGTTGCTGCAAATTGCATGTGTTTATCTCTTTTGAATGCTGAGTAATATTCCATGGTATATATGTACCACATCTTCTTGATCCAGTCATCTATTTTTGGGCATTTGGGTTGTTTCCAAAGCTTAGCTATTGTAAACAGTGCTGCTATAAACATAGGGGTGCAGGTGTTCTTTGGAATTGATGTTTCTGTGTCCTTTGGGTAAATACCTAGGAGTGGAATTGCTGGATCATATGGAAGCTCTATGTTTAGTAGGTCCAGAAATCTCCACACAGCTCTCCATAGTGGTTGGACCAGTTTGCACTCCCACCAACAGTGCAGAAGAGTTCCTTTTTCTCCACATCCTCGCCAACATTTGTTGTTGCTAGTTTTTTTAATATGTGCCATTCTCACTGGTGTAAGATGGTATCTCATGGTAGTTTTGATTTGCATTTCCCTGATTACAAGTGATGTTGAACATTTTTTCATATGTCTGTTGGCCATTTGCATTTCCTCTTCAGAGAAGTTTCTTTTTAGCTCTTCTGCCCATTTTTTGACTGGATTATTTTCTTTGTTGTTGCTGAGTCTCATCAGCTCTTTGCAGATTTTTGTGATCAGTCCTTTATCATTAGTGTTGGGTGCAAAAATGTTCTCCCAGTTGGTGGGGTTTCTCTTTGTTTTTGTTATTGTCTCTTTTGCTGTGCAGAAGCTCTTTAATTTGATGTAGTCCCAGCTGTTTATCTTTGTCTTCACTATCACTGCTTTGGGTGATGTGTCTGTAAAGATGTCTTTGATGTGCAAATCCCGTAGTGTTTCGCCTATATTTCCTTCTATATATTTTATGGTTTCAGGTCTTATGTCTAGTTCTTTAATCCATTTTGAGTTGATTTTTGTGTATGGTGTGAGGTAGTGGTCAAGCTTCATTCTTTTGCATGTAGCGATCCAGTTTTCCCAGCACCATTTATTGAACAAACTTTCTTTGCTCCAATGCATAGTCTTTGCTCCTTTGTCAAAGATTAGTTGACCATAAATCTGTGGGTTTATTTCTGGATTTTCTATTCGATTCCATTGGTCTGTATGTCTGTTCTTGTTCCAATACCATGCAGTTTTGATGATTATGGCTTTGTAGTATAGTTTGAAGTCTGGGAGTGTGATGCCTCCATTTCCTTCTTTTTTTTTCAGGAGAGCTTTGGCTATTCGAGGTTTTTTGTGATTCCATATGAATTTCATCAATAATTGTTCTATTTCTTTGAAGAATGACATTGAGATTTTGATTGGAATAGCATTGAATCTGTATATTGCTTTTGGTAGGTTGGCCATTTTAATAATGTTTATTCTTCCAATCCATGAGCAGGGGATGTTTTTCCATTTCTTTGTGTCTTCTTCTATTTCTTTTAACAGTGTTTTATAGTTTTCTTTGTATAGGTCCTTTACCTCTTTTGTTAGATTTATTCCCAAATATTTGATTTTTTTTGTTTCGATAATAAAAGGGGTGGTTTTTTTGATTTCTTCTTCTTCAGATTTATTGTTTGTGTATAGGAAGGCTACTGACTTTTGCGTGTTGATTTTGTATCCTGCCACTTTACTGAATTGATTGATGAGTTGAATTAGTTTTTCTGTGGAGATTTTGGGGTTCTCTATGTATATTATCATATCATCTGCAAATAGTGATAGTTTGACTTCTTCTTTTCCTATTTGGATTCCTTGGATGTCTTTCTCTTGTCTTATTGCTCTGGCTAGGACTTCCAGTATTATATTGAAAAGCAGTGGTGAGAGTGGACATCCTTGTCTTGTTCCAGATCTTAATGGAATTGTTTTCAGCTTTTCACCATTGAGAATGATACTGGCTGTTGGCTTGTCATAGCTGGCCTTTATGATGTTGAGGTATGTTCCTTGTATCCCAAGAATTTCAAGGGCTTTTATCATGAATGGGTGTTGCACTTTGTCGAAAGCTTTCTCAGCATCTATTGATATTATCATGAATGGGTGTTGCACTTTGTCGAAAGCTTTCTCAGCATCTATTGATATTATCATATGGTTTTTATATTTCTTTTTGTTGATGTGTTGGATAACGTTGATTGATTTTCGGATGTTAAACCATCCTTGTGCCCCTGGAATGAATCCAACTTGGTCGTGGTGAATTATCTTATGGATACATTGTTGGATTCTGATAGCTAAAATTTTATTGAGGATTTTTGCATCAGTGTTCATTAGGGAGATTGGCCTATAGTTTTCCTTTTTTGTGTTGTCCTTATTCGGTTTTGGTATTAGTGTAATATTGGCTTCATAGAACGTGTTTGGTATTGTCCCTTCCTTCTCAATTTTTTGGAAGAGTTTGTGAAGGATAGGCACTAATTCATCTCTGAATGTTTGGTAGAATTCATTTGTAAATCCATCAGGTCCTGGGCTTTTGTTTTTGGGGAGGTTTTTGATTACCATTTCAATTTCGCTGCTTGTAATTGGTCTGTTTAGGTGTTCTATTTCTTCTTTATCTAGCTTTGGGTGATTGTAGAGTTGTAGGAATTTGTCCATCTCCTCTAGATTGTTGAACTTGTTTCCATATAACTATTCATAGTAGTTACTGATTATTCTTTTGATTTCTGCTGTGTCCGTTGTGATTTCTCCTCTTTCATTTATGATCCTGTGTATTTGTGCTTTCTCCCTTTTTTCCTTTGTGAGCCTGGCTAGGGGTTTGTCTATTTTATTTATTTTTTCAAAGAACCAGCTCTTGGTTTCATTGATCTTTTGGATTGTTTTTTTAGTTTCAATTTCATTTATTTCTGCTTTGGTTTTTATTATTTCTTTTCTTCTACTGGTTCTGGGGTTTTTTTATTGTTCTTTTTCTAGATCTTTGAGCTTCGAGATTAGGTGGTTTCTTTGAGTTCTTTCTTGTTTTTTGATGTGAGCTTCTATTGCTATATATTTTCCTCTTATTACTGCTTTTGCTGCATCCCATACATTTAGGATATTGGTGTCCTCCTTGTCATTCAATTCAAAGAATTTTTTAATTTCTTCTTTGATTTCCTCGTTAGTCCAGTGGTCTTCCAGTAGTGTGGTTTTTAATCTCCATGAGGTAGGATAGTTCCTTGCCTTCTTTTTATGATTTATTTCTAGTTTGATGCCTTCGTGGTCAGAAAAGATGGTTGGTATGATTTCAGTCTTGGTGTATCTGTTGATGTTTGTCTTGTGCCCCAGTATGTGATCGATCCTGGAGAATGATCCGTGTGCGCTTGAGAAAAATGTGTACTCCGTTTTTTTTGGGTTTAGTGTTCTATAGATGTCTGTTAAGCCCAAATGCTCTAGGTCCTTATTTAGAGCTTTAGTTTCTTTACTTATTTTTTGTCTTGTTGATCTATCCATTGTTGATAGTGGTGTGTTGAAGTCTCCCACCACGTATGTGTTTTCTCTGATGTCTGTTTTCAGAGAGGACAACAGTTGTCTGATATATTTTGGTGCTCTTTCGTTTGGTGAGTATATGTTAATGAGTGTTATTTCTTCTTGAAGTATTGTCCCCTTAATCATAATGTAGTGACCATTGGGGTCTCTTTTTATTTTTTTGAGTTTGAAGTCTGTTTTATCTGATATAAGTATAGCTGTTCCTGCTTTCTTTTTTGGCCCATTTGCTTGTAGGATTGTTTTCCATCCTTTGACTTTGAGCCTATTTTTATCTTTGTAGCTAAATGTGTTTCCTGCAGACAGCAAAAGGTTGGGTTTTGTTTCTTAATCCAGGCTGCAACTCTGTGTCTTTTTATTGAAGAGTTTAGTCCATTTACATTTAGAGTTAATATTGATATGTTAGCATCTGTATTTGCCATTATGTTTGTCTTTCCTTTGATTTTATTTATTCTTTTAATAACTTTTTTTTTTTTTTGGTCTTCTTTCGTTGTTATTCGTCCCTCTGAGGTTCTGGCTTTAGATTCCTTGTAGTATTTTTTGGAGTGGGGGTTTATTCGTAATGAAATTCCGGAGTTTCTCTTTGTCTGGGAAGGTCCATATTCTTTCTTCATGGAGGAAAGAGAGCTTTGCGGGATAGAGTATTCTTGGTTGGCATCTGTTTTCTTGGATTCTGTTGACTATGTCCCTCCACTCTCTCCTTGCCCGTAGTGTTTCTTCAGAGAAGTCTGATGTCAGCCTGATTGGTTTTCCTTTGAATGTTATCTGTTTCTTCCTCTTGTCAGCTTCATTATTTTTTCCTTGTCCTGGATTCTTGGGAGCTTTACTATTATGTGTCTTGCTGTGTTTTTCCTTTCGTCGTGGAAGTTTGGTGTTCTTCTTGCTTCTTGTATATCAATTTTCAGCTCCTTCTTCGCATTTGGGAAGTTCTCTTCAATTATATCCATGAATATTTTCTCTGTTCCTACATCTCTCTCCTCTCCTTCTGGAATTCCTATAACTCTTATATTTCCTTTCCTCATGGAGTCAGATAGTTCCCGAAGTCTTTCTTCATTCTTTTTCCTTCGTACTTCTCTTTCCTTTTCTGTTTTGGTTCTTTTTATTTCTGTGTCTTCAAGATTACTTATTCGTTCTTCCATTTCATCTATTCTGCTTTCCTTGCTTTTCCCGGAGTTCTTTAGTTCCTCCATTAATTCTTTGATCTCCTGCATTTCTTTTACTTCCCTCTTTAGGGACTCAATTTCATTCTTCTGACCATTGTTTTCCCTCTTTAGGGACTCAATTTCCTTCTTCTGATCTATCACTTTTTTAATCATGGCAATTTTAAATTCTCTTTCTGGAAGGCTCAGAAGTTCTTCCAAGTTGCTGTCGTTGCAATCTGGGGAGTGGTTTTCTTTTTGTGTTGTGCTTCTTTCCTGAGGAGTTGTTAGGTTGCGTGTGGTTCTTCTACTCCCTACTGTCTGTTTTCTAATTTGTCGTATGCGTTGGGACACTGTGTTGCTCGGACTGACTGACATCTTGGGTGAACTTCTCCGCTCCCCTCTGGCTCTTCCAGGAGCCATCTCTGTCTTCTGGGGGAGCTTTCTGCTGGTTTTAGGCAGTTTTTACTGAAGAAATGTCCCTGTTCTCAAATGGCGAAGCGGGGTGCAGTCCCTGCGCCTCCGGTTTCAGGCACACTCTTCTGCGCACCCGGTCTGCCCCGGACGTGGGTGCCTGCTCCCTCTGTGGGCTCAGACTGCTGGTCGGAAGGGGCCTGGCGTGGAATAACTTCCCGGCTGGCCACTGCAGAAGCCTTCTGTGCCCTTTTCAAGCAGTCTTAAGAAATTTCCTGTTTTATGGGGTGTTAGTGACTTTTTTTTCCTGGTCGCTAGGTGGTGCCAGAGATCTCTCCTATTGTCCTTGGGGGGCTGTTTTTCGCCTCCCCCCACCCCGTGGGACAGGGAACAGAGCGGGAATGGTAGGGTACACCTCAACAGCTTTGGGGTGCTGTGTCTGCCTTGTGCCCCACCGTCGTGGAGAACCCACGCCCCGAATTTTCGTGCCCCGGGTCTCAGTTCAAAGCCCTCAGGTCCAGGACGCGGGCTGTAGCCCAGTTCAGTGGCGCGGGAATGGCGCCTTTTGCACGGCTCCCGTGCCTGGGCGCCTGGTTCCTGCTCACTCAGGGAGGGACCTTCACCTCAGTGAGGACCTCCGCGCGTCTCCCCGCAAGCCTAGGTCGTCTCCCTGCAAGCCTAGGTCGCAGGCGCGGGGACCTGGGCAGCTGCGATCCCGGTCTGCACTTGCTTTTCAAGCGCGCCAAGCGCGCCGCTTTCCGAGCAAGCTTACCGGCAGCCCGGGCTGTGTGCGCGTCTCCCGGGGTCTTTGTTCTTCTCTAATGGCGCCCGGAGCCGTTCGCTCACCGCCACGGCGGATCCTGCAGGGTTCGCCTCAGCTCCCATTCACGGGGTGTGGTGGCTGCAATAGTTCCTTTCCACTCACAGTCCCGCTTGCTGCATCGTTTGTTCTTGTGGGTCATTTTAGTTTGTTGTTTTCCTCCTCTCTGCGGGTTGGAGAGTGCCGCCTCTGTGGGCGGGGGAGGGGAGCAGGGTTCTGCGCTTCCCTCCCTTCTGGTCCTCTTTTATGGCCACTTTCTTCTTCGGGCAGTTTGCTGGAGTCACCCGTTTATCTTCCGTGTCCCACTTCTCACTGGGACCTGCCGCTTTTCCTCCCTATTAACTTTTTTTAATGGGAGATCTTACTCGCAGCGTCTCCTCGCCGCCATGTTGCTCCGCCCCCTCCTAATTACTTTTTTAAATTAAAGAAAGGGAAATCTAAATTTACATTAAAAGATACCCAGGGCCTCCCCAGTGGCGCAGCGGTTGAGTGCTGGGCTGCGAAGCTGCCTGCAGCATCTGCATACCAGTTCGATCCCCTGCCGCCAGCAAGGGTCCCCACATGGCAAGCAGACCTCTCCTGCCGTGCCCACTACTCCCCTCAGCAATGTATTTTGTCAATCTGCCTGTTCTGTTCCCCACTCTGGCTCTGGTGAATTCTCTCACCCTCCCATGCTTCTGAATGTACCCAGTGCTTGTATAAATAAATAAATAAATCTGTAAAAAATAATAAAATAAATAATAAAATATACCCAGTTCCTTCATTTAGCTGAAAAAATTTTGAATATTGCTGAGTATTTATTATTATATTTAGTTATTTTATCCTGAATGCATACATAAGGTATTCTGGATCAAAGAAAGATTTCTTTTTGAATACCTTGCGGTAACTAATAAATAAGTCGGACTTCCTTTGCCCTAGTTCCTACCCTATAATGACAAGATAAGAGCCAAGCCACTTGTCTTATACAAGTGACCAGGTTTATCCATAAGCAAGGAAATAAGGAAAAGGATTTGTGTATGCTTATAAAGTGATGGGAAACAGCTGTCTTCTCATCTCCTGAAAGGATAGTCTTCTTACTCCAGCATTTTGGTATGTAAATAAAACCTTTCCAGAACCAGAGGTTGTCTCCAAGTTATTGAACCTTATTCCTACTTAAAATGAAGGAATGGGCCTCCCTCGTGGCCTACGGGTTTTTAAGTCTCAGCACTACCACTGCAAAGGCCAAGAGCCACTGTCTGAGTTCAATTCCTGGCCAGAGATAAGTTATCTAGACTTTGTTCTCATCTGTAGTTTAGGAAAACAGTTGCCTAACAAAGTTTGTATTGATTCATTTAATTGGTAACATGGACATCCAGAATCCTCATTGCAGATTATGCTGGGAAATACAGTTTTATTAAAGCTTTCAGAACATCACGATTCAGGAAGATATACTTGAAGGAGATGAGCATGAAGGATAAGTGTAACTCAATCATAAATAACACAGGGAAGAATTAAAACATCCTATATCATATATTTGATTACATATTGAGCATAGATGTTCAAATTTGAAATTGTGTACCTTTGACTACAGCATGCATCTTTTTTTAAGGGATTAATGTTGGAATTTTTAATATTTTTAAACATAGTACTTTTTTCTTACATTGTTGTTCATTTTTGGACAAGATGTTTTTCCTTCCTTCAGATTCGGTCACCATAGTTCTTCCACCACCAAAGCACCCACAGTCCATCACCATATTCCCTTTACTCTCCCTTCCCCTTTTCTTATCTGCCCCCACCCCCATCCCTGGATGCTGAATATCTATGGTCAGCTTTCAAGGTTTATCTTTGACTGATGCTTTGTTTGATTTCTCTATATCTCAAATGTAAGTGAAACCATCTGATATTTTTCTTTTTCCTTTTGATTTATTTCGCTTAGCATAATCCTCTCCAGCTCCATCCATGTTTTGCTGCAAATGGCATGAGTCTGTCTTTTTCAATCACTGAGTAGTATATTGTCCAACATGTATATGTACCTCATCTTCTTGATCCCGTCATCTGTTTTAGGGCATTTAGTTTGTTTCCATATCTTGCTATTGTAAATAGTGCTGCAGTAACCACAGATGTGCAGGTTTCCTTTTGAATTAGCATTTTTGTGTCCCTTACGTTGATTCCTAGAAGTGGAATAGCTGTGTCGTATGGTGGAACCATTTCTAGTGTTTGAGGAATTTCCCCACAGCTTTCCATAGTGTCTTGACCAATTTACATTCCCACCAGCAGTGAAAAAGGATTCCCATTTTTGTTGTTATTTTAATCACATCCTTTCCAGCACTTGTTGTTCCTGTTTTGTTTTTATTTTTTAATATGGGCTGTTCTCACAGGTGTGAGGTAGTATCTCATTGTGGTTTTGATTAGCATTTCCCTGATAAGTCATGATGAATATTTTTTCTTACACCTGTTGGCCATTTGCATTCTTCTTTGGACAAGTATCTATTTAGTTCTTCTGGGCATTTTTTTTGATTGGGTTGTTGCATTTGTTTTTGTTGAATTGTGTGAGCTCTTTGTATATATTTGGTACCAGTCCCTTATCAGAGGTATGGTATTTTCTCCCATTCAGCGGGTTACTCCCTTTCATTTTGGTTACTGTCTCTTTTGCTGCATAGAAGCTTTTTAGTTTGATGCATTCTCAACTGTTTATATTGCCCTTTGTTTTCCTTGCTTCTGGAAACAAGTTCTCAATGGTGTTTCTAAAGTTTATATCATAAAGTGTATTGCCTATGTTTTCTTCTATATATTTTATAGTTTCGGGTCTTACCTCAAAGTCTTACCCATTTTGAGGAGATTTTTGTGCATGGTGTGAGGTAATAGTCTTAACTTTGATTCTTTTACATTTGGCAGTCCAGTTTTCCCAGCACCATTTGTTGAAGAGACTTTCTTTCTTCCAGTGTATATTCTTCACTCCTTTATTATATATTAGTTGGTCATATATATGTGGTTTTATTTCTGGGCTTTTAATTCCATTGGTTTGTGTGCCTGTTTTTTTGTTCAAACTATGCTGTTTTAATTTTTATGGTTTTGTAGCATAGTTTGAAGTCTGGAAGTCTAATGCCCCTATGCCCCTTTTTAGTCAGGAGAACTTAGGCTATTCAAGGTCTTTTGTGATACCATATGAATTTCAGCAGTATTTGTTGCATTTCTTTGAAGAATGTCATAGAGATTTTTATTGGAAATGCATTTATTTAGTAAATTGCTTTGGGTAGAATGCTCATTTTAATAATGTTGTTTCTTCCAATCTATAAACAAGGACTATCTTTCCATTTATTTGTGTCTTCTTTCTTTTAACAGTGTTTTATAATTTTCCTTGTATAGGTCCTTCACCTCACCTGTTAAGTTTATTCCCTGGTGTTTAATTTTTTGCCTTTACGAGCACATGACTACAAGAAACTTCCATCATCTGAATGGAGAGTAGCATATATTGAAGAAGGAATACAAAATGAAAGACTAAGCTGCCATTTAGCTCCCAACATTAAAAGTTAGGGTTTTGCAAATAAGTTTATTTGTTGTGAAAGAATTATTTAAAGATCCTTGACTCTTGCTTTTTGGTACTTCAATAAAAGATACAGTGGGCAAGCAAAACAGAGAAAGATGAAAAAGCCACTCTTTTAATTGTGGCAAGGAAAGAAGGAAGGAAAATTCCAGAACAAAGAATATGGACTTGTGCCTCACACTCTCATAATCCCTATTTTGGCACAGAGAAGGAGTGATGTGTTAGATAAGTGAGGTTCTGAAGCAAAGGAGTCCTAAATCCTACACACACAGACACACGTGAACATGCACACACACCATCTTTAGGGACTTGAAAATAAAAGTACTATCACAGCTCTATCTGGGGCAGTGTCACATGAACTTAGCAGAACAAAGACGAGGCAGAGGTAAGGGCTGTCCCATCACACTGGTCTCCCATGTAAAACAGAAGCAGCCAAAATTCAAGCTGAAGTGCTTACTAGAATGCTATTGTATTTATATGCTGTGCATTGAAGGAGACAAAACAGACCGCTTTGGGGTCACTGAAAGTCCCAGCCAGACTTCAGAAGTATATGTAACCCCAAGAAGAACTGAGATTGAGATTGGTGGAGAATGACTACGAGGCCCTGACTAAAACAGAGAGTCCCAGTCAGAATGGAGCGATGATTATTCAAAGGACAAGTGCATTTAAGTAGACCCTCATACAGAAAGCCAAAGAATTCTAACAGTGCCATAACCTAGTACTTACATTCTACTCTGCTTCTCTAAGATGATGTTAGGATGATGAAGGGAACTTTCAGAGAATCCAAGAAATTTTATCTGAGAGTCCAGCCACTACTCTCTAAAGTATCTCTTTAAATTATTAGATCATACTAACCTTGAACCAGTTATAGACTGAGATTTTGTTCTCACTGAACTGGAAGGTAGTGGCTAAGGAGACTAGGCCAGCTTGTTTACTGATGAAATAAATAAAATATATTTCCTCTTCAAGGAAATGCAAATGGCCAACAGGCATATGAAAAAATGTTCAACATCACTTGTCATCAGGGAAATGCAAATCAAAACTACCATGAGATACCATCTTACACCAGTGAGAATGGCACATATTAAAAAAACTAGCAACAACAAATGTTGGCGAGGGTGTGGAGAAAAAGGAACTCTTCTGCACTGTTGGTTGGAGTGCAAACTGGTCCAACCACTGTGGAAAGCTGTATGGAGATTTCTGGACCTACTAAACATAGAGCTTCCATATGATCCAGCAATTCCACTCCTAGGTATTTACCCAAAGGACACAGAAACATCAATTCCAAAGAACACCTGCACCCCTATGTTTATAGCAGCACTGTTTACAATAGCTAAGCTTTGGAAACAACCCAAATGCCCAAAAATAGATGACTGGATCAAGAAGATGTGGTACATATATACCATGGAATATTACTCAGCATTCAAAAAAGATAAACACATGCAATTTGCAGCAACATGGATGGCGCTGGAAGGGATCATGCTCAGCGAAATAAGCCAAAAAGAAAAAGAAAAATACCGGATGGTCTCACTCATAGCAGGAATCTAGAAAACTTAAATAAGGGACCAGGAAAATGAATAACTATAAGAAAGTGAAAATCAAAATCAACAAAAAACTATGAACCAGAGACACTTTTAGGGGGGCGGGGGTGGGAGGGGAGGGATTGGGGTCAGAATGGGGGGGCTGCAATTGTATGGGGAATATAACAATAAAATTTATTAAAAAAAATATATATATATTTCCTCTTCATGTCAGAAGTACAGTGTAAATTAAATATTGTAAAAGCACAACCCAGATGGATATTTACTGTGTGTCCAGTCTGACTTGCTCTAATGTCTGTCATGTTAAAACGCCGCATACCACTGCCTATTTAACAACCAAAAAAACAGAAGAAAGATGATGAGGACTCGAGCTTTAGTAATACCACTGGATCAGTAGGTATATGTTCAATTAGATGGAAAAAGAGCGAGGCATGGGGTAAAGTAACAAAGTTAAAAAAAAAAAGTTTTTAGACACAAATATCTAAAAAGATACCCAATACCTATCTTGGAGTATCTGAAGCAGAAGCAGGATCAGAATATTCCTAAATGTCTTCCATGTGCCAGGCTTTGGGTTTGCCAACATAGAGGCCTAGAGGTCTGGAGGAATGAGTTGTCCTGGAGATGCATTCCGTTGGTGAGAGATCTAGGTCCTGACAGAAGCACATATTAGATGGTCATGTTTCTTCTGCCATTGGCAAGTCCCCTGGTCTTCTAGTACTGGAGCCTAATACTGGATCTCTCAATCATGCAGAAAAGAAGCCATCATGAAATCAGATTATTTTTTACCTTTAGCAGCACACATATGAGCAGGACATACATTATTTTAGAGTTATCACCCCTCTAACTCTCCCAAATACCTCCCATTTGCAATTTCCATTTGTTCTACTTATAACATGTATTTCTGATATAATCTGAAAAATGATTATAACATGTAATGGAAAAACAGAGAAAAATAAGATTATCTGTCTTTGAGAACCCTGAGCAGAAGCATCACTCAAACTGCTTAAGGACTGTGAAGCTGTCCGCAGCCTCTGCGTGCGGGTTCGATTCCCAGCTGGCCAGGGAGATACCCACATGGCACAGCATACCTCTCCTATCACACCCGCTGCTCCCCTCAGCAGTGTTTTCCATCAGTCTACCTGCTCTGCTCCCCACTCTGTCTCTGGTGAATCCTCTCACCCTCCCATGCCTCTGGCCTATACCCCAGTTCTTGTATAAATAAAAAAAAGGAATAAATTCCTAATAGTTACCTGGTTCTGTATATAACTCTTCTTAACCTGTTTTCTGCAGGCTTCTTAATGAATCCTAGGAGAGAAAGGAGATTTTAAGAGAGGTATATAAGGTGGTTTTGTAACTTCTAAATATTAATAGCTAACCTTTAATTTCCACTCCACCAATTCAAAATGATATAAATGTGAATCAGTAATAAGCTAAGAAACCATGACTGAACTGCACAGATTTGAAATTGCTCTTTAAAAATGTGTTACTGTTTCCCAAGGTGTGGCTTCCAAGCATTTGCATTACCTAGGAATTATTAAAGTGCTGACTAATTCTGTGTGAAACATTTGTAAGCATATTATGTAGATGTGAGCAGAGCAGAACATTCTGAAATATACCATGATATTTAACAAATAGCCAACAGATCATACATTGTAAATAAAATCATAAATAGTGATGCTCAAAATATTTTTAATGTGTTTTTTTTACTAGAGGCCTTTTTATACCTGGCAGAGTACCACATTGCTGTTTAAACTAATTTAAAGTAGTTTTTAAATTTTGCTTTTTACATTCATAAAAAGGTTCTTTTTATGAAATTTGCATTACTGTCAATGTTTTAAACTTAATTGTGTTTCACTTTCCATGGGGGAAAAATATATAGAGCATCCTCTTATCTAAAATTCAATGTATTGATATAAAGTAAAGTTTTTAAATAAATTGTTACCTTATTCATTTAGATGAGATTGTTGATATATCAAAGTAGTGTGTAATTTTTAAAAATTAAGACTAACTCACAAGTTAAATAATCCAGAAAGTACTTAGTAAATTTTCTTCCTGTAAGTTTCTCTTTCTTAGACTTCTTTGTTGGTTCTTCTGCTTTAGACTAATAAATGTTGGAGTGTCTGAAGGATAGGTCATAGTTTTTATCTAAAATAAGAGTTTATAATTTTAGCACTAGAGGTTTAAGGAAACGTATTGGAATCTTTAGGAATCTTAATTAAAAAATATTTTTAAAGCATTCAGAATGGGTAAATTGTGTTTTTACTCTATTTAAATAATCAGCCAGCCAGCGTTTTTTATTACAACTATCTCTAAAACACCATAGCACTTTTCTTTAGGTTTATTAAAGTTAATAAAAACAGTAAACTTATCTTGTTCATTGATTGTTATGAACTATCACTCCAAAAAGCAAAATATCAGTAGGTAAAAAAGATTTTTTTTCAGTGTTCTGAAATATCTTAATGTTCAAAGCATACATTTACCACATTGATGGATACTTGAGAAGTGAAATGACAAATTGTAGATGTGACTTGAATTTCATATTGCAGTATAAAACCAGATAGAAAGAGATCTCTCATTCCTGAGGTAGCTGCCTCAATTCCTCTGAATGAGTGAAGTGTTCTTGAGTATGGCAAATTGTCATTTAGGTATAACTCGAATCTAGGGTGCTCAGGATAGGGCAAAAGGAACAATTTTTGAAGGAGATATTCACAATGTTGATTTAGATCCTGAATTTAATTGTGAAACCATTCTGATGAATTCCTCAGAACTCCTGCTCACCTTCCATAGTCAGTGATTGATGACTTTAGTATCTGACGCTACTCTATCTTGTCTTTTTACCTGTAAATTGAACATTCACAAGGAGGCATGTATCTTACTGTTCTTTCATTTCCTCTCTATCAATGATATTTTCCTACTTACTTCACACTTCAGCCATTCACTTTTGGTGGCCACCTCTTTATCGACAATTATATGTTGATTTTTTAAAGATTTATTTATTTATGCATATAGGAACTGGGGTACAGGCCAGAGGCGTGGGGGTGGGAGGATCCACCAGAGACAGAGTGGGGAACAGAACAGGCAGACTGGCTGAAATACACTGCTGAGAGGAGTAGCGGGGCAAGTCAGGAGAGGTCTGCTGCACCATGAGGGTTGCTCCCTGGCCGGAGATTGAACTTGTGCTGCAGTGGCTACGGATTGCTTCATAGGTTGTGTCTTAACCCCTTGCGCCACCAGGGAGCCCCCCTGCAGCTGAATGTTGATTTTAAACCACCTCATTCTCTGTTAATTCCTTTCCCTGTAGTTTCTTACTTAATTAATCCAATTGCATCAGCTTTGGATTTCATTGATTCTTTCACTTTGTCATAATGTCCTCATGTTCTGACCTTTCTCCTTAACCAGCCTAGATTTCTAAGTCAATTATTTTAATGAGTTTTTACAAACACTTCAGCCTTACTCCTTGTCATACACACTCTCCACATTCCTTCCCTTGAAATATCTCACCTCCAAATGAACCCAGTCATCTATTTTCTTCATCCTTGTATCTGATTAATGTGGAGAAATTTATAGAAACCTGTTAATTGATTTCACTGCAGATTTGGAGCCATAAATGATAATTAATTCCATCATATTATCTCTCCTCAAACTTCTAAAATAGACTGTTAGCTAATAATTTCATTCCAATATTCTAAGATTAAGTAGACTCAAAGGGGAATTCCTTCATCTTCTGACCAGCAGATGTAATCACACTTTCTGTATCTGAACCCATATTCTCTACCACTCACTCACTGATTATACTATATATTTTGAAACACTTCCTACTATTCCTTTCTCAAAACCTATTTTCCACAATTGTCCCTTCTAGCTCTGCATCATAAATTTCTTTGCTCTATTGTAACATTCTCAGATATAGTTCTAGCATCTTTCCTCCTAATATATGGAACACTTTTTCTGATTTTTTTTTCATAACAAAATTTCTATTTTAAAAAAGATTTACTTATTTATGCATACAAGAACTGTGGTACAGGCCAGAGGTCCGGGGGGTGAGAAGATTCATCAGAGACAGAGTGGGGAACAGAACAGGCAGACTGACTGAAATACACTGCTGAGGGGAGCAGTGGGGGAGGCAGGAGAAGTCTGTTGTGCCATGTGGGTCACCTCCCTGGCCATCTGGGGATCTAATTCATGCTGCAGAGGTTGCGGATAGCTTCACAGTGCTGTGTTTAACCCCTTGTGCCAACAGGGAGGCCCCATAACAAATTTTCTTTTTTTTTTTTTTAAATTTTTTTTTTATAGAGGCATGTTTTTATTTATTTATTTATTTGTTTGTTTGTTTGTTTTGTTTATACATGCACTGGGTACAGTCAGAAGCGCGGGAGGGTGAGAAAATTCACCAGAGCCAGAGCGGGGAGCAGAGCAGGCAGAAGGACCGAAGTACACTGCTGAGGGGAGCAGCGGGCGGCAGGAGAGGTCTGCGCGCCATGTGGGACCCTCCTTGGTGGCCGGGGAGCAGCCGGGGATCGAAGCGGCGGCGCAGAGGCCATGGGCAGCTTCGCAACCCAGCGCTCAACCGCTGCGCCACCGGGGAAGCCCAACAAATTTTCTTAAAAGAAATGTCTCTGGTCACTTTCTCAAATCTTCCCTACCCATTTTTTTTCTCAACTCATTCTAAGTGGATTTTCATCCCCTTCATTCCATGATCATCAAGGATCCCCTTTGTGCTAAAACCACATTGGTTATTTCCCTGCACTTGTCCTACTTGAATTTATAGGTAGCTTTCAACACAGATCATCAATACAGATGATCACATCTTTTAATCAGTTTTTTGGGATGTCTAGGATTCTGAGAAATACTTTCTCCCAATTTTCTTCCTATAAATTTCTCTTTCTTAGTCTTCTTTGTTGGTTCTTCTGCTTTAGACTAATAAATGTTGGAGTGTCTGAAGGATAGGTCATAGTTTAACTTTATTTTTTGCTTCTAATGGTGCTTTTCTTCCTTGTTCATGGAACAGTGTTCACCAATTGTAAGAGATCAGGATTCCTGGGAAACTGACTCTAAGATGGAGATTTATATGCGCAAAGTATTTTGGGAGTCTTTGGGATCAAAACCTGTATAAAGAGTAAAAGAAGCCAGATTAGGCAGAGGGGGAAGTTGAACTGCAATGCAGTTGCAGAAGTCCATCCTAAGAGTTTTGGAATTGGGATGTCCTGAATTGGGGAAGGAATCTCAAACTCTCGACTTTGATATGAACCAATCTTTGATTGAGAGCAGGTTTTGCAGGAGGGTGAAATCTTGGGGGAAACTATCTTTTTCATCTATGAACATTCCCTAAGAAGGGAATCAGCTGAGGATTGTTAGGAGGCAAAACTCCCAGAAGTTTGAGAATTATATGCTTCAGTCCCAGTAGAAGGGGGAATCTGGACAATGCTTCACAGCAAACTATACCATTCAAAGTTTCCTTCCTTTCCTAAGATTTGTCACTTCCCACCCACCCCCATCTTTTATTGCTACCGAAAATTACCTTGCCTAATTGTCCTTATATACTTTCTGACCATAGAGACCCTATAGAAAGCTTGAGAAAAATAAGGACCTTAGTTATCTTATTCATTGCTATTGCCCTGGTATCTGGAAATGTCTGGCCGGCAAATAATTGACATTATTTCAAATTACTCAAGAAATAATTTCTTGAGTAAATAAATTCAGTCTCAGACAGGCAAAAGATTTTTATATGCAGTATACATCCTTTTTCATAGAGGTGGAAACTCAAAGTTATGTGCACAGAACTCTCAAGAGACTGATTAAGAGGAGGTAATTTTGGCACAGTGAATACAGTCCTGAACTGTAAAACAGAACAGTCAGGGCTTCCTGCCACTCAGCAAATAATCATTTACCCAGGATTAAGTCAGGTCACCTATTTGGACCTTGATATTATCATTTATTAAAAGAGCTTATATAACTCTAATGTTTGATAACTAAGCAGGACACATGGGGAACATAAAGATTACTGATTAAAAGGTGAGAGGATTCTACTTATGTAAACATAATACCAATTTTGTATTAAAACAAAAATAGAATTGCCTTAATAAATAAGATAAGATCATTATTGTGTAATTATAGCTTAATATAATAAACATACTCTTGTTAAGTGTAAACAATATAAATAACCAGAGTGTAATTGCTTGTTCATTTTGAAAATATTATCTGTTTTAATTTTGTTCAACTTATATGACCTCTGAAGTGATTCTCTGAATAATCCCAAATAATGCTAATACTATAAGTGAAAGCTGAAAAGTAAATGTTTGGCAAAAAATGAAGATTTATGTGGGGGGAGTATGTGGATGTGTGGAAGTGGATGTGTAGGCAGTGCTAAGGAAAATATAAGAAAGACCTAATTTCATTACGTATCTAAAATTTTAAGAAAAGGTTAGTAACTGTACCCTTTAAAATAGTATGAGAATCATTATAATATAATGAATCAAATAATATGTTTTTTAGAACATAGCTAATTTAAATGTCAATTTGTAGTTGTGATACTGGTGTAACTACGGTGTTAAATACATCTAGAAGGCTGAGGACCATCCTGGAAAAAAGGAGATACTACTTTTCATATTAAAATGGATAACTGAACAGAGGTGTCAAAATTTATTCCTCCCAAATGGCAGCCAAAAACTCAATAAGTGATTTTAAAAAGAGCTTTTAAAAGTTAACCTAGAAGACAGTGAAAACAGAAAAAGAGATAAAATGCACAAGTTTTAGAAACTGGGAAAGAGATTAATTACATTGGTAAACAACTTGGCAGTGTAGAGAGCTGAATGTTAAGCCAATAAGGACAAATACTGAGAAAGAATCTGATGCTTAGAATATCCAAAGACTTAGAAACTGACAGTACCAAATACCTTTAGATGGAGTTCAAAGGAAATGCTTATTAATACTAATTTGATGAAAACCGTATGAACAGAATACTACTAAGTCCTCTCATTTTTACCAGGTTTTGGGGTTCCTAGATATTCCTTGGTTTGGGGATTTCTCAATCTTTGACTATGGCATGAGAAGAATTCAAAACCACATCTTTAGCAGAAGCAGAAGCAAAGGCAGAACTTATTTAGAGACACTAAAAGTAAACCCAGGAAGAGGTCCTGGAAGGTAGAATCCAGGAAAGGGCAACTGTGAGGGTAGCAGGGGAGCCCCTGGCTTAAATAGGGTTCAGGAGACTTCTCATTCAGACCCTTCCTGGAATATACTTCTCAGGAGCCCCTGGAATGTTGGTATCCATCTGTGAAGCAATTTCTAAGTCATCCCCACTCTACTATGCTCCCAGAGTATATTTTTCTCAGCCCTAGCAGCAGGTTGTTTTGGGAGAGTGTGGGGAGAACATTTGGCCAGAGTTGCCACAGTGCCAATGAACTTCTCTTGGGAAGGGGGAGAGCATTTGATATTTTTCTGGGAATTGCTGGACCTGTTTAGGGCATTTCCTTATAGTCTCAAAACTGGACAATTTTGAGAAATTCTCACCCTTTGGCTGCTGCTTCTTTTTCTGAGTTCTCTTGGCCTACTGTTCATTGGGGTGAGTGACTGACCTGGGCATTTCTTGGCTCTCCCCAGGCTTTATGGCTTCTGGCAGGTGTTTCCTGGGGTCCTGGATACAGTGGATGCATAATTTTCTTTAGGCATTGCTCTCCTTGTCCTAAATGTCTAACATCACTATCATATGTTTCTGAGAAACTGATTCTTCCCATAATAATTCATAGCTTGGAGAGAGTAAAACACGGGGTATCAAGTCTGGGGATTGCAGGGGAAAAGTTAAAGGCATTGATACAGTAACAAAAATAGGTGGTTTGTGACCTTATGCAGAGTGTATGGTGAGGTCCCCAATTTCCCATTCTAATTTTTGCTTTCTAATTAGGTCTCTGATTTCAGGTTTCACTTCACTGACAAAAGTGAGAAGAGAGATCTGTTATTTTGGTGCCTTCTTAAACTCCCAAATGTTGTCAGAAGGTATTTTCCAGACTGTCAAAAAAAAAAAAAGAGGAGAAGGTCCCCCTATGGTTTCATCTCTTTTCTATTTTAACTTATAGGTTATCAGATGACTGATGTCAAGATTTATCATCTGTCTGGTTGCTACAAAGGTTGTAGATTCAAGTTTTATTTTCTTAGATTTTCTGGCCATTTTCCACTTTGATATTCAATGTCTCAGGTTGCACACTCTATCTTCTTCCTAGAAAACCACATTTCATTTATTATTTCATTAATTAATGAAATAAAAACTGTTAATTATTTCATTAATTAGCAAAAAAATTCTTCTAGCACAGACAGAATTACATTGAAAGATGTCTTCTATCATATAAAACATGTCATCAATTATGATTGATAAATCATTTTATAAATTGAAGTCCCATGAGTTTAGTCATGTGTCTCATTTTCACAAAGCTTGAGTACAACCAAAAAACTTGAATAAATGAACACATGAAGCTGAAGATGCAATTTTGAATCTTTTAGTTACTCAGCCAAATACTCACACTGGAAAATTCAGTCATAGTTGCAGAACAAATGCAATGTATGTTTCTCTTTACTACTCTGCTGTCATGTAGCATGTAATTTCGAATTTAAATTGTGTGTTTTTAACAAAATAATTCTAATGACAAAAGCCCAAAGCCATTCCATTTTTCACTGTCTAACTAATTCACTGTTTCCGGAAGTGTGTTCTTTGGAATATTATCACTGCAGAATCTAAATGGGTATTAGAAAAAAATTGGAGAGGAGGAAGTGAGAGATGGGTTTGCTTTTTCTTTTAAATGTTTCTCAAAGCACATTTCAAGGTAGACATATGTAGTTTTCCTTTTTAGTATACAATCTGTGAAATGTCAATAAAATACTTCAACTAATGAAATTATCAGACAAGTCAAATGTTAATGAAGATGGAAATAGCTGCAAAGAAACCATGAATAATTGCTTAAGTAGTTTGTGTACTGTAAGAAATGAAGTCACTAGGAAAACAAAAACCTCTCAAGATTCTCTGCTATTGAATTCTGTGAAGATTTCTAGCCTAGGGGAATGAATCACCATCACTGCAGCTGCCTCTCTGTCTTATTAAAATGGCATTTATGGTCCGATTATGCTGAAAGTCTTTCATAAGGCATTGATCATGTGATCTTGCCTTTGAAAACCTGTGAGAATACTAAATTTACATTTATATTAGATAACATTTGAGAAAAAAATGCATTTAAAATTTTAGAATTCAGTTAATGTAACTAAGGAAAAATAAAAAATCTTGCATTCAGGAGATGAACTGAAGCAAGTAAAAAATTTAAGAGTGTATAAGTTAGGGTAGAAAATTAAACATTGGAGAGCATATTATTAGGGAAATTTTAGAAGTTCTTCATGAAAAGTGTTCACATGTTATTCATGACACATTCTACACAATCAAGTCTTCATCCCTAAGGAAAAGAAATTATGCCTAAGTGTAAGGGGACATAAAGCTTTTACCAGGGAATAGAAAAGAATTACAGATTATACAGGGCAGACGCAAACATTCTCTTCTCCTCTGCATAGGCCTCCTACTGCTCTCTCTTATATCATTTCTCCTGTCTTCTCCTCCCTTAAGCCTTCATATTTTGTTGGTGCTAAGCAATGAAGCTGATTTCATCAGTCTGCCTTAAACTTTAAAATAAAGAGTAAAAGGAAAAGTCAAGGCTTGTAGAGATACCTTTACAACTAGTCAAATGTAGACTTAGAAAAAGGAAAAGAAATTTATTTCAATAACAGCTCCATGAAATGTTCTCAGGAATTCCGAAAACCCAAAGAAATCCTTGCTATTGTAACAGGGTGGTCCCCAAGAAAGGGAGAGGTTCCCTGCCCCACCCAAGGGAGGGTGGAGCTGAGCAGGGAGAGGAGAAGCTGCAGGAGAGACTGAGGAAGGAAGGAGCAGGGTGGAGCCAGGAGACCTGGAGGAGGATGGAGCCTAGAGACACGTGAAGAAACAGCTTGTCTTTTTGGTCGTGGACTGGGTGACACAGATGTGGGTGAGACCCATGGGGAGGTGACAATGGCAGCTTTTATCTTGATGTTGATTTTGCTCTTTTCCTTCTGGGCTTGTCTGGTTGTTTCTGACCCTTTTCTGTGGGTCCCCACTGGAAGATGCTTTAGACTTGTGGCAGGCTTTGGGGCCTTGTTCTGGGACGATCCCATATGGATGGAGTTTTACCCACGAGGGGACG
Source organism: Talpa occidentalis (assembly GCF_014898055.3). Lineage (NCBI taxonomy): Eukaryota > Metazoa > Chordata > Mammalia > Eulipotyphla > Talpidae > Talpa > Talpa occidentalis. The sequence continues at coordinate 75,900,672 of NW_023601322.1, read as the reverse complement.
GGTAACTTTGGGTGCTTCATTTAGAAACTAGACTCTTTGCCTTTCCTGTATTGTTTTCCTAGTTGTATTAAAGTTCCTTCCCATTAAAGTCTCCTATGTTTTGTGTTGATGCGGCGGATGGCAGAACCCATTTAGAATAGGCAGGTTTGCGGGGTTTGGGCTGCCCCTCTCCCTGTCCTATAACACTTTCACAGGAAGCTTAGTCACTGGACTCAAAGCCACAAAGTCACCACTGTATGATTCCCATGGACACATCACTTTCCTCTAAAGTAGAGATAAGGAAAGTCTTCCTCCTTTTCATTACTAGGAATGAATATAAGAATAATTTTGCAATTGCAGAATTGGTCAACAGAAGTGAAAGGTTCGGCGCGGGAAAGAAAAGGAGAGCCAGGCTACATTCCTCAAAGGGAGAGAAAGTTTATTGCACCCCGGGCGGACCTCACACACCCAAGGTGGGGGTCAGTGAAGCCGCGCACGTTGTTAGGGGGAAGCAGGGTTTTATAGGGTGAGGAGAGGTCAGGTGGGTAGTTGGGCTTGTACGGTGGGAAGTTTGTAGGGCGCAAAAAGGTTCGTGGGGCAGGTAGAGGTTCTTTGAGAAGAGACTCCTGGGGGGAGGCTCACTGCCTGAATCCTCCAGGCAGGTATCCGCATTCCTGCCCCCCAGGTGGGCTTCCGGGTAGGCTTTTGCATTCGGGCCTGTTGCATGGACCTTTCAAGAAGTCCCGAGTATTTATTTATTTATCTGAGTTTTCAGAATGGTACTATTTAGAGTCTCAAGTGTGAAGCCTTGCTTCCTCTACTGGAAAAAGAAAGAGTCATTGGGCTAGCCATTAAGATGGCTAGGTCCTGCCAGACCTCATCCTTCAGAGGAGAATTTTGGTTTAGGGATTAGTCAGAATTTTTTTCTCCTTTCCAAGATTAAGCTTCTTGAAAACATAGTATTTTTGGGGTCTGAAAAAAAAAACAAATCTTTTCTTTCCTGAGGCAGTTTTTGTGAAGACATGTTTTGTCTGTCTGTTTAAGTATAAGCTGAACAGAGAGAGAAAAGCAGGCACAGAAGGAAAATCATATAGATAATTGTTTGGAATGTGCCATTTATCATTATTTTCAATATTGGCCCTGTTCTTGGAATCATTCTCTTATTTCACTGATTCCTAGAAAAAATTAGAAAAGGAGAAGAACTCCCTGCTTGTGGAGTTAAAATGGGGTCTCTATTTCACTTTTCATGTCCCGTTGGAGACCACACCCAGCTTTTCTGAGGCTTAAGAGTGGTATTTGAGTAGATATCCCATATCTAAAATGTGTTCCACTGTCCCTGTTGGACAGAGAGTGATTTCTGGATGACCACAGGCCAGGTTCACTGCATCATACCAATTACCAAACAAAACCCACAGCACTTGGAATCCCCTTTTCTAAAATCATTCAGTGTTGGATGTTTTCCCCTTTGGGTAGCCTCATTTTTGCACTCAAACTTGAATGTTTCATTTTTGCCTGTTCTTTTGCTTTGTTTTTTTCATATTCCATATATGAGAGATGGCATCCAATATTTGTCTTTCTCCTTTTGACTTATTTCACTTACATAACCTCCTCAAGTTCCATTCTTCTTGCAAATGGCAAGTTTTTTTTTAATATAGCTGAGTACTATTCTATAGTGTATGTATAACAATTCTTTCCCAAACACAAAAACATTAATTCAAAAGGATACCTGCACCCCTATGTTTATTGCAACACTATTTACAATAGGTAAGATATGAAAACAACCCAAATGCCCAAAAATAGATGACTGGATCAAGAAGATGTGGTACATATACACAATAGAATTGGATTCACAGTCAAAAAGATAAACTCATGCCATTCACAGAAACATAGATGGAGCTGGAAGGGTTTATGCTCAGCGAAATAAGTCAGAAGGAAAAAGAAAAATATCGGATGGTTTCACTTATAGGAGGAATATAGGGATTCCTCCTATATTAAGGGATTCAGAAAAAATAACAATAATAATTAATAAAAAAACAAAATTAGCAGGCAACTATAAATCAGAGACATTCTGTGGGAGGGTAGGGCAGAAGGATAAAAAACGGGAGGGAGGAGCACAAAACTCATGGTGATGGTTCATGGATGAATTGGTGATGGGAATTTTATGGGGACTACACCTAAAAGGAGAAAGCATACATTGTACAAACATGAACAATTATGTAAAATATATATGAACAATTATGTAAAAACAATTCTTCTTTCCCCAATCCTCTGTCCTTAGACACTTAAGTTGTTTACATAGCTATTATAAATAGTGCTATACTAAACAGAAGAGTGTATACATCCCTTCAAATTAGTGTTTTGTATTATTTGGGTAGATAACTAGGAGTGTAATTTTGGAATCATATGGTACATCTGTTTTTAATATTTTCAGAAACCTCCAGACTTCTTTCCATCTACATTACCACCTGCAATGTATGAGGGTTCCTTTTCCTCTACACTCTAGCAATACTTGTTGTTTCTGGTGTTGTGTTTTTGTTTGTTTTTTGTTTTTTTTGTATAGGCGTTCTCACAGGTTTAAGTAGGTATCTCACTGTGGTTTTGATTTGCATCTCCCTGATAATGAGTGATGATGATCATTGTTTTTTAATGTGCCTGTTAGCCTACTATGTTTCTTCTTTGGAGAACTGTCTATTTAGCTCTTTTGCCCACTTTTTATTATTATTTATCTTCTTTTTGTTTAGTTGTGTAAGTTCTTTGTAGATTTTGGTTATTAGTCCTTTTCAAATGTATGACATTCAAAATTTTTCCTCCCTTCAGTGGGGTGTCTTCTTGTTTGAATGATAGCTTCTTTCTCTGTGCAGAAAGCTTTTTAATTTGATGTAGTCCCATTTTTTATTTTTGCTCTTGTTTCTCTTGCCTTTGCAGTCAGGTGCTCAAAAACATCTAGTATAAGCATACTTAATTCTATTACAGTGTACAATCACAAATGGCTAAAAAGGAAAATTTTATGTAATGTATATTTGACTGCAATTTAAAAAATTTGTTCAAAAGGCTCTTCTTTCCAAAATTTGTTATTTTCCATAAAACCTTAGCATTATTGCACTTAGATTTGGGATCACAACCTATAATTTTGACAAATCTTGAAATTATAGAAATGTGGTGTTTCTTTTGTAATAGAATCCAGTAGTGGATTTAAAGCTTATGCAAACAGGAGATGCCATAACAACACCATATAAAATAATCTTTCTCCACATAAGTGGGTAAAACTTCTGTGATGGTCCAGATCAAACTTTCTTGTTCACAGGCATTCAAGGTACTACATACAGTCACACTCAGAGTGGTTGTCTTTACATCAACAAAGAAACCAATATAAGAGCAATGTAAATGTAGACATTTGTGTAGCCTTCCACAGTAATTGTCAGAAAGTTTTTTGTATATTCTATCTCCTCGTAATTTTATATTTTTGATGTTTTTCATGTATAAGTGTTCTCTATGGGGGATAGTTTAAAGTTCAATTAAATTTTCTTTAAAATAAAATTACCACCTCAAATTCTTTTATTTTGGAAATAGAACTAATTTAATTTACGAAAGTAAGTGAATGAAACATTTGATGGTTTTGTAATAATTTATATTTAAGTGGAGATGTCCTAGAGTATTGCCAATAGTTAAAGCAAAATAACTAGTTAGAATCTCAACTGATTTACTATTGTGCATGGGTAACATTTGAACAACATCCTTCTCCTTTTGTTTTATCATTTATTTGGTAAGAAAGAGTCCATAAAATCAGAATATCTGCTCTGGAGTAATTGACAAGAGTCTCATTAAGGTTGTACTCAAGTTTTATAATTTCAAAAGACAATAAGTCTTCCGTTTTCTCTCTGCAACCTTCTCTGCCACGTACTCTATATTGGCTCAGAAGAACATCACCACCATCTGTGACAGTCACTTGGGGTGCAGGTAGAGTAGTGTGGTTTGTCTAGTGTTGTGATAGTGAGAACAAGCTTTGGCTATAAACTCCCTTGTTTTAAATCCCAATTCCACTATTTATAATATTGGAGTAAAAATTAGTCAAAAGTACCCATCTGCTGCATTTCAGGTGGTGGCAGATTAATATAATATTAAATGACCAATCTTAGTCAAGTCTCTTAACCTCTCAGTGTCTGTTTCCACATTTGTAAAATGGGAGATTATCATATTAATAATTCTGCAACCTCAGAGCATTCCTCTGTGAATCATAGGAGGTTCTAAGAGTCAAGTACAGTAAGTCCTCATCTAATATTATCTAAGGTTCTTGGAATGATATGCTTTATTTAACAAATATGTTATACTTAACAAAAAGAAAAATTGGATGTAGTTACTTAAGCTATTTTTGGTGAGAGTTATTCTTAAAAAAAAAAAGGGGGGGTAGATGGCTCTTAACAATATTATGTGTGAAAGAAGCAGGACAGCAAAGTAATGGTAAATTCTTCATGTTGGCCAAACAAGGTCATGAGGTCATGAGATTACATGCATATACACAATTGGAAGGGAAGGCTATGGTTGGGATATGTATGTGTTCAAAGAAATTTATTACACGTTAGGTAGCAGTAAATAAAATGAAAGGATTTACAAAGATTGATCATATAACAACAGATGAATACATTGTGATAATTCTAACCTAAGAGAATTCCACTTTTAGAAAGACTATTAATTGGGCCTCCCTGGTGGCGCAGGCGATTGAGCGCCGCACTGTGAAGCTGTCCGCAGCCTCTGCAGTGTGGGTTTGATCCCATTCAGCTGGTGAGAATCCCACATGGCGAAGCAGACCTCTCCTGTCTCACCTGCTGCTCCCCTCAGCAGTGTATTTCATCAGTCTGCCTGTTCTGATCCCTGCTCTGTCTCTGGTGAATCCTCTCACCCTCCCTCGCATCTGGCCTATACCCCAGTTCTTTTATAAAATAAATAAATCTTTAAAAAAAAAAGACAAACCATGATGCAATACCATTTTGCAATACCATGCATGCAATACCATGATGCAATACCATGATGCAATACCACATGCAATACCAGTAACCATACAGTTACTAAATGGCTAAAACTTTTAAAGATACTGATAATGCTCAGTGTTGACTTCATCAAACTACTGCAATTCTTATACACTGCTGGTAGAAATATAAATTGGTACATCCACTCTGGAAAACTGGCAATTTCTTATAAAGTTAATGCTGACTCACTTACTTTGTCACTCAGCAACCTCTCTCCTAGGTATTTCTCCTAAAGATCTGAAAATTTAGGTGCACACAAAGTTCTACATAAATGTTCATAGTAACTCTGTTCACAATAGCCAAAATCTGAAAGTGATCCAGGCTTCAGTGGGCAAATGGATAAATGGTGATATATCCATACAATGAAATAGTTCTCAGCATAGAAAAAAATGGCATTTTGGTATAAACAACCACATGAATTTATCAAAAGCATTATGCTAAGTGATAGAAGCCAGTCTCAAAAGTTATATATAGTATGATTCCACTTATATAACATTCTTGAAAAGACAAAGCTGTATGACAGAGCTGCTAGCAGAGAACATAGTGGTGGCTTTCAGGGATTAGACGTGGAAAGAGAGTTTGACTACAAAGGGATAATTAGGAGGTATCCTGATTCAGTATCCTGATTATGGTTAGGGTTATACAAATCTGTACAATAGTTGAAATTCATAGAACTCTTTAACAAAAAAGTTTAATTGTTCTGCATGTTAATTAAAAATAAAATTTAAAAAAATTAAGAATAATGCCCGTCTTTCGAATGCCATTGTCTTTCCCACAGCTACTTCTCAAATTCAGTCCAGTCCACATTGAATTACCCTTTTCTGCCTCTGAAAAGGTATTACTGAGCATATCATTTATCATTTGTCATTTGTTATTTCTTATCAACAATAGAACTCACTTCCTAAATCAATAATAGTATTTGGAAAAACATCATTTGCCCCCTGCATCATTTATCACTTGGCACTTATCAGTAATTGCTTTTGTGCTATTACCTCTCCCAGGTGGACATATCTTATTTGTCTAGGAAGAATAGACTAGCATTTATTGTTATATCCTTCTATGTATACATGCTATTTCATTACTACTACATATTTTATCAGAGCAAGCTAGTGAGATAGTATTAATATGTTCATCTTTTTGGATGAGGAAATGAAATCTTGTAAAATTACAAAAATGTCTAGAGTCACAAGTAGTAAGAGGCAAAGCTGTGCTTCAAATAGGCCTGGGGCCTCCCTGGTGGTGCAGGGGTTAAAGATAGATAACTATCAAGTTATCGCCAGCCAATCAGCATGAGTTCGATTCCCAGGCCTGCCTGGAAGGTCACCCACATGGCACAGCAGACCTGTCCTGTCTTGCCGGCTGCTCCCTTCAGCAGCCTGTTCTCCCCATTCTGTCTCTGGTGAATCCTCTCACACACACAACCCAGTACCTCTGGCTTGCACCCCAGTTCTTGTATACATAAATAAATAAATATTAAAAAAAAAAAAAAAAGAATAGGCCTGGCTGAATCCCAAGCCTCTGGTCTTTCTTCTATACTGCTGTATGCACCACACCCTGTTGGCACACTATTCCAGATAGGAACAATGTCATGCTTTAAAATCCCCATCAGTCCTCGAAACTTACTGAAATTTGAGTAGGAAAAAAAATGACATTTATTTCTGTTCACAGTTCTAGGGTGTTTGTTCTAGTTGGGCCGTGTGCTTGTCCCTCAGACTCTCCCTCTCAGATTCTGCTGAGGACAGGTATGAAGTAGTTAGGCTGATGTGAGTTGACGGTGGTTGTAAGGGGGGTAAAATCTCAATAGATGGAAACACAGTGAGAAATTTTGTTAATACCTAGATATTTCCTGAGTACGTTATGGAAACATGTTTTCTAGCATAATGAGATGTCACTGAGACTATCAGTTCCTCTTTTACTTAAAAATTACAGGGTTTTGTGCCTCCCCGTGGCACAGCGGTTGAGCGCTGGGTTGCGAAGCTGCCCGCAGCCTCTGCAGCGACGGTTCGATCCCCGGCTGCTCCCCGGCTGCTCCCCGGCCACCAGAGGAGGGTCCCACATGGCGCGCAGACCTCTCCTGCCGCCCGCTGCTCCCCTCAGCAGTGTACTTCGGTCCTTCTGCCTGCTCTGCTCCCCGCTCTGGCTCTGGTGAATTCTCTCACCCTCCCGTGCTTCTGACTGTACCCAGTGCTTGTATAAATAAATAAATAAATAAATCTTTAAAAAAAAAAATTACAGGGTTTTGGGATTTTTTTTTTTTTGCTACATAACTGCAGCAGAGGCACAATCATGAGGAAGTGCCTTTCTCTCCTTTTCACCTTCCATAGTCTCACATTTAAATAAAGAACATAAAAAATGTGGATTATGTTATATCTTCTCTTCTTGAATTTAAAAGGACCAGTAAAGTTTTGGCTGAGACTTTAGAACTGAAGAATTGCTGATTTCTGTTGTTTGTAAAAGAAGGGCTAGCTGATATTCTACAAGCTCTAATAATTGCTAGATGAGCAGCTGTCACAGATAAATCTGTGCTCGTTGAGTCATGTATACATTTGCAAGAAGAGTTCCAGAAGTTTACAAAGGATGAAAAAAAAAAGTTTAGATAATATATATTTGAAAAAGAAAACCTTTTGTTATTATTTTTCCCTTGAATTTTCAGTTTTAGATCTTACAATATTCTGATGTTTGCGGTAGGTTTTTCATACATGACTTTTATTATGGTGAAGTAGTTTCTTTTTTATTCCTGGTTTTTTGAGTGCTTTTATCGTGAAAGGGTATTGAGTTTTGTAAAGTGCTCTTTCTGAATCGATGGAAATAATTGTGTTTTCTTCCCCCTTCATTCCACTGATGGATACATTAAATTGATTTTCATATATTGATTCACCCTTGCATTCTATGACTAAATCTCACTTGGTCATTGTGTATAAGCATTTAAAAATGTTGCTGAATTCTATATTCTAGCATTTTGTTGAGGGTTTTTGTATAAATGTTCATAGGAGATATTGATGTAGAGTTTTCTTCCATCTTTGTCTGGCTTTGATATTAGGATTATGCTGGTCTCCAAGAATGAATTAACAGGCAACTATAAATCAGTGATCAGGAAAAATAATAATTATTATGGGATGTCCCCTCTTGTTCAATTTTTGTGGTAAAGTGTGAGAAGGATTACAGTTAGTTATTTAAATGTTTGGTAGAATTCTCTAGTGAGCCATAAGGTTCAAGGTTTTTCTCTGCTGGGAGATTCTTTAATCTCTTTAGTTGTTACTTTACTCTTCAGTGTCTTCAAATAACTATGCAATACTCCCTGGAGCTTTTCTTGTGATGCAGCTGTGGTGGTAACAAACTTCCTCAGCTTTTATTTAACTGGGAGTATTTTAAATCCTCCCGTACTCTGAAGGATAAATTTTACCAGGTATAAGATGTTTGGCATTGTGTCTTTTAATATTTGAATATAGTGTTCTACTACCTTGTATTCACCAGTTTCTGGCAAGAAATCTGCTCATCTTATTGAGGATTCCTTCTATGTGATGAAGATACTCCTCTTGCTACTTTCAAGATTCTCTCTCTTTGTCTTTTGTTAAACACTGGACATTTAAATCTAATAATGTGATAACACTGGAAGTCATAGTCTCCCACTTCCCCAGGAGCTGTGATTTTTTTTTCTGTTGATTTTGTTTATTGTCTTTGTTGTTGTAATAAGTTCTCCTGCTAAGAATCATCCTAAGGTACAATCTTATGGTCTTCTTAGGTTTTCTGTGAGTTCTTCTCTGGACATGCATGTCACTTTTAAATTTCCCTGTATATGAAGTTGTTCTGAATGCCCTAGTCTTTAATGTCTGACTTCCAAAAGAGGAAAAAGAGAAAATCGAAGAGGAGAGGAAAAGGCACTAACCTTTAAAAGTCCCTGAATTGGGCCTCCCCGGTGGCGCAGAGGTTGAGCGCTGGGCTGTGAAGCTGCCCGCAGCCTCTGCAGTGCCAGTTCAATTCCCGGCCGCCAGCGAGGGTCCCACATGGCGCAGCAGACCTCTCCTGCCATGCCTGCTGCTCCCCTCAGCAGTGTATTTCGTCAGTCTGCCTGTTCTGCTCCCCACTCTGGCTCTGGTGAATCCTCTCACCCTCCAGCACTTCTGACTGTACCCAGTGCTTGTATAAATAAATAAAGAAATCTTTTTAAACAAACAAACAAATAAAAAAAAAGATAAATAAATAAATAAAAGTCCCTGAATTTCACTTCAGCCTGGAAGGGAAAGGCTTGTGATAATGAGGGCAGGTGCAATAAAAATGGTCGTTAGACTCTTTGCACCTTTGTGATTAGATGCAGCAATCAGCAGCCACAGCACAGATCCCCAATATTTGAAGGACAGAGTCCTTTTTGCCTACTTGGATCTTGGAATCTGTGAGCAAACTGCTCCCAAAACATGTGCAAAGCTACCACTCATATGACGTGGTCAGGCAAGAGAGACGGATAGTAATACTTTGCTAAAAGATGAAATAGGCCAAAATTAACCACCATTTATGGTAATCCTTCCATGGAAGTTGCAAGCCTTCAGTAGACTCCACAGTTCTAAGGGTGTTAACATCAGAAAGATTCTGCTAGAGGGAAAACAGATTCCTGATGCTTCCTACTCTGCTGTCTTAACCTTAAAAAATTCTTAATACAAACTTAAGAAAGAAATTGTGCTTTCACTGAAAAGTAATTGATATTTCAACATATTATTAGACAGAGATGTTTAATTTTTCTCACTCTTCAACAACTAACTTCTACATTATTTGTGTTTGTGATAGCTAAGGCAAGAGAGGGAATATCATAAGATGTTTAATATACTTAGGAGAAGATGAGAGGATGAGAGAAAAAGAGAGAGAATGGAGAAAAGAATGATTACAAGGCATATATGTGAAGAACATTATTTAGTAAAGTCTGCACAGGTTTACACAATATGGCTTCTACTTATTCATGTTGCTCTTGTCAAATTGTTGTTAGGTATTGAATTGCTTTGGAGTATTTTTTCTTCTACAGTATGCTTTCTATATATCCAACTGCCTGCTTTTAAATAAATTTAATTTCCTTTATATATGTCTTCTTGTTTATGGATTTGTTATTCCTTATGTTTGTAATATTCCTTTTCTCCATGACCACTTAGCAAATTCCTATGCACCCTTTAAGATTTAGCATAAATAATCATTGAAAAAATGTGCCTACATTTCCTTCCTTCTCTATGCAAACAGTTAATAATTCTTTTTTGCTGCTTTTATTTTCCAACATTTGTTCATTCCCCTCTACTTCATTATCGTCTTGCACAAATGCACAAATTTCCCATCTGTCTTCAAAGGAAAGGGTCTGTCCTATACATGTCAACTCCCTGATAAGAAAGAGGCAGGTTCGGTAAATAGTAAGAAAGAATTAGTAAGCAATTTCCTTTTTTTGCATTACAAAGGAGTTGGGAATTTTTTACAAATATAGACATCATAAAAATAAAATAAGTTAGATTTGTGAAGAAAAGCAGTTAAAAGGTAAGCACATTTTGAAAGATTGTCAGTATGAAGAGTTAGGAACTATAATGATTTCCTGTGTAATTCCAAATTAACCAAAAAGTAAAATAAATCAGACTTCCCTTGCCCAAATAATCAGGAAGCTTACGGTATAGTACTTGCTTTGTTATTAGCTAGTTGTGTGATTTTAACAAAAATATTCATCTAGGACTCTATTTACTCACTAGTAAAATTAAGGGGTCAAGTTATTCCTCTGCTATGTGAAAATCCTATTAAATGGACCATTTCCTTAACTTCTAAGAGGAAAGTGAACTGTACTCTGATTGGTGTCTTTCCAGAAAAGAGATGACAGCAGAGATTTACAAATGCACTTTGAATTCCCTAATGATCCAAAGTTAAGAAGGATAGAGCACATTGGATGTTGAGCAAAACAAATGCTTTTTATTACTTTTGGACCCCCAGGGGAGAGAATGCTCTCTGGAAAATCTTTAGACTTACTCATGTAAAATAGGGAGTTTATGAAATCAATTTATTACCATTTGGAGGGAACAACTCTCATGGAATGACAATGAAAGAGAATTAACTTATCATGGGTAAAAGCCAAGAGCCAGCAAGGGTAGATTTATTAACTGAGGTCACAGTGATGTGTATGAAAGGACACCTTGTCATGATTTAGTGACATCTTTATGCTATGGAAATAGAAGATGGTAGTGAACGTGAATAAAGACTTGAAATTGAGATGAGAAATTTTCTTAAGTATGCAGATAATAAAAGGGTGAGATACAGATCAGGAACTTGAGAGATAGAAAGTTCTGTTATTTTAATTATGGATAGATAGGGGTATGCAGTATTAAGTCAAAAGCCTCAAGTGTAGATAGTGGCCAAAGCATAAATCACAAAAGGTTTCATTAAGTTTATAGTCATGAATGCCATGGGGTAAATGATTTGCCTTTAATATGTTGTCACTTTTCAGTTTAGTGAGCTATGATTTTGGTTTTTCTTGGCTGCAGGATTGATTTCTTTGTTGGGGAAGAATTTCTAGTGAGAACTGTTTTTCTTAGTTTTCAAAAGTGAAACCGTAACAATGAGAGGTTACCTAATGAAACTGAAAACTTAGAGAAGAGGCTGATGTACGAATTGTCTAGTACTGTGAAAGGTTGCAGAAAGATTTTCATGACCTTTAGTCTGTCAGCAATAAATATAGTATCATCTCTTCTGGTAAAGTGGGTACACCTCCCAGAGGTTGACTTTCTTGTTTGTAAGTCCTTTGCCCAAGACAAAAAAGTGGAGTTTTAGTGTATATATATCTCATTAATCAACAATATGAAAGTTCTCAGAAAATAGTAAATCCATTTCTGGAGGTCTTGGGATAAAAGGAAGTACCTGAAGACATTAAAGAAGCAGAAACCAGGGGACTCCCCAGTGGCGCAGCTGTTGAGCGCTGGATTGTGAGGCTGCCCACAGCCTCTGCAGTGCCGGTTCGATCCCCGGCCGCCGCCGGGCAAGGGTCCCACATGGCGCGCAGACCACTCTGCCTCCCGCTGCTCCCCTCAGCAGTGTATTTCGTCAGTCTGCCTGTTCTGTTCCCCGCTCTGTCTCTGGTGAATCCTCTTTTGCCCTCCTGCGCTTCTGACTGTACCCAGTGCTTGTATAAATAAATAAATAAATCTTTAAAAAAAAAAGGCGGAAACCCAACTCTGGTGTTCAAGTAGTTTTAAGAAAATCATAAAGATAAAACATGCAGGAAAAATTACAAATAAGAAGTAAATGATAATAGGGACACACATTGATTTAAGGACACACATTAAATCACACATGTTGATTTAAGGACTCAAACTACAGAAGTCAATACAGCAAGTTAGAATTCCCTTCAGGTTCCATGAACAACCTTATACATTTTCAATCATCTATCCAAATTAGAAAGATAAGATAGGCTCATCTTTAGTAATGAGCTCCATCTAACATCCAATCTTTTTTCCAGTTTCACCCATTTGCTAACTGAAATTCCTTTGAATGGTATACAAGGCCTTAATGTTTCCATAATTGCAGAAAAGATTACACCCTCACTACTTAGGAAAAAATTTCTTCCACTGAATATTTTTTCCTAAGATTAAATTTATGTATGTACAGTTAAAGTTTTATTTTATTGTGGTTATCTCCCTAATCTAGGAGTCATATTGCTACAGACATTTCTTTGATGCATGATAATATATATTATCTAGGTTAAGATTTCTAGGCATCACTCTTGGTATGACAGTCAAGGGAGTAAATTCTTCAATAAATTCCAAATACCTCAGGATGCTTGTTTGGGGGCTGAGGAGTGTGTGTGTGAGTGTGTGCGCGCGCACACGCACAACTATGTTGCTAATATATACTATTATTTGAAGTTTCCAAAGTATTATTAGCTGCTCGAGGTGATTACCATTAGCAGTTATTAAGCATGTTGTGTTTTTAGGGGTTTGCATTTCTTTTCACTGTGACACAAAATCTGTATTTTACCATTTGTTCCATCCCGTTTCCATTGTGATGTGAAGAGTACCACGGGTCACCTACATATCAGTGAATTGTTACAAAAAGGAATTCTGAGCTTAGAAAATCTAAATCTTTTGTACTGGCCAGTGAGCCTGACTGCCCTTTGCTCCAGTAAGCAACACCAATCTATCTGTCAACTTTAAAACTGTTGTTCATTTTGCAAACATTTTTGAAAAGTTTCCCAAAAGATGTTTCTTACAGCAAGCTATGCAGAAACATGAGAGACTGTGGATAATCACAATGTGATTATTTACTTTTTTTTTTTTGAATTTTAAGTAAGGAAACACTTATTTTACCTAGACCACTTGCAGATATCTTCTCATCTGTACTTAGCATGACCACCAGAGATTTCAGTTCAGACTTGAGTGAAATTTGTTGATAGTCCTGCCTGTGGTGGTGGCAAAATTATTGACCCCAATAGGGGATGATCTCACAGCTCATGTGCCCTGAGTTCAAATCACATAATAAGCAATTCTCAAATCTAATCGAGATGGTATTCAAATCCCACCCTGGTGGTTGTATCTCTGGACTGGATTTTGCATTCTTTTGACTCATAAGAATATAAATGTCTTTGTGTCTTTATGTAAAAGATTCTTGATCTTGATGGAATCTTCCAGTTTCCTCTGTATGTTTCCTGCTTAATTATGAATACTAAGTAATATATAGAATAGGAAGATTTATGATAGTTTGACTTACTGTTGTATTTTTTCTCTTTTTTTAGATTTTATTTGTTTATTTATTTATTTATTTATACAAGAACTGGGGTACAGGCCAGATGTGCGGGAGGGTGAGAGGATTCACCAGAGACAGAGCAGGGAACAGAACAGGCAGATCGATCGAAATACACTGCTGAGGGGAGCAGTGGGCACGACAGGAGAGGCCTGCCACGCCATGTGGGACCCTCACTGGCCGGCTGGGATTGAACCAGCACGGCAAAGTCTGCGGACAGCTTTACAGCACTGCACTCAACCGCCTGCGCTACCAGGGGAGGCCCTGTTGTATCTTCTAAGGCAAACTGACTGACACTAATAAAATAAATTTGTTTTCAGAGGCACTAGAACGACAGTCTTCAGGAATAATTTCTTTTTTTAAGCTCCAATAACTTTGTAGAATATACATAAAAAAGAATAATATCCATTGAGTTTGTTTTCTTTACAGGAGTGACAACTTTTCTCTCCCATCTTTCATGAGACTATCATCTAAAATATAGTAAAAATCTTCATTGAATGCTGAGTTTGTGTATTCCATTTCATCTTTTACCAACTTTTTGGCAGATAGCATATAAGGTTTGTTTAATATGGTTTCACAGTCTCCTTGGTTTCACTATTGGGTGTCTCTAACTGACTGTCAGCCAGAGTTAGAATCAATTTAAAAGGAGCTTTTAAAATTTCATATTTTTTCTTGGTAGCATAGCTACCACTAGTTACTATGAAATACAGCTTCAGGTTGATGGCCTCTATTTTCATACATGTAATAAAATATTTAGATAATGCAAATAAGATTAAGTGAGAAGCAAGTCTCCCTGATACAGTGATTCCTATGCTTTCTTTTTTGTCAGCAACCACTTAGATTAAAAAGATATTCTATATTCCTCTAGAAATTTCAGACAATCACCCTTTTATGTTAACACTATGAAAATTCAAAATACATACATTTTGGTTTTTTATATTTTCATACAAGTTTTTAATTATTATTAACATACAATAAAATGCACATCTTAATGTGCAGTTCAGTGACTTGTGAGAATTAGATTTATCTGTGTAATCATGACCCATATCAAGATATTAAACATGTTCATAACTCCAAGTCCTTTAATCTTTCACATCATTTCTGCTGAATCCCTGACAACTTTCAAATTTCTATCACCATAAGTTAATTTGCTTGTTCTCGGTTTTCATGTAAATAGAATAATACTCATCTTCAGAATTTTTTTCAACATTTTTTCCTTTAGGCTTCTAAATTTTACCTTTGTGAGCAATATGTGTTAGGGGTCTATTAATGTTTTCTAAAAAGTTAATAAATAAAAATTATTGAGTATTCTATCCTTTTCCCACTGATTTATTGACACATGCTATCCATGTTTTATTCCAAGCTTTCATAAGGAGCGGTTCTTTTTCTAATCCTCTATCCTGATTGTCTATCATTCTGTCCACCCCTAGTGTCATAATTATTATAGTATAGTATAATTATTATAGTATAAAATAAAATTTTTATAAGACAAATACTATTTCTTTACTTCAGCATTATCATTTACTCTACAATGGATTATGTGACAGCTTGCCAAATTTTAAGTAAAAAATTATTTGAAGAAATATTGCATTTATATTTATAATTATGCACTTCCCATGCTTACTTGAACACAGTATGGCTATACATTCATTCAAATATTCTTTTATAACTCTATTATGACACTAGGAGGTGGACAGAATGATAGACAATCAGAATAGAGGATTAAGAAAAAGAACAGCTCCTTATGAAAACTTGGAATAAAACATGGATAGCATGTGTCAATAAATCAGTGGGAAAAAGATAGATTACTCAATAATTTTTATTTATTAACTTTTTAGACAACATTAATAGACCCCTAACACATATTGCTCACAAAGGTAAAATTTAGAAGCCTAAAGGAAAAAAACATTGTATTCCTTTAAAACATATTATTGTTAGGTATTTTATAGAAATTTATAGAATATTTTATTCTGTAAAATATTTCAGCTTTATATAGCTGGGTAGTATTCCATTCTCTATAGACACCATTTCTTCTTTATCCATTATATATTGGACACAAAGGTTATTTTTATAACTTGGCCATTGTAAGTAGTGCTGCAATGAACATATGAATGCATAGATCCCTTAGAATTAGAGTTTTTATTCTTTAGATAGATAGAGGGGAATATCTGGATCAAATGGCAGATTTCTTTTTAATATCTTGAGAAACTTCCATACTGTTTGGGGTTTTTTTATAGGATTTTTTCTTTTAGGTAACATTGGTTTACACCGCTATATATGATTTAGAGGTATAGGATCACACCGCCTCAGAGCATGCCGCCACACCATACCCACCATCAAGGTACCCACAGTCCTCTACCATAGACCACTGTGAACTCCCACCCATGTTGTTTTATCCCTTTTCTCCCCAAATATGGCCTCAGTTCTACAGTAAGATTTCTGGTTTGGTTTTGTCTGACCCTTGGTTTTGTTTATTTACATTCCACATATAAGTGAAACCATCTAGTTTTTGTCTTTCTCCTTCTGACTTATTTTGCTTAGCATTATTCCCTCCAGTTCTATACATGTTGTTGAAAATGGAAAAAGTTTATCATTTTTTATAGATGAGTAGTATTTCACTGTGTATATACACCACATTTTTCTAACCAACTCTGCTGCCTTTGGGCATTTAGGTTGTTTCCATGGCTTGGTTATTATCAATAGAGCTGCAGTTGACATCAGTGTGCAAATACCCTTTGAATTAGTGTTTTTTCATTGTTAGGGAGTGCCTAAGATTGGAATTGCTGCATCATATGGTAGATCTGTTTTTTAATGTTTCAGAAACCCGTAATTTTTTCTATAGCGACTGGACAAGTCTACAGTCCTACTGACAGTGTGTGAGCATTCCTTTTTCTACACATCTTTGCCAACACTTGTTTCTGGATTTTAATATGGGCCTTTCTTGAATCTCATTGTGATTTTGATTTGCATCTCCTGAGAAGTTATAAAGAACATTTTTTCATGTGCCTATTGGCCATCTCTATGTAGTAAGGTAGTGGGGTAGAGCACATTCTCTGTTTTTTTTTCTTTACAAGGGGCCCAGTCTTTGTGGAGCACCCCAGCTCCTCTTTGCAGGTTTTCCCTCATCCAAAGCTATATGACTCTACACCCTTTCCACTCTCTCATTTCAAGGCCTCTGGCTGAGCGGGCAATCCTCCCATCTGTGGTCCCTGCTCTGGACTTCAGCCTCCTGGCGTCTCTGCCTACCTCCCATTCACTGAAGCCTGAATCTTCTCCATGTCACCTTTGGTTCTGTCCGTGTTAGTTTCTGATGTCTGATGATGCCTGATATTGCAGTCTCACACTGAACTATGGGACTCTCAGTGCATTGTCCCTCGTGTTAAGGGTTCCATGATCCTAGTGTGTACAAAGCAAGGAACGTCTTCTGTCATCATCTGATGACATAATTTCTCTAATTACAAAGGATTTTAAAAGCAGGTTAAGAGATATAGAAGGGAGAGCAGAGTCAGAGAGGGAGTTATGACAAAAAAGTAGTCCAGAGTGATACAATATGACAAGTACCCAACTTGTTCCTGCCAAGACTTCTTTTGAATTAGTGTTTTTGTGTCCTTTGGGTAGAATACTATCTGAGGCAAACAGCAGAGAAAGAAAGAGAGGAGCCAAAACAGGGGAGGAAAGATGTAAGGATATAAATAAATTTTAAAATAAAATAAAATAGAAATCAGGTTCAATGATTCCCCTTCCTCCCCCCCGCCCCACACCCTAATGTTGACACTCTGGATAAAGCTTTGACTCGTGGCTGGGTCCACAGGTTGGTCCTGCTCTTGTTCACACTCCTCTGCTCTCTCTCACTCACTGATGCTGGCTTTTCAGCACTTGGCCTACTTTATGGTTGCGGACCAGGGCCAGTGCATATGCTGTTCTCTCTGCTTAGAACACTGCCTTTTCTGTGTATACTCAGGAGCTTTCTAGTGATTCTTTGTTGTGTGGCTCCAGTGCAACTTTCCCAGGAGAACCTTCCATCATAGGTTAGATGGGGTTTTCTGTAAGTTCTCAGAGTATCCTGTGGTCACTCCTTCAGCTGCAGTGGGGTTTTATTAATGTCAGTCTGTAAGTTCTCAGTAGCCTGTAAGTTCCTTGGGGGCAAGGACCAGATCACATCTGCCTGGTTCTCCACAGATTCTTCAGTACCTAGCAGACAGTACCTAGGTACGTAGGGAGGGTACCTAACAGGCACACAGTAGGTGGTCAAAAAGAAACATACAAACAGTAGTTGCTATTTAAAAATATTTAGAATTGAAAAATGAGGAAATATTCACCATTTATCAAAATGTGTATGATGCAAGTAGGCATTACTTAGAGGTAAATTGATAGTTTTAATGACTGTTTATGAGTTATTTTGGTTAGGGTAAAATCTTTAACTGTTTTAAAGGAGAGCCTAAGATATTCCTGCTTAAGTCAGGTAGATTTCTTTTCTATGAAACAGCACAGTGGTGAGTGGTTTGAACTTGACAGGGCAGCTCAGGTTATCATTGTTTTCCAAGAAGTTAGAAATGTAGAAGGATAGCCCAAGAAAGATTGCTTATTTTTAAAGGGTTTGCACAGAGTTGTGTACAGTACTTACTGACTCAAAAGTTTTGCACAAGGTCACATAAAGTGCAAAAGGAGAAAAGGGTCCCTTGAAACTATGCTTTCACCAAAGGAGGCTACTTTGAGCTAGATATTAATAGAGAAAAGGAAACTGCAAATTGCATTTTAATAAAAAATGACTTCAGAAGTTAGAAGAGAACAGCAGCAAATCCAAAGAAATCAGAGAAATAAAATAATGAAAAATCATAGCAAAAATAAAGTATAAATTTAATGAAAAACATCCATGTGGTTCTTTGACAAAATTAAGGAAATTGACAACCCTCTGGCAGAAAAGATATAGAAAAAGGTGGACATGAACCAAATAAATTAGGAATGAAAAGGACAATTTTACAGATGTAGTCTATATTAAACTAAACTGTGAAACGATTCCTTATATGCCAATGATTTTCAATATCTAGATGGAATAAATTTACAAATAAATATTTGTACAGAACTCAAGAAATAAAAAGCTGTAAATAAACTGAAATGGGAATCAGAAAGTCTCACCACTAAAGAGAGATTAGGCTGAGAATATGTTGCAAGGCAAGTTTTCCTAACTCTCCAAGCATAGATAATTGTGTTTTATACAAACAACTGATTTCTTTTTTTTTTTTTTAAGATTTATTTATTTATTTATACAAGCACTGGGTACAGTCAGAAGCTTGGGAGGGTGAGAGAATTCACCAGAGCCAGTGCAGGGAGCAAAACAGGCAGACTGACGAAGTACACTGCTGAGGGGAGCAGCAGGCACGGCAGGAGAGGGTTGTGTGCCATGTGGGACCCTCGCCAGGGATTGAACCGGCGCTGCAGAGGCTGCGAGCAGTTTTGCAGCCCAGCGCTCAACCGCTACGCCACCGGGGAGGCCCACAACTGATTCCTAAGATTAGAAAAATATTGTAAACTAAATATTCTAAACTATATATAAATATTGTAAACTACAAAGTCCCTTTATGGAACAGAGGAAACTTTATCTTAAGCCTAGACAAGAATTATACAAGAAAACCACACGCAAACCTCATTAACAAATATAGATGCGTGCTGGAATATAGAAATAAGGAAGGTGATGGCCAGAGTCAGGAAGGAGATACGTATTTTTGAACCAATAGGAGAAGACAATGATAAAGCTGGGAGAATACTCTCAGGAAATTAGATAAGGATGAAAGAAAGATATTTAGTCTTGCTTCATTCTTTAGAATTTTTATTTTGCAATCATTGTAGATCCAAATGTAATTGTAAGAAATAATACACAGAAACTCTGTGTACTCTTTATCCCAATTCCTCCAATGCTAACTTCTTAGAAAACTAAATTATAATAACCATAATATTGACATGGACATAGTCAAAATACAGATCATTACTTTCACAACAAAGATCTTTCATGTTCTTTAATAGTGGCACCTGCTTTTGTTTTTGCTCCACCCCTCTTAAATCCCTAGCAACTACTAACCTGTTTTCCATATCAGGACTTTTAAATTTCAAAAATATTATTTAAGTGGAATCCTACAGTATGTAAACTTTGGGGGATATTTTTGCACTCAGTATGATTTCTTTCTGTGCCCAGCCAGGTGATTGCATGTATCAGGAATCACGGTGCCATTTAGTTATCAGTGTTCATTTTCATGCATTAGTAGTCTATTCATTTTTATCGCTGAATAATAGTATGTATGTAGCACAGTTCGTTTATTCACTCTCTGAAGGACATTTGGGCTATTTACAGTTTGAGGCTGTTAATACTAATCTTGATTTGTATGGAATACCTCCCCAAAACCAAAGCAATCCTGAGAAGGAAGAACAAAATTGGAGGCATCACTGTATAGTAATCAAAATGGTATGGTATTGGCATAATATTAGACAAAATCAGTGGGTGGAACTTTCTGTAGAGACCTGTAACTTTCTGTGAAGACCTACCTGAATCCTTTCTGTTATCACCCAAAATGTCTCAGAGGGTTGAAGGACTCTTGCAGTTGAGGAAAAGATAGGCTTTCATTTCCCTTTAATAGAGAACAGTTGAACTATAGGATCAAGGCAATTAAAACCATACAGATTATACAGATTATATCACAGAGGACAGTGATATAAAAATGACTTTTTGGTGTCTCCTGGGAGAGGGTGACCAAGAACGGTACAAACTTTATATTATTTCATGGAAAGAAGAGTAGGACTCAGATTTAAAAGCTCTCTGGGACCCTTAAGAGTATATAGTCATGTTAAAGATTCCTGTTAACAAACTAATTGTGTGCTGTTGTGATGTAACAAGACTTAATAGGATAGGGTGTTTCCCAAGTGTCTGGTGAGGATTGGGATCACAGAAAAGTAATAATTCACAAGAGACCACTAAGGCCCATCATTGACAGTCACAGAGCTAAAACGAGATTTGTATTCTCTTTAGGTTTCATTGGATAGCAATCTATAGGACTGAAAGGACATTGAAAGTCTAAATTTGGGGTGAGAGATTTAGACTACATTTTAACAATTTTGTGTCAAATACTCAAAATTGACCTTACAAGTCCCAGTTTTAAAGTTTCTGTAATAGTTATGTGATTTATATAAGTGCATGGTCAATTGGGGGGAAGAAAATAACAGCTGTTCATTATAGTACTTCTGTGAGTACAAGTATCTTATTCAAGAATGAAAAAATTGGAAAAAATTGCATTTATATTTAAAATTTAGAGAATTAAGATACTTCCATTAGAAGAAAATTAGATTATTTATACTTTTCAGTGTTACCTGCCTTCTCTGAAAATTGTTAAAAGTCATTAAAACTTGTTTTAAGACGTCCTTGAATGGTCTGAATCCCAGCAACATGCCTGGCTTTTTAAGAAGCTTAAATAAATGGATGGAATTTAGTAGTGGTTTCAACTTATGAAACTTTCCTGCAAAGTGAATTCCAAATTCTAGAGTTGTCTTTTTGTAGCCCCTCAAAATGGCATGCCATTTTTGAATTGCTACAGCACATACACTATGATTTGTGTAAATAACAAGAACACAGTTTCCTTGAATGATAATATCCTTGAATAAGTCACTTTGAAATTAAGTTAACTTCATTTATAAACAAGGTTCATAATATCTGACCATTATTCCTATAAAGAGTGAATAGTAGGGGGCCTCCCCTGGTGGCGCAGTGGTTGAGTGCTGTGCTGCGAAGCTGCCCGCAGCCTGTGCAGCGCCGGCTCGATCCCAGCCGCTGGCGAGGGTCCCACATGGCGCGCAGACCTCTCCTGCCACGCCCGCTGCTCCCCTCAGCAGTGTATTTCTTCATCAGACTGCCTGTTCTGTTCCCCGCTCTGGCTCTGGTGAATTCTCTCACCTTCCCGCGCTTCTGACTGTACCCAGTGCTTGTATAAAATAAATAAATAAATAAATTTTTAAAAAAAGAGTGAATAGTAGGAATGGGTCCTTCCCCGGTGGTGCAGCAGATTGAGCTCAGTGCTGTGAAGCTATCCGCAACCTCTGCAGCTCAGGTTTGCTTGCCAGCCAGGGAGATACCCACATGGCGAGGCAGACCTCTCCTGTCTCGCCCACTGCTCCCCTCAGTAGTGTTTTTGGTCCTCCTGCCTGTTCTATTCCCTGCTCTGTCTCTGGTGAATTCTCTCACCCTCCAGCGCCTCTGGCCTGTACCCCAGTTCTTGTATAAATAAATCATTTTAAAAAATGAATAGGGCTTCCCCGATGGCGCAAGGGGTTAAGACTCAACCTATGAAGCTGTTGACAGCCTCTGCAGCATGAGTTCAATCCACCGGCGGGCTAGGGAGCAACCCACATGGTGCAGCAGACCTCTCTTGACTCGCCCACTGCTCCCCTCAGCAGTGTACTTCAGTCAATCTGTCTGTTCTGTTCCCCACTCTGTCTCGGATGAATCCTCTCACCCCCCACACCTCTGGCCTGTACCCCAGCTCTCGTATGCATAAATAAATAAATCTTTAAAAAAAAATGAATAGTAGGAATGAATGTTGAGTAATGCACCCCAGATCAGATCAGCAATGTACCTTAGCTATAACCTTGAAAGTAATGCTTTGTATATATGGCAAACATGGCAAACATGTCCCTATTTTTTTGGAAAACCACATCATTAATACTGCTCTCCAAACATTCATTTCTTTTCTGTCGCTTTATATTTGATAACAGTAACTATTCTTTCCAAGGTTTCCACAAGAGCCAGTTTTTGGAGAGATTCATTGTTCAGCATCTGTTAAGAGAACAACATGAAAAGCTTTGTAAGGGTGAATCTGTTTACTTTATATGCCAGAATGAAAGTGAACTCACAAAACTGTGCTCCCAGTTTTTTTTATAAGAAGTGACCCAGACACACAAGAGCGGTTTAGATTTTAGTTGTTGATGGTTAGTTTTTGAGTGAGTAGGGTACAAAAAAAAAAATTATTCTTTGATTTCATGACAAAATTCTAGCTAACAGAATTAATAGGGAAAAACTGTAAACTTTATTCCTCAGTGACCATTTAAATACTTACCAATCTTAAGAAATTTCTGAGCAGTGTGTGATTGAACATGAGCTGAATTAGAGAGACAGCAGTCTGGCTAGATTAGGAATGGAAGAGTGTTGATTTGGAGTTATATATTGGACATTTATCAATATAAATGCTAATAAAATAAAGGCAAACCATTTGAAATAATAGCAGGTTCATGATAACAATATTTTGAAAAAGGCAATTTATTGAATATGACATTTGGCTTTTTCTTCCAAGTATGGCAAGGGTTGTATTTCCTCTCATTCCAGTGGGATGGAGGTTAGAATGAAATTAAGTTGAATCAAAGAGGAAATATAATGTCTATTTTTGGTGTATCTGACTGGTGGACAAAATTCATACTTGCTGCAACTTACTGAATTTACCTCACGTGAGCAAATATATTTATTGGGAAACACAATTGCCTTAGGCCCTGAGTGTTCTTGCAAAGCCAGAATGCAAGAAACTAACCACTCTTAACCTAAGTCATTTCTCATGGTTATGTTTGCAACACATAACCTTGAGGGAGGAAGGAACAGCCCTCTCCAAAGAGCAAGATTGCTTCCTTGTAATATAAAATCATTGACTATCTTAAGCTCAGTGTTACCCTCCTGTAATGAAACCCAAAGATGGACAAATGCGAGAGCATGCACGCATGCGTGCACACACACACACACACACACACACACACACACAGAGGAATCACTGCCAAGTTATGAAGTAATGGAGAGTCTGTGTATCAATATATGAGTAGAAGTATCTGGTCAAATTAAATGCACAAAACTCAGTAATTTTGCTTGAGTGATTCAGCTCTTTCTAAAACAAGAATAAACATTAGCACATTGTTTGATCACCCCTATTTCAGAAACCTGTGACAATGTCCATTATAGTGCTGTTTTTCATGGCAGGAAACCGGAGATGATTTCAGTGTCTTTTTATGAGGGTGGAAAGGTCAAACATGAAGAATACACATCATGGACTCCAATGTTGCACTTAGAAGCAAGAAACTGAATTTGTACTTGATGATATGAAGAAATTGTGAAGCCAATACTAAATGAAAAAAGTGTTAAACTCTATAACACAATACTACTTGTGTTACATTAGAAATGCATACACATAAAGCTTATATTTTTTAAAAAAGAAACTGTGTACAAGACGATTATTGGTATATCTCTCTATGACCAAGTTTAAAAACATTTATATTTGTATATGCTAAGTTACAGATTCCAAGAGCCCCAACAGATGTTGTGGATGATTTAGACTTGCTGGGGCTTATCCAGTCCTTCTGATGAATTCCCATTGTCTTTTTAAAAAAATTTATTGTGATTAAAACACGTAAGATCGATCCACTTAAAAAATTTTAAGTATACAAAACATTGTTAACTATAGAGACAATATTGAGGACAGATCACTAGAGCTTATTCATATTAATTAACTAAATTTTTCATACCTGTTGGCTAATAGCGCCCATTTCTTCCTTTCAGCACTTGGTAACCACCATCCCAGCCTTTGATTTTATAAATTTGACTATTTTAGATTCCACATGTAAATGAATCATGCAGTATTTGTCTGTGTCTGTTTCACTTATCATGTCCTCAGAGTCCAACAATATTGTCATGTATAGCTGTTGGCCATTTGTATATCTTCTATGAAGAAATGTCTATTCAATTTGAAGCTACCAGCAGGGGAGATGGATGGGTCAGGCTAAGGGAGAAGAGAGTCTAGTGCACAATGGTGGAGAAAATCTTGGTGCTTTGGTGGTGTAAACCTATACACCTAAATAGTATACACTTATTACAATAAAAGGATTTCAATTTTAAAATAATAAAATCATAAATATACATAAATAAATAGAAGGGAAGGAATAAAGAAAGCATGTTTATGTACATCTTTTGTCCATTTTAAAATTAGATTATTTGGGATTTTTTCCTATTGTAGAAGTTCCTCATGTATTTTGGACATCAACCTGTTGTCAGATATATGGTTTGTGAGTATTTCCCCCATTCTGTGGGTGGCCTGTTCACTCCATTGTTTGTTTTCTTATGCTGCAGAGGTTTTTTAGTTTGATGTGGTCTGGCTTGTTCATTTTTCTGTTTGTTGCCTGTATCATATCCAGGCATACATTATTGCCAAGATCAATATCATGAAGCTGCTTTTCCTCTGCTTTTCCCCTATGTCTTCTAGGAGTTTTATGGTTTCAAGTCTTACCTTTAAATCTTTAATCTATTTGAGTTGATTTTTGTGCATCATGTGAAATAAGGCTCCAATTTTATTCTTTTACATGTAGGTATTTGGTTTATCCATTACCATTTGTAGAAGAGATTATTTTTCCCCATTGTGTATTCTTGGCACCCTATTTAAGATAAATTGATCATTTATATGGGATTTACAACTGGGATCTCTATTCTTCCATTGATCTATGCGTCTGTTTTTACGCCAATATCATACTTTTTTGCCTACTGTAACTTCATATGTTCTCAAACAGGAGATTTAATAATGCCAGCTTTTTTCTTTCTCAAGCTAGATATGACTACTCATGTTCTTTGAATTGGTTCCATATAAAGTATAGAATTGTTTTTATCTATTTCTGCAAAAATGTCTTTGGAATTTTTATAGGAGTTACAATAAATTTGTAGATCACTTTGGGATCTATGGATATTTTAACATCAGTTCTTCCAGTTCATGAATACTGAAATTCTGTCTGTGCCTTGTTTTATCTATCTCATCAGTGTTTCATTATATAAATCCATTTATCTTTAGTTATGTTTACTCCTAAGTATTTTATTATTTTTTCATACTATTATAATTTGTATTGCTTTCCTAATTTTGTTTTCAAATAATTTGTTGTTACTTAATAGAAATACAATGGGTTTTTGTATGTTTGCCTTATGTCCTACAACTTCACTGAATTTTTTCAGTGGTTTAAACAATTTTTTTATGTTATCTGTTGGATTTTCTGTATAAAAATTCATGTAGGGCCTCCTCGGTGGTGCAGGGGCTTGAGTGCAGGAGTGTGAAGCTGTCCACAGCCTCTGTAGCACGGGTTCGATTCTCAGCTGGCCAGGGAGATACCCACATGCAGCGGCAGACCTCTTCTGCCTCACCCACTGCTCCCCTCAGCAGTGTCTTTGGTCCGTCTGCATGTTCTGCATCCCGCTCTGTCTCTCACCCTCTCATCCCGCATGTTCTCTCACCCTCCCACACCTCTGGCCTGTACCCCCATGCTTGTGTAAATAAATAAATCTAAAAAAAAAAATTCATGTGGTTTACAAACTGGGATAATTTCTTCTCCCTTTCCAACTTGGCTATCTTTTACTTCTTTTTCTTGTCTACAGTCATACATTGCTTTAAAACATTTCAGTGAATGATTACTGCATATATGATGGTGGTCCCAGTAGGCTATAACATTGCATAGGTATGAAGTACACTATCTTATCTAGGTCTGTATAATTAGATCTATGAAATTTACGCAATGATAAAATTATATAAGGATGCACTTCTCAGGATGTGTTTCCCTTATTAAATGACACATGATTATAATTTCTCATGCTAGGGCTTCCACTAATATGGTAAATGGAAATGGTGAGAGTAAGGATCCTTGTTTAGATTTTGATTTTAGAGGAAAAGCTTCCCAGTTTTCCACCATTGGCTATAATTTCAGCTTTTCATACATGACCTTAATGGTGTTGTGGTATTTTCTTTGTATTGTTATTTCAATGAGGGAGTTTATCTTGAAAGTGTATTGAATTTGGTCAAATGCTTTTTTTGCATCTATTTGGAAGATTTTGTATTTTTTCTCTTTGATTCTGTTGACATGGGACATCACATTCATTGAATTTTAATATCAAGCCATCTGTGTCTTAAGGGATATATATCATTAGGCTGTGTTATATGATCCTTTTAATGTGCTGTTGTAGTAAAATTGCTAATGTTTTAGATTGTCATGTTTTATTAGAGAAATTGACCCCCTTTACTATTGAGTAATGCTCTCCTTTATCTCTGATAACTTTCCTTGCTTTGAAATCTGTCTCTGAAATTGAGATAGCTATTTCTGCTATCTTTTGATTAGTGTTACCATGGTATTTTCCCCCATTCATTTACTTTGAATCTATATAGTCTTTATATTTTAGTGAGTCACTTATAGACAGTGTATCATGGGCTCTTATATTTTGGTCCACTATGACAATCTGTATGTTTTAATTAATGCATTTAGACCATTTATATTCAGTGACTATTGACAGTTGGAGTAATATCTACCATAGTTGTTGCCGTTTTTTATTTGTTGACCTATTTGTTGCTATTTTTTGACTTCTGCTCTTTTTCTGGATTTTGTAGTTTAATTGAGCTTTTTATATGTGCCCATTTTCTCTCCTTTCTTAGAATTTCAGTTCTTTTTTTGCTTTTTAAAGTAGTTGCTCTAATTATGGTGTAAAGTATGCCTTGGTGATGGCATGTAAGTGTCTTTCTGCCAGTTCCACACTGTTTCTGTTACTCTTAGCTTTGTAATATGTTTTAAAATCAGGAAGTTTCAGATCCAACTTTGTTCTTTTTCAAGTATTTTTCAGGGGTCTTTTGTGTTAAAGTGTGACTTTTCCATGCATGACAGACAGACTAGAAGCTTATTTGTATTAAAAAAGAGAGAGAGGGGGGAAGGGAGGGAGGGAAGAAGAAAGGGAGGGAGGGAAGAAGAAAGGGAGGGAGGGAGGGAGGGAGGGAGGGAGGGAGGGAGGGAGGGAGGGAGGGAGACTAATCAAATCAGAAGAAGAGATGCATTCTGTGGGTGCCAGTGATTCAATTCAATGAGGAATGCAATAAAGAATCCATTGGGAGAAAATCACCACCACCACTTCAATAAAAGTCTGCTTCAACATCAACCTTAGAACCTATGTAAAGAAGTTTTTCTTCAGATTTGTAATCATGTACATCAAAGTATGTTTCTTTCCTTCCAATTTAGTATTTGAAGATTCTTACTAGATATATGTTAAACCAAAACTCTTAAACCTTGTAGGATTTGAATGGATAATTCATCTATTCACTTATGAAATGTGCCCCCTGCATTATTGTATGCCCTGGGTAGTCAGTGGTGGCCAGAGGGAAGCAGGCCCTATCCTTGCCCTCCAGTCATGGAACTTGACTCAGCAGCTTTTTGGAATGTGGATAGAGCCTAATATGTGTGTTGATGTAAGAGATAGTTTTCCCTTTCAAACTATAGAGTGTAGTTTCCAAAGTTTTCAAGGGCATACTCTTTGATGAGTTTTCATTGAGGTAAAGGGACATAACAATTTTCTTTATAGTATATGTAAGCATTTTGTAGGTCTGAACAAAACACATGCCATTCCTGTTATAACTCCAAAACAAGACATTTTGCTTTAACTTAAGCTTATTTTAAATTTAAATAATTGATTTCTTTCTCTAAATTCATGAAAGAACTTCTCATACCCTAATGAGTAGTGAGAACTGAGATATTTACTGATAGGCAGAAGAAGAACAGAATTAAATCCATGGTCTGCTGTGTGGAAGCAGTGACTAAATTGTACCAAAATAGCTTTTAAAGGATAATTGTCTTTCAAATTTGTAATTTGTAATTACTGGGAAATTCTCTGCCTAGGGGTTGAAAATAACACATGAAGACATTTTGTTTTATCTAGAGTATTTTCATCATGCAGATACATTTTCCTTCAGAAGATTTTAAAATATTAAGAGCTACTTAAGGCTCCAACTGGGAAGTTGGGAACAAGAGTCTTGTTCAGATTTCTATTGCAGAATTCTCTACTGTATTAGGTTTTTGATTAGAAATTAATTAACCTCTTTGTACCTCATTTTCATTTCTATGTATTTTTTTCATAGCAATGTGGGGATGATAAAAATACTATCTTCCTCACAGAATTGCTAGGAGTATTATATAGGTTAATATTTAAAAAGCACTTATGCTGTCAAAGGGGGAAGGGAAGGTGGGAGTAAAGTGTGGAGGGGCCAAATGGACTGTGGTAGAGGACTATGGTACCTTGCTGGTGGATGTGGTGTCATGACATACATCTGAAGAAATGTAAACCTATATCTCTGAATCATAAATGGTGTTATTTATCAATTTTAGCTCAAATGAAAACTAATGCAATTTAAAAAATAAAACATTTTATAAAGCACATAGAAAATGGCCTGGCGAATAGTATGCATTATATAAATGTTAAAACAATAAATTTGTAATGTCCATAGCTTTGTGTGCTTTCTCTATGTTGTTTTATTTGAAAAACTATGAGGTTTATGATAGAAATGGGGGATTTACTTGAATGGAATTGGGGGAATATATATAATGCAGATACTCCAGTTTTGCTAAAAACTTTTTTATAATATGGCATAGGTAATAACATAAAGTCTGTTCATGTCCTGTTCAAATGTAATGTTTGGCTCTTGGTTATTAATTTGTTTGTGTTTTTTTGAAGGCTATATTCGTTTGGGGTGATTTGAGTTATGACAGGTTTCTGTTTATATATTTATGTGTTTCTGAGATATTAGAATTAGGTTAACAGTTTTATCATGAGACAGTCAATGTTCTAGAGATAACCTTTTGTCCCTGGTTTGGTTCACTTTCTGCAAAATCTCCAAGCATTGAAGTAGTCACAAATTTATTTAGAGAGAGAACATTCAGAGCTTCCTGTATGAAATATTCTTTCTTTGCACTGATCTGCATTTCAAAGGTTGGAGTTAGGACCCTGACAATGTGAATTACTTTTTAAAAAGTGGATATGTCATTTATTTGTTGACTGAATTATTTAAATCTCCTTTCTATGTGTGTGAATGACTACAATGCTTTCATTTTTAAAAATTTTAATTAGATCTGTGAGAATATCCTTAAAATATTTGCATACCAAAAACATGTTCGGTTTCATAAAATGCTTCAGTAAGGTATAATAGCCTATCGAAACACTGACATGTTATATTGTATTAGCATAGCAAGAAAGCACCTAAGAAATTACCTGATAAAGATTAGTATGCTGTGGTTTTGTCAAAGTTACAATAATGTGAAAAAGATGACCCTAGCAAAAAGTCAAACTTCAGACTTTGGAAAATGCTTCCAATACTAAAGCTGCTTTACCTTTGATTTTATTTTCTAAGTTATTGTTTCCCAAACTAGATGCTGAATCCCCACTGGGACTGTGAAGATGTGAATGTTCTTGGTGATCAGAGCAGAAAAGATACAACAGCGGTAGGTAGCAAGAAGGCACTGACTGCCTGCAATTATATAAAAAAACCAGATGACCTCTCTCTTCTGGTCCTTCTCACAGTAGATCCAAATCAACATGCTTTCTTCTAGTCTTTTCTTCTGGACTTCTCCCTTGCTGAAAGAGAGATGATGAGCACTGGTAACTTTCTATTTTTTCTTCCTCTCCTTAATAATTATAGCTAATGACAATTGACCAACCATTTTGTGACATGAGATAATGTAATGAGTACATTAAAAATTATTTCACTTAAAACTCAGCGTGATTCTTATAGATATAGATATGTTTTTTCCTCTGCTTTATAAATGGAGAAGCTGTGTCTTGGGGGGGGGGGTTAGTCATTTGTACGAGGTCATTCAGTCAAAAAGAGATGTTTCAAATTTTGAACACAGGCAGCCTGAATGCAGGACCCACAGTCTTTTCTCTCTCCTCTCCTTTTGTTCTTATCCTGAATCTTACCAGATGAAATGGTCTATGAGCCACTCCTTTATCATTATCAACTAGACTGTAGATGGGGAATAGGCCATCTGTGGGGTATCTCAGAGAGAATATTCTTAGAAGCTTTTTTATATGACAAAATGCTTTTACAGAGATTAAAAAAAATGCCCTATAAAACCCTCAATCTCTACTTAAGGATTACTTTGTTTAATGAGAGAAAGAAATTACTATTTTAAAAATGCAGTAGATATGAAAGGCATGGGGGTTGACAAAAATTTAGGACCCTTTAGTTAATTTTCTACTAAGGCTGCTATGACACAATTACATATTTTTGGTGAGACTGACAATATTGTGTAGGAATTCTTCAGTCTTTTTCTCTGGGAAGTTGCTGAAGTGTTCCCCTTTTGCCTCTTTACCTCCTTCTGCTATCCCCTGCTTCTCATGAAAATAACTGTCTAATATTATGATAGAGACCCAAGAGAGCCCATGGTAAAGTTCTAGTCTCAGTCTGAAGGCCTGGAAACTAAGAAGGTATTTAGTATAAGTTCTTGTCCAAATGTGAATTTGAAGGCAGAAGACCAATGTCCCAGTTCAAAGACAGGCAAAAATTCCTTTCAGGCTTTCAATAGATGGTATGACACCCACCCTCATTGGGGCAGGCATTCTGCTTTACTTAGTCTACTGATTCAGATGTTAACGTCATCCAGAAACACCCTCAACAGACACACCCATAATAATGTTCAACCAAATATCTGTTTGGCCAAAGAACTGACCTTGGTTAGAAAAGCACATCTCAAAACTTCATGCTTATGATGGGGCATAGGTTGTGCTGGCCAAATTCTTGTTATGTGAAGGCTCAAAACTACTATAGTAAAGATACTACAGTCACCTAGGCCAAAATAGAAACTGCTTAGTATTCCTGGTTAATCTCAGCCCAAAGAAATATGTCTTAGATATAAATATTAAACTCTAGTTGAGCACATTAAAATCTAGTTGGAGAAATGGCAAGCTAATTATAACACAGGACAACCTGGAGTACAGGTTAGGGACTGAAGATGGCAATTTAGTTGCATCTTAACTATTTTCATCATTTACCTTACCCTGTGCTTGTTTGGGGCAAGGTTTTTGTATGTTTTTTTTAATTGAGGTATAATTCATACACTATAAATTAAAATTTTATAATTACGAGATTTTCAATATATTTGTAAGTTTGTACAACTACATCATTATTTAGTTCCAAAAAGCTTACTTCACCCTCAGGCCAGTTTTTGCTTCATGTGGTATGTCATCAATAAGGCATCGACATGTACTATTTGAGAGTGGAACCATTTCAACTTCTCACACTGCATCTTGCCCTACATTTTACTAAGTGTACTTTTATATGTTGTTCTTGTTATGTTCTCACCAAAAGTCTCACTGACTTTTCCTTTTAAGGGAAATAAGTTCTAATACTAAGTAACTTGCTCCCTGAGCCTTTTTACTGAAAGCTTTACTTTGTTTGGGAATTTCAATTGCCATTTAAAATAATCAGTATCTTTACTTGTTAAATTACTGTAATTTGTGGTTCAGTGCCTCTTCAATTTTGCTGGAACTATTGCAGCAGTTGAAAGTTCTTTGCCCTAAACCACATGCAATGAAAGAACAAGTTGGACTACCAACCCATGTAAAATAAAGAGGTAGGGTTTTTTCTGTTTTTGTTTGTGTTTTTACATGGATGATTAGAATGATACTTTATTCATAGTTTTCACTACTTTTTTTTTAGAGCTATCCCTCACTATTTTTTTCAATTATGTTTATGGAGATAAAGTTGTTTATATCATTGCATCTTTGGGAATTTGTTTTGTTTTGGTCTGTGCCTTATTGCACTAGAGCTGCAAAATGACTCAGAAGATTATAATTATTTATCACTAATC
Source organism: Talpa occidentalis (assembly GCF_014898055.3). NCBI lineage: Eukaryota > Metazoa > Chordata > Mammalia > Eulipotyphla > Talpidae > Talpa > Talpa occidentalis. Next base: position 75,868,264 of record NW_023601322.1, on the reverse strand, counting down.
TTACCAGATTTGTCCATAGATCTAGGCCTAGAAACTTCCTTTTTCATCTCAACTTTTCTTCAGAATTCATCACATTGGTCTATCATGTTTCTGCAAAACACAAATACTGTATAAAACAGAAGGACATACCAAATAACCAAACAAGAAATTTTCAAAACTGTATCATAGGACAGACTGCTTCTAGTTGGCCCCATCTCTACTTTCCAGTGTTTATAATAGCAGGATATCAAGGAAAGAATTGAGTCACAGCATATAAAAGTTCCATCTTGAGAATGAAATGTTCTCTTTGACTCTAGTATACTAGCAGAAATTGTTTATGTTGGATAAACACAAGCTGGGGAAGGCAGTGGATGGAGAGGTTGATATTATCAGTCCACTGTCCTACACCTTCTGGGCAAGACTGACATTCATTATAAATGCCCCTTTATAGTATCAAACCTCAATAGACACACCCAACAGACAGTGGAGCCAACCTAAATTCCCATTTTTAATACTGTTATAGTGTATATGCTTAATATTTAAATCTGATGCTCTTGAGCAATATAATCAGTTATTTTTCTACTGGTGCTAATAAATCTCATCTGAGTTGCTGCACTGTCTTCCCTCACAGACTCTGTGCTCGACTGTGTGTGACCTAAATGGAATCACTAGGCCTCTGCTGAAAAGGTCAAATGAACGGAAACCTCATTAGGGCCTGGCACTAAACTCCCTTTACTACTTACCAACTCTAATTGTCTGTTTGCTTGTCAGTTTTCCCCATTGAATTGGATGTTTCATGAAGGAAAGATTTTTTTCTAATTTACTATTAAATCCCTGGTATGTTACATAACACCTTACAAATGCAAATGTTCCTTAAGTGTTTACATAATAAGTGAATGTTGAACTCCCTAAAACATCTTGTGCCCTCCTGCTTCATGCTCATTTATGAAGACAACTACTTAGGCAAAATATTCAGTGTAGAATCATTTTAATAGCAACAAACCCCAGCAGGCACTGAATAAAAGCCTGACTCTTAAAAATGTATTAAAGTACCAGTCATTCAATAGATGGCAGAATGAATGTAATTTTTCCTGGTGAGACAAAGCAACTCAAGTAACACTCAGTATTTTTTTAATGTACTTTGGCCTGTGGGCTACAAACAAATGAAAAGTAATCTTATCCCAACTAAACAATCACCTTTGGGGAATCCCAGAGCTTGTGGTATCTTGAATTGCTGAAAATATCTCAGCTCTGGTGTCTGCTTAAGGCATACATTTGTAGATTGTGCTCTGCCGATGGGGATTATTTAGTTGCGATGATGCATCATATGAAGGGCACAGAATGTTGTCCTTGCCTCAGACTCTGGGGATATTTGCAGGAAATTAGATACTTTACTTCTGGAAAAATTCATTGACTTGAGTTATTTGTTTCCCAGTTCAAAGCATTCCTTTGCTTCTGCCATGGAATATGGAAATTGCCAGGGCATTAAAAAAAATGATAGCTATACCACCTCTTGTCTTTTATCCTCAAGGGCATGTCATGCCATGAGGATGACAGTTAAAAGCCAGGTGACCTTTTTATTTGCCCTTATGTAACTTCTTCACCTGACAGTGACATACTGAATCCTGTCGCTTTATTTACTGCAATTTAGCCCTTTAATTTTGTTAGTGTCTTTAATGTCTTCCAGATCAGATTGCTAATGAAGTCATCATTACTTTCTTATAAGTCTCTATTACATTTCTTTGTCCTTGTTTCTTGTTTACACGTCATCTATTGGTGTCTTCCAGGCTCATTATTCCTATTCTGATACAGTGTTCCCTATTTAAGGCCCTTTGGTTTTTCTTTCCTACCTGCTTTATTTTCTTTCTTTCTTTTTTGGTGGAACCCTCGCCAGCGGCCAGGGAATGAACCGGCGCCGCAGAGGCTGCAGGCAGCCTCACAGCCCAGTGCTCAACCGCTGCGCCACCAGGGGAGGCCCCTGCTGTATTTTCTTTTTCAGAATCATACTTTGCATAAAATCTCTAGTCAAGTTAAGCCACTTCTCACCTGAGCTCTTATTTAAGATCCACTTGACTGTGATACTCTTCATGGACCACATCACACCTAAAATATGTAGATTGACTAGAAAGAAATGTTTAAAGGTCTGCTGTGGCTATTTCTTTTCCCTAAAATAACTCAGCATTTGCCAAACTATCTTTTCACTTTTCGTGAAGTTGGCCTTCCTCAGAATGGTGGGCATCATGAGAGAAAGGGAATATAAAGATACCCCTATCAAGTATAGCCACCATAGTGCAAGTACCCCCAAAGACCCCTATAGTCCACCACCATAGCCCATGTGTTTCCTTCTTTATTCTTACCCCTCTTCCACTGTTCTTTAAAATGTTATATCGTTAGTTTTAATTTTATCAATTTAGATCTATTAATCTAGATTTCTGAGATCTATAATCAATTAGCCTTAATGGTTCAGAGTTTATATTATGATGAAAATGATAAGAGGATTATTCACACATGAGCCACGTAATTTACTGTGATTGACATTTCTTTTCTTGCTTATCCTTTTGTCTTCCCAAGTAGTAATGATGACTCATTTAAAATTTGATTTTTTTCACCTATCATTAACTCATACCAAAATTTCTCTCAGAACAATCCTTTCAAACTTACAAGCATATTCAGTCTATCAGTTTCAACTCTTTCTTGGAAATATTTCTCTTTGAGTTTATCCTTCTCTTGCATTAATCTGTAGTGGGTGATTTTTTCATTATTCTGAGACCTCACTTCTCTTTTTTTTTAATGGGGATTTCTTTGTCTTGAATTTCATGTCTTCCTTTTTCTTAGGTTTTTTAGGTCAAATAATGACTCCTCAAAGATGTGTACATCCAAACTTTTAGAACTGTGTCTGTGTACTTTACACTGCAAAGGGGGCTTTACAAATGTCCTTACGGGAACTTGAGGTGGGGAGAGTATTCTGGATTATCTAGGAGGGCCCAATGTAATCACGTTAGTTTTTATAAGTGAAAACACAAAAATCAGTATTAGATTCAGGGAGATTAGGTGGTATTATGCAGCTGGCTTTGAAGGTAAAGGAAGGGAACATGAGTCAAACTTCTAGAAACTGGAAAAGGCCAGCTAGATCCTCCTACAGGAGAAAAACTCTACCAGCACCTTGGACTACCAGCACCTTTAGAACTTTTAGGACTGTGAGATACTAAATGTGTATTCCTTTAAACCACTAAGTCTGTGGTTGCTTGTCACAGTAGCAATAGAAAATTGATGTGGTGAGTTACTCTCTAATTTTGGTAAAGCCCCTCCTCTGAATGCATGGCTGATAAAATTTTTGGTGCTTTGAATATCCAGAGATATCTTTATTTTTACTTATGGGTTTCTTGAGGATGGAAATAATTTTTACTCAGGATTTTGAGATATGTATTATATTCTTACTTATGGTGAGAAATTTAATGCCATTCTGATGCCTGGTGCTTGGTTTTACATCTTATTATTTATTTATTTTCTCTGGGAAAGCTTCTAATATACTCTTTTTATCCCAAATGTTGAGAATATGTTTTTGCTTTAGTGTGTTTTTCCATCTAGTGTATTAAGCACTTATAATATGGAGAAATAACTTTTTCAGTTGTAGAACATTTTCTGAATTATTTATTTGATGATTTCCTGCCCTGTTCTCCTCTGTTCTTTCTCTTTTATTGTTCTTTCCCTTTCAGACTGTTGCATGTTCTTATAACCCTGGAAATTTTCTTTTTTTTCCCACTCCTATTTTCTGTTTCTGTTATTGCTTTGCTTTTTGTTTTGCTTTCTGGTGATCTGAACTTTAACTACATCCTGTAGCAATTAAGTTTGTCATTCCTTCTAGCTTATTTTTAATTTTCAAGAATATATTCTTGAATTTTGAGTATTTCTTAAGCATTTGACATTCTTTTTTCATAAATAAGTTGTTTTCTCTTTCCTTTTTAATGAAAATGTCTGGTGCCCTTTAAGGAATCTATTTCTGCCTTCCCAGTCCATTTTAGTTAAACTTAAGGAATAAGGAAGCTTTTTGAAATATCTGATGCTTAGTTTACATACTCACATTTAAGGCTGATTCTCTCTCTTTTTTTTTTTTAATGAGGAGTGCTTTATCCTGGTTATCATGTCTTCCTTTTTCTTGAGTTTTTAAGGTCAAACAATAACCCCTCAAAGATGTGAATGTCCAAATCTTTAGAACTGTGTTTGCGTTACATACACTGCAAAAGAAGCTTTGCAAATGTACCTTGAGATGGGGCCTTTTAGGATTTTTAGAATTTTGTGTGTCAGTGTGTGTGTCCATGTGTGTGCATGTGCTCATGGCAGAGACACTGGCTACTCATGATGGTTTTCACTTTGGCTTGGCTCTTTCAGATGCCATGTTCGAGGTGTTATTTTGGTGTTTATTGTTTGTCACTACTCCCAATGTGTGCTGACCAGTTACTTCAAAAATGAACCCTTAGATCTACCCAAAGTACACAGAAACATTGATTCAAAAGAATACCTGTACCCCTATGTTTATTGCAGCACTATTTACAATAGGTGAAAAACATGGGAATGACCCAAAAGCCCAAAAATATATGACTGGATCGAGAAGTGGCATATATACACAATGGAATATTATTAGCAATCAAAAAAGATAAACTCATGCCATTCATAGCAACATGGATGGAACTAGAAGGAATTATGCTCAGTTAAATAAGCCAGAAGGAAAAAGAAAAATATCGATGGTTTCACTTATAGCAGGAATATAGAGGAACCAGGTAAGACATCAGAGTAAAAAAATAACAGTATAAAACACAACAAAGCAAAAATGGACAATTATAAATCAGAGACATACTGCAGGGAGGAGGAGGGAGAGGGATCAGAGGGAGTTGCGCAGGGGACTGAGGTGATGGTGCACGGGTACATTGGTGAAGGAAACTCTATGGGGACTACACCTGAGGGGGTGGGGGGAAGCAAATATTGTTTTGAAATGAACAATGATGAAAAAAATTTTAAAAAAAGAAAGGAAAGAAACCCTTTAATCTCTTGTCTGAGAGATACAAAAATTCTGCTACTGTTCTTTTTAAAAAAAAAAAAAGATTTATTTTATTTATTCAAGAGCCGGGGTACAGGCCAGATGCGCGGTAAGATGAGAGGATTCACCAGAGACAGAGCGGGGAACAGAACAGGCAGGCTGACTGAAATTCACTGCTGAGGGGAGCAGCGGGAGGGATAGTAGAGGTCTGCTCACCATGTGGGTTGTTCCGAGACCGGCAGGGATAGAACTAACACTGCAGAGGCTGCAGACAGCTTCACAGTGCTGTGCTTAACCGCCTGCACCACCAGGGAGGCCCTGCTACTGTTCTTAATGACAAATGGAAATAGGGACTCATATCTCATTATTCAATATATAGACTTTCACTTAATCTTTCTGTTTTAAATTTGCCTGGGGTCCTATAGAGTCATCCTGATTTCATCTCTCCAAATCCTCTGTGGGGGTGGAGGACAAAACCTGTGTTTTCTGCAGCTTCTTACTCAGATTCGTTGACAATCTTCCTGTATCAAATTTAAGTACACCCTTACAATGCCTCCAATTTCCAAGAATTTCTTTGAGGTTGTTCTCCGAAAGAAATTTCTGTGCTCCAGTCAATTTCTGGCTTCCTCCATTTAGGGCTTTTCTTATATGCTAATTCTCTTTACAGTTTAAAAAAATTGTGTCACTGTCATCCCTTCTTGGGTTCATTTTATTCTTCTGAACCTCTTTAAATTTTTCAGTATCATTTTAGCAAATTTCAGGATAGAACAGTAGAAATGAAATGTGTTCAATCCTTCATGTTTGACTGAAGTTCAAAAATATTCTTTTTAATTGTATTGATTTTTTTTAAGATTTATTTATTTATTTTATACAAAAACCAGCGTACAGGCCAGATTCGCAGGAGGGTGAGAGGATTCACCAAACAGAGCGGGGAACAGAACAGGCAGACTAATGAAATACACTGCTGAGGGGAGCAGCGGGTGAGACAGGAGAGGTCTGCCACGCAATGTGGGACCCTCGCCGGCCGGCGGGGATTGAATCAGCGCTGCAGAGGCCGTGGACAGCTTCACAGCACTGCGCTCAGCTGCCTGCGTCACCAGGGGAGACCCTTTAATTGTACTGATTTTTAACACATTTTGTGGGTACTGGTGCTCAGTTTCTAAGTCAGGAAGGTATTCCCTTGTTTACTGAGTAACTGGTGAACCTGTAAAATTATATTGTCCTTTTACCAATTTTCTGGCTGTGTTGGCAGTTGGCAACTTAAGTGTCTGGGGCAGCACTAAGGGCGTTTTTGTACTCCGTCATTGTTAAATCCACATGTCATATAACAACTCTTTGAAAATTAATGATGGTTCAAAAATTAGTGAGCTTTTCTTAGACGTATACTTTACTTAAAGATTATATAAAAAGTGATTTCTGAGAATTTTTTGAAACACCAACCCATTACATATTGTGTAGTTTGTTAACTTTTTTTCAGTGCTGTTTTAAATTTTTATTTTCTGATTATGATTTGTGCTACTATGTAAAGTATTACCCTAAAATTATTTTTTAAGTTTCAAGAGAGTACCTACTTCTAATACTTTGGGATAAATTGAAGAAATATTTGCTTACCTTATCCATGTTTTTACGGATAGTCATCTCCACAGCAACTTATTCTGAATCTTTTTATAAGGGAGAAGCTTAATTATTTTAGTCTGTGTTAAACTGATGTCTTTCATTTTAATTTTGTGCCTTTGGACCTTCTCCAACTTCATTATGTTTGTTTTAAGGTTCATTAACCAGAAAGTCATATGGCACTTCTGGTGTGAATTCCTTGTGCATTTTTAATCAGGAGAGAATTTTGTTTTCTGTTTGGTTCAGTGTACTTCCTGATGAGGTCCAAAACTTTTCTCATGAGCTTCATTCCAAATTCTTCAAAGCATCTGTAATGATAACTGGATTAACTTCCAGCACAAAATGTGATCTTTAGTTCTGTCATTTTTATTTAGAGTAAAATAGAGTAGGAGGTAGAAGGTTATTTAAAAATCATATTGCACAGTTCTATATGAGTGAATAAAACGCAAAAGGAACTCAAGTTCCTAAGGTATAGCTTGTCTGAGAAACTTGGACTCTTGGATCATAACCAGAAATTTTCTCACCGTATAAGTCTGCCTAACAAATAATATCTAGCATACCTAAATTTATGTTTTAAATTTATTTATCTTCTTACATTGTTGTTCATTTTTATATGATTTTTGATTTCTCCCCTCAGGTATAGTCCCTGTAGTTCTCCCATCACCAAGTTAACCTTGTGCTCTTCCCTGCCCTGGTTTGAACCTCTCGATCCCTGCCCTCTTGCTGTTAGCTTACCTAAATTTAGATAAATCCATGGCTTAGGTGAATTTGGAGAGTCACACTTGCTGGGAATATGTATTACCTCTATTATGTTTTTTATCGCAAATTCTTTCCCCTTTGTCTTTCTCTCCTCCTTACAGTTTTCTCTTACTCTCACCTACTCTCTCCTTATCTCTCTCAGTCCTGCCTCCTCTAACTCTGTTATCATCCATGAATTCGGTCCTCTCTGCAAATAAAAGGATTAAATACCATAGGTTTCCATGAATTTGGGTTCCTTCTCCTGAAATATGCTGCCCTGGGATCATCGTATAGATGGACCCTTCATATTAGCCAGAAATAACTTCAAATATTACCTACTGAAAAAGGTCTTATCGTTCAAACCACAGCAGCGTATTCTTGTTTTCAGTCACTTTACGTAACATCATTTTATTATCTTCACATTGCTTGTTATAATCTGAAGTCATCTTTTTGAGTTATTTGTATACTTTTTAAAAGTGTAGTATGCTTATTTTGGTTAATTTTTTAATTTAAGTGAGTTTCTGGTAAATAGCATAGAGTTTGTGTTTATCTGCTCTGTCAATCTCTGTCTTAATTGATGTATTTAGACTGTTTACGTTGTTGGTAATTGATATGTTCTTAATTTGTCTTTTTTTCCTTTGTGTTTCCTATGTCTTTTTGTTCTTTTGTTACTCATATCTTCCCTTCCTGTGCATTATTGAACAGGTTTAAGAGAATTCATCTTAAAATGTTTAGTGTATTTGAGTTCTTTTAGTCTCCATATAGTTTTGTTAATGGTTGCTCTGGGTATTACAATATATTTATGTAACTTATTTGACTGCTGGTATCAATAGTTTACCACATCATGTGAACTGTGAAAAAACCTATTTCCATTTAGCTGACTTTGCCCTCCCCACTTCAAAATGTGGTTGTTTTAGTATCAGATGGTGTTACAATTTTGTTTCAATTTGGAAAACTCATGAGGAGGAATGTCTGTTGTATTTACCTATATTTTTGCTCTTTTCACTGTTCCCATTCTAGATTAATAATTCTTTTAGCAGTTCTTTAATATTTGAAGAATTTCTGTTGGACAATCTTTATGAATAGATCTGCTAGTAACAAATTATTTTAGTTTCCTTCACCTGGGAATACAGTTATTTCCCCCTCAATCCTAAATAATAGTTTACTAAACAGTAGCTGACAATTCTTCTATTTCATCTGTTGAAAATGTGTGCCATTTCTTTTTATCCACCACAAACATATTACTTTGTTTTAGTTTTTAGAAGCATCATGGCATGGATTTCTTTGAGTTTACCCTACTTGAGAGTCACTCAGTGTCTTAAATATATGGGGCTATAAGTTCTCACCAAATTTGAGAAATTTTCAGCCATTACTTCTTGAATGAACTCTTTCAGCTGCACTAGAACTCTGATGATACAAATGTTGGATCTTTTTTATAGTTGCATAAGTTCTTGAGGGTCTGTTCTTTTTTTTTCCAGTTCATTTTCCTTTGTGGTCCAGGTCAGGTGAATTCAATTGATTTTGGGGTTGGGTTTTTTTGGGTTTTTTTTAATAGAGGCATGTTTTTATTTATTTATTTGTTTGTTTGTTTGTTTTTGTTTATACATGCACTGGGTACAGTCAGAAGCGCGGGAGGGTGAGAGAATTCACCAGAGCCAGAGCAGGGAGCAGAGCAGGCAGAAGGACCAAAGTACACTGCTGAGGGGAGCAGCAGGCGGCAGGAAAGGTCTGTGCGCCATGTAGGACCCTCCTCCCGTGGCCGGGGAGCAGCCGGGGATGAGAGGCCGCAGGCAGCTTTGCAACCCAGCGCTCAACCGCTGCGCCACCGGGGAGGCCCACAATTGATTTGTTTTTAAGTTCACTAATTGTGTCCTGGGTCACCTCCACTCTACTATTGAGCCCATCTGGTGACTGTTTCAATTCTGCTACTGTATATTTACCAAGCCTTTCATTTACACTTGGTTGTTTATGATAAATTTTCTTCGCTGATATTTTTTATTTTGCATTTCAAAAGAACTTATAATTCCTTGTTAAATCATTTTTATGATAGTTACTTTAAAAATCCTTTTCAGATAATTCTAATATCTGATTCATTCTCAGTGATGGTGTCAGTTGGTTGTCTTTTTTTACATGTGTTGTGATTGTCTTGGGTTTTTATATGATGCACAATTTTTGTAGGATTTTCTTGACAATTTGTCTATTATTATAGAGGACCCTGAGTTATATTTAAATTTTTAATTTTAGCTGGCAGTAGCCCTTTTTAGATTAATACGCAGGTCCTCACTGTTGTAGGCTCTGAGTCCAGTGACATAGGCTTTGTGATCATATTTTTGTGACATGTTTTATCTCTAGAGCTCCCACCAGTCTTTGCTGGTGCTGTTGCTTCCAGGTACGCTGCCTTGAGATTCTATGTGGGAGAGAAAATCTCTGGCCTAGGGGATAGAAGAGCATTTCCTGGATTGGATCCTTAAGGTGGGAATCCCTCTGCTTGTGGGGGTTGGGGTAGCTCCAAGCTTTCATGTTACAAGTTTAAACAGCTACATTCTACCATGTAGACTGAGTTTCAGAAAAAACATCCGAAGAAAGGAGAAAAAGGTATATTTATTAAGAGATGGAGCTGGAGAGAAAGCGAAGTGTATCTTCAATTCTTCATAGGATTTAGCTACATTATGATGCATTCAGATTGCATAAAACATCCCTCTGTCCTTAACGTATATTTTCCTTCTGTGCTTGTGAGAGCTGAAGTTCATTTATGCTACTGACAACTGAATTGTCCTAATGCCATATGATTAAATGAAATGATGAACTATTTGAATGTTTATTTTTTGTGTCAAAAAGAATTTTATGAGCTAAAATGTGTATCTCAAATACCACATTATCTATAGGAAAAAAAAGTGTGTCCAAATAATGTGCATAACTTTTTAAGTAAAACCTAAATTCTAAGTTTGGGATTGCTACACTTAGTTTTCATCAATTGCACTTTTTAAAAGCACTTATTTACATCCATATCTCCCCTTTATGTCCTTTGTGGAGAATAGGACCCATGGTCAGGTCCTAGTACACAACTGTTATTGACTATCAAAAATTCTCCCTTGGCTATTAGTCTATCTCAAACAAGCTACTGATGTTTTCACTCCAAGTTTTTGGAGGAATAATTCATTATCAGTTAAAAATTTGTCATGTGGATAAGCATAACACAACGCTAAAGGAAAATGTCTTTTGCAGCACCCACTTCTCTCAAAAAAAAGAAATCTAATCCAAATATCATTTTTGCCATAAGATTTTAAAAATGCAACATGAAGAAAAAGGAAGATTAAACAAATCTAACCTTTAAATTTAATTGGCTTCACTGGTAAATAACATGTGAGTATTCAGCCATGCTTGCAAGTAGCTGAGTTTTATGGTATGTGGCGGGGGGGGGGGGGGCAGGCGTGATTGGGGGGTTGGAGGGGTGGGGGTGAGTGTGTGTGTTTTAGGCTTTGAGCTGCCAGTAAAGAATTTTAAGTCAGCCAGATAAGAAAAAAGATAAACACAATATGTTAATTGCTGAGGCACTATCCAGTGAACATCAATTAAAACAAAAGGCTCTGAAATCTGTGCAAAATAATTTTAAAGAGAGCTGTTGTTTTTCTTAATTACAGAGTAAGAATGGGGCTAATCTCCTGCTTCCGTGCCACCCCCCACCCCTCAATCATAAATAAAGGAATCTCAGTAACATGTCATTCAGTACAAGAACTTTACCATCAGTTTTATTCATCAGCAAAACCAAAGAAACAATTGCAGCATGTTCGCTGTTATTTAGCATGGAATGTCTTTATTGCTTTATGTCCTTGTCTGACATTTCTCCTTATTTATTGCCATTAAATGCTTGGCTTTTATTCACACAGTGTAGAGTCAAATAAAGTCAACGGACAGGAGTTTAAATTACTTACAGGGTTATAGCAGTGTCACCTTTTGCTTAAAACAGTTGGTCAACACTGACAATGAAGTTGAGTGTATTGGAACCCAAATAACACAAGACCATATTGATTATCCCAAAATGCAAAACAAAAAGTAAACCATATAAAAAGTAATACTGAGAATGAATAGATTGGCCAACTGTATGATCCCATTGATGATTTCATTTCTTAAAGATATAGTAAAACCCTATAATGTTCTGTGGTGATAGCATTAAAAGTTACGTTTACTCTCTTTTAGCAAATATTCTTTTGGCTACGTGTTTTTCTTTCTCTCACTTATCTGGCTTTTCTGCAGATGGAAAAAGGCAACATATTTGAGCAAGGTAATCATTCTGCTGTCATGTTCCAAATAACTCTAATGTGACTTTCAGAGCATGACTTCCATAGATCATTTATTCATTTAGTGGTAATACTTATGGAAGTAGATAAGTCAGATTTCCTTTTGTGATACTATAATTTATAAGGATAGTTTGGCAATTTTATGTTTGGATGCTTGCCTAAGACACTTTGGCTATCTTTCCCTAACTATATGATGACTCATTTTCTATACCTTTCAATCCTTTCTTTCAATCTTTTGCTTTGGGAATGGTTTCTGGATATAGTAAGAACAGCTTCTGAAGATGATTGTTGTGCATTGAATACTGCTTGGCAGCCTTGAAAAAGTAATGATGCACAATTCTTTTTTCCAACATGCCCAGTATTTCCTGATGATTTTCAATTTTATTATTTCTAGATGCATGTACCAAACACATCTGTATTAATTAGCTCTCCAATCCTTCTTAAATTTTTCTCACGTCTAATATTAAGTCATATTATAAACCTAGTGAAGTTTGACTGTGAATGTGGCTGGGTTTTAAATATGTCCCTCTGAATTAATGCTTTATCTTTAATATATGTTCATATGTTCATTTGCAAGCCTGTATCATGTTTTATATTCCAGAATTGACTGCTTTCCATTTCAGTAATAAATAATTGATGTACTGTGGGGAACCAGCCTCCAGCAAAATGTCGTGTCAGGGGTTCCTGAAAGGATGAGATGGCCTAGGCAGCATGTAAGGGGCTAAAGGGAAAGGGATTAAGGAGACACTGATACTGGATGGGGTGCAAGTATATTCTGCCGAGACACTCAGCAGGTCTTTTATTTATTCATTTTTAGCAAGCAGAAAAAAAATACATCATCATGTGTAAAGCAGAAACAATTAGTGTATTCTATTCCCATGGACTTCTGGCTCCTATGGGTCTCAGCTAGACGGTAGCTTTCAGGGTTAATAGATAAAAAACCAAACCTAATACTGAAACTTATTATTTCAGCTAGACAATTACCTAAGACAGTTGATAGCCACCAGTACATCCCTATCAGCTGAAGCCTAATCATCAAAAGACTATTCTATTCATATGGCCTTCAGCCGGAGACCAGCTGCTACTCAGCTATCAGAACTATTTCTACCTAGAAACTCCCTAACACAGTTAACTTCATTTAAAACTTTCCTAAGAAACTTCTAAAAAAGCAAAAGAAGGATTTACTATAATTGTTGTGCTGGATTGCTTGTCAGATATGTACAATAAATTGTCTCCCATTGTCAAGTGGGCCAAATTGTTTAATAACTAATTTCTAAACAGATAATTTTCCATGCCATTTATTTGCAGTATACTGATGCATATAATTTATTGCCTAAACGTACTTTCTGATAAATTTTGTCTCTCTTTATGACCAAGAACAAAAAAATGAAGGAATGTTAGATCTTCAGCCCCACGTTGTGAGGCCCTTTAGCTTCGCTGCTTGCCAGTGTCTTACCTGGCTGGGGCAACAAGGCCCCCTGCAGCAATGTACCTTTAGGATGTTAATATTTTTGGTTATGTAATTTATGTTTTTTAAACATTTACATAACACTATATCTGAATGTTTCTTATCTTGGAAGTTATTTCTGAGGTTTCCAATTTCAGAAATTCCTTTTTATTTAGAGCTAAGTATCATGAATACAGGTTTTGGTCAGTAGTAGTAATTTGTTTTAGAGGCTCTCTTTTGTAGAACTACACAAATCTTTCTGCTCAATGAGAATTAGTTTCCAGAGACTTGAACAATTTGGGGGGGGTGATTTTTTTAATTAATTGAATTTTTTTAAAGATTTATTTATTTATACAAGAACTGGGGTACAGGCCAGAGGCACAGGATGGTGAGAGAATTCACCAGAAACAGAACGGGGAGCAGAACAGGCAGACAGACCAAAGACACTGCTGTGGGCAAGTGGGCAAGACAGAAGAGGTCTGCTGTGCCATGTGGGTATCTCCCTAGCCAATCAGGAATGGAACCTGAGCCTCTGCAGCGCAGTGCTCAGCCCGCTATGCCACCAGGGAGATCCAATTAATTGAATTTTTTTTCTTATATCATTGTGGTCCCTGTAGTTCTCCCACCAGCATACAGCCTGTGAACCATCACCATATTCCCTTGTGTTCATCTCTCCCCCACTCTGTCCCACCCCCTCCTTTCCTGTATGCCTCAGTTGTACAGTCAGCTTGCTTATGTTATCTTTTTCTTGACCTTTTATTTGATTTCTCTGTATTCCACATATAAGTGAGATTATCCAGTATTTATCTTTTTCCTTCTGACTAATTTTGGTTAGCATAATCCCTTCCAGCTCCATCCATGTTGCCACAAATGGTATGAGTTTGTCCTTTTTGATCACTGAGTAATATTCCATTGTGTAAATATAACACAACTTTTTGATCCATTCATCTGTTTGGTGGCATTTGGGTTGTTTCCATATCTTGACTATTGTAAATAGGGCTTGCACCATTATTGAGTCACTAAATATTTTTTGAGTCTGCCTTTATTATATATCCCTAGTCTATTCACTCTCCCACACTCTTAAATGATAATTTCATATAGCACCTCCTTCTCCAACATCACTTTCTGCTTCTTATTTCACTGACATGTCCAGAATCAAAGGAATATCTTCTGATTGCAAAAGAGAACTTAAGCCATTCACTACCTCTATCTATCTACTTGTGTTTATCCCTATGTATTCTGCCTTCTCTCCTATTTACTCCAATAAACCATTTATGTTCCTAGCAAATGCTAGTATCTCTGTTTTTCCGAGATCCCCTTTTCTTTGTTTCTTGAAGAAATTGCTCTGATTTGGTCAATTCAAACCAGAATTCTTTTCCCTCTCTCCCTCACTAACAAGTTTTCCCTCACATTTGGAGCATTATCAGTCTAGAAACATGTAAATATTTTTCCATCTTAAAAACACTCAATGGAACCCCCACATCCGCCTCTATTTCTGTCCTTTCTCAAAATTGTTTTATAATTTTATACAGTAAAATTTACTTTCGTACTGTTTTCCAAAGTTACTGTATCATTTTCCATTCCCACCAGCAATGAGGTTTCCAGTTACTCTGCTTTCTTGCCAATACTTAGTATGTAATTTTCTTTTCCTTTTTTTCTTTCTTTCTCTTTTTTCTCCTCCTACTCCTTCCCCTTTTGGATTTTAGACAGTCTAATAATAGGTAAATAGTGATATACCTATATAGCTACATAGTAAATTGACATTTATTAAATTGACATTTACTAATAATGTTGAACATCTTTCCAAATGTTTATTTGCTATCCATATATTTTCTCGGTTAGGTGTCTAGTCAAAACTTTAGTCCATTTTATATTATGTTACTTGCTTTCTTAATGTTGAGATTTGAGAGATTTTAATACATGGCCTGCGTTTGATATGTGATTTGTGAATGTTTTCTTTCTGTTCCTAGTCCTCTATTGAGAAAGAGTGTTTTCTTGTTGCTGTTTTTTGTTCTGTCCATAATCACTGTGTTCTCCCTGGATACCCCAGAACCAAAGATAGGAGAAAAAGCAGCAGGAAAGTCATTGCTGTATCAAGTTATTCTATTAGTTTTCATTTGCCTCTCCATTCTGTTCTTATTTTCGTTTTTGAATCCTCAGGTAGTTTCTTGATATATTTGGCCAGAGTTATTATTTGTAATAAGCAAAAAACAGATGGTAGAATATTTTTGCTCCATCACAGTTAGAGTGTAACCCTTCTTCTTTTATTTTTTTTTTCCTTAGGAAAAATAACTGGTAATGATTTATTTATTTTTTTTTTTTATAATTTGATGCCTTTATTTATTATTTATTTATTTTTTTTTAACACTTTTGATTAACAATATATTTTTTTTTAAATATTAAATTTTATTTTTATATTCCCCCATACAATTGCAAACGCCCCATTCTGACCCCAATCCTTCCCCTCCCGCCTCCCACCACCCAAAAAGTGTCTCTGGTTCATAGTTTTTTGTTGATTTTGATTTTCACTTTCTTATATTCATTTTCCTGGTCCCTTATTTAAGTTTTCTAGATCCCTGCTATGAGTGAGACCATCCGGTATTTTTCTTTTTCTTTTTGGCTTATTTCGCTGAGCATGATCCCTTCCAGCGCCATCCATGTTGCTGCAAATTGCATGTGTTTATCTTTTTTGAATGCTGAGTAATATTCCATGGTATATATGTACCACATCTTCTTGATCCAGTCATCTATTTTTGGGCATTTGGGTTGTTTCCAAAGCTTAGCTATTGTAAACAGTGCTGCTATAAACATAGGAGTGCAGGTGCTCTTTGGAATTGATGTTTCTGTGTCCTTTGGGTAAATACCTAGGAGTGGAATTGCTGGATCATATGGAAGCTCTATGTTTAGTAGGTCCAGAAATCTCCACACAGCTCTCCATAGTGGTTGGACCAGTTTGCACTCCCACCAACAGTGCACAAGAGTTCCTTTTTCTCCACATCCTCGCCAACATTTGTTGTTGCTAGTTTTTTTAATATGTGCCATTCTCACTGGTGTGAGATGGTATCTCATGGTAGTTTTGATTTGCATTTCCCTGATTACAAGTGATGTTGAACATTTTTTCATATGTCTGTTGGCCATTTGCATTTCCTCTTCAGAGAAGTTTCTTTTTAGCTCTTCTGCCCATTTTTTGACTGGATTCTTTTCTTTGTTGTTGCTGAGTCTCATCAGCTCTTGGCAGATTTTTGTGATCAGTCCTTTATCATTAGTGTTGGGTGCAAAAATGTTCTCCCAGTTGGTGGGGTTTCTCTTTGTTTTTGTTATTGTCTCTTTTGCTGTGCAGAAGCTCTTTAATTTGATGTAGTCCCAGCTGTTTATCTTTCTCTTCACTATCACTGCTTTGGGTGATGTGTCTGTAAAGATGTCTTTGCTGTGCAAATCCCGTAGTGTTTCGCCTATATTTCCTTCTATGTATTTTATGGTTTCAGGTCTTATGTCTAGTTCTTTAATCCATTTTGAGTTGATTTTTGTGTATGGTGTGAGGTAGTGGTCAAGCTTCATTCTTTTGCATGTAGCGACCCAGTTTTCCCAGCACCATTTATTGAACAAACTTTCTTTGCTCCAATGCATAGTCTTTGCTCCTTTGTCAAAGATTAGTTGACCATAAATCTGTGGGTTTATTTCTGGATTTTCTATTCGATTCCATTGGTCTGTATGTCTGTTCTTGTTCCAATACCATGCAGTTTTGATGATTATGGCTTTGTAGTATAGTTTGAAGTCTGGGCGTGTGATGCCTCCATTTCCTTCTTTTTTTTTTCAGTAGAGCTTTGGCTATTCGGGGTTTTTGGTGATTCCATATGAATTTCATCAATAATTGTTCTATTTCTTTGAAGAATGCCATTGAGATTTTGATTGGAATAGCATTGAATCTGTATATTGCTTTTGGTAGGATGGCCATTTTAATAATGTTTATTCTTCCAATCCATGAGCAGGGGATGTCTTTCCATTTCTTTGTGTCTTCTTCTATTTCTTTTAACAGTGTTTTATAGTTTTCTTTGTATAGGTCCTTTACCTCTTTTGTTAGATTTATTCCCAAATATTTGATTTTTTTTTGTTTCGATAATAAAAGGGGTGGTTTTTTTGATTTCTTCTTCTTCAGATTTATTGTTTGTGTATAGGAAGGCTACAGTAGGAATTTCTAATCACAAGTTTAACTCTGAGAAGTAAAGACATTGAAGGACTGACAGAAAAATCATACCTTATAGGTTGCCCAAATAAAACAATTGCAGAAAGAAGTTGGCACTCCTGGGGTTCAAGAAACAACAGGTTACTATATACTTAGGATTTGGGACAAAGAATCTTTTATAAATTAGATCTCAGACCTTCGAGAAGCACATCTGGCTACCGCTACTATTTCTGCAATTGATTCTATTGAAAGTTGCTGGTGTCTTTTCTTTTTTAACATTTATTTTTTTAACCCTTCAGCAAACCATCCAAACCTATACTGCATCTACCTCCCTCCCCCAACCCGTCTGCTCTGTCCCCATTTCCCTCTGGTAACCATTATCTTTTATCTTCTTTTTGCCAAGTTTAAGTTTTAATCCCTTCCATTCTTTGAGTATAAATGTGTTCTGAAAATTTTTATTCTGCAAATGAATGAAACCATCTGATCGCTGTTTTCACTTTGTGACTGATTGAAATCTCAATATAATCACCTTGAGATCCATCCATTTCTTTCAGAATGCCACTGTTTCATCATCCTTCACAACTATGTAATACTCCATTGAGCATATGTTCCACAGTCTCTATACCCGCTCATCTGTTGAAGGGCACTTGGGTTGTTTCTATGATTTGACAATTGTGAACAATGCTATTATGTACATAGGCATAAATTAATCTTTTTATATTAGAGTTTTCATTTTCATATTATTTGATAGAGCAATACCTTAATAGAGGTATTGTTGGGTCATATGGATTTTCAATTTTTTTGATTTTCTTGAGAATTCTCCATACCATTTTCCACAAAGGCTGTGCCAACTTGCATACCCACCAACAGTGGATGAGAGTTCCTTTTTCACTGTAACCTTCCCAACATTTTTTAATTCCATTCTCTTTTATATGAGCCATTCTCACAGAGGTAAGGTGGTATCTCAATGTGTTTTTTAATTTGCATTTCCTTATAATAAGTAATAGTGAACATTTTTTTCAAATGTCTGTCGGCCATCTGAATATCTTCTTTAGAGTAGTGACTATTTAGGTCTTTTTCCCAGTTTTTAATTGGGTCATGTGTTTCTTTGTTGTTGCATTGTGTAAGAACTTTGTAACTTTTGGAGATTAACCCTTTGTCAGATGTATGGTATGCAAAGTTTTCCCCCATTCTTTAGGTTGCTTTTTGTTTTTGTGATGTTTCTTTTGAGGTACATACAAAAGCTTTTAAGTTTGAAGTAGTTCCTCTTACTTACTTTTTGCTTGTTTTGCTTATTTATTTTTGCTTGTTGCTGGGTTATAGTCCCAAGTACATCTTGAAGGTACATGTCCTCTAGTGTGTCCCCTATATTTTCTTTCAAGTACTTTATTGTGTCAGTTCTTATGTCCAAATCTTTCATCCATGTTGAATTAATTTTTGTATATGGAGTTAAATATTTTCTTGCTTTATTTTTTTGCAAGTGGCTAACCATGTTTCCCAGCACCATTTATTTTTTTTAATTTAAATTTTATTTTTATCTTCCCCATACAATTACAACCCCCTTATTTTGACCCCTTCCCTCCTTTCCCCACCCCCAACCCCATAGAGTGTCTCTGGTTCATAGTTGTTTGTTGATTTTGATATTTTCTTTCTTATAGTTATTCTTTTTCCTGGTCCCTTATTTAAGTTTTCTAGATTCCTGCTGTGAGTGAGACCATCCGGTATTTTTCTTTTTCTTTCTGGCTTATTTCGCTGAGCATGATCCCTTCCAGCTCCATCCCTGTTGCTGCAAATTGCACGTGTTTATCTTTTTTGAATACTGAGTAATATTCCATGGCCCAGCACCATTTATTAAAGAGGTTCTCTTTTCTCCATTGTGGAGCTACAGCTCCTTTGTCAATGGAAAAAAAAAAGAGACAGAGAAAGACGGTTGCTGGTGTCTAAAGCCAACTGCTGCTGCTGGGATGAATTGCCACTGTTGTGGCAACATAAATAGTAACAGCAAACAAACTGAATACAGGCCCTTCTCTGCCTCTGACTACCAATCTCTGTCTAATGCCTCCTATTGACAGAACCTAATATGAGCCATTAGGCAAGAGAGTATGGAAATGTAATTTGCAGAGTCCCAGTGTAAGCATTATGTAAAGTAATATAGAAGAGTGGGTTTGGAGCTGCTTATAGGCTTTCAACAGAGTTGTTATGGAAGTAGTGCTTTCTCTTTAAGCTGCCACCTAAAAGATGAGGAGTCAGGAAAAAAGGAGGGGGAAATATTTCAGTCAGACAGAATGACATATGCAAAGACCAGGAATAAGAAAGAATGGCAAATTTAGGTAAGTAAAAGTGCAACTTACACCATTTTCTTTATATAACCCAGGAAAATTGATTGATGGGTTTTCCTAGTTAAAGGTTAACATCAAGACAGTGGTTCTTAGGTTACTGATTATGTGGTCCTGATATTATAATAACAGAAACTTACACATTTACAGGCCTTTTACATGCCTAAAATTTAGCTCCTGAAGAAGCTTCGAAATAATCTAGCTAATGTTTGCAACTTTGTCTCTACCTTCTGACTGCTTTTCTCTGTCTCTCTCTTTTTATAGTTTTTGACTTTTGGAATTAGAAACATTCAATCAAATCAGTCAAAAAAATCTGAGTTGATCTTTCATATCAAATATCCCATGGATAGTACTATGCTTTATATTTCAAAAGTTTTCATCTATTTTTTTTCTTCTGTTAAAAAGACCTATCCTGCACATTTACATGGCCTAAAGTAACTTCACTTTGTGAGACTATAACACAGTGTTTTCCAAGGACTTTAATCACCACACAGTTTTAATGAAATCACCTGGTAAGGATATGCCCCTGAGGACAAGGGTCTACTACTCATGCATCTGATCTACTGCAGCCTGTAGGCTAAAAAAATGCACAGATTGGTTGTCTAACTTAGGACCCTGAGCTTTATTACTTAGATCTGCACTTAAATAGACATCTGGAGTGGAATCGTGGGTACAGATACCCTATGGCTAGTAGTAACATGCAAGCCTTTTCTGAATTCACTTTCTTTAGAATTCATTGAAGCCTCAACTTCCTTAAATCTGGTTTGTTTCATGTACTAGTTAGTAGATGATACATGGCACATTAGCTATAGAATGATGCGCCATTGTATGGCTTATGGTTTTATTTAATCATCTGTTACCACTGAATGTCAGAGAGAAAGATTTGTTGTAATTCTGCAACTTGCTGGTGACTCTGTCTTTGCTTTTAGTATCCAGAAAAAAAAAAATGGACATTTCTTTTATTTTTTTTTTCATTTAATTTTTTATATTGTAACCTCGTATGCTTTGGCCGTGGTTTATCAATAAGTACATTTTTCCACTCTTGCCCTTTTTATCCTATTTCTTACACAGTAAAAACAAAGGCCTCCAGCTTACCTAATTTTCTCCTTCATTATAAACACAGACAAGAAGCATCATTAGAAAAAGAAAAGAGTCCATCATGCCTCTTCCCAGGTGTTTGCAGAAAAGATTGCAACAGAACTGGGAGAAAGATGAAAACACACATTTTAGGATGATTGAATAGGGGCTTAGCAATAGTATAACCATCTCTTGCTGAAAACAGTGTAGCAGAGACACAACAGTTCATTACTGGTACTGTGTAATTAGATTAATTAGAGAAGGAATTGAAATGTGTTCAAATTCTAGTGAAGAAAAATCTCATTAATAAATAACTATATTCTCGTGGTTAAATGAACACATTTCTGAAATTCAATAAGTTCTACAGATAGTCCCCAAGCATTTATAAATAACAGGTACAAGTAGGTACATCATACAGATTGTATTCAAAACAAAAAGGTTTGTATTGTATTCAATGCAAAAGATTGTATTCAAAATGAAAAACTGCGAAGTAGTTCTGCATTATTAAAAAACAGCATCAGACATATCCCTAAGACTTAGTATGAAAAAGTAGCATCAGTATCATTACCACACCAGTCACATCTCTTTATCTGCTGTTCATCTGTCTACCTAAGTCTAGTCTGTAGGATAATTACTGGCTTGTCAGCCTAGGTGAGAGTGTTGTGTATTTTCCTTTCTCTTCTTTTAAGGGAAGAGGGGATTATTTTGCTTCAAGCCAAGTAAGGTGAGAATGGGCACTTTAAGAGAACCCCTTCACAGATGTTGGGAATATTTTAAGGAGTGTGTGACATCTGAATTGTAGGCTAGATGCTTGTTTAGACAGTGGATTTATTAATCTCCCCCATGTGCCTATTTGAATACAAATGTGGAAAGAGCAAGAATAGGGAGTGGAGGACTGAACATGAGGGAATTGGCATCACCACTGTTTACTAGATAAAGGCTAATGATCTTTACATGGACCAGGTAAGCATACAAAAGGGAAGCAGGCTTCAGCTACGTTCCCAGAAGAGGTTGCAGAATATGTCACCGAGTGAGAGTGGATTAGATAAGGTTGCTTTGGGGATATATGGCAGCAGGGAACTAGCTATCTTTTGCAGTGCTTTTTTTTTTTTTTTTAAGGTTTATTTATTTATTTATACAAGCACTGGGTACAGTCAGAAGCACGGGAAGGTGCGAGAATTCACGAGAGCCAGAGCGGGGAGCAGAACAGGCAGACTTGTCGAAATACACTCTTTGCAGTGCTTTCTAAAGACACTTCACGTACTTCCCATGTAAGGGAATGAGCCCTCCATGACTGAGTCATCAATAGGCAGAGCAACAGAGGCACCAGTGAAGAGGCATTTATCCCCTTCTCTCCCATCTTTTTCAAGAATCCAAAACCAAGATGCAAGTGCAGAGGAGAGACCCAAAAGCAAAGGGACTGAGGTGGAAAAGTGAAAGAGCAGACAGGAACTGGTCAGACTCAGGAGGATCAGATCACTTGGGCTTGCTGTTCCCTGTACCTGGAATGTTCTTTCCTAGATCTTCACAAGATTGGCTTCTGCTTCCCTCAGGACTCAAATATCCCTCCTTCAGCAAGGCATTTCCTGCTACCCTATCTAATGTTATTCTTCTCCCTTAGAAGGAGTTTATCAGTCTGTTTACTTTCTCATGGTATTTATCACCATCTCTATTTTATCTGTTCATAGGCTTTAAATCTGTCCATTTTCTCTCTGTACATCCCAGTGCCTGGATCAATAAATGTGTATTAACCAATGAGTGATACAAACCTCAGTAATTCAAGAGAAACTTTGGGGACTGGTAAACAGTAATAATTACCATGTCATTATTTCCCAAATGTAAACTGGTGGCTAATGTCAGAAATTAATTGAATCTCTACCCCAAGGCCTTTTACTATAGGGAAACAGATGCTCCACTCAGCTCTGTTTTCCTTGTGGCAAAAGCATTACCTATAGAAAGCAAAATGAAATAATAATTTGTATTGCGTTTGTAAAGGGTGCTTTGAAGATTTACTCGGTTACTTAAAAAAAAACCTCTTTAAGATCTGTATTGCATGGGCCTCTCCTGGTGGTGCATGCAGTTGAGCGCAGCGCTGTAAAGCTGTCCACAGCCTCTGCAAAGCGGGTTTGATCCCAGCCAGCTGGCGAGGGTCCCTCATGGCGTGGCAGACCTCTCCTGTCTCGCCCATTGCTCCCTCAGCACAGTATTTCGTCAGTCTGCTTGTTCTGTTCCCCACTCTGTCTCTGGCGAATCCTCTCAACCTCCCGCGCATCTGGCCTATACCCCGGTTCTTGTATAAATAAATAAATCTTTAAAAAAAAAAAAAAGATCTGAATTGCATTGCATACATTCAGAATTTAAGATTTCTGATAAGTACAGGACTAGAAATTTGTGTGCCAGCAAGTCTGTCTCTGAAGTCCATGCTTTCCAAGGAATTTCATCTTTCTTTCCATCTTAAGACTCTCAGATCATTGGCAGGATTATATATGACATCACTGGTAGCTTTTTGGAATGAAGATGCCTCTCACTTTTTTTTTATGACTTTGGCTACAGAGTCAGGGGCTCATTATAGCAGTCTTAGATTGGTTTAACTTGTTTTGCATGTATTGTTTGGACAAAATCCCAAAGATCAAAAGAATGTAAATGGTAGATCTGTCTTTCACTGATTGTCTGAGACAAGGATTTCATGTGCAAGTGACTTACTGGAAAGTGTTCCCAAGAACCTCTAGTAAGGATATGGGTTGAGATAGGCAAGAAATTGCATGGCAGAAGCCATACCAGGAACTAATCTTAAATCAAATGTGGTAAGGATTTAGCGGATTCCTGCAGGGGAGTTGCTGAATAGAAACCATAGCTCAGAGTTGTCTTGACCTGAGCCTAACTGATGGACTTCCATACTTTCCTATCAGTCATTGACTAGGAGAGGAAGGTATGCATTGTAGACATAAACTTGCAGGCTTGCGCTCTGATTCTATTCCCACAGCCTAGCTATGCCAGGCCCCAAAGGCACCCAGTAAAAGATAACCCTGTGTGCAAGACTTTGGAAACACAAGCACACCAGGAACTGCAGAAGGGATCCAGATGATCCAGATGAAGCATCCTCCGGTGCCCATTATGTTGATCATAACTGTCTTACTATAAAGGATAATTAAATTCCTCTTGTACAAGAAAAAAAATTAAAGGATTTATTTTTTCACCATGACTGGGCTATTTAAGCCCCAGTGATAATTATTCTCAGATGGGCATTTTTAAATGAAGATGTAGGGTAACATGGTGCTTGCCAGTTAGCTTTCAGTGGGAACGGTTTGTGGTTCTGTTTGACGCATGCAATCCTCAGAAGCAAGGCATCAGAAAGTACATCATCCCTGATTTACAAGCAGTGACTGCAGCCTGACTCTATCTGCATTGTTTCCACAGCTCTGAACCTCAGCACATGTAATTCGTCAGAGGCCAAATGCTCTTCAGGAAATCAGGGGATGCCTCTCTTTCTTGTCTCTCCTGTATAGCTTGAGAACCTTTATAGTCCTTTTCATCACTCCCAGTTTGACTTCATTTCTGTTCTGCAGCTCTCTGATCCTCCCCAGCAGTTTCTCCCTTTGTCATGCTGGCAGAAACTCTGCCTGTCTTATTCCTTAGCTTTTCCTGTGTTGTGTGTGTGTATGTGTGTGTGTCAGAGAGAGAGAGAGAAAGAGAGAGAGAGAGATTAAATTGCCAGCGTTCTCTTATTTTTAGTGAAAGAATATCTGTTCATAAATAATAAACATGTAATAATGTTAATTATTCTATTAAAATATTAATTTTATATGTCAACTTGGCTGAGCCACACACAGTGCCTAGATATTTGGTCAGACATTTTTTTCTTTAATGTGGTTATTCTGTAAATATTGAGTAAAGAAGATTGCCCTGCATAATAAGCATCGGCCTTATCCAACCAGTTGAGGCCTTTATTTAAAAAAACGAAACAAAACAAAACCTGACATCGCCACCATCCCACTCCCCAACCCACCCCAGAGCAAGATGGAATTCTGCCAGCAGTTTTCCTTTGGACTCAGACTGCAGCTATCTGAGGAAGTCTATTCTCATTTTCTCATAGTCATATTCTCTCTTTCTCTCTGAGTCTACACACACACACACACACACACAGAGAGAGAGAGAGAGAGAGAGAGAGAGAAAGAGAGAGAGAATATGTGTTACATATTCTGCTGATTCTGTGTCTCTGAGGAACTTTAAATTGCCCTGTTAAAACCCTATTCCTTTAAAAGGGGTGAAATTTGTAGGTACAAGTACTTAATCATCAATAAAATTATTTTAGAAATTATAAATGCTGAATGCCATCTATTTTTTGATGATTTAATGAACACATACACAACATTAAAACAAAATAGTAACAAAAGCCAGTCCCCATCCTCCTTAGCCAAGACTGTTGACTGAGTTTCATGCTGTGTCACACCTTTCAGCCTTCTCAGCAGTGGACAGACCATAAACTCTTTGCCCTACTTCGGAAGGAGGCTTTAAATTGATTTTTCCTCATATTTAAAAATGTGTAGGCTTTTTCTAAAGGAAAAATTTCCAATGTTGAACTATAATTTTTATTAGAGTAATATTAAATGTGAACAAAATAGGATTAAACTCGTATCACATCATCTGGATTAATACTTTCCATATTAACTGCATTCATTTCATTCATTGAAAAGGGATGAATGTTTTTAGTTCTGATAGAACTGTAAAATTCAAAGTAAGTTTCAACCTTAGAGGCATAAAATAAACCCATTAAACTAAATAGTTAATAATATTAATGTCATAAATGATTTTTAGTGAAACAGACAATTGTTTTACAAAATTTCTACTATCAGCCTTTACTTGTGGTTCAGAAGTATCCGGCTTCAACATTTTTATTAAAATCATGGGATCACTTAAATCTTTATTTTCATGTTGTTATTTGGTCTTTGGTTTATACCAATGCATCGTTTTTATGTAAATACATTCAGTGATATGCAAGTAAATGTGTTAACTACCAGCTCTCTGAAAACACACTCACTTAAATATGTGCACATACAAATCCGTATCTATATTTTATCTGTACATAAGTTTATTATAAAGTGTAATGATGCAAAGGGTGTATAGCACACATATTTTTTTATTGTAATTTCATATAGTTCATTGATTCTCACAATGCGTTTGTTGATTTTTGGAAAATTCATGTATCTTCTATAGTCATTCTGTAGTTACAGTTCATAAGCAAGAATAGTTCTGACATGAACATTGAATTATATTTTCATTTACATTAATGTAAGATGCAAGTGAAAAGGTGAAGATGTATATTGGAACATCACTTTTTCATCAATGACATGAGCAATTTCTTCACTGGATTTGCTAATCTTTGAATACTGGAAGAATTTTTTTAATTTGTAGTGTAATGGCTAAAGACAGACACACTGATTTTTTTCTGAATTTTGGTTTTTTTAATATTATTTTTCTATTGAAGTAACATTGGTTTACAACACTGTATATGATCAGCGGTATAGTGTCACACCTCTTCAGATGTGTGTTACTATACCACACCCACCTCCAAGGCACCCATAATACTTTACACCGTAGTTCATTGGACCCCGTCCACCCTTTGCTCCCATTTGGTAGACTCAATTTTGCAGTCAGACTTCTAGGCTTTATTTTGGTTTAGTTTTGCCAGTTCCTTTGTTACTCTGTATTTCGAGTATGAGTGAAATCATGCAGTGCTTGTCATTCTCCTACCAACTTATTTTACTTAGCATGATCCCCTTTGCTTATATCTGTGTTGTAACAAATGACAAGAATTCATCTTTTTAATAGCTGAGTAGTATTCTATTATTTATATATACCATATATTCTTTTTTTAAAACTTTTTTTATTTTATATAATTCTTATATCATTTTTCGTTTTTGCACAATGTATGCATTTTCATTTTGGTTATATTCCCTGTACAATTCCCACCCCCCCTTATTTTGGCCCTAATTCCTCCTCTCCTCCCCCCCATTATTGTGTCTCTGGTTTGTAGTTGTTTGTTGGTTTTGATTTTTTCTTTTTTATAATTAGCCTTTTTCCTGGTCCCTTATTTAGGTTTTCTAAATTCCTGCTATGAGTGAGACCATCCAATATTTTTCTTTTTCTTTCTTTCTGGATTATTTTGCTGCACATGATCCCTTCCGGCTCCATCCACATTGCTGCAAATTGCATGAGTTTATCTTTTTGATTGCTGAGTAATATTCCATTGTGTATATGTACCACATCTTCTTGATCCAGTCATTTATTTTGGGGCATTTGGGTTGTTTCCATAGCACTGTTGTAAATAGTGCTGCTATAAACAAAGAGCTGATGAGACTCAACAAAGACAAAGTAAATAATCCAGTCAAAAACCATCTTACACCAGTGAGAATGGCACATACTAAAAAAAAAAAAAAAATAGCAACAACAAATGTTGGCAAGCATCTGGAGAAAAAGGAACTCTCCTGCATTACTGGTGGGAGTGCAAAATGGTCTGACCACTATGGAAAGCTGTGTGGAGATTCCTCAACCTACTACCAAAGGACACAGAAACATTAATTCAAAAGGGCACCTGCTATATTCTTAATCCATTCATCTGTCCTTGAGCATTTAGGTTGTTTCCACAACTTGTCTGTTGTAAATAGTGCTGCATTAATCATAGGCATGCATATATCCCTTTGAATTCATTTTTGCATTCTTCAAGTACATACCTAGGAGAAGAATTGCTGGATAATATGGTAGATCAGTTTTTTTTTTTTCAAAGATTTCTCTATTTATTTATACAAGTACTGGGCACAGCCAGAAGCGTGGGAGTACAAGAGAAATCACCAGAGCCAGAGTGGGGAACAGAACAGGCAGACCGATGAAATACACTGCTGAGGGGAGCAGCGGGCAGCAGGAGATATCTGCGTGCCATGTGGGACCCTCACTGGCGGGCGGGGATTGAACCGTTGCTGCAGAGGCTGTGGACAGCTTCGTAGCCTAGCGCTAAAGCACTGCACCACTAGGGGAGGCCCTTGTAGATCAATTTTTAATGTTTTGAGAAACCTACATAATGTTTTCCAGAGGGACTGGACCAATCTACATTCCTACAAACAGTAAATGAAAGTTCCTTTTCCCCCACACTCTTGCCAGCATTTGTTGTCTCTGGACTTTTTGATATGGGCCATTCTCACAGTTGTGGGTGGTATCTCATTGTGGTTTGAACTGCATTTTCCATCATCGCTATGATGAGCATTTTTTTTCTCACTTGAATTTGGCCGTCTATGTCTTCTTTGGAGAAGTTTCTATTTAGTGCTTCTGCCCATTTATTATTGGGATTTTTGTTTTCTTTTTATTGAGTTGTAAGAGTTCTTTGTATATTTTTGGTTAGCCTCTAAACAGACACACTGATGTTTAATCTCTTTTATTAACATTTTTATACCCCTTTGTAGATGCAGACAATCAACAAGTTATAGTCCTGATTTACAGTGTTTGTTACTTTCCTTGGCGTTAAATACCCTACCACAGCTGACTTAAAGCTACTAATGTGATATCACCAGATGCAGACTGGGAAGAAAAGAGCAGTAGCTCATATTACATAGCATTTCCACCATACAGATATAATAGCTGTTAGCAATCTGAAGAACATAAGTAATTGCAAAGTAATTAGGGAGTGATGAGTTTTGAGAATTTATTCTGCCTTTAATATAATGTATTTAATTGTACGTTTATATGATGTCACTTTTTTTGACTCAGGCTACTTTTTATTTACAACTACATGATTTCACGCAATTCTGTTAAACAACAATGACATAAAATAGATTTCCTTGTGTATAAATAACTTACATACGCTCCATAACGTAAATGCTTAAAGATGCTACAATAGATCTTCCACTCCTACAGTATTCTTATATCCAGCAGAGTTGATGCACAATATAAAAATACTCAAGTCCAATATTAAAAACTCAGGCACTTGTTTTAGCAATGCTTTAACATACCACCATATGTAGATCTCCATTAACCCATGATAATTAAAGTAATATTCCTGGATACCAAAGAAATATTAATGCATACAAGGGCAATAAAGCGCCGCCCCGGTGGCAAAGCTGGTTGAGCACAGCACTGTGAAGCTGTCCTCAGCATCTGCGCGGGGTTTCAATTCCCGGCCGGCAAGGGAGATATCCACATGGAGTGGCAGACCTCTCCTGTCTTGCCCACTGCTCCCCGCTCCATCTCTGGTGAATCCTCTCACCCTCCTGTGCCTCTGACCTGTACCCCAGTTCTTGTATAAAAATAAATAAATCTTTTTTTTAAAGGGCAATAAAGTTGTGGAGCAATATTGCATTTTACAGCGGTCATCCAGAATATCTACAATGTTTTTATGTTGATTCTTTTCAGAATTTAAACATTCTGGAGAATTCTAGAATCCCAAGGAATACATGTGTGAATCCCAGGGTCACTGCAGCTGATCCCTGGGCCAACACTGAATTTTCCTCCAGAGGCAGAGGAGTGCTATAAGGAAACCCACATGAATGTGATGCATCAGGGTCTCACCTTCATTGCTAATGAAAGCAACATTATTTGTGGAATCCCAAGGGGCCCAATATTATCCTGCATTTTGAAGCAGTCCAGAAATCTTATTTATCAGGAGTAAATATATAACTCTTGAAGAATAAGAAGTCTTTCAAGTCAAGTGAAATTTGAGGTGTTTCTGCTTACAAATTTTCTAAACAAGGCTTAAGTCTTCCTGCTCAAGAAAAATGATGGGTGTTCTTTCTCCAAAGTAAAAAAGAAAAAAGTGAAAGTGGAAACAAACTGTTTGCAATCTGGACAACTTTTAGGTAAGGGCTCACCTCTTTGCCTGGAAACCACCTGTTAGCAGCTGAATATTCAATTCAGAATACCATGGTGTGTGATACACCATATGGAAGATTTTTGCTTGGAATCAAGTAGGACCATAGATGGTTGCCGGTAATAGAAAAACACTGTGACTATGTCTATGTTTTAGTAGCTTTATATTAGAGGATCGCCTTACCTGAATATTTCATCTCAATCCTTAGATTATTTGTTTTAGTGAGAATCTTTGATCTTTAAATCATTTGCAAATTTTTGAAAATATAAATTGTGTTAATAGTCCTGAGTTTGATGGTTTTATCTCTGCATCAACACTCCATCAACTCTCTGAGCATTTTCAGGAGCATTAGTAAATTTTCAAACTTTATTATTATTTTTGAATTTGGAATATAGTTAATATATCAACTATAGAGAAGATTTTGTTAAATCAAAATTATTAAACCAAATCAGTTAGCATTGTAGAATGAGTGGGACATGATTCTTTTTTTTTCTTTTTTTTTTTTTTTTTTTGTGGGCCCCTCGCTGGTGGCTGGGGAT
Organism: Talpa occidentalis; assembly: GCF_014898055.3. Lineage (NCBI taxonomy): Eukaryota > Metazoa > Chordata > Mammalia > Eulipotyphla > Talpidae > Talpa > Talpa occidentalis. Next base: position 75,838,164 of record NW_023601322.1, on the reverse strand, counting down.
CGAACTGGCACTGCAGAGGCTGCGGGCAGCCTCGCAACCCAGCGCTCAACCACTGCACCACCAGGGGAGGCCCAGGACATGATTATTTTGCCATGAACACATTTGCCCAGACATCTCTCATGGCTCACCCCTCACCTCCTTCAGGTGTTTGATCATTGTCAAGTCCCCTGTCTATTAAAAGCCCCAGCAGATCCTGTCCACCTTCCTTGATTAATTTTGTTCTTAGCACACATCACCCTCTAATGTACTATATCACTTCCTTCTTTTTCTCTCTTTTTCATAGTCTGGATATATACTTATGGAAAAGCCATTTCTTTTAACAGAAGTGTACAGCTGTGTGTGTGTGTATGTGTGTGTCTTTCACTGAGCAATGTTGCTTGGCTATATGCTCATGGTGGACATATAAGATCTACCTCACTCTTTGAAATTTCTGTTTATTAACTTCTACAATAAAGATATCCCATAATTTGTTTATTTATTCTCTTACTATTAGACATCCTTTGCACCATAGTTTTACCATTGCAAAACATGCTGTGATAAAAATCACTTTAAAAATTTCCATTTACAGATAAGCAAATATTTCTAAGAGTATTAACAAGGAAATAAAATTGCTGGCTCTTGAGATAATGATACTATGATCTATTCTCCATTAAAAAAAAAATCACTCCAAAGCAACCATTTCTTTTTCTCCAGTTTTATTAGGATATAACTGACACACACCATTATATAAGTTTAAGGCATATAAACATGATTATTTGCTATATGTACATATTGTAAAATATTTAATACCCTAAAATCAGTTAACACATTCATTTCATTCACACCTTTGTGTATGTGAGAGAGAGATGGGACTTTTCATGATTTTCTCTTCCCAGCAACTTCCATGTATACAATACATTGTTGCTAACTGTAGTCATATGCTATACCTTAGACTTGAAGAACTTATTCTTCTTATAAATGGAAACTTGTGCTCTTTGACCACAGTCAGCATTTTACCCACCCTTCTGCTCCTTGCTACCACTAATTTACTCTGAGTTTCTATGAGTTTGGTTTTTGTGGATTCCACATGTAATACTTTATCTTTCTGTGATTTACTTTAATTAGCATAATGCCTTCAAGATCCATCTATATTGTCAAAAATGGCAGGATTTCATTCTTTTTTATGGTTGAATAATATTACATTCCATCCATATAGAACTACATTTTCTTTATCATTCATTCATCATTGTATTGAACATTGAAGTTGTTTCCACCTCTCTACTATACTAAATAATGCTGCATATACAGGGTGGTACAGATATCATGCAACAGTTATATTTTTACTTTTTTTGAGGAATCATTATCCTGTTTTTATAGTGGTTGTACCAATTTACATTCCCATCAACAGTAAAGAAGGGTTATCCTTTCTGTGCATACTTGTCACCACTTGTCATCTCTTTCTTTTCTTTTTTTTTTTTTAAGATTTATTTATTTATACAAGCACTGGGCTATAGTCAGAAGCACGGGAGGGTGAGAGAATTCACCAGAGCCAGAGTAGAGAGCAGAACAGGCAGACTGACAAAGTGCACTGCTGAGGGGAGCAGCGGGCCCGGCAGGAGAGGTCTGCCCGGCCATGTGGGACCCTCGCCTGGTGGCCGGGGATCGAACCAGTGCTGCAGAGGCTGCAAGCAGCTTTACAGCCCAGTGCATAACCGCTGCGCCACCGGGGAGGCCCAGCACTTGTCATCTCTTGCTTTTCAAAACAGCAGCTCTAATATGTGTAAGGTGCTGTATCTTACATTGTGGTTTTGATTTACCTTTCCCTGATGATTAAGGGTTTTGAGCATCTTTTCACATGTATGTTGGCTTCTTTGGGAAAATGTCTATTCAGATCCTCTGCCCATTTTTTAATTGTAATATTTGTTTGTTATTGAGCTATATGAGTTCCTTATTTTTTTTAATATTAACCCATAACCAGCTATCTTCCATTCTGCAGATTGCCTCTTCACTTTGTTGATTACTTCTCTAGCTGTATATATGCTTTTCAGTTTTATGTAGTCCCATTTATTAATTTTTGCTTTTGTTGCTTGTGTTTTTGGTGTCATATTCAAAAAAATGGCTGCCTAGACCAATGTTAAGAAAGTTAAACTTTTTATGTTGTTTTTCAGTTGTATACTATTTCAAGTCTTATATTTAAGTCTTTAATCCTTTTTTAGTTAATTTTTGTGAATGATGCTAAATAGGATCCAGTTCCCCTTTTTGGCATGTGAATATTATTTTCTCAAAACAGCATATCTTTCCATTTACTTTTGTGTTCTTCAATTTATTTCATTAATAGGAGCTTTGGATGTACATATCTTTTACCTTTTTGGTTAAATTTATTCCAAAGTATGTTGTTATTTTTTATGTAATTGTAAATAGAATTGTTTTCCTTATTTATCTTTCAGGTAGTTAGCTGTTAGTAAATAGAAACATACCTGATTTTGTGTGTATGAGTAGGGGGTAGGGTTTGCTGACTTTGTTGCTTGCAATTTTCCTGAATTCATTTATTACTGCTAACAACCTAGCTTTACCTGCCTTATAGTGTGGTGACCTTAGGGTAGGAAGATTTCTTACATGATGGTTAACTTCCCCCAGAGCAAGTGTTCCTGGAACAGGCACAAGATTCCTCATCTGCTGACCTTGGAAGTGCTTCAGCATTTCTTCAGCTGCATTCTCGTGGTTACAGGGAGAGAGGTTAGGGACTATACAAGGATGTTAATGATAGGAGGTATGGTTCATGAGGGGACCATATTTGCAGAAAAATTAACCAAGGATATGACATTCTCACTATATCTTGGCAGGTTCAGCCTAAAATAATGTCAAATAAAATGGAAAGGTAATGAAAGTTATTGTAATAATTATTTAATATGTGGCCCTATGTATACAACTTCAAATTAGTCATCTGAAGCTTTGTAACACAGCATGCCTTATGGCTTCCTATAGTCCTTGTAACCATCTTGTATTCCAGGTTACTCCATGCAAAGTATTCTCAGAGAATTAAGCAGTCTAGATCTGGGAATCCAGACATTTCAGAGTTAGAATTGGTCCAAGGTTTTTACCCCTTCTTCCCACTTTATAGATGAGAAACTAGGACCCAGGAAAAATTAGAGTGACATGTTCATGGTAATTAATACAAGCAGTTTGAGGCAGAACCGCAAATATTACTCGGGATTCTTTCAGTGTTTGTTCCTTTATATTTCATTGTTTTATGAATCTGTGGTGATAGTGTGTCCCCTGTGGGAAGATGTGTGAATTTAGTAATGTGGAAAGTGGTAGTAGATGGGAGAATGTATTACCTAGTAAATAAGGTATGAATGTAATCCTTTTTTGTAATCTATTTTCAATGACTTTTATTACCTGCTTCTTAAGAATTCTCAATACTTTGCCCAATTTCATTTTGTGACATGTTTAAGGGAGTAAAGTTTTAATGCACAGTTTATGGTTGAAAAAGCAGAGACTAACCTGTTTCAAGACACTGAATCTAGAATTGACTTGGTAATGACTTTTTTGTCTCAAATCATGGTCTTTGACTTAAGTGATAAGTCATGAGTTGTTACTTCCAAGGAAAGATAGAAGTATTTGGTACAGCGAATCAGAAATACTTGAAACATACTAGAGGTAATACTTCCAAAAACTCTGTTCTAGTTTTTGGAATTCAAATCTCCATTAATTTCTTCTAGAACTTTCCTAGGAGGTATGATGTGGATGCTATGGAGGATGGGTAGCAGTGATTTCCAGGATTTTAATAGAGTTCAGTTGCCATTTAGTGGTGAATCCGAGATCTACAGCTTGAATCATGCTGAGTTCTTGAGCTCAACTGATAGCAGGAATGAAGTCAATGTGGCAGGAAATAAACCTGCTTGATTACCAGAAGCAGCTATGGGCCAGCTGGGACTTGTCTTGCTGCTGAAACCTAATTTCTGGGAACTTCTGTGCTAAAGAGAAAGGACATATGCTTCATACCACCCTTGCTTCCATCTCGGATCAAGCTAATTCTTGCCTTCATTCATTTCTTTGTTTAGTGCCCTCTCTTCCATCTACTCAAACCCCAACTTTCTCTGGGAAGTTCAGCCTGTGTTGGTCACACAACTCTCAAATCTTTGTCACCTGTTGCATTATTCATAAAAATGTTTGGAATGACTTTTTTTTTTCCCTAAAGATTTATTTATACAAGCACTGGGTACAGTCAGAAGCACGGGAGGGTGAGAGAATTCACCAGAGTCAGAGCGGGGAGCAGAGCAGGCAGAAGGACTGAAGTACACTGCTGAGGGGAGCAGCGGGCGGCAGGAGAGGTCTGCGCGCCATATGAGACCCTCTCCTGTGGCCGGGGAGCAGTCAGGGATCGAACCGGCGCTGCAGAGGCTGCGGGCAGCTTCGCAACCCAGCGTTCAACCGCTGCGCCACCGGGGAGGCTCTGGAATGACTTTTCCACCTGGGCTAATATTGGCTCTATGTTCATGGTTTGTTTCAATGACTTCACAATAGAATCACCCGGGGAGCTTTCAAAACTCTCTCCACCCAGACTGTTCTCCAGAAACTGAATCTCTGTAAGTAAAGACATCTGCTTACCCACTTTCCCCCCTCTCCCCCCACACATACCCCCACACACTTACACCTCCCACCCACATCATTTGTTTTTAACTCCCCAGGTGATTTCACTGTGCAGTCAAGTTTATTACCACTGATCTACATATATGTACTATAATTTCCAAGGGGATAGGAGTGGGAGTTAAAATAAACTCTTTTGTCTGCCTCTAGATCTTCTCTGCAGGCTTGGTCTTAGACTGGTGATTCACAAACAATGGTTTGGTGTGTGTGGAATTATGTAAGTCCTCTCTGCTTCTCCTTAGCAGCCTGGACAGGCAATGTATGAAAATGTTAAGATGTATGCTTTGGATTCAAATGTGGGTTAAAATCCTGACTGTGCCACTCAGTCATATGACTAGAACTTGGGCAAGTGACTTAAACTCGTTGTGCTTAAATTTACACATTTGTAGGTTGATAGACACTATGTGGCTTGATAGGATTTTTCTAAGGATGAGTTTTAATGCATAAATGCCTTAGAAGAGTTCTTGAAATTTAATAAGCACTCAACACATCTTTGCTACTTTTATTATTCTGTCATAGGTAGGCTGCTGTTCTTTTTTTCTTATAGTCTGTAATACTTATTTTCCTTCAAAACTTGAGAAAATAATGAGAATTCTAATTATAATATTTAAAACAAAAATTCCCAATAAGTTGAACCCAACTTCAACTGGAAGCACTAAAACAAAACCATATTTTTTTTCCTCTGAATCACTAACATACTGACAAGTCAAAGTAATTGTTGGCACTTTTGAGGTTGGCCTGTGAGATATTGATGGGGAATAAATAAATTTCATGAATGGCACTTTATGACAACATTATCTGTTTCCTGTTGTTTACAGCTACCATAATCCATAAGAAACTAGACTAACAAAATCCTTAAAACAAATAAGCAATAACATGAATCCAGAACCTCTTGACAAACTATAGCAAAATCAGTTCTTTCTGAAGTTCTAATTGAATCAGTTAAACCATTGACTTTTCAGGGCTTCTATTGTGTGACAGACACTACTTGGTTTTAAATTTGTTTTTAGAGAAAGTATGAAGATTGGAATAGTAAGTTTATATACTTATATTCCTTTCTAGGCATTATGTATCATTATAGTAAATTCTAAAGTAATACTACAGTTAAGACCCTATATCTGAAATTGGGTACTTTTAAGAGTAATAGAGATGAACATTAGTAGTTAAATTAGGATATTAGTAGTTCTAGAATACCCTAAAACTTAGTCATCCTGGCTATGATCATCAAAAAATATCAACTCCATTGATGGTAGAAGGGAGATGATAAAATCTGTGATATCATCCTTCTCACTCTTATTTGAAGGGTTCTCCAATGGTTCTTTTTCCTATGGGTCTGACCCTTTATACAGACCTGGCAGTGACTGAGTTACTGATGCTATAGGTCAGTACATTTCTTGGTATTAGGCTTATTAGAGAAGGGATGGAAAGAGATTGTAGCAGCTCAATGATTCAAAGTTAAAGATCATATTCTATCAGGGGAAATAAATATTATAGAAGGGTAGCTATCTTGGATGGTCATGAAGAATGTAGTGGCTATAACTCTGTCTCTATCCCTATTTTTATCTATTTTTCCTTTTCTTGATCTAAATAGGTTGGAATTTCTGCCTGCGCCCCTTCCTAGTAAGAAAGAACTACTCTTTGATGACAGGTTGAAGAGTAACTTAGGGAGCAACCCAAGTGGAATGGTAGGAATTATGTTAGATATTCCCCCAGAATTTTTCTGCACTGTGACATTGATAGCACACAATTACTTTAAAATTCTATTCCAAATTCCCGTGGATTCTCCTAGGATGCTTCTATTTAAATCTAATAACTTCTGTAATATTTTAAATGATTTTTCTTCCATGGACTCCCATGGGTAGTGCAGAGCTGAAGAAAGATGTTAGTACTTCTCTTAAGTCAGAAATTGTTTCAGCTTCTTGAGGTCACAGAACAGCTACAATATTTTATGAGACTGCAATTTCTCTACATGTTTTATGCTCCTAATTCTACTTTTTGGAAGGCAGATTCTCTAGCTTCTGATATTCCATACCCTATATACTGAATCCTGATTTTCTCTTCACTATTTCAAAGAATGTGACATTTGTCTTCACTAAACAAGTGACCTTCAAATAAAGGCACAGTACTAATGAGATTTTCGATCCTAAGAATTTCCCCCTGTTGAAACCAACAATTCCAGTCATGCAATACATTGACTTACCAAAAGTTGCCTGGAGCTTTGGACCATGCTACTTTGGATTTCCTGCTTTCTTTATAGTCTAAATAAATGTGTGTGTGTGTGTGTGTGTGTGTGTGTTCTGTACACCTTGAATATAGCATTATGCCAGTTTTTCTAGACAGAATAATGCAAAAAATGTATCTCTCTCAAGAAAGGAAATTTGGATAAAATGGTCTTTCTAGGTTATTACTGTCTTTTATTCCTTTTTTTGTTGGAAACTTTTAATTCCTAGCAGATTGCCTATAATAAAATCTTTATATGAAATCAGCTATAGCATGGGCATTTAAAAAAAAATTTGTCTGTATGAAATTATTTCTGAGAAGTGTATTAAGAAAAAGAATCATAATTAAATGATCTCCAAAATATTCCTGTGTTTCTGTTTTCCTCTGTATCCAGCATTTTGAATGTTTTATAGAGTCAGGTAAAGGCAGCATGAAATAATGATTAGCATGGATGGAGTTTTGGACACAGGAAGCTCTTTTAGGTCCCAAGATGAAGAACAAGAAAGTGGAAAAGAGCCCTGCCCGAGATCAGAACCACCTGGGTTTGAATTCCTCAACCTCTACTTTTCAAGGTACTTTGGATACATTACCTGGATACGCTCATCACAGTTTCCTTACAATTGGAATAATGATATCTATTTTACAAGTTAAATAGAAGCATAAAGCACTTATCCCAGTATCTAATACATTAAAGTATTCAATAAATAAAAGTAACATTTCCTCAGTTACAGTACCAATGACCCTAGGAGTACAGTCTGACCTTGTGGAACTTCTTAGTTCATTTTTCTTCTGCTGCTTAGAATCTGGTACTAAGAAAAAGAAGCCTTTACACAACAGTTTAAATGAAGCATCTTGAAAAATTGAGGGTAACTTCAATAAGTACCCTATGTTATTCTTTTTTAATCATTAATTACTATGTATATACCCGTCAAATAAATGTGATAGCTTTATTAAATAAAATGTATCATCACCCCAGAAAATACCATTATAGTATGTAGAATTGCATAAATCATCTAATGTCTATTTTCATTACCAAGAGATTGCTTACTGCTTCTCAATATCTTTAAAGCTCATATGGAATGTCCTACATCATTAGCTTATTACAAAAACCATTTAATATAATTTTGCTTAACTTAATAGTAATAGCTTGCATAGAGTGCTATATGCAGGCATTCTGCATAGTGCCTTGTGAGATAGGAATCTTTCAAATGTATGGCTTATTATATTGCCCAATTAATAGGTGAGAAAAATGAATCAAAAGAGTTCAAGAGACAGTCTGCAAGTGGCTGAACTGACATCTGGGAATATGAGTGGAACTTTGCCAATGCTGATAAAGCTGCAGTACCAGTCTGCCTAGTCAATATGATTTCTGTTAAATTCCTGCTTTCAATCTGAAGGTGTAGAATTGTGGTCGCTGTAGCTGGCAGAGTGCCTGTGTACCAGAACCCACTGAAAAATCTTGGGGTCTGAATCTCGTGGATAGCTTCTTCAGGAGAGTATAGGAAACTGTCACACTCTTACTTAACTATGTAGCTTTGCTGTGTTGCTATCATAAATCTTATCCATAAATACAACAATATACTGAGGCGTCCAGGTGTCCAAGGGAAGCACCGACTATGTGAGTGGTGATGGGACTGCTGGAGCAATTGGTGTCTGAATTGCTGACATAGGTGTTGATGCAACTGCTAAGACAATGTGTTATCTATAAGTCAAGGAACTTCTTTTAAAACTATCTTCCTGAAACCTGCGAAGGTATTGCTGGAAGGTCTGAGGTGGCAACTTTCTAGAAGTTACAATTTCAATAGCTCATTTTGGTCAGTCTATATAGTATAATTTGGACTTTGTAAAATGTATGCTCACAGACACAGTGGTTAAAAAATATCCCAATATGTTCAATATTTGTCCTTTCTGTGCTGTCTGAGGTTACTGATTTGAAAAGAATGCCCCACGATGAGAATAATTGTAAATATTCAACAGTGAAGAGGAGGAAATAGGGTCTGTTGTACAAACAGGAATCATCGTTTCTAGAATATTTAAAGAGAACTAGTGTTCCACAATCATCTGTACTCTAGGTCTCTGTACTAAGCTGCCTTACCTATAAGGCTACAATTATGGTCTTGATTCCCCTTCCATCCTCTACTCAATATATAGAATTAGGGTGTGAATGGTCCAAAATATTGACAGTGAGCCTCTTTTCTAGAACTTTCCCTCATCCTCTGTACACAATTGACTTATTAAAGAAGATTTTAGATGTTTTTATTTTTGCTTTGCATTTCCCCAGTATTTTCCAAACCATATACAATGTGTATTTATTTTTCTTACAATGAGAAAAAAGATTTTTTTTTTTCTGGAAGTGGGAAACATTTTGAATATGCCAGATGATCACAGCAACATTTTTGGACATCTATAAGATTATAGATGGAGGGGATAAACAATAAAAAGTAACAGAATCATAGAATTGTGACAAACCATTTCTCACTTTCTACTTTTATATTTCTCAAAATTTCTCTAAGTAAATCTTACCTTCATACTGAAAAAAATCTTACACTGATATTCATCATATATTCTAAAAACTTAAAATCTACTGGGTTCTTGTAGAGATCAAGCACACTTATCAAAATATTTCTTTCAGATAACAAATTGGTAAGACCCTGTGTCCAAGAACATGTGAACATTAGAGAGTGGAACAAGGTTGGGGTCAAGCCCTGTGCTCCACAAAGAAGCTGGCAGCAGATGTCCACACAATCACATGTGAACATCCAAGTGCTTTTTTTTTTTTTTTTTAAGCAGGAGTACAGGCCAGAGGTGCGGGAGGGTAAGAGTATCCACCAGATACAGAGCGGGGAACAGAACAGGTAGACTGATGAAGTACATTGCTGAGGGGAGCAGCGGGTGAGACAGGAGAGGTCTGCTCGCCATATGGGTTGCTCTGAAGCCGGCGGGGATCGAACCGGCACTGCTGAGGCTGCGGACAGCTTCATAGCGCTGCACTCAACTGCGTGTGCCACCAAGGAGGCCCCCAAGTGCTCTCTTAGGTGGTGTTTTAGGATGGATTTTATTTGTTCACTTCCAAAGCGAAGATATTTGATAAACACACAGCATTTTTAGTCATTAGTAAACTTATTTTGGAGAATTTTATAGTAGAAGAATTTTAGAAAACATTTACTCTAACAGATATTTACTTTCCAAGATTAAACCCAAAGAGATTAAATGTTTTTTTTTTCCAGAAGAATAATGAAAGAATGGCAGGATCAGCTTTAGAATCCCATTTGCCTGAATCCTATGGCTAATTATACTTAAAGTGACATTCTTCAGTAACTCAATATCGAGTTCTTACTTAGCTGTCTTATCTAGATACTGTAGATCCAGCACAATATATTATTCTGTTTGCTTCTAGTTGCTCAAAGTAATTAGGATTGTCAAGCTAGCTTTACTTATTTTGTGAGTGGTCACAACAAATAGTAATTCCATGCTTCAAGCCTGAAAGTGGGAAACCTTGAAGAAAATAGAGATGGAAAGTGAAACAAAAATAATGAACAGATTTTAGAGAAGTAGATAAATTAATTGGTAGGGCAGCTGAGCTATAATATGAGTTGTTTGTCAAGCATAGTTAGTATCTTTCCTATGTACCCTGATTTTTCCTATGTAGCCCTTGGTTCAGCATCACAGGTACTCTGTTTGCAGAACTATTTATTGCAGTGTGAGCTCCCAATGACCAAGTTATTGATGATGTTTCAGGGAAAGAATAAAAGCTCTCTGTAGTAGGATTGGCAGTAAATAATTTTAAATGATCTTTCAAATTACAATTGAATCAGAAAACCATTATTTGACTTGTCATGTTGAGTAAATATTAAATGAGTTGCACTGAATTTGTCTCCACATTTTCTGAAACTTGAGAGTCAACTTCAAAGAAGTTTCGTATTTAGTCCTTCTGGAAGTGGGGAACTTACGTGGCAGAGTCTCTGTAACTGGACTCTCTTTTCCATTTCACCTTTTTCCATTCTGAACAGAGATTCTTTAGTTTCTAACTTTCAGAGACTTGGACTGCAAAAAAAAAAAAAAAAAAAAACACCTTTAAAAGAAAAGAAATTAATCCAAAACAGTTGAAGAGTAGCTTATAAAATAGAATTTTAGTGTAAAAGAAAAAAGATCCTTCAATAGGTCATTGACTCTGCTTTTCTGAAATATGTGAAATAAATAATATACACATCTTTGATATATGGGATGAAATTGTGTCCTTGTCAGTACACACAAAAAAAGCAATTCATAAAATGTTTTCAAGTTTCTAGATTAGATGGCATCTGACCAAATATAACAATACTAAGCAGTCACCACCACAAAGCTTGAAAATTTCCTTGTATTTTATTGTGAATGCAAAAATCACCCTAGGCTCTGTGTTGTGTGCTGTACGCCTGTCCTCACCATAGACTGGTGAGGCCCATAAGCCAGTGAACATGTTATTTCCTTCTTTGGAGGACAGGCCTGGAACTCAACAACTACCTTTTCTTTCATTGTGCAGGATATATCTTGGTACATCCTGGTAAGCAATATAATATCATATCATGGGGCTACTTTGTTTATTTATTTTAAGTATAAAATAAACAAGTACATGCAGATGAATTATGAAAATAAAAATTCCTGAAAAGGAATGTCTTGAGTCACCTACTTTAAGTTCCCCATTTGTAACTGCTATTGACTTCCCCCACCTAGCCCTAACATAATTGACAGTGGTTACATCCAATAATATTTTGCTCTAATTTGGGGTATCTTTTTACATAGGAGTAGTAGAAAGCATGAATGTCAAAAATCTCAGTACTTAACAAATGTTGAAGAATAATCCTAATTGCCCCTTTCTCCCCCCAACCCCCACACATATAATTAACATAAATTACTTCTTGGAAGTAGATGCCTTGTTTTGAGGCACTATGTTCTCTTATTAAATCCATCTGTTTCCCTGATATCTAGAAGTCTCCTAGACTGATGAGGCAGGATATTCCAAGTTTACTTCTATATGTGTTCCACAAATGTTGACACTCTATAAATTGTAGGATGATGCTTTTTCTGGGAGAAAGCCCATCTAAAATTTTAATCTTTTTTTTTGTTGACTAGTAAATGACTCAAATATGACCTGAAATTTTTCTTGACATTTATTGCATGTTGACTTTTAACTCAGTTTGGTTCAACAGGATAAATAATCTGGGGCCAATTTTCCTTATTTTGACCTTGCTCTGAATCTTTTTTTTTTTAAGCTCAGAAGTTTAAAAAAAAAGATTTATTTATTTATGCATACAAGAACTGGGGTACAGGCCAGAGGTGCGGGAGGGAGGTAAGAGGATTCACCAGAGACAGAGTGGGGAACAGAGCAGGCATACTGACTGAAATACACTGCTGAGGGGAGCAGCAGGTGAGACAGGAGAGGTCTGCTGCACCATGTGGGTAGCTCCCTGGCTCACTGGGGATTGAGTTCCTGCTGCAGAGTCTGCAGATAGCCTCACAGTGCTGTGCTTAACCCCTTGCACCACCAGGGAGACCCCTTGCTCTGAATCTTTTAATACACTTCCATAATTTCATAAAAATATAACAGAAGATTTATAATTGTCTGTTTTTGCTTTGTTGTGTTTTGTACTGTTATTATTTTTTTTACACTGATGTCTTATTTGGTTTCCCTATATTCCTGCTATATGTGAAACCGTCCCATATTTTTCTTTTTCCTTCTGGCTTATTTCACTGAGCATAATTCCTTCTGGCTCCATCCACATTGCTGCGAATGGCATTAGTTTATCTTTTTCGATTGCTGAATAATATTCCATTGTGTATATATAACCACATCTTCCTGATCCAGTCATCTGTTTTTGGGCATTTGGGTTGTTTCCAGGTCTTGCCTATTGTAAATAATGCTGCAGTAAACATAGGGATATAGGTGTAGAGACATACTGCAGGGCAGGAGGAGGGAGAGGAATCGGAGAGAGGAAGGAGCACAGGGGACTGTGGTGATGGTGCACGGGTCCATTGGTGAAGTAAATTCTATGAGGACTACACCTGAAGGGGGTGGGGGGAAGCAAATACTGTTTAAAAGTGAACAATGATGTAAAAAAAATTTTAAATTAAAAATTTTAAAAAATATAACAGAAGAGCTCAAATGGACAATATAGCATAGCACTATATTTTTTTTGAAAAATGGTATTTATCTTATAAAACTGAATCATATATATATATATATATAAATTGTCAATAAAAGCAGAATCTTACCTTCAAAATAATTAATAGCAAGGCAAATGGACAGTAAGAACTTTCTGATAAAACATATCCCTCTAGATTATGCTAAGTGAAGTAAGTCACAAAGAAAAAAAAAGGTATCAAATGATTTTATCAGGTTGCATAAAACAGTCCTATAGCAACTGGAGAACTGAGAAATTGGGTTCTTATTCTGGGTAGCCAGGTGCCCAGCAAAAATAAGGGTTCTGTTCCTATAAAGGCAAAGGAGGGAATGGATCTAGGAGGAGCAATTAGTATTCTTGCTGATATTGTCTGTTAGAATCACCTTGTGAACTTAAAAAATACCTAATCTTGAGCCTCACCCCTGGAGATTCTGATTCAGTAGGTCTGGTTTAAGCTCATTGGCCAAATTATTCCCAAGCTGTATCTTACTGATAAGATAAATCACCAGAAACTTATATTTCAGTAGAATTGCCTTTGCAGAATCTTATTAAACTCTTGGTTTTCAAAGGGAGAGATAATAAATAGCTCTGTATGTGAGGCATCCCTGCACTTTTTTGCATTAGAACTTTTACCAAGTATATAATGCATTATGTTGTTCTATCCTTCTGATGTAAAGATCCTTGTGACTGATTTCTTTCAGCATTCAAACCCAGGTAAATGCATTTAAATTTCATTCTCTAAAGATTTATTCTGCTTTACTACACAATTGTACCCATGTAATCCACTGAATTTTTATCTTTACCTAGGCTATAAAAAGAAAAGAAACTTATTGTGCATTCACCTATTGTAGCTTTTTTAGTATTTCCTTAGTATTTCTGTCCTCTGTTTCTCTTAAGTATGTGCAATATTATTGGATTTTGGTCTTTCCTTCTCTGCACATCTTTTATAGGTTAGATTTCAGGGGCCATAAAATAATAAAAATAGAATTTTCCAAACTGCTCATTATGAATAATGACAATAACATTTGGGTTTTTTTTTTTTTTTGAGTGCTTATTTTTGTGTAACAAACTGCTTAGCATTTTGTGGCATCAATTTGTATAATACCAACCTGTGTAATTCAACTAAATCCTGGATCCAATATGGTTCAGTTTCAATACAGAGTAAATTGACAAGGAAACAGTCTAGTGAATAAATGTAATTAAACATAAAACCCAACCTTTACATCTCTCAGAAATGTTTATAACAGATATAACTGAACACTGCAGAAGTGAACTAAATTCTACTTTATCCTCAAATTTCTTACATCCTTTAGAGTTTACCAGTTGCCAGATTTCCAAAACATCCTCCCAAGTTTGCCCTCTTTTTCTTTTCCTCATTCCTTTTTAACACTTTTTTTTTCTTTTGCCCTGTGAGAAAGGACAGAAGTTTCACTCCCACCTGTTGTTGGCCTAATGATGATACTTTAGGATGACTGGAGGACCAGCAACTCTGTGTTCTCTGGTTATTTCTACTTCCCATGCAGAGGATTTTTTGGAATACTTTGAACACTTTGATTGCCTCTCAACACACTCTCCACCTGGTTACACTTTTGAGGTATCCCTGTTTCTGTAAGAAGGCACTGAGGTTTTGTAAAATTAACTTCAAAGTCCAAAATCACCCAGCTAAGAATCAACATATCGAAGGCAAAGGAGTGCAATTTCAAAGTCTGTGTTCTTAAACACTCTAATCCCTTATTGCACTTTATATGGCTGGATGATTGATGGCATAGTGTAAAAACACTTCCAGTATTATCTTCTAAAAAGAATATTATCCCTATCGGATTATGTATTACATTTTATTTTAATTGCTTATTTCTGTTCTCATCTGCCACTGCACTCATTGTATGCTCAGTGAGATAATTTTTGTTTTGTTCACTATTCATTCTCATCACAATGTGCAGTATTTTGTACAAAGTATACAAAACAACGAATACTCAGTAAGTAATGACTAAAAGACTAGATGAAAAGGGTATGTTACTTTACTCTATGAACATGAAATTTTCTCTCAACAATAATGTACCCATATCTATAATTCCAAGGCCTTTTGGAAATGAAAAGTAGTTACTTCTCACAAAAATCTCAGATACATTTGGTATGATTTAACTTTTATTTATGGCTTATAAATTGAGTCTAAAGGCTATTTCAAAAGCGTAGTTCAAAAAAATATTTTCAGCAGTGGCAACATTATATGTAATTCATAGTTTATTTGTTATGAAATATGACGTGAAATTCCTTTGAAAATCTCAAAGTTATGATGTAAATAATTAAATTCCTGATGTTTTAAAATATCATGAAAATAGCCAGATCATCTTTGGATGCACAAGTGCTTAGTTAGCATTCTATCTGTTTCTGCTCTTTTTTTAAATTAATTTTTTTATTTTTTTACATCATCGTTCACTTTTAAACAATATGCACTTCCCCCACCCCCTCAGGTGTAGTCCCCATAGTTTCCTTCACCAATGCACCCGTGCAGCATCATCTCAGTCCCCTGTGCTCCTCCCTCCTCCCCTGTAGTTTGTCTCTGATTTATAATTGTCCATTTTTGCTTTGTTGTGTTTTGTCTGTTGTTATTTTTTTTACACTGATGTCTTATTCGGTCCCCCTATATTCCTACTATAAGTGAAACCATCCGATATTTTTCTTTTTCCTTCTGGCTTATTTCACTGAGCATAATTCCTTCTAGTTCCATCCACATTGCCACGAATGGCATGAGTTTATCTTTTTCGATTGCAGAATAATATTCCATTGTGTATAAATACCACAGAAGAAATGGGTGGGACTTCATTTTTAATTTTCTCTATCTGTATGCAAAAAGTGGCAATGGATATTATCAAATGCATTTCCACTGATGAGTTCATAAGCTAAATGATACCCATAATATCTCACATTGCACAGAGTTTTACAATATCTGGACTTTTAGAAATACAGCTTGGTAATATTGTTTTATATTTTTACATAAGTTTTTAAAAGTAAAATATTAATTTTACTTAACCAAATTAAATTAGCAAAACAAAACACATTTTCTAATTCCTTTTCTTGACAAGAAGTAAAATTTGGGTGATAAAATACAGTATCTCCATTTTGGTAGAATTAAACAGTTGCTTTTTTTTCTTTCAGGTCTTATCAGGGATATTAAAAATCATTATACATTAAAGCTTATAATAATAAAACATAATTAAGTTCCATCAAATGAACAATAAGTGCACTTCAGCAATGTCAATAATGCATAATATATGTTAAATGAAATTAGGACTCGACAATTATTTTTAATTAGATTAGAGAATATATATTTAAAAGTGGTGGCAAACTTCTAAAACTCACTAGTGATTATATTGACAAAGTCAGTTGAAAAAGAAGAAGAATCCAATAAAAAAGTAGACCTAGCATTTTCTTAAATATGAATTTTGATGATATCTGATTTCACAGTGTGATGCTGTTTTTTCAATGGCTTCCAAGAATGGGAAATTTTTGGGAAAGCAATTGTCAGGATGGTTGGTATCCTTTTAACTTACTTTCAAAATATAGACATCCTGTGATATGTATTTACTAACAAAATATATGTTGAATTGGCACACATGGCTAAGTAAACTGCCTCCAAACATATCAACTAAATCACTGCCCTCTTGGGTTCCCCATATGACATGTCTTAAAGATAAGCACCATTTAAACAATTTGCTTCAAAATAAAGGCACCACTCATTTCATGTTGTCTCTCCATGATCTTCATTATTAGAGGTTTCCTGATTTCTTAGGTGCATACATTATCTGCATAATCACAGGAACTACAAATAGCAATGTCTTTTTTAGGCATCATTTTGTGGGGTCTGGACCCTCCTGAACAAGGTTAATTTGGTTAACTGTTTGAGAAGAACTAGACACACTGGAATAATGTACATAAAAGATGTAAAGCATTAATTTTAGTGCAAATACAAATACAATATAGATATGGCTTCTGTATATCTACTTGTCCATTACCAACTACCACTTAATTAGGAACGGGTAAAACTAATGTCTGTTTTCTGAATATGCTTGGAACCTTGTTTTTTGGGGAGTGGCATTTTGTTTGGCATCCTTTGCTATGACTCACACCTATCCATATTTCACATCATTCTGTGACATTTTACACTACAGATATTTAAGCAAGGTTCATTTTATTGCAATGACCAGAAAGAAAATTACTTTAGGTAACTCAAGCAAAAAATGGAATTGTTGGAGTTAGCTAAGCAATCATGCTTCTGGAAGGCAGGGATGACGTCTGGATCTGGGTCTCAGTAACACATTCATGGAACTTCTTTTATATGCTGCACTTGTCATCACTCAGCCCATGACCCTGTGGAGCCCCAGGTTTTTCTTGTCAAACTCCAATTCTCAGGAATAAGGACTGGCTCATCTAGTTTCCTTTTGTAGTGTCTCTACTTCTTTATCCATCCACAAAGGTAATAGAATGGCACATGCTTGGAAGAGCTGGCATTATTGTGAGCCAAGTGCACCCTAAATTTGTGACTGGTTACTTTTATCAGGCTAATATGATCTTCAGAAGAATTTCTTTCCCTTACCAGTAATTCTTTGAGGTTTGGTGCTTGAGCTTAGAATTTTTATTAAGTGTATGCCCACACTCTACTCATATCTATTTCCATTTGATCTTGCTCAGATTGTACAGTGCTGCGATTATAACTGCTGGTACCACCTAGAACAAAATGTCTGCCTCCATCTGTGCATGTGGGGCACAATGGACTCACCTGGTTATCTGAAAGATTCCCCTCCAGTATTCAGAAATAATATGCTCTGTAGTTAATTCCTGCCTCCACTATCAGATATTTTCCCCTCAATTTCTACAGTTCTTTTGTTAATGACCTATTGGCTTCCTGGAATTCTTGGCTATTTAAGTATTTTATATCAGTTAACGCATGACATGAATCTGAATAGTACATTATTGCAACCATCTGTAATGCCCTGGAGAGATTTGCTGAAAATGGCAAGCTTTGTTTTAATATCCATTCAGTTCTTTCATGTGCATTTATTGTGGAAAAGAATGACTGAGATGAATGGTGGCTCCCTGGCATATTTACTTGCCCAGGTGGAAAATTGTTGCTGCTGCTTTCAGAAACACTTTCCAAACTAAATTAAGGCAATTTCTTTAAAATGCCAAAAGATAAATCCTATAAAATAACTTTTAGTTTACAAAATCATTTTCCTTTCATTTTTATATCTTTCATTTGATAATCATTTATATCTTCATTTTTATAGCATTCCAATTTTAATTGGCTCAAGATGACATTTTTCATTTAAAGAATTGTGCTGGAGTAGTATTTATTTCTATTTCTGACTCACTGCGTGATCTTAAGTAGGTCATTTTAACCCACTAAAATGGGCATTTTAGTATTTACCTTTTTTAGGAAAATCAGCAGAATTTTCCTATGAAACGTCACTGACATGGTTGAAAACTGTTGGTTGCTCCCACCACACAAAATGTTAGTTGTTCCCACCTCCAAAAAATGTTCCCCTCTTGCCCATATTTTCAAGTTATTTGATGATGTTGTCTATATTACAAGTTTCTCGTGTATTACATTAAAATTTTAAGATTTTATCTTGAAGAAATGACTCTGATGAATATCTTCCTATTCAAAGTATTGTGGTACTCAAGGGTGTACATAAAGCAAATTGGCCGTCTGATCCTTCAGATTTTCTTTATGGAATCAGCATTGCCTACCTAGGCTAGAGAGCGTAAGCTAATTTTCATTTGTGCAAATCTAGGTATTTATTTGGGGGTACTGAAATGGTTTCTTAGCATTAGGGAAACCTTTTCGTATGTCCAGCATCAAACTTAACTTGATTATATTGATTATATATATGTTTTGTTTTGTTTTTTTTGTGGGACCCTCGCCCGTGGCCGGGAAACGAACCAGCACTGCAGAGGCTGCGGGCAGCCTGTCAGCCCAGCGCTCAACTGCTGCACCACCAGGGGAGGCCCATGATTATATATATTTTTTAAAGATTTATTTATTTATGCATACAAGAACTGGGGTACAGGCCAGAGGTGCAGGGGCTGAGAGGATTCACCAGAGACAGAGTGGGGAGCAGAACTGGCAGACTGACTAAAATACACTGCTGAGGGGAGTAATGGGCGAGACAGGAGAGGTCTGTTGTGCCATGTGGGTAGCTCCCTGGCCAGCCGAGGATCGAACTCATGCTGCAGTGGCTGCAGATAGCTTCATAGTGCTGTGCTTATTTAACCCCTTGTGCCACCAGGGAGGCCCTTGATTATATTTAAATGTTTTCATAATTCTCTCTACAGTAAATGGAGGTTAAAGAAAAGATTATAGCAGACAATCTAATATTAAAACTATTTTTCTGGAACTTTACTCAATCACATACTTTGTCTTTTAGGCATTTACAATTGAATTTATGTACATTTATGCATGTATGTATGTGTATAGGGTATAGATATATATTTACTATCAGATCACACAGAATCTAATTGCATACTTTTGCTGCTGTTCTTTACTATAGATGCTCTAGAACCTTGGTAACATTTGAATGCTAAGTATGATTCAAAAAAGGTTCATACATTCTATGTTTATAATTTTCTTTTCCAGTTTTTTCTTTAAGAACAGCATACACTATGCTTCATTGCTTAGCTTTTATGATGACTTTATTTATAATGATCATAGCTACTATATCCTGTTTGACCGAATGCGATAAGCAATGTGCTAAGTACTTTGCACACTTTATCTAATGTATATTGCCTGTATCTCAGTTGTTAAAAAACAACTTTATTATTCTGTAGGCATTAGGTATATGCTGATCATTATATATAAAAACATTATTTTTTAATAGTACCATAATTCTAAGTAGAAAACCTAGTTGATACTAGAAAATAAAACAATTTTTAATGTTATTGTGTCATTCAGATCATAGAATAATTTGTGGTACAAAATCATGCATTTATGAGAAAAGACTTTTACATTTCATAATAGTTTTTCTTAACTCTTTTCTATACTTAACTGCCAGGAAACAAAATTCTCTAATATTTGAAATTGAAGTCATGCAGAAATTGCTTAATTGTTCTTGTAGGGTTAACTAGGAAATGTAGGTAAATAGACATGCTTGGAGTAAACACTGTAGGAATCTTAAAGTACAATTCTGCACTCATGAATGTTTTATCTCACTTCAACTGGAGGTCACTTTAGGTAATGGTTAAGTACATGGGATTTTGACTCTTAACTGCTTAAGTCTGAATTCATGCCCTGCCACTGACTTGCTATACAACTTTAGGGAAATCCCATAACCTCTCTGTACTTAAGTTTTTTCTTCTGTGGAATAAAGGCCACAGCCTCTTATTAGCCATCTTTATTCTTTTTTTTTAATTAATTTATTTATACAAGAACTGGGGTTCAGGCCAGAGGTGCAGGAGGGTGAGAGAATTTACCAGAGACAGAGCAAAGAGCAGAACAGGCAGATGGACTGAAAACACTGCTAAGGGGAGCAGCAGGCGAGACAGGAGATACCTGCCTCGCCATGTGGATATCTCCCTGGCCGGCTCGGAATCGAACCCAAGCTGCAGAGGCAGCAGACAGCTTCACAGTACTGCATCCAACCCGCTGCACCACCGGGGAGCCCTAGCCATCTTTATTTTTTTTTTAAAGATTGATTTATTGATTTATACAAGCACTGGGTATAGTCAGAAGCGTGGGAGAGTGAGAGAATTCACCAGAGCTAGAGCAGGGAACAGAACAGGCAGAGTGACGAAATACACTGCTTGAGGGGAGCAGTGGGTGAGACAGGAGAAGTCTATGCACCATGTGGGACCCTCACCAGCAGCTGGGGATCGAACCCGCGCTGCAGAAGCTGCAGGCAGCTTCGCAGCCCAGCACTCAACTGCTGCACCACCAGGGGAGGCCCCCATCTTTATTCTATTCTCTTTTTAATATGTGCTCAAATTTCATTGGTTCCTATGTCTCTCATGATAAAAGCCAATGTACATTGTTTGGACAATCCCGAGAAATAGAACATAATTAAAACTGCTATATTAATAGGGCTTCAATCAGAATGTGGAACCACTGTGAATGAAATGGAATGAGATTATTCTAACACATATTTAAGATTGTTTTCTCCATAAATGAATTTTGAATCCTAGCCAGTGTTTTGCTGCTTATTTTGGGGTGCTTGGTTTCTGTGAATTCAGATGATTATGGCAATAGGATAAAACATCAGAAATGTCCCATGCACATTGGAAAATATATTGTATTGTACAGTTGGCATTTCAGATCAGTGTAGAAAAGATGAATCAATATACAGCTTGGAGAAGATTGCTTATCCATTAGGGAATAAATAAGGCTATACTCCAGCTACATGCTGTTCACAAAAATAAATCTTGTATGTGATAAAAACTTCATATCAAAACAAAAACCATGAAACTAATAGAAAATATATGACTGCTTATGATTTGGGATAGCATAACTTTATATGACAAAGCCCCAAATACCATAAAGAAAAAGGTCAGTAAATATGATGTCAAAAATTAGAAGCTTTTTTATGATAAAAATAGATAATAAAAAAACAAACTGGGATAAACTATTTGCAATTTATGTAACCAAAATTGGATTTCTATCAAGAGTATAAAAATATACAGAAATCAAGAAACAAATAAGAAAATGGGTACAAAAGTAAAGAAGTTTTTAAACACAATATATAGGGAGTAGATAATGGTGGTTCCTTTTTAGGAGAAATGTGGGATTTGAGGTGGTAATAAAAAGAGATTTCATTTTGTGTATAGCATTGTGATTTTTTTTTACAAGCATAATATATTGATGTGTTTACTTCCTCTTTATTTATCCTAGGTACTCTTTGTCTTTATATTTGAAACAACTTATTTTAGCTATACTTTCCAACAGTGGACGATTAGCCAATTTTCAAATTTTTGCTTGTATGCTTTCTCCTTTTAGATGTATTCCTCGTAAAATTCCCACCAGCAGTTCACCACTGAACCATCACCATAGTCCCTTGTGCACTTCTCTCCCCTCCCTCACAGAATGTCTGATTATGGTTGGCTGCTAATTTTTTTTATTATTATTTTTTCCTGATCCCTTTTTTGGTTCCCCTATATTTCTCCTTTAATTGAAACCATCGATATTTTCCTTTTTCCTTCTGGCTTATTTCACTGAGCATAATCCTTTTAGTGCCATCCATGTTGCTGCAAATGACATGAGTTTATCATTTTTGATTGAAGAATAGTATTCCATTGTGTTTATACACCACATCTTCTTGATCCAGTCATCTATTTTTGGGCATTTGGGTTGTTTCTATATCTTGCCTATTGTAAATAGTGCTGCAATAAGCATAGGGGTTGGAAAGGGATTTTGATACAAAAGGCATAGTTTTCAGGACCCTGCAGTGTTTGATTAACTTAGCAAAATTATCTAGAGCATTTACTTGAATTTATGATCCATATGTTTCAGGATATTCTCAAGATACCAGAGGAACCACAGGCTAAACTAAGCAGGGTTTTACTAAGCAGTGTTAGATAGTGGTTTCTAATCGCTATCATTTTTTTAATTGTGGTTTATTTTTTAAAATATTTTATTTTATATAATTCTTACATCATTTTTCATCTTTGTACAATGTATGCATTTTCATTTTGGTTATATTCCCCATACAATTTCACCCCCCCCTTATTTTGACTCTAGTTCTTCCTCTCCCCACCCCTCCCCAATCCCCCTTCCCCTGTAGTGTGTCTCTGGTTTATAGTTGCTTGTTGATTTTGATTATTACTTTGCATTGATTAGTCTTTTTCCTGGTCTCTTATTTAGGTTTTCTAAATTCCTGCTGAGTGAGACCATCTAGTATTTTTCTTTTTCTTTCTGACTTATTTCGCTGAGCATGATCCCTTCTAGCTCCATCCACGTTGCTGCAAACTGCATGTGGTTATCTTTTTTGACTGCTGAGTAATATCCCATTGTGTATATGAACCACATCTTCTTGATCCAGTCATCTATTTGGGGGCATTTGGGTTGTTTCCATAGCTTAGCTATTGTAAATAGTGCTGCTATAAACATAGGCATGCAGGTACCCTTTGGAATTACTGTATCCTTTTTTTTTAATCAGCAATCATCTGTGTCATGGGCACATCATGGACTAGAATTTCCAAGGAAATATGGGAGTAAAGCAATTAGTTACAAATCTGAGATGTGTGCTTCCACAGACCAGTGTAGAAATGTGTTCACTGGGAAAAACCTGAGCCTTTCCTAGGTAGTCAGCTGATTTTGCAATCAGAAGACTGAGTAGCAGTAATGGCTAGTTTCCTAATATATTGCTCTATACTAGCTTGAAGCTAAAGACACAGAGGAAAAGGAGACAGCTCTTCATGTGTATAATTCAGAAGTAGGGAATAGAGATGAGTTTAGGAATTAAGTTCACAAAAAGAGGAAAATAATCATCTCTCTCCAAAATGGGACATGGGCTGTGCAGAAGATGAGAAACAGTGACTAGAATTGTAATGCCAAGAAATTTTGTAAAGCATTCTTCAGAGAATTGCTTTTCATTAAACAATGAATTAAGAAACATACTTAATTGGTATTTCAGAACTCTTACGTGATCCCCATGGTAAATGTGGTTTATTCATTTTATATATATTGGTATATATATATATTACATCATTGTTCATTTTTAAACAATGTTTCTTCCCCCTCCCCCCTCAGGTTTAGTCCCATAGAATTTCCTTCACCTTGCACCTGTGTACCATCACCTCAGTCCCCTGTGCTCTACCCTCCCTCCTCTGTTCCCTCTCTCTCCTCCTTCCCTGCAGTATGTCTCTGATTTATAATTGTCTGTTTGTTTTTGTTTTGTTTTGTTATTGTTTTTCCCCTGATATCTTATTTGGTTCCCCTATATTCCTCCTACAAGTGAAACCATCCAATATTTTTATTTTTCCTTCTGACTTATTTCACTGAGCATAATTCCTTCTAGCTCCATCCATGTTGCTGCGAATGACATTAGTTTATCTTTTTTGATTGCTTAATAATATTCCATTGTGTATATATACCACATATGCTTGATCCAGCCATCTGTTTTGGGGCATTTGGGTTGTTTCCAGGTTTTACCTATTATAAATAGTGCAGCAATAAGCATAGGGATACAGGTATTTTTTTGAATCAATGCTTTCGTGTCCTTTGGGTAGATCCCTAGGAGTGGAATCACTGTATCATATGGTAACTCCATTTTTAGTAGACTGAGGAAACTCCAGACAGCTTTCCATACTGATTGGATCAGTTTGCACTCCCAAATGTGGGTTATTCTAAACTGAAAGGAGTTAGATTAGTTATACCATACCTTGAGTTCAGTTTGCACCATATCAAGGAGTGAGGAATTGTGGTTTTAGTGTTGTGTTTGGGGAGTGGGTATTATAAGTTACAGTTGGCTGAGGTAGACAAAGCAGCTTTTAATCATATTTATCTCATTAGAATAAATTTAAAAGAGTTTTCCTAAACCAAAGCTTTATTTCATTGGTTGAGAAAGAGAGTCAATGGGGTTTAAATATTTTTGGAGGTGCTAGTGTAGACAAAATGCTTATACTTGTACGACTATGCAGGAACCCTGGGAGAAACTACTGAAACTCCCAGACTGATTTGAGAAATGGATCATTCTTGCTCTATTCCAGAAGGAATACATGGACTATGGAGTTTTTTAATGAGAAAAAAACCACAGTTCCAGACCAACACTAGAGAACTAAAGCTGTTTATGGGTACCATACTTATTAACTTTGCCTTCAGTTTTTGTTCAATAGGAATAAATATTCTCATACAAATGTCCCCTCAGACTAAAAAATCTTACTTCTATGGGATAGCTTCTTAGGAGTTGAAATGCTAGATCAAATGGTGTAAGTGTTTTCAGTTTCATCTGATGTTTACAAATGTAATTGTTCATACTTACATCATTAATATATACCAGTACCCTTTTTTCATAACCATACCAGAAATAGTTGTTCCTTCTCTTTCAGTTTTGCCAGATCAGTGGTTATGAAGTAGCATCTCACTAGATCCATTATTTTAATTTCCTAATTCATGTGTACAATGCTGCTAGAATGTCTCATATTTCAAAGTTCAAAGTCCATTTGTTTTGTGGCAAAGAGACAAAAGGCACCAGTTTCCTTTAGTATATACTTCAAACTTAAACAATAAGTAGCTAATTGGTTGTTAGATGGGGTGGTTCAGCATAGCAATATACAATAAAAAAAAAAAAAAAGACAAGCACTATGACATTAGGCCTGTAGACCTAAATTTTGCTATAGAATTTAGGAGTCTTGGGCCTCCCCTGGTGGCGCAGCGGTTGAGCGCTGGGCTGCAAAGCTGCCCACAGCCTCTGCAGCATGGGTTCAATCCCTGTCTGCCAGCGAGGGTCCCACATGGCGTGCAGACCTCTCCTGCCGCGCCTGCTGCTCCCCTCAGCAGTGTATTCCGTCGGTCTGTCTGTTCTGTTCCCTGCTCTGGCTCTGGTAAATTCTCTCACCCTCCCGAGCTTCTGACTGTATCCAGTGCTTGTATTAATTAATTAATTAATTAATTAATTAAAAAAAATAATTTAGGGGTCTCAGTGGGCATGGAAGAGCTGACTGCTGGAAAGTGTCTCATATGTACACTGGGTTGGTTGAGTTCCCTGTCACATATGAGTGCATCAGGGGGCTCAGATGGGACATTTAAAGGAGTGAAGAATGGAAGATCCATTTTTCAAAGGACACTTCCATTATTACCTATACTAAGGTTAACAGGCAGATGTCTTTGTCATGAGAAGGGGAATAAACAATTATATTCTTTCTGAAAAAGAGAATGGGATGATGATAGAGAAGGAATAGATATTGGGTAGGAATGGAGAACCTATAACTTCAACACAAGAAGGCAGGATAGTCCCTTCCACAGTTCTTGAGCAGGAGACACTAGTAATGCAGACCAAGGGACCAACCAATATTGCTTGGAAAAGGGAATAGAGATTAGTATTTGGAGATTTTAAAGAACTCCAAAGTTCAGAAACAAATGGAAGTTCCTACAAAATAGCCTATCAAGTACAGGAAATATATTGCCTAATGCTGGTGCATAGAAGACTGCTACAAGGTATTTTTTAACACTTATTTATTCATGCATACAAGAACTGGGGTACAGGACAGATGTGCAGGAGGGTGAGAGGATTCACCAGAGACAGAGTGGGGAACAGAACAAGCAGACTGTCTGAAATACACTGCTGAGGGGAACAGCGGGCGAGACAGGAGAGGTCTGCGATACCATGTGGGTATCTCCCCAGCCGGCATTGAACCCGCGCTGCAGAGGCTGCAGACAGCTTCACAGCACTGCACTCAACTGCCTGCGCCACCAGGGAGGCCCTGGATAGGTGTCTTTAACCATTAGATAAGAGTTAATTGCACCTACCTTTGTGAGAGCTCAGTGAATTCTATCAGAGAGAGACTGGAATTGTTTCTCCTCTCCACCACTCTACCTTTCCAACAAAAACATACATAGTAAGAGAAGTAGAAACCAGGGAAGCTAAAGGAACTCTCATAATTGAGGAAGAGATTGTAATTTTAAAATATTGTAACACAGGAGAAATATTGAAAACAAAAAAAGGCCACAATGACTATCTAAAGTCTGAGGTCCTCCTTAAGCTCCTACAACACTTGAACCCTCTCTCCCACTCCCACTTCATATACTCATAATGAAACAACTAGATCCAGTCAACTTGCAACCTCAATGGGATCTAAGAAAAGGTGGGACTTTTGCTGGTGAGGAGCAATGAGAGAGACTTAGAGAGAAAGAGATTAACACTTTGGGGAGCAATTGTTTCTCCAAAGGTTAGAGCAGGTGGTGATCATGTGTGAGCTTCAGAGTCTATCATGAGAAACTTAGCTTAATTGAGGGTCTGGATTTTGACAAAGAGCATAGGAAATTCCGCTCTAGCCTTCATACCCATGGTTTTTGAGAAGTTGAAGGGTATGGTGGAACATGAATTTGAAAATTGCTTTGTAAATTCTTCTGGCTAACAGAAAGGTTGTAGATAATCCCTTTCCCTTTCCCCATTAATCATAAGGTTCTGGGGATTCATTCTTTGAATAAATACTATTTTGTGAATATTTTCTAAGAAATGGGAAATTTTCCAGATGCCTCACATACTTTTTGTCATGTAATTTCCAGTAGGTATTAGCCCCAGTTTATAGGAAGCTAAAACTCAACCTCAAAGAAAGTCACTAGTCCAAAGTCACATATTGTGAGTGACAGAGTTTCAGTTGCAGTTCTGCCTGATCGTAGTTCCATGTTTTTCCCACAGTCTCTCTCCTAAATCAAGTTTAATTGCAGCAGCTCCTGGTGCTCACTGCAGGAGACCTCTTGCAGCTTCAAGTGGTGGTTGGAAAGACCTTGGCAGCCCAGGAATGCCCAGGTGCACTGGACTCGTGGCAGAAATCCGCAACAGCGCTTTCTTTATTCGGGAGCATTGAATTTCCGAGCATAATATTAGTGTCTCAGGAAATCCTTCCCAAGAAGTTATTTCCAGCCAGCAACCAGTGATTTATTCCAAATGTGTGCATGAGCTGAAGAGAGTTTCCCCAGGTTTGAAGTTGCTTGTCCTGGCAGACAGATGTCTGCATTGCTTTTTAC
This sequence comes from Talpa occidentalis, assembly GCF_014898055.3. NCBI lineage: Eukaryota > Metazoa > Chordata > Mammalia > Eulipotyphla > Talpidae > Talpa > Talpa occidentalis. The sequence goes on along the minus strand of NW_023601322.1, from coordinate 75,810,483 downwards.
TTTTTAACAGAATTTGTCTGTGCTACACAGGCTTAAAGATCTCTCTCACCTTTGTGCTTTTTACCTGGAAACAAGAAAATAATGAATTTACATGGGAAACAGATCCTATCCCAACTCCACTCCATAATTTTAATTTTTTTCCTGACACAACAATTGTCTCTTCATTTGTGACCCTTATTCTGTATGTTTCTTTTATTTCGTATGCAGTTTTTGGGCTTGGCAGTATCAATCCTTCTGTTTCAAAGTTCTTGGAATAGGAAGCTAAGCCACAAAGTTGACTTTGGCAGTTGTGTTTTTCAAACAGGCAGATCTCTCCATTTTCTCTAAAAGGTGTAGAACAGACTGAGATGAGAGGGACCATGTCCCTCCCCATAGACTCATAGATGCAAAGCAGTTCCAAAGACAGTCTAAGCACCACATTTTTTTAATATATTTTATAATTTTGTTATTTTTTAAATTTTTTTATTTATTTATTTATTTATTTATACAAGCACTGGGTACAGTCAGAAGCCCGGGAGGGTGAGAGAATTCACCAGAGCCAGAGCGGGAAGCAGAACAGGCAGAAGGACCGAAGTACACTGCTGAGGGGAGCAGCGGGCCCGGCAGGAGAGGTCTGCCCGGCCATGTGGGACCCTCGCCTGATGGTCAGAGATCGAACCGGTGCTGAAGAGGCTGCAGGCAGCTTCGCAGCCCAGTGCTCAACCGCTGTGCCACCAGGGGAGGCCCTAATTTTGTTATTTTTTATGTATTTTTACATCATTGTTCATTTTTGTACAATGTTTGATTTCTCCCCCCAGATGTAATCCCCATAAAATTCCCACAACCATATCTCCCATGAACCATCGCCAGTCTCCTCCTATGTTCGTCCCTCCCCTATTTTGACCCCTCTCCATCCCCCTCCCATGCTGTATGTCCAAATTTATTGTTTGCCTGCTTTGTTTTTTTTTCTCTGACCCCTTGTTCAGTTTCTCTATGTTCCTCTTATAAGTGAAATCATCTGATATTTTTCTCTTTCCTTCTGAATTATTTCACTGAATATAATCTCTTCCAGTTCCACCAATGTTGCTGCAAATGGCATAAGTTTATTCTTTTTTGATTGCTGAATAGTATTCCATTTTGTGTGTGTGTGTGTGTGTGTGTGTGTGTGTGTGTGTGTGTGTGTATACCACATCTTCTTCATCTAGTCTTCTGTTTTGGGGCATTAAATTGTTCCCATATCTAAGCAAAGAATATGCACTGGAGCAAAGAAAGTTTGTTCAATAAATGATGCTGGGAAAACTGGGTCGCTACATGCAAAAGAATGAAGCTTGACTACTACCTCACACCATGCACAAAAACCAACTCAAAATAGATGAAAGAACTAGACATAAGACCTGAAACCATAAAATACATAGAAGGAAATATAGGCGAAACACTACATGACATGCACATCAAAGACATCTTTACAGACACATCACTCAAAGCAGTGATAGTGAAGGCAAAGATAAACAGCTGGGACTACATCAAATTAAAGAGCTTCTGCACAGCAAAAGAGACAATAACCAAAACAGAGAAACCCCACCACCAACTGGGAGAACATTTTTGCACCCAACACTATTGATAAAGGACTGATCACAAAAATCTACAAAGAGATGATGAGACTCAATGAAAACAAAGAAAATAATCCAGTCAAAAAATGGGCAGAAGAGCTAAAAAGAAACTTCTCCAAAGAGGAAATGCAAATGGCCAACAGGCATATGAAAAAATGTCAACATCACTTGTAATCAGGGAAATGCAAATCAAAATTACCATGAGATACCATCTTACACCAGTGAGAATGGCACATATTAAAAAAAACTAGCAACAACAGATGTTGGCGAGGATGTGGAGAAAAAGGAACTCTCCTGCACTGCTGGTGGGAGTGCAAACTGGTCCAACCACTATGGAGAGCTGTGTGGAGATTTCTTGACCTACTAAACATAGAGCTTCCATATGATCCAGCAATTCCACTCCTAGGTATTTACCCAAATGACACAGAAACAGTAATTCCAAAGGGCACCTGCACCCCTATGTTTATAGCAGCACTATTTACACTATTTACACTATTTAGCTATTTCCATAGCTAAGCTATGGAAACAACCCAAATGCCCCCAAATAGATGACTGGATAAAGAAGATGTGGTACATATACACAATGGAATATTACTCAGCAATCAAAAAGATAAACAACTGCAATTTGCAGCAATATGGATGGAGCTAGAAGGGATCATGCTCAGTCAGAGAGAAAAATAAAAATACCGGATGGTCTCACTCATAGCAGGAATTTAGAAAACCTAAATAAGAGACCAGAAAAAAGACTAATAAATACAAAGTAATAAATCAAAATCAACAAGCAACTATAAACCAGAGACACACTATGGGGGGGGGGAAGGAGGGATGGGGAGAGGAAGAACTAGAGACAAAATAAGGGGGGGTGCAATTATATGGGGAATATAACCAAAATGAAAATGCATACATTGTGCAAAGATGAAAAATGATGTAAGAATTATATAAAATAAAATATTTTAAAAAAGATACCAGAGATGAACTGGAGGGTCTTGAGCACTGTAATAAAATTAATTCCTTGCAGAAAATAAAATAAAATAAATTGTTCCCATATCTTAGCTATTATAAATAGTGCTGCAATAGACATATGAGTGCAGGTTTCCTTTTGAATTAATATTTTTGTGTCTTTTGGGTAGATTCCTAGGAAAGGAATTGCTGGGTCATATGGTAGCTCCCTTTCTAGTAATTAGAAGGTCCTCCACACAGCTTTCCATAGTGGTTGGACCAGTTTGCATTCCCACCATCATTGTAAGAGGGTTCCCTTTTCTCCACATCCTTGCCAGCATTTGTTGTTACCAGTTTTCTTAATATGAGCCATTCTCACTGGTATGAGATGGTATCTCATTGTGGTTTTGATTTTCACTTCCCTCTTATAAGTAAGCACCACAGTTTTAAAAATGAATAAAGTGAAGTATCTAAAGTGGTGTGTACTAAAACAATAATTGTCTCACTGCTTCTGGGATCTACCAAGCAAAGAAGTTAGTTGTTGTCTTAAATAAGATACACCTAGGTAATTTCTTGTGCTTCAAGATTGAATAGTGAAGTTACTTTATTAAGACAGTTTCTAAGGTTTGGTTGGGATGCTTATAGAATAAGAGTTATGGAGTAGTATGATTGAATATACTGATTTTTAATTATTATTTGAATTTCCTCCAATCAAATTTCTTTCAATCTGTATATATCTGAATTATACTTTTTTTTTCCCTCTTCAATCCTAAGAGAATAGAGAAGTCTAATGGAGTGTTTTATTAAGATCTTTCAAAGGGTTGCAGGTCACCTGTAGGATCCCACGGTCTTATAGAAAGCTTCTGCTCAGGGTTCTGTTAAACACTCCCAATCTCCCATGCTTCTCTCCCTCCACACCTTCCCATGTGCCCTCTGATGCTTTTATCCAAAGTGAATAAATTGGACTACCTTCTTTCACATTCAGGGACTCCCTGTCCCCTTACTGTTTTCACTGAAACCCAGTTCTCCCTGAGGATCCTTGCTCTTGCATCTTTTTTTTTTTTTAATTTTTTAATTTTTTTTTAAAAGATTTATTTATTTATTTATACAAGCACTGGGTACAGTCAGAAGTGCGGGAGGGTGAGAGAATTCACCAGAGCCAGAGCGGGGAACAGAACAGGCAGCCTGACGAAACACACTGCTGAGGGGAGCAGCGAGCGCGGCAGGAGAGGTCTGCGCGCCATGTGGGACCCTCGCCGGCAGCCTGGGATAGAAGCGGCGCTGCAGAGTCTGCGGGCAGCTTCACAGTCTAACGCTCAACCGCTGGGCCACCAGGGGAGGCCCCGCTCTTTCATCTTTTTAAGATGAATTCTGCTATTTCTGTTACAGTCACATATATCCTCACTGCAGAGGGAAGCGCACATCTCTTAGTTCTCCAGTTTCTTTTCTGAATTCCCATTCTTTACTTTCCTGAACAAAAATCCCTGCTCCCTGATGCTCATACTCATCCTCCACATCACTATCTGGTTACTCCCAATTGGCCAATGTACACTTTGGCATCTGGCTCCTAGAATTCTCTTCTACAACATAGCATGTCTGTGTGAAGTCAAGTTTCTAGGGATTGCTTCCAACGTGATATTCTTGACTTCCTCAATGCCAAAGTCTTAAACTGCACTTCCATATCAACCACACATTCCCGTGTCCACTTTGTGAATAGTGTATCACTCTGAATCCCGTAAAAGTAATTGTTTTACCAATTATAATAGCTACGATGTTCCAGAACACTGAACTCACGTTTACATATATTGTTTCATTTAATTCTGAATTGAATCTTGGAAGGCAGATACTATACTGACACCCATTTTATAAACTGAAACTCTGAATGATTAACTAAATTGCTCAAAGCATACAATAAGTAAATGGTATAGCTTGGATAAAAAATCAGTATGTCTGCCCCAAACTCAAGCATTTAACTCCTGCAATATAAACATTCTGCTCTCTGACCCTATGTCTCTTTCTTTTGGCGATTTCATTCATTGTTGCTGCTCTTGACTCTTAATATCATGGTGAAGCGAATAAGAGTGCCTTGGCCTGCCTGCTTCTTTCAAACATCTTAGCGTCTCTGTTTTCATTTTCTTCCGCATTAAATCTAAATTCAATGGCCTGTCTCTTGGTACGTCCTCCCACTTGCTTTCCTACCGTCCTGCCTAGAGGACCTCTAACCCACTCTCTGAATGTATTGGAAAGCACTTTGAAGAAACATCACTCTAACTGTAGAAGACACAAATTTCATTCCCCTGACTTAGTATACAATAAAACTTAATTTTTCATTCTTCCATAACAAATTAGCTTCTAATTTCAACTCAGTCCACTGAGAGAAACCTTATCTCTGTCAATTTAGACTTTTCTTCTCTTTTCCTGAAATTGTATCAAAAGTTCACGAGATTTATACAATGGATAGAGGAAAAGAGATCCCTTTCCTCGGAATTGTCAGAAAACCACCCTGAACTCACTGAAATAACCTCATTCTGATTGGCTACTGGCAGATGAAGGAGGCACCTGCTTCATCCCACCTCATTGCCTCCACCTAGGCATCTACTGGTCTGTCACCCTCTTCTCTTTTATCCATAGGAGGCTGTGGCATCAGAGTATTCAGAAATACCCAGCATGATGTGGGTGCAAAAACAATGGATAGGTGATGTACCTGTGCACAAAAGCCTCAGACAACTTCAGAAGGTGCCTCCTATTGTGTTGACAACAATGTCAATGTGCCAGTGTCTAGAACTTGTGACCTTAGATATACTTCACATACTTTCAGACCCCATCATGTTTATGTCACTCACTCAACTCAGGGCATCAGTGGTGGTGATGCACCTTTTCATAAGTGGTTCCCTTTGTCTTTAATTCCTTATCCCCTTTTATTCACCTGTCTTGCTTGGGCTTATTCTTTTGTTTAATTTTTTTATTTTATATATTTTTTACATCATTTTTGTACAATGTGTGCATTTTCATCATGGTTATAGTCCCCATACAATTCCCACCCCCCCTTGTTTTCATCCTACTCCCTCTGCTGCTCCCTGAATTGTGTCTCTGGTTTATAGTTGCCTGTTGATTTTGATTTTTACTTTATTATAATTAGTCTTTTTCCTGGTCCCTTATTTAGGTTTTCTGAATTCCTGCTATGAATGAGACCATCTGGTATTTTTCTTTTTCTTTCTCGCTTATTTCGCTGGGCATAATCCCTTCCAGTTACATCCATGTTGCTGCAAATTGCATGAGTTTATCCTTTTTAATTGCTGAGTAATATTCCATGGTGTATATGTACCACATCTTCTTTATCTAGTCATCAATTTGGGGGCATTTGGGTTGTTTCCATAGCTTAGCTATTATAAATAGGGCTGCTATAAACATAGGGGTGCAGGTGTCTTGGGCTTATTCTTTACCTTTAAGCTTACAGCTGAATTTACAGACTTTTGAAAGAGGATCGGTGGCATCTTACATACTTCCATAAACTTTTATCATGCTCCCTTATTAACAACTGTTCATTTGCCTGCTTCCTCCTCCTGACTAGGAGATCCTGGTCACCAGGCATCATGTAGGTCTTGATTATCATTAGTTATTCTTACAGAGAATAACTGATTGAAACCTAGTAATTTACTTTCCTTCTTTTGGTTACACAAAATGTAAGAGAAAAATGATTTTTAAATTTTACATAAGCATCCATATATTTATGGAAAAACTTTTTATCTATGATGGTTGTTTGAAATTGAAACATTTTTCACAAAATTGATGTGTTAACTTCTGTCATTGAATTCTTATAGTTTTTTTTTCAGTTTTATTGAGAAATAATTGACATGTCACTGTATAAGTTAAAAACATGGTATGATGATTTGATTTTTATATATTATACAAAATGTTCTTCAAACAGCATGAGGTATATCTCAGAATAGCTAAAAGTAACAGGATTGACAATACTATTATTAAGGATTGATGAGAATGTAGAACTACTTTGACTTTCACACATTACTGGTGGTAATATAAATTGGTACAATAGGAATCTGACACATGTACTAAAATTGAGCATTTGCGTATCAATTAGCAGTTCTTAAGTATACCAAAAGACATAGAAAATAATGTTCATAGGAGCATTATTTGTGATGGTACCAAATTGGAAACAGTCCAGTTATCCATCCATCCACAGTAGGACAGATAAGCAAAATATGGTACATTGTACTTTATGAGATAAGCGTATTATACTATATTGGATACTGTACTGCAATGAGAATGAATGAACTGTAGCTACACATATAAACACAGCTAAATTACATAGCTGTTTTAATTTATATATATTTCACTAATAAATTTCACTAATATATGTGTTATATTTCAATTAAAATTTTAAAAAGTGTAAGTACATCTGCATGCCAGAGACATGACTATATGAAGTTAGAAGAGGCCACCTTTGAAATCTCTTTTATTGAAGCATACATTTGTTACTAGTACAAGGTCATTGCTCTCCTTCTGGTAGCTCCAAAAGGGCTCCATTAAACATTATGATAATATAATCAGGAGAGCATTACTCTAAAGTAAGGATTTTTAACCTTTTTTGTTCCTTACAAGTTTAGTATGACCTGATTCCTTCTCAGAAAAATGTTCTTATATGCATAAAATAGCAATAACAGAGCTAATATTAGAAAACTCATTATAGTATAATTATCAAAATGTTAAAAATGAAATTTTATTAATACATTAAATAATAAGACAGTACATTTAAAATATACATGGGTTAAAATCAGAATTTATTTTCAAAAGTTTTTTTTACTTTTTTTTAATGTTATTTTTATATCCCCATACAATTGCAACCCCTTATTTTGACCCCAATTCCTCCTTTCCCCGCCCCCCACCCCCCACAGTGTGTCTCTGGTTCATAGTTGTTTGTTGATTTTGATTTTTTCTTTCCTATAGTTATTCTTTTTCCTGGTCCGTTATTTAGGTTTTCTAGATTCCTGCTATGAGTGAGACCATCTGGTGTTTTTCTTTTTCTTTCTGACTTATTTCGCTGAGCATGATCCCTTCCAGCGCCATCCATGTTGCTGCAAATTGCATGTGTTTATCTTTTTTGAATGCTGAGTAATATTCCATTGTGTATATGTACCACATCTTCTTGATCCTGTCATCTATTTTTGGGCATTTGGGTTATTTCCAAAGCTTAGCTATGGAAATAGAAACTTCTATTTCTTTTAACAGTGCTATAAACATAGGGGTGCAGGTGCTCTTTGGAATTGATGTTTCTGTGTCTTTTGGGTAAAACCTAGGAGTGGAATTGCTGGATCATATGGAAGTTCTATCATTAGTAGGTTGAGGAATCTCCACACAGCTTTCCATAGTGGTTGGACCAGTTTGCACTCCCACCAGCAGTTCAGGAGAGTTCCTTTTTCTCCACATCCTCGCCAACATTTGTTGTTGCTAGTTTTTTTAATATGTGCCATTCTCACTGGTGTGAGATGGTACCTCATTGTAGTTTTGATTTGCATTTCCCTGATTGCAAGAGATGTTGAACATTTTTTCATATGCCTGTTGGCCATTTGTATTTCCTCTTCAGAGAAGTTTCTTTTTAGCTCTTCTGCCCATTTTTTGACTGGATTATTTTCTTTGTTTTTGTTGAGTCTCATCATCTCTTTGTAGATTTTTGTGATCAGTCCTTTATCATTAGTGTTGGGTGCAAAAATGTTCTCCCAGTTGGTGGGGTTTCTCTGTTTTGGTTATTGTCTCTTTTGCTGTGCAGAAGCTCTTTAATTTGATGTAGTCCCAGCTGTTTATCTTTGCCTTCACTATCACTGCTTTGGGTGATGTGTCTGTAAAGATGTCTTTGATGTGCATATCATGTAGTGTTTTGCCTATATTTCCTTCTATGTATTTTATGGTTTCAGGTCTTATGTCTAGTTCTTTCATCTATTTTGAGTTGGTTTTTGTACATGGTGTGAGGTAGTAGTCAAGCTTCATTCTTTTGCATGTAGTGACCCAGTTTTCCCAGCACCATTTATTGAACACACTTTCTTTGCTCCAGTGCATATTCTTTGCTCCTTTGTCAAAGATTAGTTGACCATAGATCTGCGGGTTTATTTCTGGGTTTTCTATTTGGTTCCATTGGTCCATGTGTCTGTTCTGGTTCCACTACCATGCAGTTTTGATTATTAGGGCTTTGTAGTATAGTTTGAAATATGGGCGACTGATGCCTCCATTCCCTTCTTTTTTTTTTTCAGGAGAGTTTTGGCTATTCGGGGTTTTTGGTGGCTCCATATGAATTTCATCAATAATTGTTCTATTTCCTCGAAGAATGACATTGAAATTTTAATTGGAATAGCATTGACTCTAAATTGCTTTTGGTAGGATGGCCATTTTGATAATATTAATTCTTCCAATCCATGCGCAGGGGATGTCTTCCCATTTCTTTGTGACTACTTCTATTTCTTTTAACAGTGTTTTATAGTTTTCTTTGTATAGGTCCTTTACTTCTTAGGTTTATTCCCAAGTATTTGATTTTTTTTGTTTCAATAATAAAAGGAATGGTTTTCTTGATTTCTTCTTCTTCAGATTTATTGTTTGTGTATAGGAAGGCTACTGATTTTTGTGAGTTGATTTTGTATCCTGCCACTTTACTAAACTGATTGATTAGTTGAATTAGTTTTTCTGTGGAGTTTTTGGGGATTTCTATGTATATTATCATATCGTCTGCAAATAGTGATAGTTTGACTTCTTCCTTGCCTATTTGGATTCCTTGTATGTCTTTCTCTTGTCTTATTGCTCTGGCTAGGACTTCCGGTATTATGTTGAAAAGCAGTGGTGAGAATGGACATCCTTGTCTTGTTCCAGATCTTAATGGGAATGCTTTCAGCTTTTCACCATTAGGAATGATATTGGCTGTGGGCTTGTCATATATGGCCTTTATGATGTTGAGGTATGTTCCTTGTATCCCGAGAATTTCAAGGGCCTTTATCATAAATGGGTGTTGTACTTTGTCAAATGCTTTCTCAGCATCTATGGATATTATCCTATGGTTTTTATATTTCTTTCTGTTGATGTGTTGGATTACATTGATTGATTTTCAGATGTTGAACCATCCTTATGTCCCTGGAATAAACCCTACACTGTTGTGGTGAAATATCTTGTGGATGCATTGTTGGATTATGTTGGCAAGTATTTTGTTGAGGATTTTTGCATCAGTGTTCATTAGGGAGATTGGCCTGTAATTTTCTTTTTTTGTGCCGTCTTTGTTGGGTTTTGGTATTAGTGTAATGTTGGCTCGTAAAACGTATTTGGTGGTATTCCTTCTTTTTCAATTTTTTGAAAGAGTTCGTGTAGGATAGGCACTAATTCACTGCTGAACATTTGGTAGAATTCATTTGTGAAGCCGTCTGGGCCTGGGCTTTTGTATTGGGGGAGTGCTTTGATTACTGCTTCAATTTCACTGCTTGTAATTGGTCTGTTTAGTTGTTCTATTTCTTCTTTGTCCAGCTTTGGATGATTATATCGTTCTAGGAATTTGTTCATCTCTTCTAGGTTGTTAAATTTGTTTGCGTATAGTGTTCATAGTAATCTCTTATTATTCTTTTGATTTCTACTGAATCTGTTGTGATTTCTCCACTTTAATTTATAATCCTATTTATACGTGTTTTCTCCCGTTTTTTATTTGTGAGCCTTGCTAGAGGTTTGTCTATTTTGTTTATTTTTTCAAAGAACCAACTTTTGGTTTCATTGATCTTTTGGATTGTTTTTTTTTTTTTTAATTTCTAATTCATTTATTTCTGCTTTGATTTTTATTATTTCCTTTCTTCTACTGGCTTTAGGGGTTTTTTATTCTTTTTCTAGTTCTTTGAGCTGTGAGATTAGGTTGTTTTCTTTGAGTTCTTTCTTGTTTGTTGATGTGAACCTGGTTTGCTATATATTTTCCTCTTATTACTGCTTTTGCTGCATCCCACACATTCTGGAAAGTGGTGTCCTCCTTGTCATTCAACTCAAAGTATTTTTTAATTTCTTCTTTGATCTCCTCATTAGTCCAGTAGTCTTCCAGTAGTGTGGATTTCAATCTCCATGAAGTGGGAAGGTTCCTTGTTTTCATTTCATGATTTATTTCTAGCTTGATGCCTTTATGATCGGAGAAGATAGTTGGAATGATTTTGATTTTCATGTATCTGTTGATGTTTGTCTTGTGGCCCAGTATGTGATCGATTCTGGAGAATGATCCATGTTTGAGAAAAATGTGTACTCAGATTTTTTTGGGTGCAGTGTCCTATAGATGTCTGTTAAGTCCATGAGTTTTGTGTCTTTATTTATGGCTCTAATGTCTTTGTTTATTTTTTGTCTCGTTGATCTGTCCATTGGTGAGAGTGGGGTGTTGAAGTTTCCCACTATGTATGTATTTTCTTTAATATCTGTTTTCATAGCTGATAATAATTGTCTGATATATTTTGGTGCCTCTTCATTTGGTGAGTATATGTTGATAAGTTATATCTTCCTGATGTATTGTCCCCTTGATCATAATGTAGTGTCCATCTATGTCTCTTTTTACTTTTTTTAATTTGAAGTCTATTTCATCTGATATAAGTATAGCTGTTCCTGCCTTCTTTTTTGGTCCATTTGCTTGTAGGATTGTTTTCCACCCTTTTACTCTCAGTCTGTGTTTATCTTTTGTGGTTAAATGTGTTTCCTGGAGACAGCAGAAGGTTGGATTTTGTTTTTTAATCCAGCCTGCTACTCTGTTTCTTTTTACTAATGAGTTTAATCCATTTACATTTAGAGTTAATATTGATATGTTGGCATCTGTGTTTGCCATTTTGTTTGTCTTTTTTGTGATTTTATTCCTTGCTTTATTCTGTTCTTCTTGTTCATTCCTCTGTTGGTTTTGGCTTTAGGACTTCTTGTAGAATTTTTTGGAGTGGGGGTTTAGTTGTAATGAATTTCTGGAGTTTCTGTTTGTCTGAGAAGGTCCATATTTTTTCTTCATAGAGGAAGGAGAGCTTTGCAGGGTAAAGTATTCTTGGTTGGCATTTGCTGTCTTGAAGTTTGCTGAATATGTTACTCCATTCTCTTCTTGCCCGTAATGTTTCTTCAGAGAAGTCAGAAGTTAACCTGATTGGTTTTCCCTTATAAGTTATTGCCAGTTTCCCTTGTCTGTCTTGCAGGTGTCTTGCTGTAGTTTTCTTTTCATTATGGTAATTGGGAGTTCTTCTCGCTTCCTGTATGTCTTTATTCATCTCCTTTGTCATGTTTGGGAAGTTTTCTTCAATTATCTGCTTGAATAATTTCTCAGTTCCTTTGTCTCACTCCTTACCTTCTGGAATGCCTATAACTCTTACATTTCCTCCTTCATGGAGTCTGATAATTGTCTAAGAGTCTCCTTATACTGCTTCATTTGCACTTCTCTCTCCTTTTCTCTTTTGGCTCTTTTTATTTCTGTATCTTCTATAGTACTGATCCATTCTTCCATTTTATCAATCCTGTTTTCATTGCTTTTCCCACAGTTCCTTATCTCTTCTAGTAATCTTTTTATCTCCTGTGCTTCTTTTCTTTCCTTTCTTAAGGTCTCAATTTCATTCTTCTGTTCAGTGATTATTTGTCTCACCTCATTTTTTTTCCTTTTCGTTTTCTTTCTGCTTTTTAATCAGGATGATTATTAATTCTCTATCTGATAGACTGAGAAGTTCTTCCATGTCATCGTTGAGCTCTGGGGACTGTGTTTCTTTTTGTGGTGTGTCCTCCTGCTGGCTTGCTTGGTTATTTATATTTTTTCTTCTCCCTGTTGTTTGCTTTCTAATTAATTCTATGCATTGGGACGTTGTGCCACTGGTGTTGGCGGGCATCTCTTTGGAGTGTTCCTTTAGGGGTTTACCAGACTGAGACCAGCACTGGCAGGCCAAAACTCCACCAGGGTGTTGTTGCTGCGTTGGGCTCTGTCTCTTATAGTTCCCTTCCTCTGTATTTACTCAGTTCCAACAGGGAATCAGCTAGTTGGTGATTTAGTTCTGGTCATGAGGTGGCGCCAGAGACCCATACTTGCCAACCTGTGCTTTTTCCCAGTGGTTCTCTGAGTAGCAGGGGCGGGGGGCGGGGTGGCACAGAGGAGCCCCTCAGCACAAGGTTCTTATTCAAGCCAGGGGCCGTGTCTGAACTGTGTTCACCAGGTGTTGTGCCCATAGCTGTATGGATCCCACGCCCTGAAGTCTGCACTCTAGGTCTCAGTTCCAGGGCTGTCAGATCCAAAATGCTGGCTGTCACCCTGTTCAGTGCCCGCTATGGTGCGTCCCACGCCCCAGATCCTGTGCCTAGCTATCAGTTCCAGGATGGGGTCTTGCTCCACGCCTTATTTCCCTCCTTACCCCCCGTTTGCGTGGCCCACCCTCTCTCAGCGCCTGAGGGTGTTTTTGTGATCCCTGGTTTCCAACTACAAGGTGTTGGTGTTTTTTTTATGGTCGCTAGGTGGCGCCAGAGATCTTTCCTAGTGTCCTTCGGGAACTCTTTTTAACCCCGTGGGTCCTGGGGAACAGAGTGGGAGTGGCGTGGAGAGTCTCAACGGTGTGGGGGTGCTGTGTCTGCCTGTGCCCCACCGTCGTGGGGATCCCACACCCCGAAATTCGTGCCCCTGGTCTCAGTTCCCAAAGCCGTCAGGTCCAGGACGCGGGTTGTAGCCCAGGTCAGTGTCCGCAGAAATGGGGCATTTTGCACCCCGCTCCCACGTCCGGGCACCTGGTTTCTGATTACTCAGTGAGGGACATTCACCTCAATGAGGGCCCTCGCGCGTCTCCCCCCGCAAGCCTAGGTTGCAGGCACGGGGACCTGGGAAGCACCCATCCGCGTATGCTTTTCTTTTTTTTTTTTTTTTTTTTAATAGAGGCATGTTTATTTCTTTATTTATTTGTTTTGTTTGTTTGTTCTGTTTACACATGCACTGGGTACAGTCAGAAGCGCGCGGGAGGGTGAGAGAATCCACCAGAGCCAGAGCGGGGAGCAGAGCAGGCAGAAGGACCGAAGTACACTGCTGAGGGGAGCAGCGGGCGGCAGGAGAGGTCTGCGCACCATGTGGGACCCTCCTCCGGTGGCCGGGGAGCAGCCGGGGATCGAACCGGCGCTGCAGAGGCCGCGGGCAGCTTCGTAACCCAGCGCTCAACCGCTGCGCCACCGGGGAGGCCCCGCGTATGCTTTTCAAGCGCCGCTTTTCCGCCAAGCTTACCGGCTGGTCTGGGGCTGTTCGTAGGTCTCTTGGGGGTCTTTATTTTTCTCCAATGGAGCCGTTCGCTCACCTCCGCTCACAGGAGCCGTTCGCTCACCTCCGTGACGGATCCTGCACGATTCTCCACAGCTCCAGTTCACAGGGTGCGGTGGCTGCAATAGTTCCTTTCCACTCACAGTCCCGCTTGCTGCGTCGTTTGTTCTTGTTGGTCGTTTTAGTTTGTTTTTTTCCTCCTCTCTGCTGGTCGGAGAGTGCCGACTTTGTGGGTGGGGGAGGGGAGCAGGGTTCTGCGCTTTCCTCCCTTCTAGTCCTCTTTTATGGCAACTTTCTTTTTTGGGCAGTTTGCCAGAGTCGCCAGTTTATTTTCCGTGTCCCTGTTCTCTCAGGGACCTGCTGCTTTTCCTCCCTATTAACTTTTTTTTTTTTTTTATGGGAGGTCTTACTCGCGGCCTTTCCTCACCGCCATGTTGAAGACGTCTCTATTTTCAAAAGATTATTAGGGCGAAGGTTCTTTGCACTTTCTTTTGCCGCATTATACACAGATGTGTGTCTTTATGGGTAGTTATGGAATCTCATTTGAATTATCCAGTTCTGCAAAACCTCAAGCAATAAGGATGATTTATCTCTGTGTATTGTTGACTACATCAGTTACAGATATGGGATACCAGAAAGCAGCAAGTGCCTAGGTTACCAGTGTAAGAACTTGCCATCATTTTATGGTGAACTTACTAGACTACTAGTAGCCACTGTGATTTCCAAGTAGTAGTGAAAAAAAAAGCAATATTTGAAGTATATGAAGCAACTGTAAAATACTGTACATAATATCTTTTTACATGTAATATAAGAATATCTTTGGTTTCCATTGGTCATAAAGTCACAGATACAATTAATATCTCTATGAATTTCTATTTTGACTTGAAAGAGACTGTAGGAAAGCCGTGATACAAAAAGTCCTCAATAGTAATAAATGATATTTTGGACTTTTTTGTAGACAAAGTCAAGAACTGAGGTTAAAATTAAAGAGAAAATAAATATGTCAAGTCCTTAGAACCCTCAAGAGAGCTAAATCTGTGAATAGGAAGTGAGTGACCCTATTCCTTTATTGTTTATGCTAAGGCATCCATCTGTGTAGATTGGGACACTTGGAAGCATAAATTTACAAATGGAAATTTTTTTCTTACATAAGGTCTTTTCACATAAATATAGACTACGGAATAAGAAGATTTAGTAACTCCTTATCCTTTAAGTCTCAGCTCATCCTCCAAGTTAACCTTTTCAAGGAAGTTCATAAGTCCCTGGAAACTCCTATATGTTGCAATCAACCATACTGATAATTTTTGGCTGAAGACTTTTTTCTGTTATTTCACTGGATTCTAAGCTCCCTGTAGACAGAGACAAATGTCTGATTTATTCTTTGGTTTGTTCCTAGCAAATAACACAGTGTCTGGTACATGACAGGTACTTACCAAAGATTTGTGAAGTGAAAAGGTAAGTTATCAAATATTTTCTGAAGCCACTTCCCTCCCATTGGTAAAGTTGGTAATGATGAAAAGAATTATGGGAAAGGGAATCAACCATGACCCTATGTTTAGAGCTCACTAGGACTTCCATTTCATTCAAAAGGCTGATTTAATACCCAATGACTACTGCATAACAGAGGATTTTCAAAATTTTAGAGCTCAGAATATCAACATATCCAACAGCTAACTTCACTGACTGATAAAAGCTCCAAAGAACTGAAAGTGCAATGCTTCTTTTATATGGACAAGCTTCTTAAATCCTGTTTTTCCTAAGTTTTACCTAATAGAATCATTTGTATGATCTTGTTTAAATTAGCAAACTAAGTTAATAAAATGTAGATTTGATGAACATAGCTATTTTCAAAGGCTTACTGAGAATTACACTGCTAAGTGCATTAACTTCAGTGTAAAGGGAGATCAGCTGTGACTAATCTAGTTCTTTTTACCCATATTATTCTTTGATTTATTTTTTCCAAGTGTAGCAGACAAAAATCAGCTTTTCTTCTGAGATACTGTAATCTATGTTCTAATGGTAAGCACTTTCTTTGTATTCCAAATTAGTATCTCATAAAAGGAGTGAGATTTTTTTTCACCCAGTTTGGCTATGCTGGTATTAACTTACAGACAGACAAGATTAGTGGCCTTAATATATATTCTCGATTATTGTTACATGTTGTAAAATATGTATTTTTATAACACCACAAGAATTAGGGCAAGGAAAAATAATCCTCAGTACTATCCTGCCCTTTAATATTATTTTACAACTTTATTATTTAATGCTCCTTTTAGATGAGCTGGCCCTATGCCCTCAGTCCATAAGGAAGAAAACATATTTGCTGTTATGTACTAGCAATATTGTTTACTATCATGATCCCAAAGTAAAGTCAAAAGATAATTGGCTTTGCCATTCAGCTACTGCCAGAAAGAATTCCACATCATGAACAGTGGAAGGCATTATTCCTGTGGCAGGCATTCTTCAAGATACGGAAAAACCAGTAATGAGTAATATCGCAAGGAACGTAACTTTCTGGTCAGAGAGCACATTTTATAGCTAATTTATTCTGGCATTATTAGCAGAAGTCATGGAGTTTAGAGATATGTACCAAAGGGGGTACAGTTGATGTTTCCTCGCCATCTGTGGGGTTCTGACTGGTGGCAACATACATCAAGTCATTTCTTGCTTCAGGAATCTGCCATGGTCCACGATGCTGGTCTGTTGGAACTAATTTAAACACTTGGTTGATCAAGCGCTAAATCAGAGCCAAGCCTTCTCCCAAAAGAAATCTTGGTCGTTCCTGCAGTTACTCCTAAGTTGCACCTCCATATAGATGTTCTGTGGAAGAACACCAGCTAATTTTTTTTTAGCATCACCAAAATCACATGAACCCTACCACTTCCTTCTTAGTCTGTAGATGCAAACAGCTCTCAAGCAGCAATAAGCAACTCTGGTTGTACTAGTCACCTTATTTAAACATTACATCACCTGCTGTTCCTTTAGCCAAGAAGGATTCCATGTGGGAAAGGGGTTTTTGAATCACTTGCTTTCTTTTTATTATTATTTGTTTATTTATTCTGAAAGACTTATTTTTATTTTATTTATTCAAGAATCTGGGTACAGGCCAGATGTGTGGGAGGGTGAGAGAATTCACCAGAGACAGAGCGCAGAACAAAATAGGCAGAATGACCGAAATACATTGCTGAGGGGAGCAGCAGGCGAGAAAGGAGAGGTCTGCCGTGCCATGTGGGAATCTCCCTGGCCAGCCTCGAATCGAACCCACGCTGCAGAGGCTGAGGACAGCTTTACAGCACTGCGCTCAACCACCTGCACCACCAGGGAGGCCCGGGAAAGGGGTTTTTGAAGGAAAGATACCATTCATCTCCTCTCAATGTGCTTGATTCAAATAAGTTCTAGACTCAGTTTAAACATAAGACGACTATATAAAAGTATCATATTCCTTTAGCACTCATTGAAATTATTTTTACTAATTTGTACATTCATTTTTTTCAAGTTTTATACAAGATTGTTTTAAGAAACAACAATGATGTGTTTTTACTTCTGTTGATATTTTATAAAATGCATGCTACAGTAATTTTTACAGCATAATTCTCTATTAAAAAACTCCTAATAAGGTATTTATTGAGATTTATTAACAGAAAAATCTCAAAATTTAAAATCAAAATTTTGTTTTCTCAGAAAAAAATTATTTTCTGTAACTTTTTTAGTGTGCATTGAGATATTATATTTACTTTTTTAGTGTCTTGTAGAAGACTCAGAATTAGATCTGAGGTATAATTATAGAAATTATGTTAACACTTGGATCTATTTTTGTTTGGTTCCCAGCTCTCATTTTCTATTTGGTTACCTGATTATATCCCTTTTATAACAACTTATTCAAATTATTTTTGGAAGACATTGGGGCCATTGTATTACAGTTGTCAACTTCCATGACAGAGGTGTATGCATGGTGAGAGCCTAGCTATTGTGGACACTAACTGGATAAATCCAGATTAAATCAAGAAGTTCAATAATCAGTACATAAATATGTGTCCTTAAAGGATTGCATACCTCTATGTAAATGCTAAACAAATTAGAAATGAATAGAGGCAAATAAAAATTAGAACACATAGAAGTATACATTCAAAACTGGTAATATGTCATATACTCATTTTAGTTACAGTTGCAAAATAATGAAACCAAAGACAGTTTCACCAGAAATGAAGTTTAGCAATTTTGAGTGGTAAAGAACAAGATGACAAGATTGCATTGTAGATGTGTATAAGTTATTGGGTGTTCTCATGCATGTACATGTTTTTGGAAGATGAGAGAGGACATTTGGGGAGAAAAGTAAAGAGGTAAAATACAGCATTTTCATAATGCCTATTATGAGTGAAAGATACCAAAACCATTCTGTTTATGCATAAGAATTTGAATACCAGTGTTAAATTAAGTTTTTTCCTCCCTAGAAGCCCAATAAAGATAAAATGTCATTTCTATTATTAGGAAGGATTGTTCACGATAAAAATGACCCTTAATTTATAAATTTTATTTAGACTGGAAGAATATAAAGATCTGATAGGGAGCCATAATTCTGATCCTCCTGAATACGGTCTTTCTTGTAGTCCCAGGATGTTTTTAAGCTAGCCAGGTTCAGTCCCTTGCACCTGTACTGGTAACCTAAGATAACCATCCTGGCCTAATTTTCCCCTTAGCTTGACTATACTTTGGTCAGATTTTCTCCAGATCGTATCCCTTAACCTCACTCTTTTTAGAGCATGAGTTTTAGAAAACATGCAATTGTAAGTTTTCTCTAAGTCCCTTTGAGAAGTAAATCTTCTATAATTCAGAAATGTCTTCCTCAAGGATCTGGGACCCCTCACTTTGAAATGTGATCATCAAGAAAATGAGGTCCCCAGCTCCATGGAAGTATAGAAGCCTAATTTCAATAAATGATAAATAACAATTAACAGAGATGACTTAATCACTTTGACTAACTTTTCCCTCTGAAGTCCTCTAGTCCTTTCCCATTAGCTCACCCCAGTGTTTAAAAATCCTCAAAGACTAATTAATACAAGGTAAAAATCAAAATCAACAAGCAACTATGGATCAGACACACTGCGGGGGGGGAGGGGGGAGGAGAGGAAGGATTAGGGTCAAAATAAGGGGGGTGCAATTGTATGGGGACTATAACCAAAATGAAAATGCATACATTGTGCAAAAATGAAAAATGATGTAAGAATTATATAAAATAAAATATTAAAAAAAATCCTCTCGGGCCTCCCCTGGTGGCGCAGAGGTTGAGCGCTGGCTGCCCTCAGCCTCTGCAGCGCCGGTTCAATCCCCAGCCACCGGTTCAATCCCCAGCCACCGTAGAGGGTCCCACATGGCGCACAGAACTCCCCTGCTGCCCGCCGCTCCCCTCAGCAGTGTATTTCCTCACTCTGCCTGTTCTGTTCCCTGCTCTGGCTCTGGTGAATTCTCTCACCCTCCCGCTGTTCTGACTACCCAGTGTTTGTATAAATGAATGAATGAATGAATGAATGAATGAATGAATGAATGAATGAATGAATAAAATCCTCTCACCTTTTATTTTTGGGACGGCGAATGCAATCTGTCTCCCCTATTACATGTAATAGTGATGAATAAAGTCTTCCTTGCTGTTTTTAACAAGAATTAAGTGCAGTTTCTCTTTTACAGCGGAGTATGAGGGTGGAAAGAGTGCTGTGTGGACTGCTGCATTAACTGCCGCCAGGATTCCCTCTGAAGAAGAAATGTGGTGCCGTCTTTCTCTGCAAGCAAGCTGTGTCTTCTGTCCTTTATCTTCTGGATTTGGATAGGCCAAAAGGGGCTCTGTCCTATGAAGATATAAATGCTTAATCAAACATAATATTCCCCTGGTGAATGTTGTCTTGTGTTCTACTTATGAAGACCCCATTCTGCCATGTCGCCACTATTTCTCGTTTTATCCCTCATGGAGCTTGCTTTCAACTGAAAAGGCAAGTGTTACCAATAAGTTGAATGATGAGTCCTCACTAATTTACTTCATGTTTTTTTGTAATTACATGATCCTGAATTATTTTATGGCTTTTGAGAAAATCCTCCTGAACTTGCCTTTATAATGGAGCTACTAACTTGTGTTGGGACTTTTGAAGAATAATGCAGGGATTTTAGCTAGCTGTCAGCAAAATAGGACTTTCTTCATGTATAAAGGAGCTGTTGTTGTCTCCTTTATTTAAATATTTATGAAAATTTTATAATATAAAAAATTGGGTACAAGGCCTCCCTGGTGGCTCAAGGGGTAAAGACGCAACCTGTGAAGCAATTCACAGCCTCTGCAGCATGAGTTCGATTCCCGGCTGGCCAGGGAGCAACCCACATGGCGCAGCAGACCTCTCCTGCCTCGTCCACTACTCCCCTCAGCAGCGTACTTCAGTCAATCTGCCTGTTCTGTTCCCCACTCTGTCTCTGGTGAATCCTCTCACCCCCATCCCCATGCCTCTGGCCTGTACCCCAGCTCTTGTATACATAAATAATTTTTTTAAAAATGAAGTTCTCTTTGGAGCCCGCCCTTAAAAAAAATTGGTTCAGGAGAGAAAGAAAACTACAGGCATTCTGTAATAAGTGAAGTTTGTTTTTTGAGGAGGGGATGAGAATAAACTTATTCCCTGGCAGCTAGTACAGAGGTTGCTCTGGATAGCCTGCGTTGGGGTCATCTCTTAGGGGGGAAAAAAAAAAACCTACAGTTGTTTATGGATTCTTTGAAAACTCCTGCTGTTTTAGTGGGGGGTATAGATGATATGCCATCTCTGTATTGTCTACCAGGCTATTTTCAATGGATACATTTTCCCTTAATTGTTAGTCCAAGTCTGCAGTATTTCCTCATCAGGATTTCTCAGCTCATTCAGACAGCCTTGGTTTGGACAGGATAATGGTAGATATTCCTTCCTGAGCACTGAATGTGTTTTTCAAAACAATTACATAGATTCAATTGATCAAACCAAAAACACTGTTCACAGACCTATCCATAGAGCAGAGAAGAACCAAAGAAAGAAAGGAGGAACTTTTGACTCATTTTATTTGTTTATTTTTAATAATATGGAACGCTTCACGAATTTGCGTGTCATCCTTGTGCAGGGGCCATGCTAATCTTCTCTGTATCGTTCCAATTTAAGTATATGTGCTGTCGAAGCGAGCACTTTTGACTCATTTTAATCCTTTTAATGATCCTTCAAATATAGGTCATGTATTTGAAGGAAAGTATGTTTAGGACTTGGGAAAATTATTTCAAATAGATTCTAACTCTAAAATTAAAGTACATTCTGGCAGATAATGGATTGCTGCAAAATTATTATATATACTTTATCTAAAGAGCTGTCAAAAATTTATAAATGAATACCACATTGTCTGAAGTACAGAGAATACAGACAGCTTCCTTGGACTAATGCTAGCTGTTGGCTTTTAAATGCATAATAATTATGTCTTCACTGATAATTCTTCCAAGAACTTGTTTTCTGTATCTCCTGATTGTAATTCTCTTCCTCCTCCTCCTCCAAATCCTCCTGCTGTTAACCTTTCCTTTTTGATTTTTATTATCTAATCTATACAATGATGGATTCTCTGGAATGAAAGGATTTACTAGATAATAGGATTTTGTAGAGATGGGAATGGCAATTTAAATCTGGGAAAACCATATTCGCTTAAGTGAGAAAAATAAGAAAAACACCTCTAGAGCTACTCCTTTACATGTCACAGATGAAGGACTATGTGATATTATAGGAGAAATTTGTACTCCAGATTTTGGAAAATGGGACTTTGTCAGACATTTACTTAAATCTATCAACATTCTTAAACTCAGTTACATTACTCTAGGTGCCACAGGAGTTACAAGAGTGAGGAGGAGCCCATAAGTCCCACATAGGATTTATGACCACATTGAATTCCTTATTATACAGGAGTCCTCACTTTGGCATCTAGTCATTTCAGATCCGTATAACTAGTACGGGACCTGTCAGGGCCCAGGATATGGTTATTGAACCAAAGCACACAAAATTGCCTTACAGGAACAGAGATGTGAGTTACCTAATGCAATGGGTGATTCATAGAAAACTGTCACATTAACTAATCAAGAATTATTTCTCTTCACCAATAACCCCTTAAAATATATCTCAACTCTTTCCCTTTGAGTTAAGGGAAGTATAATCTTGATCTGCCAGAGGAGAAGCAAACTAGCAAAAAAATAATAACCACTGTTGACTACTGAGTCCTTATATCACACTGAGTATTCTACAGCATGTGTTATATGTTTTATCTCACTTTATTTTCATATAATTCTATGAAAAAAACAATGAAGCAACTAAGACCCTGAGGTGAATAATTTTTGCAGAGTTGTGGAGAGAAATAGGGATTACAGCTCTGTTCTGTCTAACTTCAAAACCCATTTCCTTACATTGGTTTTCACTATTTCAGAAGCATGAGAAAATTACCTGCAGCCACTAGATAAATGCCTCCAATAAGCCAGAAACTTTGACAGATACGCTTATTCAAAGGTTAATGCATTCAACACTGACTGGAAATTGCTCATTGATAAAAGGTATGGTAAACTTTGATTTTCTTAAGTAAGCTATCTGAAGCTGGTATTTAAAATGTCTTTTCCTCTCATTTCCAAATCCTATTTGCAATACATGTTATGGCAAAAATGTATGTGAGTTTTGACTGTCACCTCCAAATGTATGTGAGTTTTTATTGCACTTTTCTTTCTAGAGATATACACCAACAAAGAAAGGACTGGAGAGGAGAATGGAAATTAATATTTTAGGTGTTTACTGTGTACCAGATATTAGTGGTAATAACAGGGTTTAATTTCCAAAAGCCTTCTCCTGACCTAAAGTTCATTTTTTCCCCACTCCATAACACCAGTTCTCCAGAATTTACTAATGTATCTGGCAAGCATTTAGTTGTCCTAGCTCCAGTGTCTAGCTGCAGATTTTGGGGCAGATCTCTCTAAGCAACAGTTTTCTTATCTATAAATTGGGCTTAATGATTTTGATTATCTCATAGGACTGTAGGATTAAATAATTTTCTGAACATCGTATCAGTCAATCTTTCCATGACGCTGAGAGTGTAAGAAATGTCACCTTTTACATTTATCTAAATGATATTAACCACTTTAATATCTATAGCCAAGATTGGTGCTATCTTAACATTGCTAAAATCCAGACATCACTCCTCCAGTACATAGATTAATACATAGATTCCCCATTACTCAGTTAAAAAGAAAACAAGGCCTTGATGCCAAGACCGCTAGTGTAATGCAATACCCTGGCACAGCTGAGGCTATAAGGAAGTTGTTCTCATCCTCTGCCGTAGGAATGTCACCGGAGTCCACAAGGCTATTCCTGGCTTGCACATAGGTACTCATGGAGCTGTTCCCTCAGAGGGTTTGCTATCTCAGGGTTGCTGTGAGCCTGAAGAATCCAAGTTGCCTTCCTTTCTTCACTACCCACCCCTCATTTGAGCTGGTTGCCATGCATGGCTGAAGCCTTATCCGATAGCTTTAATTTACCAACAGATGTCTAAAGTTTGTTATTGGCTTTGTTTTACTGGCACTTTGTTTTGTTTCTCTATATTATCTATATACGTGAAACCATGTGATATTTGTCTTTCTCCTCCTTCTTATTCTGCTAAGCATAATCCCTCAATTCCATTCATGTCATCTCAAGTGGCAAGAGTTCATCTTTTTAATCATTGACTAGTGTTCCACTGTGTTTATGTACATCTTTATCCACTCATCTGTGCAGTATTGAACATAGGCGTGCATATATCCTTCAAATAAGTCGTTTTGCTTTCTTCAGGTAGATACCTAGGATTGGAATTGCTGTATCATATAGTTGATCTCTCTAGCAATTTTGAGAAACCTCCACACTGTTTTCCATAAGAACTGGACGAGTCTACATTGCCACTAACAGTGTACAAAGGTTCCCTTTTCTCCACATCCTCACTAACACCTCTTATTTTTGAACTTTTGATATGAACCACCCTCACAGGTGTGAGATAGTATCTCATTGTGGTTTTGGTTTGCGTTTTCCTGAGTAAGGATGAACAGTTTTTCATATGCCTGTTAATTTCTGCTTTAATGTCTTCATTGACCCAGTGATTATTGAGAAGTACTTTTAAATTTCCACATATCTGTGGTTTTTCACATTTTCTTTTTTTTTTCTTTTTTTTTAAATTAATAAATTTTATTTTTATATTCCCCATACAATTGCAATCCCCCCATTCTGACCCCAATCCCTCCCCTCCGCCCCCACCCCCAAAAAGTGTCTCTGGTTCATAGTTTTTGTTGATTTGATTTTCACTTTCTTATAGTTATTCATTTTCCTGGTCCCTTATTTAAGTTTTCTAGATCCCTGCTATGAGTGAGACCATCCGGTATTTTTCTTTTTCTTTTTGGCTTATTTCACTGAGCATGATCCCTTCCAGCGCCATCCATGTTGCTGCAAATTGCATGTGTTTATCTTTTTGAATGCTGAGTAATATTCCATGGTATATATGTACCACATCTTCTTGATCCAGTCATCTAATTTTGGGCATTTGGGCTGTTTCCAAAGCTTAGCTATTGTAAACAGTGCTGCTATAAACATAGGGGTGCAGGTGTTCTTTGGAATTGATGTTTCTGTGTTCTTTGGGTAAATACCTAGGAGTGGAATTGCTGGATCCTGTGGAAGCTCTATGTTTAGTAGGTCCAGAAATCTCCACACAGCTCTCCATAGTGGTTGGACCAGTTTGCACTCCCACCAACAGTGCAGAAGAGTTCCTTTTTCTCCACAACCTCGCCAACATTTGTTGTTGCTAGTTTTTTAATATGTGCCATTCTCACTGGTGTAAGATGGTATCTCATGGTAGTTTTAATTTGCATTTCCCTGATTGCAAGTGATGTTGAACATTTTTTCATATGCCTGTTGGCCATTCGCATTTTCTCTTCAGAGAAGTTTCTTTTTAGTTCCTCTGTCCATTTTTTGACTGGATTATTTTCTTTGTTGTTGTTGAGTCTCATCAGCTCTTTGCAGATTTTTGTGATCAGTCCTTTATCATTAGTGTTGTGTGCAAAAATTTTCTCCCAGTTGGTGGGGTTTCTCTTTGTTTTTGTTATTGTCTCTTTTGCTGTGCAGAAGCTCTTTAATTTGATGTAGTCCCAGCTGTTGATCTTTGCCTTCACTATCACTGCTTTGGGTGATGTGTTTGTAAAGATGTCTTTGATATGCAAATCACGTAGTGTTTCGCCTATATTTCCTTCTATGTATTTTATGGTTTCAGGTCTTATGTCTAGTTCTTTAATCCATTTTGAGTTGATTTTTGTATATGGTGTGAGGTAGTGGTCAAGCTTCATTCTTTTGCATGTAGCGACCCAGTTTTCCCAGCACCATTTATTGAACAACTTTCTTTGCTCCAATGCATAGTCTTTGCTCCTTTGTCAAAGATTAGTTGACCATAAATCTGTGGGTTTATTTCTGGATTTTCTATTCGATTCCATTGGTCTGTATGTCTGTTCTTGTTCCAATACCATGCAGTTTTGATGATTGTGGCTTGTAGTAGAGTTTGAAGTCTGGGAGTGTGATGCCTCCATTCCTTCTTTTTTTTCAGTAGAGCTTTGGCTATTCGGGGTTTTTTGTGATTCCATATGAATTTCATCAATAATTGTTCTATTTCTTTGAAGAATGACATTGAAATTTTGATTGGAATAGCATTGAATCTGTATATTGCTTTTGGTAGAATGGCCATTTTAATAATGTTTATTCTCCCAATCCATGAGCAGGGGATGTCTTTCCATTTCTTTGTGTCTTCTTCTATTTCTTTTAACAGTGTTTTATAGTTTTCTTTGTATAGGTCCTTTACCTCTTTTGTTAGATTTATTCCCAAATATTTGATTTTTTTTGTTTCAATAAGAAAAGGGATGGTTTTTTTGATTTCTTCTTCTTCAGATTTATTGTTTGTATATAGGAAGGCTACTGACTTTTGCGTGTTGATTTTGTATCCTGCCACTTTACTGAACTGATTGATGAGTTGAATTAGTTTTTCTGTGGAGTTTTTGGGGTTCTCTATGTATATTATCATATCATCTGCAAAGAGTGATAGTTTGACTTCTTCTTTTCCTATTTGGATTCCTTGGATGTCTTTCTCTTGTCTTATTGCTCTGGCTAGGACTTCCAGTATTATATTGAAAAGCAGTGGTGAGAGTGGACATCCTTGTCTTGTTCCAGATCTTAATGGAATTGCTTTCAGCTTTTTCACCATTGAGAATGATACTGGCTGTTGGCTTGTCATATATGGCCTTTATGATGTTGAGGTACGTTCCTTGTATCCCAAGAATTTCAAGGGCTTTTATCATGAATGGGTGTTGCACTTTGTCGAAAGCTTTCTCAGCATCTATTGATATTATCATATGGTTTTTATATTTCTTTTGTTGATGTGTTGGATAACGTTGATTGATTTTCGGATGTTAAACCATCCTTGTGTCCCTGGAATGAATCCTACTTGGTCGTGGTGAATTACCTTATGGATACACTGTTGGATTCTGATAGCTAAAATTTTATTGAGGTTTTTGCATCAGTGTTCATTAGGGAGATTGGCCTATAGTTTTTTTTTTTTGTGTTGTCCTTGTTCTGTTTTGGTATTAGTGTAATGTTGGCTTCGTAGAACGTGTTAGGTATTATACCTTCCTTCTCAATTTTTTGGAAGAGTTTGTGAAGGATAGGTACCAATTCGTCTCTGAATGTTTGGTAGAATTCATTTGTAAATCCATCAGGTCCTGGGCTTTTGTTTTTGGGGAGGTTTTTGATTACCATTTCAATTTCGCTAATTGTAATTGGTCTGTTTAGGTGTTCTATTTCTTCTTTATCTAGCTTTGGGTGATTGTAGAGTTGTAGGAATTTGTCCATCTCCTCTAGATTGTTAAACTTGTTTCATATAACTGTTCATAGTAGTTATTAATAATTCTTTTGATTTCTGCTGTGTCGTTGTGATTTCTCCTCTTCATTTATTATCCTATTTATTTGTGCTTTCTCCCTTTTTGCCCTTGTGAGCCTGGCAAGGGGTTTATCTATTTTATTTATTTTTTCGAAGAACCAGCTCTTGGTTTCATTGATCTTTTGGATTGTTTTTTTAGTTTCGATTTCATTTATTTCTGCTTTGGTTTTTATTATTTCTTTTCTTCTACTGGTTTTGGGGCTTTTTTGTTGTTCTTTTTCTAGATCTTTGAGTTTCGAGATTAGGTTGTTTCTTTGAGTTCTTTCTTGTTTCTTGATGTGAGCATCTATTGCTATATATTTTCCTCTTATTACTGCTTTTGCTGCGTCCCATACATTTAGGAAATTGGCGTCCTCCTTGTCATTAATTCAAAGAATTTTTTAATTTCTTCTTTATCTCCTCGTTAGTCAGTGGACTTCCAGTAGTGTGGGTTTCAATCTCCATGAGGTAGGAGAGTTCCTTGCCTTCTCTTTATGGTTTATTTCTAGTTTGATGCCTTCATGGTCAGAAAAGATGGTTGGTATGATTTCATTCTTGGTATATCTGTGATGTTTGTCTTGTGCCCAGTATATGATCGATCCTAGAGAATGATCCATGTACGCTGAGAAAATGTATACTCAGATTTTTTGGGTTTAGTGTTCTATATATGTCTGTTAAGCCTAGCACTCTAGATCCTTATTTAGAGCTTTAGTGTCTTTACTTATTTTTGTCTTGTTGATCTATCCATTGTTGATAGTGGTGTGTTGAAGTCTCCCACTACGTATGTGTTTTCTCTGATGTCTGTTTTCAGAGATGCCAATAGTTGTCTGATATATTTTGGTGCTCCTTCGTTTGGTGAATATATGTTAATGAGTGTTATTTCTTCTTGAAGTATTATCCCCTTGATCATAATGTAATGACCACTGGGGTCTCTTTTTATCTTTTTAAGTTTGAAATCTGTTTTATCTGATATGAGTATAGCTGTTCCTGCCTTCTTTTTGGTCCATTTGCTTGTAGAATTGTTTTCCATCCTTTAACTTTGAGTCTATTTTTATCTTTTGCAGCTAAATGTGTTTCCTGGAGACAGCAAAAGTTGGGTTTTGTTTCTTAATCCAGCCTGCAACTCTGTGTCTTTTTATTGGAGAGTTTAGTCCATTTACATTTAGAGTTAGTATTGATATGTTAGCATCTGTATTTGCCATTGTGTTTGTCTTTCCTTTGATTTTATTTATTTATTCTTTTAATAACTTTCTTTGGCCTTCTTTTGTTGTTATTCGTCCCTCTGAGGTTCTGGCTTTAGGACTCCTTGTAGTATTTTTTGGAGTGGGGGTTTAGTCGCAATGAAATCCGGAGTTTCTGTTTGTCTGGGAAGGTCCATATTCTTTCTTCAAAGAGGAAGGAGAGCTTTGCGGGATAGAGTATTCTTGGTTGGCATCTGTTTTCTTGGAGTCTGTTGACTATGTCCCTCCACTCTCTCCTTGCCCGTAGTGTTTCTTCAGAGAAGTCTGATTCAGTCTGATTGGTTTCCCTTTGAATGTTATCTGTTTCTTCCCTCTTGTTAGTTCATTATTTTTTCTTTGTCTTGGATTCTTGGGAGCTTTACTATTTATGTGTCTTGCTGTATTTTTCCTTTCGTCATGGAAGTTTGGTGTTCTTCTTCTCTTGTATATCAATTTTCAGATCCTTCTTAGCGTTTGGGAAGTTCTCTTCAATTATATCCATGAATATTTTCTCTGTTCCTACATCTCTCTCCTCTCCTCTGGGATTCCTATAACTCTTATATTTCCTTTCCTCATGGAGTCAGATAGTTCCCGAAGTCTTTCTTCGGTCTTTTTCCTTCGTACTTCTCCTTCCTTTTCTGTTTTAGTTTTCTTTTATTTCTGTGTCTTCAAGAGTACTTATTCGTTCTTCCATTTCATCTATTCTGCTTCACTGCTTTTTCCCAGAGTTTTTTAGCGTCTCCATTAATTCTTTGATCTCCTGCATTTCTTTACTTCCCTCTTTAGGGACTCAATTTCATTCTTCTGGTCATTAATTATTTTCCCCTTATCATTGGTTTCCTTTATG